>NW_024465279.1:0-610560 GCF_017591425.1 Ochotona curzoniae
TCTTCCGTGCGATGATTCACTCCCCAAGTGAGTGCAACGGCCGATGCTATGCCGATCCAAAGCCCAGAACCTCTTCCTGGTCTCCCATGCAGGTGCAGGGTCCCTAAGCTTTGGGACATCCTTGACTGCTTTCCCAGGCCACACGCAGGGAGCTGGATGGAATTGGGGCCGCCGGGATTAGAATCAGCGCCGATATGGGATCCTGGGCATGCAAGGCCAGGACCTTAACCACTGCGCCACCATGCCGGGCCCTAGGGCAATGTAATATGAAGCTTCCTAAGGATCTTGTAATAAGGCTGGACCATCAGGTCTGTAATCTGACTCACATTGGAGCTGGAGTTCCAGCCAAATGAATAAATTTAGGCTAGATTTTGTCAGTATCTTGACCTTATTCTTGACATTGAGGGAAAAATAATCTCACGAAAGTGTTACAAAGAAAAATGTAGGGTTTTGGAGCAGATTGCAGGAGTGAAAAAGTTCAGTTGAAAGATTTTCAACTGAGGTCTCAATTTTGCAAGACTGGCATCACACCAGCGCATCTCAGGCACCTGTTGATAGTAAAATTCAAAGATTTCATGCACAGGCTGATATCTAGTGTTGTAGCTCATGCAATGGCAAGAAACTTACTGTGGGAAGCCATGATGCATGAAATTGGTATGAATCTAAGAAGTATAGGCAGCAGCTGATACACAAATTCCAACTAATACATAAACACCAAGAGTCTGACAACAATGTTTATATATATGGGATATTCCAGAAACCAAAAGCCACAAACTATGGAAACCAAATTACAGAAATATACATATGCATAACATAGAAAATATAAATACAATACCTATAACATATAACACAGCAAGTTTTTCCCCTAGATTTAATCTGGACAAGCCCCCTTGACACTTTGTCTCTTATACATGGTTGTGAATGTGTAATCATGTGATTAAACACAAAAAGGAAACCGCAGCAGAATGGTTAAGTTTCAAGAAGCAAAACTACCCATGTGCACTAATGGCTCTTTTTTTGGAAAACCAAACACACTGATGAGAGGATCCAACAAGAATTCTGGTCAGGAGATCAATATATACAATCAAATTACTACGTATTTATAAGAAGCAGATATGGTACAATATGAAAGGAAAAAGTACATAACAGTTAATGAACATCGATAAGAGAAATGAGATTGAAAAGATTATTTTACATCATATTTTCAAAATATTCTGCATTTTAAAGTCATATGAACTAATGGAAAACAAAGCCAATATAAAGAAGAAAAGTCCCAGAATCTATTGGACATTCAGTCAATTGTTACTGGAGCCTCTTGTCATACAATTCTGGGTTTCCAGACCTGCAGCATGAAGCAGAGAGGGAAGGAGAGGCCAGGAGGTGGACTGACGTGAGAATCCACAGCGGGCGGCCCCTGCTGTTGGAAGGCTCAAGATGCAAGAGGACACACCCCAACCTGAGGTGAAGCCACTCCCCTTATCTGCCTTTCTCCAGAATTCTTAGGCACAGCCTACACCCATTGCACTTCTGATTGGCTGCACAGCCTGTGACGTCATGCATATTCCAGGTTTGTGGGATTGGTCCAATCACACGCACCCAGGAAAAGCCTGAGGAACTGTGCAGGAGGTTCTTCTCTGACCCCACCATAGCTGTATTCCTGGTTCTGTTCCCAAGAAGCAGCAGGTGGCTCAGGAGTTGCTGCCCTCTGAGCTCCCTCCCCGCAGGAACCTGTGCTGGACACCCGACTCCTCAAGCGGGAAGTAGTAAGTGTGTGAGCATCTCCTCAGGCTGCAGGGTGGGAGGGGCACAGCAGGGGGAACGTGGGGTCCTCTGCAGCTCTGACCTTGAACAAAAACAGTCTCATAGGTTCTGGTGACATTGGAACTACAGCCAGGAGCCTGAGGTTGCAATCAGAAATAAAAGGATTGTAAGCTTCCTTCTGGACTCAGGAGATAAGCTTTCTCTGGTCCTTATCTAGTTTCAGCCTTGGCTCCCAGCCCTCTCTTACACCAACCATCATGGTTGCTTGTGAGCCCCAAAATTAGTTCAGATAGACAGAGACCAATAAAACTCAGCTAGTTGATAATCACTCAGCTTGTACCTTACTGATCAGGCTTCCCATTTGTCTTGTCAGATAGACAGAGACACTGATATAGAAACACTGGAACACCTAGGGAAAAGGTCAACAGGCCTGTAATTGCTCAGGCTGTAAATACAGGTCAGGCTCCCTATTTGCGTCACCTGGACCTTATAAAGTAGGATTCAGAGTTAAATTCTTCCTCATTCACTGGGTTGTTGGGGATTTCTCTGCTCACCTTCCTAATACTTTTCTATTCTTCAACTGTTAAATGGCAAAGTTGTGTAAACCATGCTTAATCACTATATACTGCAAAGATTAGGTTGTGGTTTAAGATTCTCCTGAAAAAAGCTTTTTCACTTTAGGATTGCTAATTCTAAACAAGATGCAACTGCATAGAAACTTCATATGCTAAGATTGTACTCAGCTGTTATATGTGGTGGATGTTAATGTTGGTCCTTTCATTGTTCCTGTGGAATGCTGATTTAGGTTACACTCAAAAACATGTTATCTTGGAAGGAAAATAATAAAGTTTATAAACAGCCTGTTGTGTATATATTACAATTGGGAGAGATGTCAAGGAAGTAGTTACAGGATGTGGTTGTGAACTTGCATTTTCTAATACATTGGTCTCTCAATGCCATGTTAATTCATGATGTTGCTAATTTTGATGTTTCTTCCTGTTGTTGAAGTTATGTAGTGACATCGGGCCTTGTGATTACTTGGGAGTGAATCATCGGATGCAAGATCTTCCTCTATGTCTCTCCTCATCTCTGTATATCTGACTTTGCAATAAAATTAAAATAAATCATATATGAACAAACAAAAGAAATAATTGATGCACTCTGGGCTTTCTCAGTCTTAGGTACTAGGGAATAAAGCCTTGAGAATGGTTCAGGTAAATGCTAGGATAGTGTGTTTGGGGAAACAGGGTACATTCATTTTGCACACACAAGTTGGTTTAGTCAGAGGATAATTTGTACCAAAAGAATCTCTCCAAAGATAAAATTTTGGTGGCCTTGAGCACTGACAAATTTGTGAGTGTATTTGTTCCTGATTTCATAAGTTATTTCGGGGAATATCGGCAGTGGCCCAAGTTGGCTGTTTAAAAGTGTAATAAAAATTGGGTTTAAATAGTTTAAAAAATATCATTTGTGCTCAATATTAGGGACCAGCCTCTTTTTAAAAAATATATTTAATTTTTATTGAAAATCATATATACAGAGAGGAGAGGGAGAAAAAAGAGGGAAGACTTTCTGTTCATTGTTTTACTCCCCAAGTGACTGCAAAAGCCTGAGCTGCTTCAATCCAAACCCAGGAGCTTAGAGCCTCTTCTGGGTCCCCCACATGGGTGCAGGGTACCAAGGTTTTAGGCTGCCCTCAACTGCTTTCCCAGGCCACAGGCAGGGAGTTCAATGGGAAGCAGGGTCATTCAGAGTAGAACTGACACCTACATGGGATCATGGCCTGTGTAAGCGGAGTATTTCAGCTGCTAGGATACTGCACTCTGCTCCCAGATAATTTCTTAAAGGGAACAAAAGTCCAGAAAGGTCTGACACCTGATATCCACTAACATTAACCTGCACCTGTATATAGAGATTAAGCCTTGACCCTAAGGGCTCTACTAACTGCAGATGATGAGATAATTGTTTTGTGAGAAGTTGTTGGTAATAAATTGGTATTAAGCAAACAAAATACATCTGGTGTTAAAGAAAATCACAGAGGCCATGATCTTCACTTGAAGCTAAATGTGTGGTTTCAGCAGAGAGCTAAGATCCTGGAGGAGACACTGCAGGCTGTGAGGAGTTCCCAGGTCCACACTGGCACATTTCTGCCCTCCATAGGATTCCCTCCATTAGTGCAGTGAACCCCCCGGGCACTGTGTCCTCAGTGAGAGTGATCCCCAAGGCCTGGGAACATGGGGAAGCTGCTGAGTGTGGGTCTCCCTGTGAAATTTAAGCAGGCTGCTTGCCAGAGCTCATTCTCTGTCATGTCCTGGTGCTTTGATTTCCACTTTGCTCACTTAGCAGGAATGCTGTGCCCTGATTGGGACAATACATCTTTGTTCTCTTGCATGGAACTTGAGTTTATGCCATGGTCTCAGAGAAAGAAAAGTAAATTCTTACAACTTTGGGGCCCGGCGCGGTGGCGCAAGTGGTTAAAGGTCCTCACCTTGCACGCCCGGGATCCCATATGGGCGCCGGTTCTAATCCCGGCAGCCCAGCTTCCCTTCCAGCTCCCTGCCCGTGGTCCGGGAAGGCAGTCGAGGACGGCCCAAAGCTTTGGGACCCTGCACCCACGTGGGAGACCAGGAAGAGGCTCCTGGCTTCGGATCGGCATAGTATCGGCCCGTTGCGCTCACTTGGGGAGTGAATTCATCGGATGGAAGATCTTCCTCTCTGGCTCTCCTCTCTGTATATCTGCCTTTCCAATAGAAAAATAATAAAAATAAATCTTAAAAAAAAAAACTTTATTTGCTGCCAAGTTTCAGTAATACTGTAAACAATGTAAATTCCATACCTATTGAGAAAAAAAAAAAAAAAACACCTTTGTCATTTCAGGACTTGATCTCTTTGATCTTCCATCCCCAGAAGTGACTAAATTCCAGTACTACCTGATGACTGATGTTTGTCATTGCTTAATTTGTGCTTTTCAGTAATGTGGTATCAAAGTAAGTCAAGCTGATACCTGCATATGGGTTCAAGATCTGGCTGCTTCACTTACAATTCTGCTCCTCACTAGGAAATCTGAGAAAACAGCCTTACATGTACCAAATGCTTTGGACACCCAGAAGCTCTAATTTCCTTGCTTTGCTTTGGCCCAGAAAGTGCTGCCATTTAGTAAACCAGAAGATGGATCTCTTTCTCCCTGCCTTCAAATAAATAAATAAACCTTTAAAATACCTATTTGCTTATTTTCTTATTATTATCACTTATTGTTTGTTTTGTTTGTTTCACCTGAGAGTTTAAGCATAAGAAACAGAGATCTTCTACCCTTTTTCTCACTACTAGATGGCTAAAATAACCAGTGCTGGACCAAGCTGAGTCCTGGAGCCTGCAGCTTCCTCCAGGTCTTGCATGTGGGTGATCAGGGCCCAGGCACTTGGATGATCTTCCACTGCTTTTCCCAGGAGATTCACAGAGAGCTGGGCTGGAAGTGGAACAGCTGATCCCATATGGGATGCTGGTGTTGCAATTGGCATCTATACATATTATAGACCAAATTGTTAGTCATTGCTTTAGTTTTTGAAACTGGTGATTTTTTTTTTCTTTATCTATCTTATACATGAGTTCTTGGCAAGTGTTCTCATATATGGGGCAATATCCTAGGTTACAAATTGTGGATAAATTCTGGTGATGTATGAGTTGTTGGTACGGTAGAATGATTGCAGTCTAACATTTCTTCCATGTGCATGTATTTATTTTGTGTTTCTCTAAGATTGGTTTGACTATGTTTTCTTTATCTAGTGTTCATTGAGATCTCTAGTCACATTGCTGAGTAGCAGTTCCACTGGCTGGGCACTGACACTGCCTGATTACACCTGACCAGTTGATATGTGCCTTCCCTTGCTGTTCTGTGAAATTTTCCTTCACGTAATGTGCTGCTCTATTTAGAATCACTGCAAAGAAGCATGTGGTCCTCAAAATAGTGTCTGAATCACTGCACCAAACATGCATGCCCATTCTTGTTTTTAAATTATTTTTTTCTCTTATTTTAAAATACTTTTTATTAATTTATTTCATTTATACATGTCCTAGAGACAGTGATGTACCATCAGGAGCTTAATTCCTTAAAGTATATTTTATATTCTGTAGATGGGGCACTGTTAAATTTCTTCTAAATATATCATTGTTAGTGTCAAGGGATGGTTCTGATTTTGAAAATTCTAGAGATTTTTGATTAACATGTGCTTGAATACTATTATATGATCCAGTGTAGTGTTTGAGTATACATACAGCAAAAGCTGAGTAAACCAGGTGCCCAGGCTTTCCATGTGTGCTTGTTTTTACAGCACACAGGGTCCTGCATACTAGTGTCCTGCATAAGCTTATATTGTGAATTGTGGTCACCACACACTGGGATGGAACACTGGATCTTACTCCTTCTGTCTCACTTTCTTTGCTACTTCTACCTTCTTCCTATCCCCGGTCTTCACACTTACCAACCCATAGCATCACGATTCTGAATAGGCAGCTATGTTTTAACACTTATATATGATAACATGTTAGATTTTTCCTCCATTTGTTTTATTGCATTTTATTACATCCAGTTTTATCTACTTTGTAGTAAATAGCAGTATTTTATGTTTTTTAATGGCTGAACGCAGTCTCTTGGCATTCATTATGGTTCACTATTAATGAAATCAGGGGAAACAAATGAAACCTAGAATAAAAAGAATAGAGTATCTTCATTTTTACTTTTGTGTTTTTTATTTCCTTCCTTTGCCTATTTGGTTTAATATGAAATTACATAACAATAAGAAGTAGTCATTCAAATTTGGTTATATATCTTAGAGGAAGTGCTGTTGGTTTTTTGGCATTCAGTTGTGTGATGACTCTACATTTGTCATCTATAGATACTATCTCATCTATAGATAAATAGAATCTTATAGATACTAATCTATTTACCACAATTAAGGTATATTGGGTATATTTTTATATTTGTAGATATGCTCAAGACACACACACACACGGAAGTTCTTACAAAATAAATGCAGAATTTCTTTTATCTCTTTGTGTAAGGTAATTTTAATAATTCTTGTTCTTCGTCCTGTTTATGTGAAACATTTGGTTGGGTGATTTGCATTTATTGGATGGTTTCATACATCCTGATGCAAGGGCCAGAACTGAGCGTATGTGAAGCCCACAGCCTAGAGCCTCTTTCACGTGGGTGTAGGGTCCCAAGGCTTTGTGCCATCCTAGATTGTTTTCCCAGGCCACAGGCCAGGAGCTGGATGAGAAGCAGGGCTGCCACAATTAGAACAACACCCATATGGTTTCCCAAAATGTGTAAGGCCAAGACTTTAGTGACTAGGCTACTGCACCATCCCAGTTAAACTGGTCTATGAATTGTTAATGATTTTTCAAACTAAATTTCTGGAATATGAAAAATTATTTTGGAAGAAACGCTAAAAAAGAATATGCAGAAAACCAATGGTACAGCAATGGAAACTGCATTTTTGCTGAGTAGTTCCATTTTTTTTTTTTTTAGGAGATATAGGTGAATATTTTCCAACTGCTGATTCAATCTAGTTTAGGAATCTAAGTACTGTTAGGTTCAGCACAAATTTGGAACTATTTTCTATCTTTCAATTTTTTTATAATAATTCTAAAAAAATTTATGTTAATTTGGTAGAAATTAGTAGTGAAGATACCTGCTGTTGACATTTGGTTTGAAGCGATTTTATTCCTTATTTACTGTTACTTACTGTTGGTTTTTTCAGGTATTTTAGTGTCTTTCTGATTCAGTTTGGTAGGCTAATATTAAGTATCCAGAAATTCAGCATTACTAACAACTTATTGTTTATAATTATTGTTGGTAGTCCCTAGTGAGTAATTGTATTTTTTTCCAGTGAAGATCGATTTTATCTATATGGAAGGCAGAGTCATAGAGAAAAGACGAGAGTCAGACAGAGATGTCCATCTGCTTTATTCCTCTCCAAGTAACCACGATGGCTAACACAGGACCAGCTTGAAGCCAGGAGTCAGTAGCTTCTTCCAGTTTTCCCACATCAGTACAGGGAATCAAGCACTTGGGACATCTGCATTCCCACATGCACCAGCAGGGAACAGCGTCAAAAATAATGCAGCCATGTCTGGCATGGTAGCCTAGCGGCTAAAGTCCTTTCCTTGCATGTACCAGGATTTCATTTGGATGCCCATTCTAAGCCAAGCAGCCCCCATCTAGCACCATGCTAGTGGCCTGAGAAAGCAATGGAGGACAGCCCAAAGCACTGGGAGACCCACCCGGAAGAAGTTCTTGGCTCCTGGTCTCAAATTCGCTCAGCTCTAGCCATTGGGGCATCTTGGGTAGTGAATCAGCCAATGCAAGATCATCCTCTCCTCCGTTTTTATATCTGACTTTCTAATGAAAGTAAATAAATCTTTATAAATAGAATAAGAGACAGAAAGAAATACAGCAGGCAGGACTTGCGGTGGCATCAGCATGCAATGTTCATATCACAAGCAGGGGCAGGACCCACTTTGTCACAGACAGAACACATCCACTGTACTTTTGTGATAGCAGTTTTAATATGTTCCTCTTCCTTTTGATGTTATGTACTTGAGCCCACTTTTCTTAATCTAGCAAGAGATTAATTTTGATTTCTTTTAAGAAAAATGAATGCTTGTTTTATCTTGAGCATTGCTTGGTATAGGTTTTATTCATTTTTTATTTTTTTATTTTGTATTTTTAAAATTTTTTATTGTATTTTTATTTTGAATTTCCTTTTACTTCTCCCAGACTTGGCGTTTTATTTTTCTGTGACTTGCAGAAGAGTACTTAGGTTGCTTACTTGATATTTTTACTGTTGTTGTTTAGGTGTTGAGCAGCTTAAGTGAAAAGTTTGATTTCTGTATTTCTCCAATGATGGTCGGTTCTTTCAAAATCATTTGTTAATAGAAAGTATAGTTGAAAATGAAAGTGTGTTTTGGTTGTGATAAAATTATACAATCGGATATGTGTCTTGAATCACAGTAATTCATTTCTTATGGTTCTTATTAAAATTTAATTTTGCTGATGTTTACCCAGTTGAGGAGGGTGCATGCACATGTGGACACTGATTATGCTAGGAAGGTTTGTGAATGTGGTGAAAGTGGATGAGAACATTGTTTTCAAATTTTCTTCTTCCTGTGTTGGGGGAATTGAGAAAGAAGGAAAGAAGCCACTCCCCAAACCCCCAACACCTCGTAACCCTGGGAATGCCATCTTATATTCCAGGTTCCCCAAGATGGAGCATGCTCTGAGGTTTTTTGTTCAAGAGGTTTACATAAATTATCCTTTCAAGGTCTGTTGGTTGACATAGTCCACTATAAAGTCTCCATTCATGCAGATCTTCGCTGTCAATACTTGGCTGGTGTAGCTGTCCAATTTGTTCTGCCCTCCTTCATTTGCTATAATAGATGTCCTCGGTAGTCCCCAATGGATTGCCATATCCCCCATGTGCATCTGAGCGGTCCACTGTTCCATCTTCAGCAACTGTGGAGTCTCATTTCTGACATATGCACTCCAAGGTCAGAGCACAGACCTCACATTTGTCCCCATGTTTGGAGTTCTTGGCACATCCGTTCAGTGAAAGGGATCCCTAATAATATTTAATCTGAGGTGATCCCACACTTGAGTCTTGTGTGGACTTGGCCAGGACAGTATCCAGTTCAGTCTGTCACCCACATCAGCCTATGCACACACTGGTAGTTGCAGTTGCTGGATCAGGTTTGTCTCTAGTCCCATCTCTTATGCAAACCAATGCATGCTATGGAGGAATCCAGCCATACCCACCCCATACTCAGCCCTCACATAGCACCAGTTGGGAACTGTGTCCAAATCACAGTGACACCGAAGTAACCCCTACTAGGCCTGCCCTCCACCATGGTTCCTTTGTGCGTTGTTGTGTGCAGCAGACTGCAACCTGGACCAGTGTGTCCCGCTGAGTCCCATGAGTGTCAGAGGGTTCCATGGTCATGTTTAGCTCAGCCCTTTACAACTCCCTGCTCTTGAGCAAACCAGTGGAAATTGCTGTTCCACAAAGCACACCCATATGTCACCCACAGAAACTGCCCCCTGACTTGGGTCTTTTGCATGCTTGTTGGTATCATGGCCCAGTCTAACATTATCTGCCCCTTCAATGGAATACACTAAGAGGTACTGTAATCTTTCTCTTCCAGACAGGGAACCAGCCATACCTTTACTGTGTACCGGCAGATGGTGGTTGGTGGTAGTTCATGTTAACCAGCCCAGCTTATTCTTCCCTTGGGTTGTGCACTGGTCTGACCCAGAAAGATCCTCAATTGCCCACTTCAACTTGGTAGATGTTAGCCCCATCCTTTATCTGCAAGTACAGTAGCTTTGTCAGTAGAAGTCCTTCAGAAGTCATTCCTCACCTGTTAAATACTCCTTCAGTGGCCCTGCCTCCCACATATTCTGTTACCCCATTCCCTGAGCAATCCGCAGTCCCTGCACTTGGGAGTGCATGGATTCCACACCCAAGTCTTCTGAAGGCCAGTCTACCAGTAGGTGAGGTTCTAGCCTGGAGCTCGGCCCAACCAGTAACTTTCCAATCTGGTGGCATGCGTACTGGCCTGGGACCTTGCATCTCCACCAACACAAGATCTCGGCGCACTCAAAGTTCTTCAAACGCAGTCCACAAACAGACCATGCCAGTATACTAACCTAGGGCTCTCTTTCTCCATTTCTGCACACCTCCTGAAACCATGCACATGAGAAAATCACCAGGATTGCTCTGCCTGCATGGACATAATACATCACAACAGTGCCATCCCCTCTTACTTGCAAGCCTGTTCTCCCAGGCCCCACTAGTCCACTTCATTAGTAACAGTTCAAACATGAAGGATTATAGGCACCCATCTTATGGTTCTAATGATTGAAAATTTAAGAGCAAGATGATAATGGACTTGGTTTCTTCTGAGGTGTCTCTCCCTGGCCAACTTAAACACTCCATCTTTCTGTACCCTCTTATTGTATTTTCTTTGTTCTGTGCATTGTTTTCTTAAACAAAAAAACAAAAACAAAAACAAAAAAAAACAAGTCAGTTTGAAGTAGGGTTTCACAGTCAGGGTATTTTTTTGCCATTAATTGCCTTCTTTACACAAATCTATTGGCAATCAGATTTACAGAGAGAAGAGAGCAGATGAAAGATCTTTTAGTTGCTGGTTCGCTCCCCAAGTGGTCGTAATGGCCAGACCCTAACCAGTCCAATGTCAGGAGCACAGAGGTTCTTCCAGGTCACTCTTGCAGGTGCAGGGTCCCAAGGACCTGGGCCATCCTCTACTGCTTTCCCAGGCCACAAGCTGAGGGCTAGAAGTGAAATGGAACAATTGGGACAATATCCACCACCCACATGGGATGCCAGCTCATGCAAGACAAGGGCTTTGGTGACTAGGATAAGACACCAGATCCAGCTAATTACCTTCTTTAAGTGTTGTCTTACTGTAGAGTCACATTGTTGGTCTACTTTTCATGATACAAAATATAGGGCGATGTATTTCTGTCCATAGCAGTTAGAAGGGATCCAGTGGTCTGTCCTGAAGACAACCACCATCTCTAAGGAGCATGTAGTTTTAAATTAGTGTTATGATTGCTCCTACTTTCATTTCATTTATTTATTTATGTACATTTGGGTTTTTTTTTTAAGATTTACTTTTTTTTATTTTAAAGTCAGACTTACAGAGAGAAGGAGAGACAAAAAGAAAGGTTTTTAATTTGCTGGTTCACTTCTCAAGTGGCAACAGTGGCTGGAACTGAACTCATTTGAAGCCAGGCACCAAGTGTCAGTAAACCTCTCCAAGCCTTACATGTGGGCTAGAGACCCAAGGCATTGGGCTGTCCTCTACTGCTTTCCTTGGCCACAAGCAGGAGTGAAGCAGCTAGTATATGAACCAGTGCCCATTGGGATACTGGCACATGCATGATGAGGACTGTAGCCACTAGACTACCATGCTAGGACTGCTTAGCTTCATTTTAACTATGATCACTGCATACCCATAGACGCAAAAAGAACATCTGTATGTATACACACACACACACACACACATATATATATATATATATACCAGTATGAAAATGATTGATGATTGCATGCAGGTAATCTAATGGCAATCCACAAAAGAAACGAAGTGGAAAGCATGATCAAATAACATATATACTATCCAATATAGTTTCTAAGATACAAACTGAAATTTGAGAACCTAAGGAATGCAAAACCTATATATTACTGTTCTAACGAACAGTCAGCATGAGGAAAATTTTCCTGTTTGTTGACACTTTAAATCACTGTTATTGTCAAGTAGTGTTTGGAACTAAATGAAAGATGGAATGATGCAATTTCAAAAGCATAAACCTAAAGCCACTGTAGAACAATTTTAGCTAGTGTTGCCTGCTTTCTTACATTATCTACTAAATTAATCCAATGTTAAATCAAAGTTGGTTTTATGATCTTTGTTGAGCAATTATAATGGTCAAATTTTCAAATTTGTCATAGGTTTATTTGTCAAGATGTATTGATATTACCCATTTAGTGAACTAGCTGTAACATTTACAAGATGGAAAAAAAACATATCCTAGTTATAAAATTAACAAAAAGTATAGTTTTAAGGTATTCAGAGCCTCCAAAATCACAAATAATGTGGGTCCTTAATGGAAGATACATCATTGAATTTAATGTGTATTTATTTTTAGCAAATGTGTCCTACTTGGGTGGCAATTACAGATGTGTAAATTCTCAGTATGCAAGCACTCATGAGAGAGTGGAAAGCACACACACACACACAAAATATAAACCTGCATTCACCTGTTCACTCCCACCAGGATCCCATGGTCTCCAGTTCCAGGCTTGGCCAGGCCCAATGGGGAATCAAAGAATCCCATTTGGGTCTCCAATGTAGTATCACGGGCCCAATTCACTGCCATTTCAGGGGTATTATTGGAAAGTTGATCAGAAGAATGGCTGGAACATAAACTGGTGCTCTGATAACAGGATGTCAGCATTAGAACTCGGGGGCTCAACCTGTTGTTTCTGAATGACAACCTGGTTAAAAAAAAAAAGTGAAGAAAATTTCTATCAGGTTTCTCAAAATGGTGTTACTGAGCCAGCAAACAGACATATTTGATGACAATTCAGGATTTGATCAAGGCAGGGAGACTCAGTGATTGTTTTGAACCTAGAACAGGTACTTCCCTCCCCCATCATGACCACGTCATGTAGGAACTGCACTACAGGCAATTGCAATTGAGAACACAGACCTCCACCTCCTGCTGACAGCCAGCAGATGACATCTCTGCTTTCTCTGTCCTCAGTTGCCTATTGCCAGAACCATGCTCTGGCTGAGTGGTGCAGAGCGGTATGGGACCATGGCCTGCAAGGGTGATGAGACTCTTTATTGAGCATGATGTAACCTAGATCCTATCTTCACCATATGCAGTGTCCACTGTGGGTTAATCTATATAGAGGAAGCACATTGGCAGTGACTTTGGACTGGAAGTATTAAAGGTATTAGGGAGACTAAAGTGAAAATAGACATGAGACAGCTGAATAGTAACCTATAGCCATTTTAAGGGATATAGAAGGTGGTTGTATAGAAACTAAAATTGAAATGTCAATGAAGTAATCACAGGATGTGGTTAAGAGCTTGCGTTTTTTAACATATTGGTTACTCAATGCCATGTCAATTAATTCCATAACATTGTAAATTGTTGTTGGTGTTCTGTTGGTGCTTTCAATTGATAGGGATGATACTCTACCAGCTCCACCTTCTGACCAGAGATGATCTGCCCCAAGAAATCATTGAATTTATCTGGACAATAAGATGCTGGACTGTATGCTTGGTATATGCTTGCAATGAAAGAATCTCAATTAGATTTGAACTGTAATACTGCTACAAGGTGGAGGAATCCACCATGGGGAGAGAGTACAGGGAGGGATTGGAGGAATCCCAGAGCCTATGAAACTGTTGCTCATAATGCAATGTTATTAATTTTTAAAAAATCTATATAAAGATATTAGGGAGAAGTTCAGAGAGGATGGGGTCTCTATTCTTTTTTTTTTTTTTTGCATTTTTTGAAATAAATTATTTTAAAATGTATTTTTATTTGAAAGGTGACATTGCAAAGAAAGAAGCCGAGACAGAGAGGAGTCTTCCATCTGGTGGATCTCTCCCTAAATGTCCTCATTATCTGTAGGTGGGCTGGTCCTATTTAGGAGCTTAGAGCTTCTCTTAGTGCTCTGGCATGAGTCCAGAGGCCCAAGGATTCAAACCATCCTTTCCTACTTTCCTAGCCATTAGTAGGAAGCTGTATTGTAAGTAGAGCAGCCAAACTCAAAGCAGCACCCATATGGGATGCCAGCACTGGAAGTGGATGGTTAGCCACAGGATTCTGATACCATTTTTTGTGCTTTTCTTTTAGAGGCAAGGACGTAGAACATGGCGAGAGAGAATACTCTCAAAAGACAGTTCACTACCCAAATTCTTGTTGCACATTAGGCTGTATTAAAATTGGGAGCTAATGATGCAGAAGTGGCAGCATAGCAAGCTTAGCAAGTGATTGGGATACCTGTGCTTCAAGAGGACAAAAGTCATCCTCTTGGACTCAGCTGGATCCCACCTGTGCCACTTCTAACATTATCAGCCAGGCTTCCCACCCAGGTCCCTGCTTGTGACCTATAAAGTAGTCAAGGACAGCACAAAGCCTTGGGACCCTGCCACTGGCATGGGAAACTCACAAGAAGCTCCTGTTTTCCCAGCTTCGAATTATAATGTGGTAAAACCATTGATGGCTTGCACCTGTTCATCAGGATAATTGACAGCAGAGAGCCCCATTCAAATTACTTTTAGGCATGAAATGTGCACCTTGCCCTAGAAATTACTTCCTAGGTTCTGCACACCTGGCCTATCCTGCCGCCTTTTGTGCTATGTAAGTTAGCTAAATTTTGTCTCTGGTAACTCCTTTCTTGCTTAAAAATGTGACTGTGCCATGTGGCTCTCAATCTGATCACAGGACGAGAGCTTATACTCCTGACTTTCCCAGTTCAGCACAATAGCGCCTGGAGTGTAACAGGAGCTGCTGTCACCAAGCTAGGGAAATACGGACTCCTCCCCACATTCTACACTTGGGCCCAGAGTGATCTCTGACACCCTGCAGCAGGATCGGCACAGTGCTGGTCATTAACACCACTGGAGGAGTGAATTGATGGATGGAAGATCTTCCTCTCTGTTTCTCCTCCTTTCTGTATGTCTAACTTTAAAACAAAAATAATTCAGGCAACTGTAATCTAATCAGGTGCGGTGCTTGAATCAAACCAGACACTCAGGGTTGCGTTGATCACAAGCAGAGACTTTACCCCTATGGTCATTACAACTATTTTTAGAAGACAAAAATAATTGAACATTGATCATGGTGATGAACATAATGAAGCACAATGAGTTAAATTTATAACTTTTCTGTGATTTTTGGCATTGTAAAATGATACTATGAATTATTTCAAAAATTTATTTGTATTCAGTATGTCAAATTCCATGCCACACTGAACTTAATGTTCTTCTATAGGCTATGTTACATATTTATAAATTTCCATGATTATAAATGTAACAGTAAAGGATGATCACATCTAAATCACCAAAATTAAAATGATTGCTGCAGATCCAAAAGTTTTGGGGGTAAGTTGATATAATGTGTTTTTCTTTTTAAGACTGGGATTAAATTATGAATTATTTTTAAAATAATTTTAATTAATTAATATTTTAATTAATTCCCAGTGAATTTCTATTAATTTCAGACACCAAGGTACACAAGAATATTCTTAGCAGTAATGAGTCAAAAAGACTAAAATTGCGGCTCACATTGTGATATAGTGTTTTACACCGCTATTTGCATATTGCATCAGCAGTTCCAGGGGGTAAGGGAAATCCCTGAACACATGGAATTTTATTATAAAATTACAAAAAGGGGGACAAAAATTGAAGTAGAGTGCCCATGTGCCTGCAAACACCATTAGTTGTAGAAGTGTCTTCCTGAAATTCTCTAACTGAATTTGAATTTGAATTCTGTTGCTCACCAAGATATATCCACAAATCAACTTAAAATATGTTGTTCTGAATACAGTATGTTTTGTGTAGTCATTTTTATAAATACTATGTATGTTTGAAAGATAAACTGCAGAAAGAAGAGGGAAGATCCATCAGCTGATTGATTCACTTGAACAGGACTCTTCCATGCTTAGCCCAACAACAAGAATCCATCTAGGTTTCCCAGGGTGTTCTTGGAACTCACCCACTGTGTTCCAGACACAACAGCAGTATACTGCATAAGAGCTGTTACATAACATAAACAAGGCATTTGGGGATCAGATGTGATCTATCCCAAGCAGCAGCCCAATCTCCTGTATCAAGACGTTCACTCTTTCAAGGCTGATGGTTTTCTCTGACTGTTCCCATAACACAGCCTTTTAATGAGGTTATGTTAAAGCAATTGTCAAACTATGTTGCTGTCGTATTTATGGATGTCCTAAGGGCTAAGGCAAATAAAATGGCAAAGTCAAGTGTCATTGAAGGTTCAGGAACTGGGAAGTGTCATTGAAGTCTGAAGAACTTTCCTTGGGAACAATTGTTAGAAAAGTGTATAGAATAAATGTGTATTATATCCATTTTATATCTATATTTAGACAAAATTACTCTGATTGAAAGATGTATGCCTTCTATAGAGTTTTTAGTATTAACAGCAATGAATGTTCCAATGGAAGTCCTTACATGGAGTCCTATGCAGCTCATCTGTAGAAATAGAGGGATCTTTAATGCCACATAAGCATTTTTTTAATGTTTTTATGTAGCATAGTTTTAGTGCAATGTAATGTTTTTCCTAGAGTATTTTGTAATTTGAACAATAGTTGTTGAAACAAAATTAGTGCTTTGCAGTAACTTTAATATTATTAATAGTTTCATTGGAAAGTCAGGCATAAAAAAAAAAGGTTCAACAGAGAGAAAGCTTTTCCATTATCTGGTTCACTCCCCAAGTAAACACAAGGACCTGAGCTGAGCCAATCTGATACTAGGATCCAGGAACTCCTTACAAGTCCCATGGAGATGCAGGGTCTCAAGACAGTGGGCCATCATTGAATGCTTTTCTAGGCGTAAGCAGGGTGCTGGAATGGAAATGTAGCAGCCAGGACATAAATCAGCACCCATATGGGATCTCAGTATATCCATGGTGAGAATTTTAGACACTAGGCTATAGTGCCAGGCCAAGTAACATTATGTTAAAATAAGTAGTAGGTGTTGGCACTAACCAAACAATAACTTGAACATAACCACAGCCAATCATTGACATTGTTGACACTCTTCAAGGAAAGCTTCTGGGCACTTGTAAAGCACTCTTCTTGCCCCGGAGAGCTGATGGCTTCTGTATCTCCAGTCATTGTGTCTGCTTCCTGTCTTGACATTGCTTAGCACAGTAGGAACCATTAAGCAGACTAGGGACAACCAAAACCAATTCATAGCTTCCTCTCTCCACTCTCTCTTGCAGGTGTTGCCCTGCAGCCCACTAAATGCTTCCCAGGCTGGAGAACACAAATGTACCTTCAGTAAGTTGTTGTTTACTTCTCAGCTTGCTTTACATTATATTTTAGGAGTTTTACGATGGTGTTTAAACTACAGTGAAAAAGCAAGTATGAGAGAAAGAAGATAATATGTTACAAATAAGACATTGGAACTATAAAAGCCATTTGAATCTTTCCATGTTTTCTGATGCCATATCAAGACATGATTATTATTACATGATTCATATGGAAATGAAGAATTTGTTAATGATTGTAGGATATCAAGTTTTGAAATGGTGTTTACTGACAATACATGATTAAATGAAAATTATTTAAAAGCTACCTGAAAATAAACACTCAACATTTGGGAGTAGTGGAAGTTTTCAAATATACAAAAATCTATTTATTAACTTTCTAGTTTTGCTTTATTAGAATTGCTGAAATTGTGTGCTTCTATATAGCATTTGGGGGCTGTATTATATTCATGAGTTCCTACAGGAATGTGTGTAGAGTGATATATGCTACTTGTTTCCTTATTAAAGATTTAAAAGAATCTATTTATTTATTTTAAAGATTGACTTGCAGAAAGGGAATGAGAGAGACAGAGACAGACATGTCTGCAATCTGCTGATTGAGTCACCATTGGTTACAATGGTCAGTGCTGGACCATGTCAGAGAATAACCAGGAGGTCCTTTTGAGACTCCCACTCAAGTGCTTGAGCAATCTCCAGTGTTTCCAAATCACATTAACTTAGAGTTGGATTGGAAATGAGGCAGATGACAACTTGCCTTGCTATGACACAATGACATTTCCTATTGCAGGGTTTTTTTTTATGATTTATTAATTTGAGAAGCAGAGCTTCTCAGAAGGGGAATTGAAGAGACATCTCCCATCTGCTGGTTCACTCCTCAAATATCCAGAATGTACAGAGCTGAGCAAGCCTGAAGCCATGAGTCAGAAGTATTATCCAGGACTCCTACTTGATTATAAGGACCCAAGTGCTTGAGAAATCCTTTACTTCCTTTCCAGGCCTGTTATCAAGGAGTTGGATCTGAAGTTGAGCATGTAGGATATGAGGCAATGTGCATATAGGATGCCAGTGTCTTTATTTGCTAAAGCACAGGGTTGATCCCTTGTTGCACTCTCTTTGGTTTTTATTTGAAATCCAAAGTTACAGAGAAAAGTTAGAAGAGTGAGAAAGAAATCTTCCATGTGTAACTTTGCTAAGCACATGACTGCAAGGGCAAGAGTTATACCAACCTAAAGCCAGGAGCCTCTTTTGGGTCTCCCACATGGATTTGAGCCATCCTCTCTTGCTTTCCTGGAACAAAAGCAGAAACCTGAGTTGAAAATAGAACACTTAGGGCAGAAATTGTGCACGTATGGGAAGCTCACATACCTTGCCACAGTTCAGTTCAGAAATACTAACAGCTTGGACAGAAAACAAAGGCAGACCATGAAAACACTAACCTGTTCCCTGCTTCTTCCAGTCAACGCCCTGCACTGGTTCCAAAGTTTATGAGAAGATTAACAACATAGGCAGTCTTTTAGAGCCATTTCTAATATTAGTTTTATCATTTTACACTTAGATCAGAAATTTAAGTTTCTCTTTGTGAACTCTTTTTAATGAAATGCATTGCAATGCATATAAAGTGGTATCTCATTGTGGTTACCATTTCCATTCACTTAATGTTAAACCATGCTGAGAATGTTATGCTAAATCACCTTTTGGTTATCTTTGTAGAAATATATGTCTAGTTCTTTGTCCATTTTGGAATCTGTTTTTATTGCTTTTGGGTCTCCTGTTAACAAGCACTAAGACCAATGAGGGGCTGAAGCATCAATGTTCTTTGGCTGCAGGAACCACTGTTGATATGTCCATTTACAATAAAGGGAGCATAACTCCTATGGACTAGGAAACGAGACAGCAGTGTAGGAGTACCCAACTGCCCATCAACAATGACACTGTAATTGACTGGAAGAAATGTCTATCTCTTTAGAACCTCCACTCATTTCACAGGTCAAGTTCTGAATGCACAGCTGGAAGCCATGCCTCAGGTCGTTGGCAGGGAACCTGTTATTCAGGCCCACCAGATAGCATGTAGTTTGACAATCATATTTATATTTTTTAAGATTTATTTATTTATTGGAATGTCAGATATACAGAGAAGGGGAGAGACAGAGAGGAACCTCTTCCGTCCAATGATTCACTCCCCAAGTGAGCGCAACGGCTGATGCTATGCCGATCTGAAGCCAGGAGCCAAGAACTTCTTCCAGGTATCCCACATGGGTGCAGGGTCCCAAAGCTTTGGGCCATCCTCGACTGCTCTCCCAGACCACAAGCAGGGAGCTTGATGGGAAGTGGAGCTACCAGGATTAGAATCGGCACCCATATGGGATCATGGCACAATCAAGGCGAGGAATTTAGCCTCTAGGCCATGCCACAGGGCCCAATCATATTTATATTGTAATACAAAATTATTGTAACTCTTCCATCCATTGACCTTAATAATGTTTCAACCTCCCATCTATGTTTAATGTTAGCAAAGCAATTCCTAAAACCAGCCCACACTGAATGAGCTGTAATATATAAATAGCAGTGAAATTTTGATGACTGCAAAATGACTTATAATGCCATTGTTGAGACACAATTTGTTAATTTTTTTTTCTAATTTATTTTGATTGGAAATTTAGACAAAGAGAAATGTCTTGTGTGCACTGGTTCACTACTCAACTAGTCACAATAAACAGAGCTATCAGAGCTGATCCAATTTGAAGCCAGGAGCTAAGAGCTTCTTCCAGGTTTCTCACAAAGATGCAGGGTCTGGAGGTATTGAGCCATACTCTACTGCTTTCTGAGGCAAAAACAATGAGCTGGAAGGGAAGTGAACAGCCAGGATATGAACTAGTGCCCATATCAGATGCCAGCAATGGCAGGAGCCTCTTTGGCGTCTTCTTTAGCTACGAGGCTACCATACCAGGTACTAAATTTATTTTTTAAATGATTTCCAACTTAATTCCATGTGATCAGAGAAACTACTTAATGAATTTAATATTTTGGATTTTAGATCGTATAGTCTTCATGTGTCTTAAACTTTTTTAATGATTATACAGGATGGGCCCAGTGGCGTGACCTCATCGCTAAAAGTCCTCACCTTGAATGTGCCAGGGTCACATATGGGCACTGGTTCTAATCCTGGAAGCTCCACTACCCATCTAAGTCCCAGATGTGGCCTGGGGTGGCAGTCGAGGACAGCCTAAAGCCCTACGACCCTGAACCAATGTGGGAGACCTGGAAGACATTCCTGGATTCTGACTTTGCATTGGCATAGTACCGGCCATTGTCCTCACTTGGGAAGTGAGTCATCAGATGGAATATCTTTCTCTCTGTCTCTCCTCCACTCTTTCCAATTAAAATAAAATAAATCTTTAAAAAAAGGATTATACAGGAAGAAAAATGGAAAATTTGGAAACAAAGATTACACCCACCTTTTCCTGAATTTTGAACCTTCCCCTCAGGATCTCTATACAAACATGATCAAAAATAAAAATGAAAAAAAAAAACCTTATATAAAATGATTCACTTTTTATTAGAAAGGAAAGTATACAAGAGTAGGAAATACAGAGAGAAAGATTCTCCATTTACTAGTTCATTCCCAATGTAGCAGCAATGACTGGAGCTGAGCCAATCAGAAGTCAGAAGCCAGGAGCTTCTTCTGTGTTTTTCACATGGGTGCAGCATTCCAAGGCTTGGGACTGTTCTCTACCAATTTCCCAGGCTACAGGCAGGGACCTGTATAGGAAGTAGATTAGTTGACATGAACTGGTGCCTATACGGGCTCCCAGGGCATGCAAGGTGAGGACTTTCTCCCTTAGGCTACTGTGCTGGGCCCACTTCTCCAACTTCCCTCTCTGTCCCTGTGATTTTCAAGTAAACAAGTCTGTCAAAACAGGAGTACAGAAAATCAACAAATCTGAAGAAAAGTCATATTTCATTTGGTAATATTTTTTCCCTAGGGAGATTGTACTTGTAGCATGTGTTTCTTTTATTATTAGGAGTATAACATTTGCTAGATTTGGGGAGCATTTGGTTTTCACAGCCTTAAATTTCTACTGAAGTCTGCAATTACACATATATTTCGCTAGTTGCTATCATCCCACATGTCACTAAATCTACAGTGTTTTCATCAGAGTATGTCATATTAATGAAGTCCTTTCCAGAAGCACAGTTTTAAATTCTCAGCCAGATGAAATTAAATTTCATTCTAGTATTCACCCTTTTTGTGCTTTGATTTCAGATTATACATTGCCCTTAAAAATTGGTCCAAAATCACGACATAAGAAGTTCCATGTGTTGTTCAAATTGACAGTTTTATCTTTCAATCTCTATGTGATCTTAACAACATAAAACTCCCCAGGTTGGTAAAGCAATGACAAAAAGACCTCAATAGATAGTTCTCAGACAGTAGCCATCAGGGAAATGTAAGTGAAAATCATAATGAAATATCATCTCACCCCTTAAAGAATGACTATTAATATTTGGAGGAAAGTTAACAAGTGCCAATGATTATGAAAACAATTGGAACTACTATACAGTGTTGGTTGGATTATAAATCGTTCAGTAACTGTGGGAAATAGTATAAAACTTCTTAGATGATTAAACATTAGCTTGCTGGATGATTGAGCAATCTTACAGCTAGTTGTATGTTCTGAAAGTTATGAACACATGATGTGAAAGAGATACCTGTAACCATCTTGTTTATAATAGCACTGTTCATAATGCCAAAATATGGAATGAATCAAGGTGTCCATCATGAAATGATTGAATAACAAAAACATACTCTATGTATAAAATAGACTGTTAGCTGTGAAAAATAAAATTCTGTGGATTTCATCAAAATAGCTGTAACTAGAGGGTAAGATGTTCAGTGAAATATCCTAAATACAGATATACAGATATGATATTCTATTCTCAGAGTAGCTTGAAGGATCACAAGCAACAAAAACAATGGGATCTTATCTCTTTGATTTATATCTGCCAAACAAATGGTGAAGGATGATATTCTACTCTCATTTTACTAATCTGTGTTTGTAAACTGTATATGATTAAAATATATCTTTTCATTTCATGACATTGATAGCCCTTACCTATTAAACTCAGGTCATTTTACTTTCATTTGAATCACTTCATGAAAAAAGTTAAGGTCTTGAGTGCAATGTGAATTTAAAACATAAATAAAATATTTAGAAATGTAACGGGAAAAAGGAAAGATACAAAAGAAGTATAATTCTATTGCTGACACTGTGTATATCAGCAACATTAATTCTGTAAATAAGTACATAGATTCTGCACATAAATTCAGTAAATAAGTAACTAGAAAAAAAGACAAGAAAAAACATATAAGTGATTAATGTTAAAGACCTTCTTAAATGTAATTTTAAAAATCTGTTACTTTGTGGAATTTGCCTTATATGTGTATTTTCTGTTCAGCATGCAGGCTGTGACTGTGTGGTTTTAGCGGCTGCTTATAAGGAGAGAGTTCTGAATGAGATTGCAGTTTGTTTTCCTTCTATGCTATAGTTCTTTATGTAGTAATTAAAAGTTTAGTTTAATTTAAATGTTATTCCATAATAAGTAAAACAGAAACTGGAAAGGATATTAATATGTACTTATTCAAAAATGGGAGAAAACATTATGGGATACTTACATATATATTTTTACATTACTGGAAGCAAATATAGATATAATTCTAATATAAGTAGGAAATATTTACTTATTTATGCAAGTTTAGTTTAATAATATTTCCATTATTTCATTATCTCAGGTTGGAATAAGTAAATTGAATCTTATTAGTGCTTAATATGATTTTTATATACTTCAGGATGTGTGAGAAAAACATTCATGAATTATTCAAAGATTTCCTCATTATTCTGTTCCATATTTAATATCTATTTATAACAGAAAAAAATTTGATACAGAATAAAGCAATTGTAACTTCAGAATTGCAAAAATAATGCAGAACAAGCTACTTTATTTTGTTTTTACTCTATGTTGCTCAGCAGGTTATAAATTAAGCTGCATCCATGGGAGTTGCAAATCAAACACACAGAAGAATTACACTCAGCTTCTCAATACAGTTCCTGAATTAGTATTTTGGCTGAATGTTTATGGTTATTGATTTTAATTTAGTTTAAGTTCAGAATGGCAATAACAAGGACAAGCTGAGAGTGATGTGTTTACTAGAAATGTACTTCTTGCATTTTTCTTTTCAGTTTCAATTTTATGGTACAAATATGTAGTCTGTGGGATCCCTCCCAAAATTCCCAAATGCCTTGGGAGTGCAGGCTAGTGCAAACACTATGCAAATCAGTATGGAAAGTATTTAGAGAACTGCAAATAATCCTGCCATATGACCATATGACCCATCTGTCCCATTCCTAGGAATATATCCAAAGGGAATGAAAACTGCATAGGAGAAGGGATGTGTAATGCTATATTTAGAACAGCACAATTACAATAGCGAAGTCAGGGAAATAATCCAGATGCCTGCTCAAAGAGGAGTGATTGAATGTGTATTCTAGTGGTGCCTTCAACAATTCATTAGAATCTGAATGTTTAGAGAAAGCAACCTTTAAGAGAATAAGGAATGTTTCATTGAAGTATTGGAATTGCAGAAGTAATACAGGACAAGAAATATTCATTTTATTATTGCTCTAAGATGCTGTGCTGATTGTAATTTAAGCTGCATTCATAAGAGTTGCAAATTAAATATACATACAATGCCCTGTCAGTATTTCTTTGCAGTGATCCAGAACTGAGGAGTCATGTGCTGTTACAGGTATTGGTGTCATTTGAAGATGTGGCTGTGGACTTTACCCTGGAGGAATGGCAGAATATGGACAGTACTCAGAGGACCCTGTACAGAGAGGTGATGCTTGAGACCTATAACAATCTGCTGTCTGTGGGTGAGTGAAATTCTGTCCTGTCCGAGCAGATTAGATGAATAGATGTATAGATGACAAATGAACGAAGACTGCATAAAGTTCAGCAGTTGATAAGACTAGTAGTCATTTCGCAATATTCACATTATTTTCCATGAACAGGGTACCACATGACAAAGCCTGATGTAATCCTCAGGTTGGAGCAAGAATCAGCACCACAGACGTTGGAAAACTCTGTCAACCAGGGACTTTCAGGTAGGTCAGTATATAGTAGACAGGGAATTGATACATAGTTCAGTCCATGTTGAATGGCATTCTCTCTGATTTTTTTTTTTAAGTTTCTTCAAAAGGACAGCTGATGAGAAACAGGCATTCTTCAGATGCCATATTAGGTTTATTCTAGCAATGCCTTTCAAACATTGCCAGCCTATAACCATAAAGATAGGGATATATAGTTTTTTTCAATGATCCCAAGCATTTAAATCACCGTCTGCCATCTCCCAAGATACATTTTCAGGAATTTTTATTTGAAGCAGAATAGCCAAGACAAATTGGCACTGTTATGGGATATAAGAAACCCAAAGCTTTATTTTGAATTTCTGTGCCACATTCTGTTTATTGTCCTTTTTCAACTAAAAGTACACAATTCCAAAAAATTGAAATTTTTAGTTTAAAACATTTATTATATGCATACATTAGTTAAAAAGATGTAATGCTCATAAATAATGCACATAAATGTCCACATTTTACTAGTATTAAAATCTCGTGTATCTAGAATGGCAACAAACATCATTGACTTTCCTTGAGCACTGAAGTAGAAACTCTTCAGTGTGATTCATGGATATGGTTGTTCATTTTCTCATTTCAGATCCCTACAGAATAAATGAGCTGCTTGGAACTAATCAGCAAAGTCAAGACATAATCTTCAGGCAAGTTGTAATGACAAAAATTATATAATAATTCCAAAGAGAGAGGCATTCCCAAAGATGCTTAGCATTAATTCAGGCCATAAGTAAAACATTAACTGAAAGTAAAATTGTATATTAAAACACATTTGTAAAATGATTTTATTGTTTTTATATTTATATATGTATAAACTATATATATAGACTATAGTATAAACTATATATAGTATGTATATTATATTTCCAGATAGAAGTTTTATTTGCAAAGCGACCAACCGAATGTAAAAAGCAGAGGGAATTGAATAGCATTTCTTGGGAGAGAGCAAGGAGATGATGTGCCTCCTGAATATAGAGAGGGAGGCAACATGATGTCTTAGGTTTTTAAATGTCCCATGACCTTCCTTGTCTAGGCAGGAACCTGTTGGTAAGGCATTTCCTATTCATTCAACCAGCCAGGAAATAGCTTCTACTGCACATTTGATATGTATCTTTGTCATTCTATGGCTGTTGGGGTCTCAGAGATAGGAAGCCATGTGAGTAATCATATTGAGAGAGGAGACAAAATAAAGCAACTGGTTTTCTCAATTCATCTAGGAACTGTAGCAGGTGTCATCCAAAGACTCAAATAGGTCATTGCAAAAGATCAAACCCAGAAGCATAGCATGGTATCCTAGTGGATAAATCCATGCCTTGCATTTGCTGGCATCCCATATCTGCATTGGTTCACATTCTGGCAGCAATTAATATCCTGGTCACTCCTTATGGACAAGGAAAACAGTCAGACCTCCCAAAACTTTTAAATCTGGCATCTTCATGGGAGACCCAGAAGAAGCTGGTTGGTGATTACAGCTCTTAAGTCTTAAACTGCTGTGTTTTCTATTTGCACCCACCTGTAGGTATAATCTATCTGAAGTTTTAGTCAAACTAGGCAGTGGAGGCAATTGTGTGGGTCACTGGGTGTGTGCACTCTGCAGGCTTGTGCAGAGCCATGGGATGCCAAGGGTCAGTTTTTACTGATTCACTCAGATGAGGTGTCTTCTGAAAGGAGAGGTAGAGAGACTCCATAATTTATTTCATCTTTTTTTCTATAGGAAGCATGATGAAATACCATTTGGGGGAAAGCGTTCTACTAATGTCCCTGAGACAAGCCTCCACAGTGGGGAAAGTCTCACTCAACAGGACAAGACACACATTTTCCTGCAATCTTTAGAACACAATGAGCAAGAAAAATGTTTCAGTGGGAAGAAGATATTCCTTATGTGTGAGCAAGTTTATACTAAAGAGCCATATTACAAACAACCTGTCAATATGACAGAAACAATACAGGTTGAGAATAAAATATTCCACAACAATCTTTATTTTGGCAAACGTCACGAAACACAATCAAGAGAGCAACTCCATGGACATTTTAAGAGTGATAAATCTCCTGTGTGTACAACAGATGTCAAAATACATCAGATAAGCCAGACAGCAAAAAGTCACTATATATGCAGATACTGTACAAAATCATTTAGCTGTAAATCTGGCATTACCACCAAGCAGAGAACTGACACAGGAGAAAATTTTTATCTGTGCAATGAATATAAAGAAAATATGTACCAGGAGTCAGAACTCACAAGAGATCAGATTCTTCACATGGGAGAGAAGGAATATGAATACAATAAGCTTAGGGAACCTGTTGATGAACAATTATCTCTGCAAAGACATAAGAGACTTCACACAAGCAGAAAAAGTTATGAATGTAGTGAATGTGGAAAAACCTTCCCCAGCTACTTTGATCTCTTTAATCATCAGAGATTCCACTCGGGTCAAAAACCTTATGAATGTAGCCAGTCTGGAAAAGCTTTAAGAGACCACTCAACTGTCCTTGGACATCAGAGAATCCACAACAGGGCAAAACATTATGAATGTAATGAGTGTGGAAAAGCTTTTTCTTTGAAGTCAAACCTAATCATCCATCAGAAATTTCACACAGAAAGAAAAGCTTATGAATGCTCTGAGTGTGGAAAAGTCTTTATTGAAGGTTCAGCACTCTTTAGATATCAGAGAATCCACACAGGCGAAAAACCTTATGAATGTAGCCAGTGTGGAAAAGCTTTTTCTCAGAAGTCACACCTAATCATACATCAGAGAATCCACACTGGGGAAAAACCTTCTGAGTGTAGCAAGCATGGAAAAGCCTTTAGACACCATTCAGTTTTTATTAGACATCAGAGAATCCATACCGGGAAAAAACCTTATGAATGCAGTGAGTGTGGAAAGGCTTTTTCTTTGAAATCAAACCTAATCATGCATCAGAAAAGTCACACAGGGGAAAAACCTTATCAGTGTAGTGAATGTGGAAAAACCTATAGAGACCATTCAGGTTTCATTAGACATCAGAGAATCCACACAAGGGGAAAACCTTATGAATGTAGTGAGTGTGGAAAAGCTTTTTCTCGGAAGTCAAATGTAATTGTGCATCAGAGAATTCACACAGGAGAAAAACCTTATCAATGTAGTGATTGTGGAAAAGCTTTTTCTCAGAAGTCAAACCTGGTGGGGCATCAGAGAATGCACACAGGGGAAAAACCTTATGAGTGTAGTGAATGCGGAAAAGCCTTTAGATACCATTCAACTTTCATTGCACATCAGAGAATTCACACAGGGGAAAAACCTTATGAATGTTATCAGTGTGGAAAAGCTTTTCCTCATAAGTCTAATCTCATCGGGCATCAGAAAATCCACACAGGGGAAAAACCTTATCAATGTAGTGAGTGTGGAAAAGCTTTTTCTTGGAAGTCAAACCTAATTGCACATCAGAAAACTCATACAGGGGAAAAACTTTACAAATGTAGTGACTGTGGAAAAGCTTTTGCCTGGAAGTCAAACCTAATTGTGCATCAGAAAATTCACACCAGGGAAAAACCTTATCAGTGTAGTGAATGTGGAAAAACAGATAGAGAACATTCAGTTTGCATGAGACATCAGAGAATACACACAGAGGCAAACCTTATGAATATAGTGAGTGTGGGAAAGCTTTTTCATGAAAGTCATACCTAATCAGGCATCAGAGAATCCATACTGGGTGAAAAATTGTTTGAATGTATTGATTGTGCAAAAGCTTATACAGGCCTGTCAGATCTCAATACACATCAGAGAATCCACACAGGAGAAAAATGTTAGGAATGTTCTGATTGTGATGAAAGCTTTTTCTCAGAAGTCAAACCTAATTGCACATCAGAGAATCCACACAGGGGAAAAACTTTACATATGTAGCTAGTTTGGCAGTTCCTTAACCTACCTTCAGGACTCCATTAAACATCAGAAAATTCACATGGGGAGGAGGGACATTATTATGGATGTATTCAGTGTTGAAAATCCTTTTGCAGACATGTTTCATTGCACATGCATATTCACATGGGAAAATCATGAATGTAGACTATGCAGAAGCCAACAATTTTTTTATTAGACAATTCACACAGGGCAAAAATGTGATTAATGTAGCGAGTGGAAAATCTTTTAGCAAGCTCACACTTAATCTTGCAATAGAGAATCCACATAGAGTAAAACCTTAAAAAGTAGTGTGTGTGGAAAAGCCTTTACCTACAGTCAGGTCTCATTTTACATGAACAAATTCACAAAGATAATACATAATAAGCATGGAAAAATATTCACAGTGTAAATTTATGGATAAGCGTGGAAAAAATGTATACACAAAGACCTTTTGAGTGTAGTGGAAAGTGCAACCACATCGTTTATAACATACCCACAGAAATGAATAAAACATCACTTCATTGACTGAAAAATCACTTTCCTGAATATCAATCATTAGCAGAACCATGAAGATCAGAAATACAAAAGCATGTACACAGAAAAACTAGCTAGTATAAAGCTGCTGTCACAGTTTATTGGAGCTTAGAAAGTGAATGTAATGAGCATTAGCAAGAGTGCAAATGGACACCACTGTAAAAGTGCATGTAGAAAAACACTTTGAAAGTCTCGGCACATGTTAAATGATAAATGTGAGGCATTACTATGTTTCAGAACACAGATTATGTGCTGCTCAAATCATTCAAATGTGATTTGCTCATGATCTTTTGTTGTGAGGTGGGAAATGTGAGTGAGTTCTGCTCCTAGATTTTAATGTTCATAATAAATATTCTATAAATATCACTTATTTGGCATTCCATGGTTATCATTTACAGATTTGTCTACTATAGTGTTTTTAGAATCTCAAACTTCCACATTCTATTGCAGGCTAATATTGGAATCACAGATAATAATGCATGTGGCAAATGTAACACTAAAGATTCAACTGTGAAGGATGAATCCTGTCTGAAGTGGAGATTCTCTTGTATGATTTCTCTAAATAAATGTGGATCCTGTTTGATCTCTGTTTCCTTTCATACTGAAGTGTAGAAGATCACCCCCAGGTCTCTGCATAAATTATGTGGGAAGCCATACACATTCCGTGTCCCTGGAGAACTCCCTGACAATACGCTTGGCTAATTGAGACTCCAACCTAGCCTGTTCACTGGGCATGCAGATATAATCGTGGGCTGTACCCAAGTCTCTCTGTCCTTAAAGAGGCTGTGCTTCCAAGAACTTGCCTGATTAGAAGTTCAATGCAATCCTCATCCTCCTTACCAGTTATATGTAATGAACATGCCCCGAGGCATAACTTTCATCCCAGGTGGTACATTTTCTTGATCTAACTGCATGTAACCTGAAACACAACTTCGAAACTTGGGTGTCACATGTGAACTGTGACTTGGGTCGAAGGTTCAGAGAGATAGGCATGTCTACTAGCAAATTGCAATGTCATTTCTTGGTGGGAGTGCTATTGAAACCAATGTTCTACCTCCCCCTTTTTCTACTCTATAGAAGCTTGTTAGATCTTCCCACTAAACACATCTTTCACCAGTTTGTCTACTGTGATTCTGCAGTCAAAGAACACCACCACCTCAAACAATGGTCTCAGGGCTTACTGCTCAGGAAACACCTGAGACTCTAGGAGGTATATCCCAGACATACAAAAATTGTCATCAGACTCTTGGCGTTTATGTATTAGTTGGAATTTATGTATCAGCTGCTGCTAATACTTCTTAGATTCACACCAATTTCCTGGGTCTCCCATACAGGTGCAGGTTCCCAAAACTTTGGGCTATCCTTGACGGCTTTCCCAGCGCACAAGCAGGGAGATGGATGAGAAGTGGGGCTGCTGGGATTAGAACCAGCGCCCATATGAGATCTTCGTGCTTACAAGGTGAGGACTTTATCTGCTAGTCTAACATGTAGGGGCCTACTATTTCCTAATCTAGAGAAAGGTTTATTAATTTTGTTTTTTGTTTTTTAAATCAACATTTCAATTGTCCTCAGTATTGCTTAATATAATTTATTCATTCCTTTATCAATCTTTATTTCTAATTTACTTTTCGTACTCCTAGATTTTTTTTTTCTTGGACTTTGAGATCAGTACTTTTTCTTATCTAATAGCCGTACTTGTAGTACTATGTTGAATAGCAGTTGGGATAGTGGACACCCTTGTCTTCTTCCAGATCTCAGTGGAAAGGGTTCCAATTTCCCCCCATTCCAAGATCATGCTGGGTATTTCATATACTGCTCTGAGTGTGTTGTGGGTATTTCCTTCTATGCCTTCCTTGTTTGGAGCTTTTAGCATGAAGTGGTGTTGGATTTTTTGAAAGCCTTTTCTGCATCTATTGATACTATTATATGGTTTTTGTTCCTCAGGTTTTGGGTGTGGTGTATTACATTTATGGATTTATGAATGTTGAATCATCCCTGCATTCCTGGGATGAATCCTACTTGATCCGGATGAATGATCAGTCTGATGTTGTTTTGAATTCCATTAGCTAGGGCTTTGTTGAGGATCTTAGCAGCAATGTTCATCAAGGAGATCAGTCTGTAGTTTTCCTTGTCTGTTAATTCTCTATCCATGGCTCTATCTATGGCTTCATAAAATGAGTTTTTAAGGGTAGTGGCTTTTCATTGAGGGGGGATGATATTATGTCAGCTCTAATTTCAGGTCAGAGATGGTTTCCCAATGACACTGTTGAATTAATCTGGACAATAAGATGCTGGACTGTCTGCATGGTCCATGGCCGCAATGAAAGAAACATGACTTGGTATGAACTGTACTACTGTAACAATATGGACGAGTTCAATATACGGGGTGCTTTTTAGAGGGTTTTGGGGAATCCCAGAGCCTATGAAACTGTGTCATAAAATGAAATTTAAAAATTAAACACAAAAAAATGAAATTAAAAGCTAAAATAATGGGGGGAAATAGAAGTAGAATGCCCAAATATGTATAAAAATGCCAGTTGTACAAGTGTCTTTGTGAAGTTCTCTCAATTGAATTTGAAATGTAATTCTTTAGTACTCACCAAGATATATCCACAATTAACTTAAAATATGTTGTTCTAGATACAGTATGTTTCTTTGTAATCATTTTTATAAACACTACATATATTTGAAAGGCAAATTGCCAAGGGAAGAAAGATGTTCCATCAGTGGGTTCATTCACTCCCAAGATGTCAGGGCCCTGCCATGCTTAGTCCAGCAATAAGAAGCCATCTAGGTTTCCTAGCGGGTTCTTGGAACACACCCACTGTGTTCCAGGCACAATAGCAGGATACTGCATTGAAAGTGTTACACAGCCAGTAGGCATAAATAAGGCATGTTGGTATCAGATCTGATCTATACCAAGCAAGCAGCCCAGCTTCCTGTATCATGACATTCACTCATTCAAGTCTGATGATTTTCTCTCATTGTGCCATAATGTAACTATTTAATGAGGTAAAATAAAAAGATTTCTCAAACTATGTTGCTGTCATATTTATGGATGTCCTATGAACTAAGGCAAATGAAATGACAAATTCAAGTGTCATTGAAGGTTTAGGAACTGGGAAATGTCATTGAAGACTTAGGAACTTTTATTTGGAACACTCATTAGAAAACTTTATAGAATAAATATTGTATTCAATTTTCATATATAGGTGTAGACAGAATTACTTTGAATGTAGAAATGTTGAAGTACTTAATACCATCCAGGTACTTTTCTGAAGCATATATTTTAGTGACAATATGGTTTTTATGCTGTATTTTGTAATTTGAATAATAGTTGTTGAAAAAATGAAGTTAGTGCTTTGCAGTAACATGACTTTTTAAATTTGTTAAAAATTTCATTGCATAGTCATATTTACAATAGCAGAGACAGAAAGATCTTCCATCTGCTGCCTCACTCCCCAGGTCACCACGCTGGCAGGAGCTGAGACAAAGTGGTAGCCATGAGCCAGGAGCTTCTTGTGAATTTTTCTTGTGAGCTGTTTCATGTCTATTTTAATTTTACTATTTAGCAGTTTATAGTGTTGAAGCATAATTTTGCAGAACCTGGCTGTTTTTTGGGTAGTCTAACTCTTTAACTCTAACAAGACATATGTCAACAGTTTAGGTGAACAGTTTTAGGAGGGGTGTGCAGAGAAATCCTCAATACCCCAGTGAGGAGTAACTAATCTTTGTGTTCCACCCAGTGAGTTATAAGTGCATTCCCACTGCCCGTTTCCTGTTTCTAAGCTTCCCTTGCTATTCTCTATCTATTCTAGTTTTTATTTGTTTATTTGTTAGTTTGTTTTGAGGGGTTTCTGGAGTGATTCCTGATGGTCATTACTAGAGAGGGTGGGGACCCAAAGTCGGAACCGGGCAAGAACCAGAAAAAGCTCCTCTCCCTGGTCCCAAAGGAAGTTTACTGTTCTGTTTCTGCGGACCGCTCAGTGCTCCTAGTTGTCATTCTGATGACCTTGGGTCCTGCAAAGCAGGGTATGGGCTTTTTCCATCCCATGTGGGAGATCCAAATGGAGGTGGGTGACCTCAGAATTCTTGGCCTCCGAAGGCACTCCAATTCCCCGTGGTCTCCTTGGCGGCAACCTGACTCTTGATTACCAGATCTATTTAAATGATCCTTGTGGCATGTTTTGAGATACCACGTTACACTTCTGCATGCAATGTCAGCATTCCATATAAGGATCAGTTAAGTCCTTGATGTTCACCTTCTGATCTACTTTCCTGCTAATGTGCTTGGGAGATAGAATCAAATGTCCCAGTTCCTTGGACACCTGCAACCCTGTGCAGCATATGAATGCAATTCAGGCTCCTGGTTTTGGCCTGGACTTTGCTGTCTCTTGTGGCCACTTGGGGAGTAAACAAGTCGGAGGAGCTCTTTCTGTCTGACTGGCTTTGACTGTTGCTTTGTAATTCTCACTTTTAAGTAAGTAAATTGTTTTTAAAAATAATTTTTAAAAACGATTTTATACTATGTGCATTGGGACAGTTTATTTTCTTCTTTTTAATTAGCTGTTTATATTTTTAGTGATTCTTGCATAGTTGTTTAGGGTGATAAAGGTCAAGGCTATAGGAAGTTAGGTGAGATCACCATTTCCACATTCTCTTTGTTTCCTTCCTGTTTCTGGGGGTAGGAAGGAGATAAAGAGATAAGCCACACCCAGCCTCCCATCCCATGATGCCTGATTGCGGCATATGCTCTGAGGCTCCTGCTCATGAGGTTTTGATAGTTCAACAGTTCTGAATTACTGCCGATCTCACCATTCCAAGCACAATGAAATCTGTCCAGAATCCACTAGTTGATATAGTTCATCATGAACCTCATTTGCCCTGATTCCCTCATGCTTGTCTGGAGTAGTTGATCAGTTTGTTCTGTTCTTTGTGCTCTGTTATGGTACCCATGTGTCCTCTGCATGCTCCAATGTGTTGCCATATCCTCCATGTGCACCTGAATATGCTGTTCACTGCTGCATCGAAGCCACTGAGGAGGTCTGGCTCTGACAAATGTCCTCCATGGTCAGTCATGGAACCTGCAGTTTCTCTCCATGGTTGGAGTCCTGATCAGTGATTCAGTGGGCATCCCCAAAAACTTGATCTGATGTAATCCCACACCTGACTCTTGTGTGTGCATGCCCATAGAGGGTCCAGATCTGCATGGGAGACCTTCAAGAATCTGCTGGTTCCTGGCTCCGGATCTGCACTGCTCTGGCCATTGCTGTCATTTGGGGAATGAATCATCAGATGGGGGATCTTCCTCACTGTCTCTCCTCCTCTCTGTATATCTGACTTTGCAATAAACAAAAAATTTAAAATCTTTATAAAATTATTTTATTGATATGCAAGGCAGAACTATAGAGAAAGAGGGAGAGTTAGAGAAATCTTCCTTCTGTTTTATTCCTCTCCAAATGACCACAATGGTTAAAGCAGGACCAGGTTGAAGCTTCTTCCCAGTTCTCTGCTATCAGTACAGGGAATCAAGCACTTGGAACATCCTCTGCATTGCCACATGCACTGGAAGGGAGTTGGATCAGAAATAAAGCAGCTGGGTCTGGCACGATAACCTAGTGGATAAACTCCTTGCTTTGCACATGTTGTGATTTTGTATGGGTGCTGGTTCTAATCCCGGCAGCCCCACCTCTTATCCAGCTCCCTGATTGTGTCCTGGGAAAGCAATGGCAGATGGCCCATACACATGGGACCCTGCACCTGTGTGGGAGAGCTGGAAGAAGCTCTGAGCTCATGGCTTTAAATCTGCTCAGCTCTGGCCATTGTGACCAGTTAGGGCTTGAATCAGCAGATGGAAGATCATCCTCTCTGTCTCTTCTCCTGTTATGTATATATATATATATATATATGTAAATATATACAATATATATGTAATATGTAATATTATATTATAAATATGTAATATATATCATGCTTTTTAATAAAAGTAAAAAAAGTTTATAAAAAATGCAGTAACCAGGACTTAAGTTGGCATCTACTTGGGGAGTTCATCTCACAAGTAGTGGCAGAACCTGCTTTGTCCTGACAGCCCTGATCAACTCTACTACTGTGATACCAATTTTAATATGTCCCTCTTCATTTTGATGTTATATACTTGAGCCTACTTTTTGATTAATCTAGTAAAAAAGGTTTATTGATTCTGTTTTCCTTCTAAGGACAATGTTTCCTTTATTTGCAGTATTGCTGAATATAGTTTTTATTCATTATTTCATCAATCTTTATTTTTAATTTCCTTTTTCTACTCCTAGACTTGGCTTCTTATTTTTTCTGTTACTTGGAGATCAGTGCTTAGGATGCTATATGACATTTTTGTTGTTATTGTTCAGGTGTTTGCCATGAAAAGTGAAAACTTTTGACTTCTATAGTTCTCTGAGATGGTCAGGTCTTTCTCATTGGCAATAGGAAGTATTGTTACAAATAAGAGTATGCTTTGGTTGCCATAAAAATATACTATAGAATGTGTGTATTGAATTGCAGTAATTCTTTTTTTTTTTATTGGAAAGGCAGATATACAGAGAGGAGAGACAGAGAGGAAGATCTTCCATCCGATGATTCACTTCCCAAGTGAGCGCAATGGCTGATGCTATACAGATCCAAAGCCAGGATCCAGGAAATTCTTCCGGTTATCCCACACAGTTGCAGGTTCCCAAGGGTTTGGGTCATCTTCGAATGCTTTCCCAGGCCACAGGCAGGGAGCTGGATGGGAAGCAGCTGGATGGGAAGTGGGGCCGCCGGGATCAGAACTGGCGCCCATTAGGGATCTCAGTGCATTCAAGGCCAGGACTTTAACCACTGTGCCATGGCGCCTGGCCCAGTAATTCATTTCTTATGGTTCTTTTTTTTTTAAATTTTATTTTGGGAGCCTGGCGCGATGGCGCAGTGGGCACAGTGGGCACAGTGGTTAAGGTCCTTGCCTTGCACACCCGGGATCCCATATGGGCGCCGGTTCTAATCCCAGCAGCCCAGCTTCCCATCCAGCTCCCTGCCTGTGGCCCGGGAAAGCAGTCCAGGACAGCCCAATGCTTTGGGAACCTGCACCGTGTGGGATATCCAGAAGAGGCTCCTGACTTCGGATTGGCTCAGCTCCAGCCAGTGCAGCCAATTGGGGAGTGAATCATCGGATGAAAGTTCTTCCTCTCTGTCTCTCCTCTCTGTATATCTGCCTTCCCAATAAAAATAAAATAAATCTTTAAAAAAATTTATTTTGATGATGTTTACACAGTTGAGAAGGGAGCATGCCCATGTGGATACTGATTAAGCTAGGAAGGATCGAGAATTAGTCGAAGTGTATGAGACCATTGTTTCCAAATTTTTTTCTTGTTGTGTCTGAGAGATGGTGGAGAGAAGGTGAAAAGCCACTCCCAGAAACCCCACCACAATAGAACCTTGGGATGTGGAGTGGCCATCTTATTTTCCAGTGTCCCTGATGTGGAGCATGCTCTGAGGGTTCTGTTCAAGTGGTTTCCATAAGAAATCCTTCCAGGGTCCATTGGTTGACTTCCAACTAGTGTTTCCATTCAGCCAGATCTTTGATGTCAACACTTGCCTGGGGTAGTTGTCCATTCTTTTCTACCCTCCTTCATCTGCAGGCTCCAACAGACTGCCATATCCCCTATGTGCATCTGAGCATGTTCATTCAGCAAATGAGGAGGCCCAGTTCTGACACATGAACTCCAAAGTTAATGCACAGATTCCACATTTGTCCACATTTTTGGAGTTCTGCGTCCATTGGTTCAGTGGTCGGTATCCCTGAAGAAACTACCTGAGGTGATCATAGACTTGTGTTTGTACTTGCCAGTATGGGCTCAGCTCTGTCACCCACATCAGCCTATGCACACACTGGTGGTTGCAGTTGCTGGGTAAGTTTTTTCTCCAGTCCCATCTCTTATGCAAACCCGTGGATTCTGTGGTGGAGCCCAACCGTGCCCATCCCTCATTCAGTTCTCATGCACACCTGTTGGGAACTGCATCCCAATCAAAATGACACCTAATAACCCATACTAGGCCTGCCCTCACCATGGTTCTTTTGCATGTTGTTTTGAGCAGCAGACTGCTCTTTGCTGCAGCCTGGACCAGTGCCAGATCCCAGTATTCATGAATGTCAGAGGGTTCCATGGTCCTGTGTAGCTCAGCTCTTTACAACTTACAGCTCTTGAGCCAACCAGCAGAAATTAGTTCCATAGGTTGAACCTACATATTGCCCACATGATCGACCCCCAGACCTGGTTCTTTTGCATGCCTGTCGGTATCATGACCCAGCTTACATGATCTGCCCCTTCTATGAAACTCATTGGCAGTAGTGTAATCTGACCATGCCAGACAGGCCCCCAGCCCTACCTTAAGTGTGCATTGGTGGTTGGTGGTAGTCCATGATAATTATCCCAGCTCAGGTCTCCCATGTGGGCATGTATACTCATCTGACCCAGAAATTTCCTCAGTCATACCTTCCAAGCCACTTGGTATTAGCCCCCTCATTTACCTGCAAGTAAAGTGGCTTTTGTCAGTAGAAGTCCTTCAGAAGTCATTCCTCAGCTACAATATACTGCTACAGTGGTCCTGCCTCGCACACATCCTCTTACCCCTTCTCTTCTGCAATCCACTGTTCCTGCTTCTGGGAGTCAAACATCCCAGCATAGCTGCTTGAATGCAGCTGCAGACATCCTGGCCTGGGCTGAGAGTGTAAATGTGACCTTGGACCCAGTGTCAGCACTTGGCTGGTGGTCGGAAAGGCATAGCCCAGCCTGGCTGCTTAAAGGCAGCTTGATCCATTCTGGCCTGGGCTAGGTGCCAAACTGGACCCTGGACCACACTGGCCAACTGTGGCTGAGGTGAGGGGCACAGCACAGTCTGGTTGCTTAAAGGCAGCTTGAGCCATCTGGTCTTGGTGAGTGTGCCAAAGGTACTCTAGTCCCACTGGCCGCTTTTGGCTAGTTGAAGGGAGGACAGAACAGGGCCTGGTTGCTTGAAGGCAGCTTGAGCCATCCTTGCCTGGGTTGTTTCAGTGAAGGACATTGCAATGGATATAAAGTGGTATATCATTGTGCTTGCCATTGTCATTCATTTAATGATCAATCATGCTGAAATTCTTTTTGTGTTAATTAATTAGCCTTTTGGTTATCTTCTTTGTAGAAATCAATTTACTTCTTTGTCCATTTTGGTATCTGTTTTTATTGTTTTTGAGTCTCGGGATTTTCCTGCCAACACACCCAAGACCACCAAGGGGATGAGGTGTCAGTGTTCTTGGGCTGCAAGAACCACTGGGGACAGTCTGAGGGAGCATGTCCATTTATTGTAAAGTGAGCACAACTCATATGCACTAGGAAAGGAGACAGCAGAGGGGCAGTCCTGGACAGCCCTCCCACACAACAATGACAGTGTAATTGACTAGAAGGCATGTCTAACCCTTTAGAACTCCAATCAAGTCACAGGTCAAATACTGCAAACATGGCTCTAAGGCATGCCTCAGGGTCATAGACAGGGGGGCCATTAGTCATGCCCACCAGGTAGCATTTGAGTTGACAATCATACTTATACTGTAATACATGCTGATTTAATTTGTGACTGATGCACAAATTAAATGAAGATTGTCCTGTAACTCTAGCATGCGTTGACCTTAACAATGTTTTGAGTGTCACAACTGTGTCTACTGTGGCTTAAAAATTCTTAAAACAGTCCACACTGAATGAGCTGTAGTGTGTGAACAGGAGTGAAATCTTGATGACTACAAACCAACCTATAATGCCATTGTTAAGGGGCAGTTTGTTAAATGTGTTTTTTCATTATTTTGATTGCAAATTTAGATTTGTTTTTGTTTCTTTTTTTTTTAAAGATTTATTTTATTATTTTTTCATTGGAAAGGCAGATATACAGAGAGGAGAGACAGAGAGGAAGATCTTCCGTCCGATGATTCACTCCCCAAGTGAGCGCAACGGGCCGATACTATGCCGATCCGAAGCCAGGAGCCTCTTCCGGGTCTCCCACAAGGGTGCAGGTTCCCAAAGCTTTGGGCCGTCCTCGACTGCTTTCCCAGGCCACAGGCAGGGAGCTGGAAGGGAAGCGGGGCTGCCGGGATTAGAACCGGCGCCCATATGGGATCCCGGGCGTGCAAGGCGAGGACCTTTAACCACTTGCGCCACCGCGCCGGGCCCGCAAATTTAGATTTAAAGAGAGGAGAGACAGATCTTCCATCCAGTGGTATAATCCCAAAGTGGCTGCAATGGCTGGAGCTTCCAGAGCTGAGCCGATCTGAAGCCAGGAACTTCTTCCAGGTTTCCCACTCAAGTGCAGGATCCCATGGCTTTGGGCCTTCTTCGGCTGTGTCCCAAGGCCACAAGCAGGGAGCTAGATGGGAAATGACCAATCAGGATATGAACCAGTTCCATAGGAAGAAGAAATAGAAATTTTGGAAACAATGGTCACATCAAGTTTTCTGTTGTGTTATCTGGTCAAATGTGGATCCTGTTTAGCCACTGTCTCTCCTTGAATAATAAGTATGGGAGATCTCTCCTTCATCTCTCCCTGCTTATTCCATGCAGGATTCCATAGGCACATGGCACACTGCGTCTCCAAGGCAAAGCCCTGATTGTGGCCTCAGCTAACAGAGACTCCATCTTGGCCTGTTCACTGGGCATATATCCAGAGTAGCAGGCTGTATCCTAATCTCTCTATCCCTGCGAAGCTGTGCTAGAATTTCCCTGATAAGCAACTCTAAGAAGTGAAATGTAACCTTCATCCTGTTTACCAGTCACATGCATAGCTTTCAGCCCAGGTGCTAGCTTACCTTGGTCTACCTGCACATGGCCTAAAACATTAAGCTCCCAACGCTGCTTACAGAATGTAACTGGTGACTTGGTTAGAGTGTCCAGAGAGATAGGCATGCCTACTGGCGAGGTACAATAACAGTGTAGGGTGGGAGTACTATTGAGACCACCCTTCTGCCTTCCCCCTCCATTGTATATATGCTTGTTTGATCTTTCCAATAAATGGACGTCCCTCACCAATTTGTCTCTGGTGCTTCTGCAGCCAAGCTACACCATTGTCATGGCCCTGAGGAGTGTTGGGGACCGCTGGTCAAAAAACACCCAAGACTGTGGGAGGCATATCTCAGAGACAAAAGAATTGTCTGTCATCAGACTCTTGCAGTTCCTTTTCAGGCAGAGATTATGTGTCAGCTGCCACCACTACTGCTCAGATTCACACTGATTTCATGCATCATGGCTTCCCACAGTACATGTCTCTATGTGTGCCTTTGCTACAGCTCATGTATATGGTGCCATCTACCAGCAATTAGGCCTCCTTACAGATGAAGGCAAAGAAAAACAAAGATGAAATTCTCAGGACCTATTAGCTGCTATTTGGTTCCCACTGCATTTGTGATAATAATGCACTGGACACCAAAAGGGAAACTGCTTTGATGACATGGCTACTGCGAAGCAGCCACGAGGGCAACTGCAATACTCGCTCTATTTAGTAAATTCCTCCCTCAGATTCTTATTCTTTCAATGCTTTGGAATAGATACCAGAAAAGAGGGAAACCAGGCAGCAAGAACAGAACTGGTACCAAGACCCAGAGAGTAGGATGTTTCTTCCAAAAGCCCTGGGGCAACATCTGCCCAGCAGCTCCATCAAAACACATATTTAGGAAAGAACGCTTTGCTGTGTATGTTATCCCAGGCTGACATTTTTTGTTTTAGAATCTGGAATATGTCACTCCACTTTCTTCTTGCCTGTAGAGTTTCCTGTGAGAGATCTCCTGTGAGTTTAATTGGCATTCCTTTACATGTCAATTGATTTTTTTCATGTACACATTTCAGGATCTTTTCCTTATGTTCAATTGAAGAGAGCTTGATTATCATATGTCTTGATGAAGATGGCTTATGATCAAGCCTGTTGGGAGTTCTGTGCCCAACCTGGATCTTGTTTCCCAATTGTCTCTCCAGATTAGGGAAATTTTTCTTTTTAATTTCATTAAATACATTTGCAAACTCAGCTTCTCTTTCTGCAGCTTCTGAGACTCCTATGACTCTTATATTTGGCCTCTTAATAGTGTCTTTCAATTCTTGAATACCTTTTTTGGCCTGATCCAGCTCTGCTTCCAGCTTTTTGTTTGCTTCCCTCTGGTGGTTTGAGATACCTTTCAAATCTGAGATTGTTTCTTCTGCTTGCTTCATTCTATTTTGGAGACTCTCCACTGTATTTTTTTTTAAAGATTTATTTATTTATTGGAAAGTCAGATATACAGAGAGGAGGAGAGACAGAGAGGAAGATCTTCTGTCTGATGATTCACTCCCCAAGTGAGCGCAACGGCCAGTGCTATGCAGATCCGAAGCCAGGATCCAGGCACTTCTTCCAGATATCCCACACTGGTGCAGGGTCCCAAAGCTTTGGGCCATTCTTGACCGCCTTCCCAGGACACAAGCCGGGAGCTGAATGGGAAGTGTAGATGCTGGGATTAGAACCAGTGCCCATATGGGATCCCGGCACATTCAAGGCGAGGACTTTAGCTGCTAGGCCACACCGCCGGGCCCATCTCCACTGTACTTTTTATTTGCTCTACTCTGTTCTTAATTTCTGATATACCAGCCTTGATTTGCTTTACTTCTTCCTTAAATTCTTTGAACTCTTGCATGAGCTTCTCATTTTTTATCAGAATTTTAAAATGAGTCTTATGGATTCTGTGTTCCCCATTTTCTCGATGTCTTCCTCAGTTAACTCTGAGGTTGGCAAATGGTTTTGCCCCTTTACAGTGGAGTTTTCAGTAACATTCATTGTGCCTTTGTCTCTTCTTTTCCTCTTGATCATTGTATTTCTGATTAACAGAGTCTTCTCCTTGGGGCAGGTTTCTAAGCTGTGTCATCCACAGGTCTACAACGTGATTTTACTTATTGCAGTTGATACACAACTTTTTGCTTGCAGCCACTTGTGCCACAACCTCCAGCAATTTCCAGATCTGGGTTCTTATGTCAGATATCCACCATGGTTTCCACAGCCCCAGCTCATGGTACACCACTCTCCACCTCCTGTGATGCCGTGCTGAGGCTGCATTATTGTCTCTGCAACCTTTCTCCCACTTCCAGTTGGAGTAGATCCCAGGATTAGAGAGACACCAGGTGTCCTATCTAGTTAGGTTATTGGTGGCGCTGCTCTTGTCGGAATTTGTTGGATGTTAGGTCTGGGTGCCACACGGACCTATTTTTACCAGTACAATGCCACAGTCAGTATTATTTTCCTGCGGTACCACAGCTAGTTCTCACGAGCTCAGCACGTGCGTGGTTCACTGTTATCCCCTGCAGTCCCAAAGCTATTCCACAGTGTCAAAATAGCGCTTGGGTATCACCACTCAGTTCTTGATCTGCTGGCCATCAGATCTGAGAGCTACCCAGATGTGTCTTGAGTGGAACTTGTAGAAATGCCATGTCGTTGCAGTTCACAGAGTCAGAAATTAGCTCACTCCCAGCTCAGAGCATGCTCTGTCCTTTCCCTTTCCTCCTTACACAAAATTGTGCCCAATTCAGCTCTAGGGGGCTGACTAGGCTATGTCATCCTCTCTGTTCTCGCGCTGCCCATCTGAGATCTGCTGCTCTGTCTCTGCTCCTGGTCAAATCAAATGGACCTGCAGGATGAACAATTTTTTGTCTGGATTTAGCACCCAAGCTTCCAGTGAAAGTCCGCTCCCACCTGGTGTAGTTCCAGCTCCTGGTGGAGATCAAATCGCCATGCTGGAGTATCAGTCACTGCAAAACCACACTGCTGTGCCTGCTGCTCTTCTGTGTCTTCTGTGTCTGTTAGTCTCCAGGTACCTCTCTGGTGTTGTTCTGTCCTTTCCTATTTCCTGGAATATGTTCTCTCTGCCTCTTCCCGATTAAATGTTTCTCCATCTGTTTAAACGTGTCCTTACCCTATTCTGCCATCTTGATTCCCCCAGGAGCAAAATTTATTGAGCACACAGGTAAACAGACTGGCTGCCATCAGCATTTCTTTCAAGGTGGGAGTTAGGTGAATTTTATAGAAAGAGTTAAACAGCCATGGGAACCATGTAAGTTGGGCAGCTTACATGGAGGCTGCCATGGGGACAATGGGGACAATGGGTAGGCTGTAGCAATCACAGGGTCTTCAATGGGGACAATGGGTGGGCATTGGCAGCGACAAGAGGCAGCCATGGGAACAATGAGTGAATCAATCATACAATATAGATTTCTGGAACTGATGATTGCTAGCAGGACATGTTAGCCTAGTGATCTGACCCAAAAAGCAGAAAGCTGGAAAAGCATATTGTAAAGAAGCATAAAGATCATGTTAGCAAACTTATGTAGACCTGAACCAAAGTGACTCCATTTTGTGACAGGATTTCACATTCTCACTCTTTCCTAGTAGCTAGAGTCAAACCTTTGACTCATTGTCATTCACAGAAATGGAGTTATAATGAGACATGGGGACCATAAATTTAGCAATATTAATGCTTTTTCATATATTTAACCCTGCAATTAATTATACTATAACCTACTAGCAATCCTAAGAGCAAAATCATAAGGCTGTAATTACCATGGTAAGCCAAGGTGACTAGGAGAAGAAACTCTCAAAGCAGTTTTGTTGATCTTCTCTTTGCTTTTCTTTTTCCTTGAGGTGATTTCTGTCTAGAGAGAGACTACTTTTAGTTATTCCAGTGTGTTTTGCATATAAACAGCAGGTTTTTCTCAGAGTCATTCAATGGCCTCCTTGTTTAAAGTACAATAGGTTGGGTCTCAGGCTGTGTTGGAGGGCTACCTGGGCCAAGGAGTTTAGGGAGGTTTCTAAGCTAGCCACATAATTTATTTATTTAATGTTTGAAATTTTTGGCTCCATTTTTCCATTCTTTATGAAGTTCAATTCGCCTGACCTGATTTCTCCTTTCATGGATCTCTCTTTTCATGGGGGCTCTCTTCATAGGAATACCTCACTGCTTGCTCCTCCCTAGGGGACAAGGGTCAGTCTAACCCCACTTGTGACCATGGGAAACACTCACTCTATAATTTTTAACCTGTCACATTTCCTATTGTTTTGATTTTTCTCCTGTGGAGCCAAATCATGGACTCCTTGTTCTGATTATTAATATACTGATAGTGGGTCCTTGGCATCATGAACTTTACTGCCTGGACATAGTCAGTTATACATTTGTTAAACAGTTTATAGCACACAGGCCTACAATTTCTGCTTGAAACATTAATATTAGAGGGCTAGCCAAGAGGAAAGGAGTAAGCCAGGGTAAATTTCACTTAAGGGTTCCACCCAAAGGCATAGAAGTCTTAGTCCTTAAGTATAATTAACTAGCTGGTACAGGTAATGCCCATTCCCTTTGTCCCATCAGAAGTTAGGATTAACTGAATTGCAAGTATTAGAAAGTCTCTCAGGAAAGCCTTATCTTTAGCAGGTCGTTCGTGGCCTTTGCAGCCCATTTTTCCAGCACTGAGTCTATGTGTGGTGACTCCAGTGACATTTTTCTGCAAATTTTGCTACACTTGGAACATAAGTCAAAATCACAGGCAGGGGTAGAGTGCAGGGTGGCTCAATGGTGAAAGGCTTTTGTTTCTTAATCCACACCAAGTTCACAGGTTGGAGTTCACAAGAATTGGAGTGAGATACTCTCCTTATGTTCCTGGATATGCTGCCTTTATCAGGTTATGAGACTGTTGAAGTACAAGTTATAGAGTCTGTAATGACTTAAGGAGGGAAACATTATTTAACTCAGCCAATTTCTCATCTCCATGCTTGGGGACTATACATGGTTGCCTTCCAGACATGATATCATACAGGGTGAATTCTTGTACATAGGGGATACAATGGGCTCACAGGAGGGCAAAGGGAAGGAGGCTCATTCACTTTTGCCATTTTCTAATTTTAATTTAGTTAAAGTTTCCTTTAAGGATATATTTATCCTTTATTTTCTGAACTCTAAGGCCTATATACACAGTGTAATTTCTAATTAATATTTAAGGCCTTGGCTAACAATTGTGTGATTTGAATGATGAATGTCAGGACATTGTTAAACCCCATGGTTACAGGAAGACCAAACTGGGGGGCAGTTTTAACTAACTTCTTGGCTACTACTGAGGTGTTTCTGTGTTGATGGAGAATGACTCTACCGAGCCAGAGAAGGAGTCTCAGCTCAAGGAGGTACTGGTACCCATATTTCCCCAGTAGAATTTCAGTGAAATCAATTTCCCAATATTTTCTGGAGCGCTACCTCATAATCCAGTTCCTGGAGTTGACTTGCCTCATGGTCCTGGCTTTATCTGGATGGAGCTGTGACATCGAAGTGAGACTTTGTTGAGCTTTTTTTTAGTCCAGTGATGTAATGGTGACTCTATGCAAACTCAGTCCCGATGCTTCCAGCAATATAATTTTTCATCAGGTATGTGTCTCCATCCTTTCAAGTCAGTCTCTGTTCTGTGAGTTCATTTGAGATCCATTTGTTCACTCACATATTGGGGAGTCTGTGGCAGTGTTCATTCCTGCAGAACTAGGAGCATCTGAAGGGTGCCCCACTGGTTTCTATGCAACTTCTTTGCTTTGTGAGTCTCCTTTCTTGATAAGGAGCCCCATGGACATGGGCAGTGAAAAGGCATATCTGCAGTCCATGTAGATGTTTGTAGTTTTTTTCTTTTCCTATCTCAGGGTCTGGGTCAGGGCAATTAATTCATCCTTCTGGGTAACTGTCTCATGTTGTAGTGCTTGGGCCCATATGATTTGATCATGTAAGATGACCACTACACCACATACCTGATCCTGTTGATGATGTAACTGCTTCCATCTGTAAACAGGATTTTATCCAGGTCAGGCCATGGAATGTCCATCAAGTTAGCCCCAGGTTTGTCGGAGAATTTAGGCTGTCTTGGCAATCATGTGTTGGCTCAGATAGCAGAGATTCTATGGGCATTTCAGCATCACGAGGAAAGAATGAACAATAGTTCCTTTTCCAAAATTTGTTATTCCTGTTTTAGTTTAACGGTGGGTCTTTGGGCTAACTCTATCAACCCAGGGAACAGCTTTCTTTTTTTTAGTTCTTTTAAATTTATAAATTATGTTAAACATCAGGAGCCAACTGGACTACAAAGGCTACATTTATAGTGCAGCTGTTCTCAGGCACCCCAGGATCTATCAGGGTGTACAAGTGTGATGCCTTTAGGAGACACATAAGGAACACCAAAGGGGGTTTATTGGACCTCTGAGCAGGCTTGCTTACCTTAGAAAGTTTGGTTGGCTTTCTAGCTGCAATTCGGGCCTCTCTCAGTAGAATCTGGCAATACTGATTAAGAGCTCCATCACCCCAATTGGTGTTTAAGTCCCAGTTGAGTGGGTAGTGGGGAGGGCAGCTTGGAGCCAGGCCAGTTCAGTAGCAGGCCCACCATTTTGCCACAGGATTAAGTTTAGAGTGTTTCTTTGAAAATAATTCTGCTCCTCAGAAATAAAAAGTCTTTTTACAAAACATTTGTTCCTTTACAGTAAGATAGTAATTGTAACAACAGGACCATTGAAATTATTTTTAGGGCCCGGTGACGTGGCCTAGCAGCTAAAGTCCTCACCTTGAATACGCCCTGATCCCATATGGGCACCAGTTCTAATCCTGGCAGCTCCACTTCCCATCCAGCTCCCTGCTTGTGGCCCAGGAAAGCAGTCGAGTACAGCCCAAAACTTTGGGACCCTGCACCCATGTGGGAGACCTGGAGGAAGTTCCTAGCTCCTGGCTCCTGGCTCTGGATTGGCACAGCACTGTCCATTGCACTCACTTGGGGAGGAATTCATTGGATGGAAAATCTTGCTCTTGGTCTCTCCTCCTCTCTGTATATATGACTTTGTAATAAAAATAAAAATAAATTTTTTTAAAAAAAGAAAGAAATTATTTTTAGTCTGAAACTATGACATAACATAGTTTCACATCTTGGTAATATTGCATGCAATCCAAGCAGCTAATACCTTTATTAAAAAACCAAGACAGTAATTTTGACTTTTTTTTTTTTTTTGAGACCTCCATGGGCCTATCTGGAAATGCCAAAGTCAGAGAAAACAAACCTGACAAATATGCAAAGGAACACAATATAACATTTACCCATTTAGTCAGGTTATAGATTACACTTACAGTTAATAGATTACACATCAGATTTTTATGCTTGTAGAGTGATCCACTCAAATACCTCAATGTAAATGTTAATATACAGAGGCAAAATTTACTCCTTTACAAATAGGTTATCCCAATTAGGACTTGACAGTTTTATTTCATTAATTTTAATAATATAAGTTTGGCTTAACTAATTCAGATGTCATCATATTAATGACTCATTTGTTAAATCTGTAATTTTTTTGATTTTTTTTCATTCCAAGGCAATGCAGACATCCCCTTGCAAAAATAAATTTTTCACAAGAAATTCGCAATTTTTTTTCTGGTCCCTTTTTATTATTGAGGATACAACAACCATTTAAAATAAAAGAGCATGTCAAGTTTAACATCATATTGGAAACAATACTTTTTTATATATACACTTTTTTTAATGGGTGAGACTGTTATTTCCATATTGTTTTCTTCATGTATCAGAGGTACAGGGGAATTTTAAGGGAGAAGCCCCACCCAGTCTCCCACCCACCCAAGGTCCCCAGTGTGAGGCATGGTCTCGCTCAAGTGGTTTTGATAGTTAAACAATTATGATTCATTGCCAATCTCACCACTCCGAACACGAGGAGGTCGTTGAAGAATCCACTGATTGACATGGTCCATCATAGAAACTCGGTCTGCCCAGTTTTTCACTGCCAACATATAGCTGAGGTGGTTGATTGACTCGTTTTGTGCTCTGTCTTTCATGGTTAAAGTTCTGACTCTGGGTTCTGAGTTTGATTAGGAGGATGCCCAAAGAAACCTTGTCTGAGGTGTTCCCAGACCAGATACTTATATGTACTTGCAAGTACAGGGCCCAGCACAGTCCATCGCCCCAATCAGCTGGTGGTTGCAATTGCTGGGTTGGTTCTGCTTCCAGCCCCACCTTCCACTGGAACCAATGGGTGTTGCAGTCCAGCCTGTTTCTGCCCAGCCCACACTCAGCCCTCACATAAACTAGTGGCAGCTGCAGCCTAGTTGGAGCGACCCACAATAACCCCCACCAGGCCCGCCCCCTACCCTGGTTTGCCAATAAATGTAGCAGACTAGTCCAGTCTGTCCCACATCCCATTAGGCTCTTGCACATGTCAATGGATATTAAAGCCTAGTTCCATCTAACCAGCTCAACTATCCAGCCCTCACAGATGTTGTTGGGTAAGTCTCTGTCTAGCCGCCCCATCCCCCATCCTAATTTTTGTGCCCTCCTGTGGGAGTGGTGGCCCAAGAAAGAGGAGCCCACTATTTCTGTCCCAGGCCACTCCCACTCCCGCATTATGCACTCTGCAGATAGTTCTGTGCTTTAAATTGACAGAATTGGCCCCCAGTGCCAGCTTCTGCCAGCTGATGCTGTGTCTAAGCCCTAACAACCTTCTTCCACTCTAATTGTAATTAGCATCAGGAGGAACTATCAGGCCAGCCTGACTTTTCCCTAATCTAGCTCACATGAGGCCCACAGGTGTTGTAGCCCTGCCTAGTCTGGTCTGCATCAATCCCAGCCCACTCTCTCCCACATTCCCCTGCCGGCTCTGCCCTTCCTTTCCTGGTTCTCACATGTGATGTTGGGTGCTGCAATCACATCCAGTACAGGTAACCTCATTTGGCATTCCGTATTGTGCACTGGTTGTTGTCACAACCAAACCTGGCACGACCCACACTCTGTTCTGGTGCTCAGATTTGCCATTGCATGACATGAGCTGATCCAGCCTGGTCTGCCCCCAACCCCTGCCAATTGTATGCCAGTGGGAAACTTTCCATGGCCTGTTCTGGACTGTTTCCTATCATGCTTTTTGTGCTTACCGGCTGGGATTGTGTCATGCCAGAGGAGTTGCCCAGGCTCCTCCATCAAAACCTCTCCCAGTGCCAGATTTCCCATATACCAGGGGGTCCCTGAGTCAGCCCTACTCAGTCCACTTCCTTTCCTATCAGGAACAGTGGCTTTTCCTGACTGGCCTTCAACCCAATCTGGTTCTTACTGTTGGATGTTTCAGTCCAGCTACAGCTCATCCATACCAATAGACAGCTCACACATGGCTTATTAGGAGTTGACACCTAGCCTAGACCATCCCACATCTACCCTGGTCCTCCAGAACACCAGATGGTATTGGAGTCTGGCCCGGCTTAGTGCTTCCAGTCCCCATCCACACTTGTGCCAGGGTAGACTACAACTATATCCTGATCAGAATGCAGCCCCCATTCCAGCCCACGTGCCCCTTGTGGGAACCTCAACCCAAATGGCGTGTCCCCTGAGCTCTGCAATCGGGCCTGTTCCTAGCCATAGATCACTTGCATGCCAGTAGTTGCTCTGATTCAGCTTGGCACCATCCCTCACCTGTCCCAATCTCTGCCTTAGACAGTGTGGCTTAGCATCCCAGGCTCACGGAGACCAGTAGGTGCAAGAGGCTAACTCGGCATGACTTCTGCTCCATCTTGCTTTCTAACTTTGCATATGGGCTAAGGTTTGCTCAGTCCTGCCTGGTCCAACCCATTCCATTACCAACACACACATTGGTCAGCCATTGGAGCTAGTTTGCTCAGCTTGTCTGACCCCCATGTTTGGATCACATGTTCACCAGTGGGAGCTACGACCCACCAAGGGAGTTTCCCAAGTTCCTCCACTTGACCCACTCCCAGACCCTGTTCTCATACATGCCAGTGGGTTTTAGGCTAGTGCCCAGCGATTTCTGGCCTTCTGTTTGGCCCTGTATGAGCTGGTGACCGTTGCAGCCTGGCCCACCTCACATCCTTTTCAGGATGCACATGTGCGTGCTGCTGCCTTGAGCAGTCCAGAGTGTTGTGGGTTCCTTAACCTGTGATTGATGGCAGGCTCCTTGATCACACCTAGCTTGGTCCACCACCACCTCAACTCTTGAGCTAATCTGTGGGACTAGAATTTCCACAGGGTTTGGCCCACACATCCCCCACAGAATCTACCCCCGGATATGGTTCTCTGGCATGCTGATTAATGTCATAGCCCTGACTAATGTGACTTGTATTCTGACCCACCATCATGTCAGTTAATAGGACATGATCCTGCTAAACAAGCCCCAAGTCTTAGGTTTTCCATGAACACCAGGTGTTCAGCAGTCAGCATTGTTGAGTGATTGCAAGTTCTTCAAAGGAATAGTTACACTGTCGTTGGGAATCTTTATGATTGATTCACCTCCCAGAAGCACAGTGGGTTCACCGTGAACCTGCATAAGCAGTGCTTCAAAGAAAGAAAACCCCAGAGCTTGTGACTGAGCGGCCAGCAAGCAGAGCCTGGCGCCAAATGGCATGCTGTTGGCCCAGGTATATCTCACCACGTGCACATGGTAGATGGAATCAGGGATCCAAGCATCGAGATTCAATGGCCTGGGACCCACCAGCAGCCAGCAGGCTGCTCGAAGTTTCAACCCCCAGGTACAAGGTGGCATCCCTCCCCAATGCCATCTCCCACCCAATGGTTGAGGTCGGTGGGCTTCGGGCCTGTCTGGGCCCTTGAGACCTCCCCCTTTGGTGTACTCACCCCAAAAGGGAAGCATCCCCTGGAGCCCAGGCAGGCCCGGGGACAGCTCAACACCTGAACGTGGTAGCTGCATCCAGGGATCCAAGCATGGAGATGCCCCGGCCTGGGAACCACCAGCAGCCAACCTGGAACAGTAGTCATTTACATTTGCCCAATTTATACCTAGTAACTATGCCTTAGATGACTTTGGAAACATACATCAATCAAGTGCATTTACAATTTTAATGCTAACAGTTTTGAAATTTTTCTGAAATAACTTTAGTTGGAAAAGAGGGACATAAAACTAAGTTTCATTACCAAGCCATTTTTCATTTAATCTCAAGAAATGCTAAGGCTATCCTGTATCATTATAAGAAAAAAAATATTTTTATTTTGCACATATATCTTTGGAGACTATTAGAACAGAGCTCTAATTAGCAGTTGCTACTTTGGTACCAGATCTGTTGAACTGAATGTTTTGAAAAAAAAAAAAAAAAGACAGACATTAGTATGGTGGCCACCACGATCTCACAATTCAGAAATCTAATGAGAACTTTAAAACCTGATAAGCCATACTTGCATGTTCAGATTTCAGGACAAAACAAAATTCAGAACAAAACATACTTACAACAACAAATTGGAAGTCAGCCACTTGCAGTCACAGGATTTCTGAAAGTCAAAAACTTTAACAGCAAAGTCAACCCTTGTGCGCTGCTTGACTTCACTGGAGTTCCTGAAAAAACAGCCAAGGGAAGGGTCAGCTGGAAGAAATGATACACTTTGTCCCAGTTTGATGACAAAAGAGAAACAGGTGCCAAAGAAAAAGGGAACACAGACACCAGACAGACTCTGATACACAAAAGTAGTAAAATGTCTCTTAACTTCCGATGACAGATAACCGGAAGTCTGAGTTGATTTCTCACCCTGAGACTTGGTTGTGGAAGTTAAGTTGTATTCATGCTTTCTGACAACCCCAGATGGGTTGACTCCCAAACAGACTAAATTAGCAAGAGCCAATTTCCACTCACTGGTGAGGTTCTCATATGATTCCAAGTCAGTAAGCACATTAGAGCAATCAAGCTGAATTGAGGGCCACTCAATAGAACAGAAGTGATTTATTTGTCTTTAAAAACATTCTCTGAATTCAGCTTACTTCTCTTTGAAGTCCTTAAAGTGTCATTTCATCAACTCCACAGGGCTAGGTATAGATTTTGTTTGTCCCATGGAGTTAAACAAGAACCAAAACGCACAGGCAAACAAAATGGACAAGACTCTAAAGAGCTAATCACTTGGTGGCCATCTAAACCTAGTACAAATTTTTAGAATTCTTACCTGAAGATTTCTGAACCAGACCAGAGAAATCCACTGGTGTCCTGGCAGGAATACTGACTGGGAGCAATGTGCAGTGTCCAGCTTGGCTCTCTGAGTCCCAATGGTGCACCCAGACAGACAGATGACCAGCAGCTCCTCAAGGGATCTCCACTCAATTTTCTGCAGTGACTCAATCTCCCATCCCACACTCCCAAGAAAGAGGGTGGGTGGTGCAACAGAGGGAAAAATCCCAGCCCATGCACAAATGTTGCATCCAACTTGAACCCCTTCCCAGGAAGTGCAGGCCAAGTAACTCTGTAAGCAGCATAATGTATTTAGGGGGCAGGTAAATTAACAGGATGGGATCAGCCATCCTTCCTTCAGAGAGTGACCCTGATGTGCGGGTTAAGTGATTTTTTAATAGAAAGAGTGAATTATACAGCCACGAGAACCAGGTGAGTGGACAGCCACAGGATTCTGCCATGGGGCCAATGGGTAGACAATGTGTAGGCTACAGCAACTGCAGGATACTGCCATGGGGACAATGTGTGGGCTCAGGAAGGCACAGGAGGCAGCCATAGGAACAATGAGTGAATCATACAATATTGATTCCTGGAACTGAGCATTGCTAGCAGCTGATGCTAGCTTAGTGATCTTGCTCAGAAAGCAGAGAACTGGAAAAGCATTTTGTGGAGAGCCATAAAGATCAGGTTAGCAAACTTATGTAGATCTGAACCAAAGTCACTCCATTTTGTTGCCAGATTTTAGACAGGAGGCTCAGCTGGGGTCCCTGGGCCTCCAACCCTCCCGCTGCCATGTCAGCTGCTCCAAGACCAGAAAGGCTCGCTAGTGACCTGGTGTCTGCAGCAGGCTGCTCTTCTGCCTGCTGCTCCAAATCCACGTTTGCTCAGCCTTTGACCACCATGCATCTCTAAAGCCCCTGGTGCTCACACCTGCTGCTCCAAGGTCAAGTTGAGGGTTGTGTTCTTTTCTAGTCCCCATGCCCCAGGGTCAGGGGCTGGAGCCTTTCAGAGCCACAGTTGCTTCCCTCCCTCCCTGTCCACTCCTGTCCCACCCACACCTGTCATTGTTATGATCTACTAGGTGGGTCCTACTTCTCTGTGAGTAGTTTCTTCTGGTTTTCCTCTGCGGCCCCTGCCTTTGCTGCCTCTGTGTGTTGCTGGATGTGGAGATTTGTCACCCTTATTCTGTTGATGGCTGCCAGATGGACTCCTGGTGCCATTTCCAGTGTGATTTCATCTCACAGCTGCCTGTGACCCAGCTCAGAATTTGACCCAGGGCCAGCTGTGCACTCCTCTCTGCCTGTCTTGGGCCATGCTGTCAGGCACCTGTACCCTCCTGGAGGTCACAGTAGAAGGAACAAGGGATCCTCCACCAAAGGCATGGCAGATTGATTGATTTGAAAGGTATGGTAACTAGGGAAAGAAATCTTCCATCAGCTGGTTTTACTGCCTGGTTTGCAAGGGCAGTCAGGATTTGGGTAGGCTAAAGTGAGGAACCAGGTACTTCATCCGGGTCTTCTATGTGGGTGCAGGGACATTTCCCAGGTGAGTTATCAGAGAGCTGGACCTGAAGTGGAGCAGCCAGGACTCAAGCCAGTGCTCTGAGCTGGGAAGGTGGTGATGTAGGCATGAGCTTGAACCAGGGTACCAGAATTCTAGCACAGTTTCTGAGTGGAGAGAAAATGAGTGATTTTTTAAAAATCATTTTTTTATAGTTTCTAAAATTGTTAGAATCACACTTCACACCTTAATAATTTGAAAAGCATTTGGCTTTTTTTGTTTGTTTGTTTGTTTGTTTGAACATATTTGTTTGGTTGTTTTTCAATCTATGGGAATCTTTGAGAACTACTGGTGTAAAATTTTCTGGTCTCTATCTGGGAGGTCAGATGGAGCTGACCTCTCCCTGAACACAATCAGGGCACTTTCTGAATCTAAGTTGCAGTGGACCATTTCCATGTGTGCTTCCTCAAAGAATTAATTTTCTTGTTTTCTTCAAGATTTATTTTTAGAGCCCTGCTTGGAAGCCTAGTGGCTAAAGTCCTGGCCTTGCATGTGCAGGGATCCCATATGGGCACAAATTCATGTCACAGCTGCTCCGTTTTCCCACCAGCTCCCTGCATGTAGCCTGGGAAAGCAGTCAAGGATGGCACAAAGCCTTAGGATCCTGCACCCAGTTTGGAGACCTGGAATAAGCTCAGGCTCCTGGCTTTGGATCAGCTCAGTTCTTGCCTTTGTGGCTGCTTTGGGAGTGAACCAGTGGATGGAAGATTTTTTTTTTCTGTCTCTCTTCCTCTCTCTATATTTCACTTTCCAGTAAAATTTTGACTCCTGACTTCATATCAGCTCTACTCCAAACATTGTGGTCACTTGGTGAGTGAACCAGTGGGTGAAAGATTGTTTTCGCAAATATACAGAGAGGAAAGGAAACAAAGAAAAAGATCTTCCATCCACTGGTTCACGCCTCAGGTGGCCACAGTGACTGGAGCTGAGCTGATCCAAAGCCAGGAGCCTCTTCTGCATCTCCCCTGTGGTTGCAGTCCACCAAGGATTTCGGCCCACCTCTTCTTTCCCAGACCACACACTGGGAACTGGAAGGAAAGTGGAGCACCAGGGCATAAGCTGGCACTCTTACGGGCCCCAGCTCATGTGATGTGAAGATTTGATCACTGAGTCATTGGGCAAGGCCCAAATAATTTACATTGAGTTTATTGCAGGATTGGTTGGAATGAGTGGAATGAAGAACTCTCCCAAAATATTCGAGATTTAAAAAAAAATGTATTTAATTTGAAATCAAGAGTTACAAACAAAGACATACAGAGGGAGAGAACCTTCCATCCCCTGGTGCATTCCCCATTTAAATTGTCACAGCGGCTAGAGCTGGGCTTGCCGTAAACCAGGAGTCTACAGTTTCTTCCAGGTCTCCCTTGGGCCATGATGTGCTGCTTTCCCAATACCTTAGCAGGAGCTGAATCATCAGTGGAGCATCTCATAGAGAACACTGGTGCTGCAGATTGTGCATAACACATCATGCCATGGTGCCAGCCACTCAATATTCTTACGGAAATGAAATATCAGAGGATGGGTAATGTGTAAAGAGTTTGAGGGGCAGAAAATATTAATAGTATGATGCTTTTCCCATGGTTCCTTTGGCTGCATCACCTCAAATCAATGAGAGCACAGTGATAATGTGTGTGTGTGTGTGTGTGTGTGTGTGTGTGTGTGTGTAAAGGGAGAAAGAGAGAGGAGACATAGAGATAGACACTCAGGGAGACGGAGGGAACACATAGGGATAACCAAATGATTACCAACAGTTTCAAAACCTTGGGGTTGGTACAGCAAAGTATTGAGGCCATTAACATCATCAACAATGAGGAAGTGGTTGTGAAAGTTCTTAAGCCAGTTTAAAAAAAAAATAAAATGAAAGTTAAGATGCTGGACAATCTTCATGGTGGAATAAAAATTAAAATGATTGGCACAGGGCCCGGCAGCGTGGCCTAGTAGCCAAAGTCCTCACCTTGACCGCCCAGGATCCCATATGGGCATCAGTTTTAATCCTAGCAGCTCCACTTCCCATCCAGCTCCCTGCTTGTGGCCGGGGAAAGCAGTCGAGGACGGCCCAAAGCCATAGGACTTGCACCCGTGTGGGAGACCCGGAAGAAGTTCTTGGATCCTGGCTTCGGATCGGCATAGCATCGGCCGTTGCACTCACTTGGGGAGTGAACCATGGGATGGAAGATCTTCCTCTCAGTCTCTCCTCCTCTCTGCATATCTGACTTTCTCATAAATCTTTTAAAAAAGTTAAATTAAATGATTGGCACAGTAAAGAACCCGAGTCAAAGACACCACCTTGGCCCAGCACAATAGCCTAGTGGCTAAATCCTAGCCTGGCTTGTCTGGGGTTCAATATGTGTGCCAGTTAGTGTGCCAGCAGCCCCACTTCCCTTCAAGCTCCATGTTTGTGGCCTGGAAAAGCAGCAGAAGAGGAGAGCCCAAAGCCTTGAAACTCTGCGATCTTGTGGGAGGCCTGGAAGAGGTTACTGGCTCCTGGAACCTGGCTTCAGTTCAGCTCGATTTGGGTGCTGCTGCCACTTGTGGAGTGAACCAGTGGATGGAAGATCTTTCTGTCTGTCTCTCCTTCTCTTTGTAGATTTAACTTTTCAATAAAACAAAATAAATTAAGAAAAAGCGCCTGTGATGTCAATAGGATTCTCCCATAACACACATACACACACACACACACACACACACACACACACACACACACACACACTTTCATCCTCTGCATACATAATCTATACATGAAATATATATAATATGGGCCCGGCGCGGTGGCGCAGTGGTTAAGGTTCTCGCCTTGCGCCCTGGATCCCATATGGGCGCCGGTTCTATCCCAGCAGCCCCGCTTCCCTTCCAGCTCCCTGCCTGTGGCCTGGGAAAGCAGTCGAGGACAGCCCAAGGCTTTGGGACCCTGCACCCGCGTGGGAGACCAGGAAGAGGCTCCTGGCTTCGGATTGGCATAGTATCGGCCGTTGCGCTCACTGAGGGAGTGAATCATCGGATGGGAGATCTTCCTCTCTGTCTCTCCTCTCTGTATATCCGCCTTTCCAATAAAAAAATAATAAAAATAAAATCTTTTAAAAAAAAAGAAATATATATAATATATATAATATTTAAATTTAAAATATAAACATGAATATTAATGGAATGTATGGTTCTATATATCTATTATACATTATTTTAATATTATTTAATATAGAATATTTATTATTTTACATTATGTATATAGAATACATATATAGAGATCATATATATGTAAATATATATATTTATTTACTAGAACGTTTGACAGATAAGGAAACACATTGATGCAAAGGGCTCGAGTGGAATGGGAGAACAGTTACTTGTATTTCTTCCCTCCTGCAGATGTGCGCATCACAAAGATCCAGACTGGACAGCACCAAGTTGCCCATCAGCCCTTCTCGCACTGGCACAGCACTACCCACCATGACTGGAGACTTTCAGGGAAATTCTAAAACAACAGCTTCTGTACAATCCCTCTCAGCCTTTACTAATGCTCCACCAGCCTCACCACCACAGCTGGTGTGCTCCTCTAAGACAGTTCCTTCAGGCTGACTGCAAAGCCGCAGCGCCATCTTGTGGCCATTGTAAACCACAGCAAGAAGGAAGAGGAGAGGTTATATGGGAGAGAATCTCAGACTATGGCAAATCAAACAGCAATGTATTTGATGTTATGATACACTGCACTCTAGGCAGGCATCGGGCTCCACTCCCTCAGTGAACACAACTGCAGTCAGAGAACTCCTCAGCTGCACACTCTAAGGCCTGGACTTAACAAAACACAAGCAAACCAAACTCCTGAAACTGGTTGAGGAGGAGACAGGAGACAACTACTTAACAGGGCCACTGCTGCTGCAGGGTTTCTCTAAGAAGCCAGAGTGGACTTAGCAGATTTGCGGTTGTAAGCTAAATCTTTTAAAAACCTGTGTGTGCAGAATAAATGAGGCTTTCACTTCCTTCTGCTGCAGAGAAGAACTAGACCAAACAAGGGACAAAGACTTCAGTAAGGTACACTGAGGTTCAAATTTCAAGCTCTTATAATGTACAAGTTAAGTAAATGTCTAATTTACTAAGCAATTAAATAGGCAATGAAGTTATGGACAGAGTTAATGAGATGATACCATTAGCATATTTGGCTTGCTGTATGCTTTGAATTAAGTCCCTTTTCATCTAATTTATTATTTGTGCTTCCAGGGACAGGTACTGTGGCACACCACACGAAGCTTCTGACTGCTTGTGGCACCCACTTCCCATATGAGCACTGGTTCAAGTCCTGGATGTTCCACATCTGATGCAGCTCTCTACTGGTGTGTCTGAGAAAGCAGTGGAGAATGGTCAAGAGCTTGGCCCCTGCACCCATGTGGAAGGCCCAGAAGAAGCTCCTGAATCTTGATGCTGGACCAGCCCTGTTTCAACCATTGCAACTATCTGGCGAGGGAGCCAGTGCATCTAAGATTTTGGCATCGAATATCCAGGAGGTGGTTTGTAGACCGTCTCCCACCTGTGGAGCCTGGGCCTCCCTGCTCCTCTCTGAGCCACTGATCTCCTGCAACATTTGCTGGTCCCAGTCTGACAGCTGTGATCCAGGTAAGCCTCTGCGGTTAGGCCCTTCTGTCCTCTTAATTGTTCAGTCCATTGAAACCATGCACATTGGACGCCAGTTGAGCTCTCAGTGTACAGGGAGATGTCTCATTCACTGATGACTTGCTCAGTTGGGCACCCAGGGTGTTGATGCATCTAGGGAGGCATCCATTTACTACATGCCCTCCGTGGGGACCCAGGTTCCCTTTCTAGTTCACCTCTCGAGGGGAGGATGTTTTTCTTGAGCCCCATCTTGCTCATGAGACAATTGGAACAGAATGGACAACTCACAGTCTCGAGCTTACAAATTCCCAGACTCCATTGGGATGTTTATTGGCTAATTTTATTTTTATTTATTTATTTTTAAAGGATTTATTTATTTTTATTATAAACTCAGATATACAGAGAAGAGGAGAGAAAGAGAGAAAGATCTTCCATCCGATGATTCAATCCCCAAGGGAGCACTACAGCCGATGCTATGCCGATCCGAAGCCAGGAGCCAGGATCCTCCTCCTGGTCTCCCACACAGGTGTAGGCTCCCAAGGCGTTGAGCTATCCTCGACTGCTTTCCCAGGCCACAAGCAGGGAGCTGGATGGGAAGTGGAGCTGCCGGGATTAGAACTGGCGCCCATATGGGATCCCAGGCATTCAAGGCGAGGACTTTAGCCGCTAGGCCATGCCACCGGTCCCTATTGGCTTATTTTAAAGGCATGAGACTAGGCCAAGACTTAGGCTACAAATATCTTACCCCTTAGACAATTATTCAAATTGACCAGTGAAAGGTACATTTCATTTTAATATCATTGCCAAGTTAGACAATTTTTGTCACTGCAGTGGCAAGTGTTCCAAGATGTCTTACTGCAGACCTTTTGGGACCTCCATTCCTGCCCTGAGCTCTGTTCTTTCTATTCTGTGTCCCAGGTTCTCCTGGCAAAGGCCAAAAATTTACCTCACTGTGGACTCCTTCTGCCAAAAGGCTGATCACACTTTCTCTGGACTGCCTGAACTTCTGGGATTCTCCCCAACTCCTACTCCCCCTGCTCTCCCTCCTCCTCCTCCTCCTCTGACTCTTTCTCCCCTTCATCCAATACCACCCCCACCCTCAGCTCTGACTATCCAGACACAGAAGCCACCATTTCCATATCCACTACTGCTCCCAGCCTGCTGGAGCCATCTGCAGATCTGCCTCTTCCTCCTCCTTTGTATCCACAGGTGCTGCCCCAGGGGTAAGACTTCACACTTACATTCCTTGTCAAAACAATCCCTCCCGCTCCCACCTGTACTAACCAGAGTCACAGCACTTTGCCTGCATCACCTTTAAGTCCATTTCTCCTGCCCCTTTGCCAACAGCACCTCCCTGACTCAGGAGCAACCTCTGACTTTCCAGCCACCACCAGATCCATGCCTGTGACTTCTTCTGGATCTCCTCCCATCCAACAATCTCAGGGTTAAACTCTCTCTCTCTCTCTCTCTCTCTCTCTCTCCCATCCCCCCCCCCCATCAGCAACAGTCACTATTGCTTTTTCTGTCCTCCTTCTTTGTTGGATAAGCCACCCTGCCCACAGCTGCAGTTTCGTTCTCCCCAAGGACATTTTAACTTTTTGTTCTTTCTCTGTTTATCAAATGCCCCCCTTCCCCACCAGCCAGAGTAGAAAAGTATAACTAAACAGGACAACAGCATTTTAAAATACACATGTCATTGTAACTTCTCCTTTTAAATGGATCTTAGCCCGTGAATGACTCAGTTGCCTAGTTCCCTCCAGCAAAATGTAGGCCTGATTCTGTTAAGCAGTACTACCTCTTATCTACAACTGTTTTCATATTGAGATAATCCTTGTGCTTTCTGCCTTTCATTAGATTCTCATTGCTTAAGGTCAGCAAAGTTATGTACTTGTTTTATAGGTATTTGAGTAACTACTTTATGTCAATAATGAGTCTGACCTACATTGTGTCATGAAAAGAGATTCTATTTCCACTAGACATTTGAAGGCTACTTGGCATCCTTGCAGACATTCAAAACAGCCCCAATTTTTCAAATTTTGGCATTCTGACATTTGCAGTAAGACCTCCTGCAAATGTCAAAGGATTTGGCTCTCATTTTGTAGAAACACAATGATTTAGGCTCTGTGAACTACATTAAAAATACCGTCAAGGTGCACAATGATGCAAATTTTGTTATGTTGGAATATTCCAGTTGCACAGGTCTAATAATGTTTTATGTTGCCTGTCATGGTTGTTATCTCAATTCAAAAGGATCTAAAAGATACTTCTTTTTGTACAAGCCTGTCTGTGCATCAGAAGATGAACAAACGGATGTCTCTTGCCGGGTTGTACATGTTATGGTTTCAGCTGTACCTGTTGGAACACTGTTTAAAAACTGTTTACTTGTATCAACCAAGTTATTCAAGTTATTCTCATTGTTTTCTTTAATGTGCAATGTATGTTCATTGTAAGCCTATACTCTTATCTCAGATTTATAGCAGGCAACCGTGTCATCATCAATTCCTGATTGACCTCTGAGAAATGGACTTACATTTAAGAGACCATACGGACCAACAACGCCTTACTGAGCAGACCCTTCCACCAGGGAATCAGACACTCCCCAAAGTGCCGAGAGACTGGGAGTAACAAGACAGCCAACAGGGCTGCCATGGTGGGACTCACATGATCCAACACCTCCTGCTGGGTATACAGTTTCCAATAAACTGGTCAACTTTGCTAAGTTACAGAAAATCACAAAGAGTTCAGATAAAACTCCAGCACTGTTCCCAGAGGGGTTGACGGAGGCTCCCATTAAATATGCTAAGTTAGACTAGGAATATCCCTTTGGGGCCATGGTTTTGGCAACCTATTTTATTTCCCAGTCTCCAGATAGTTGAGCAAAGAGGGAGGGAAGTCCTCAAACCCCTATCTAAGACCTGGTGAAAATGGCATTTAGATTCTACAACACTCATGAGGAGATGGCCAAACAGGTGGGACAGGTGAATTTTCAGAAAAACGTAGCTCTCCAACCCCCAGGCATTGTTGGCAGCTTTACACCCAGCTGTACCTTGTGGGGCTCAAACACTGCTGGGAGCCTGCTTTAAATGCGGGCAGGAGGGACACTGATCCCCACAATGTCCAAACCATGCCCTCACAAGCTTACCAAGCCATGTCCATGTTGCAGGCAAATGGGACACTGGAAATCAGATTGCCCAATGTGGGGGGTCCGATGATCCGCCTCTACCCAGTGCTGCACCCTTCGCAGAAACAATTCTACCAACCCTGCCAGCACCTGACTTCTTGAGACTGACTGAGGATTTGCAGGGCCCAGGGGAGGACAGCCCATCGCCTTAGCTGAGCCCGGGGTCTCCACTGAGATAGTGGGAAAGTCCATCGATTTCCTGGTGGACACGAGGGCTACCTATTCTGTGTTGTCTGTCAACGCTGCCTGCTCTTATCTATACTCCTGGATCTCGGTTTGGGGTATTGAGGGAACTCCTTCTAAACCCTTACAGATGGCTCATTTGCTGTGCTTCCTCGAGGGAATACCCTTCACCATTCCTTCCTGGTCATCCCCTTGTGTCCCACTCCACTGTTGGGATGCAACATCTTATCCACACTGGGGGCCTCCCTCACCTTGTTTGGAATACAGCCTTTGCTGACATCACTTCAGCAACACTGTCACTCGGCACAAAATTCTCAGATACTTATCATGGCTGACACTTTTTCAGAGTTTTGCCTCCAGACAGACAACAAACCCGCCTTTACTACAAAAAGCTGCTCCGAGTGCGCGTGGACTGATGTCTTCCACATCCCAACCCAAATTTGTCAGTGGATTCAGGCGCCCTTCCTCTCCAACCAGGAGACTCAGTAACACTAAAGACTCGTCATTGGTCTCACTTCAGCTGTGGTGGACTAGACCTAAGACAGCGATCCTCAGCACACCCACTGCGGCCAAACTTCTTGGCCACACCTCCTAATACGATCTCTTCCGTCTCAAACCATTTAGAGCCACAATCTCATCTCAACAGGGGGTTCAACAGACAGGGCCCACTATACTAACCTTTAAATGCCACAAAGCCTGCCCTGCCTCCACTCCTACTAATAATCCCGCTATGCTGCCGGATAACTAAGCAGGCCCTTAAACACAACAGATCACATCACTGGCAGAAGTAATCCTACAAAGCTGTTGAGCACTGGATCTTCTCACCACAAGTAAAGGGGAACCTAAATATTCCTTTTAAAAAAAATGTTGGGCCCGGCGCGGTGGCGCAAGTGGTTAAAGGTCCTCGCCTTGCACGCCTGGGATCCCATATGGGCACCGGTTCTGATCCCGGCAGCCCCGCTTCCCTTCCAGCTCCCTGCCTGTGGCCTGGGAAGGCAGTCGAGGACGGCCCAGGGCTTTGGGAACCTGCACCCGCGTGGGAGACCCGGAAGAGGCTCCTGGCTTTGGATCGGCATAGTATCGGCCCGTTGCGCTCACTTGGGGAGTGAATCATCGGACGGAGGATCTTCCTCTCTGTCTCTCCTCTCTGTATATCCGCCTTTCCAATGAAAAAATAATAAAAATAAATCTTTAAAAAAAATGTTGCTACTATATCAATAAATTGGACATAGTAAAAAACTGATCTAAAAACTTAAATCAGTATGTAGCAGACTCGATAATCCACAAAACCCAAGTAAGGATGTGGTCTCGATATTTGGGAATCCCTACTCATGTCATGGCTCATTCTGATACCCACACCACTGATAATCATAGGTCCCTTACTAACTATTGCCCCTTGCTTCCTTACACCCTCCATCCCTCCAAAAAAAATCACAAAGACTCATAGGTTACTTTCAATCCGATGTTACTGCATACCTACGGGCCTCACTTAGGTACAATGCTCCTCTCTAGCAGGAAGTAGCCGGATTGACTCCATTGCCCCACTTCCTATTACCTAGAAACCAGAATGATGGTTACTGCAGTTACAGGAAGTGGATGGACACCACAGTGGCCTCAACCAGAGATCTGAATGCAGCCAAGGTCATGTACAGGCCAATGATGGACAAAGGCCAGCATTCCTTGCCCTATCAGGGACCAAACAGGGCTGATGCCAGGCCAGCACCCACGTCAGAAGGGTATAAAACCTTTGTCTTTGTTACCCAGCGTGTCTTTCCCACTTGCAGTCCCCTCCCCTCCTGCTTGTTCCTCTGCTGCTCTGGGAAAGGCCCGGGAATGCACTTCTCTTTGCTTAATGTAAGGCTGTTTGTAATTGGCCAGTGTTTTTCTTCCATGGATGGTCAATACATCTAGCAGTTTGGAAATGAGAAAGAGCATTTCAAAAGTGACATGATGAAAACTGACGATAAAAAAGTGTTGGTGGTTTATGTTAATTTTCCCAATGTAATGCAACTTCTGGGGAATAAAGAAAAACAAAATGTACAGAAAAAGCTCAGTCTCTTCACATATTACATCTATGATTCATGCTAAAAAAAATTTCTGCAATCTTAAGCTGAATTGTCTTTTATTTGTGCTCCATTTCCTTTCTGTATTCCATATTGGGGTGTTTTTTTTTTTTTTTTGTCTTTCTTTTTTTTTTAGGATTTATTTTATTTTACTTGCTTAAAAATTTTCAATTATTATAATCTTTTTATGGTGCAGTTCCATAGGCCCTGGGATTTCCCTTACCCCCATCCCAAACCCCTCCCCACCAATAAGTTCCTCTATATTATTACTATAGTATAGCACTTCATAAACAGTCATTTGTCCATCACGGCACACATGGACAATGGCAGAGTCCAGCATCCTGTTGTCAAGATATAGTAAACAGTTTCACTAGTAGTCTATCTTTGATCTGGAGGTAGAGATGCATACTGCATTGTACCCTCACATCTGGATAGGATAGTCTCCATTACACAGTTCCTGTACATACCCTTAAAATCAACAACACAAAGAATAGATATTTACAATGCCATGACGTTTCCAAGAGGTTTTGATAGTCCTGAATTGTTGTCGATCCTACCACTCTAATCCCAACAAAATCTTTCCAGAATCCACTGGCTGCTACGGTCCACCTTAGAGTCTCCATTTGTCCATATATTCACTGTCAACACTTTGTTGGAGTAGTTGATCAATTTGTTCTGGCCTTTGTCCTCTGCCATGTTACCAAGAGTCCTCTGCAGGCTCCAATGTACTACCATATCCTCCATGTGCATTTGGCTATGCTGTCTACTGCTCCTTCTGAGCCACTGAGAAGGCCCAACGATGACACATACACTCCACTGTCAGATCACGGAACCTGCAATTCTCGCCATGGTTGGGATTCTGAATCCAACGATTCACTTAGTAGGAAATTGCCAAAGAAATCTCATCTAAGATCATCCCAAACCTGATTTTTGTGTGTGTTTGCCAGTACAGGACCTGGCACAGTCCATCACCTAAATCAGCCTACACACACTGGTAGTTGCACTTGCTGGGTCAGTTCTGTCTCCAGCCAGGTGTTTTACACAAAGCAATGGGTATTGGAATACAGTCCGATCCTGCCCACCACATACTTGGCAGTGGGAGCTGCAGCCTAGTTGGAGTGACCTGCACTAACCCCTACCAGGTCTACCCCCTACCCTGGTTCCTGTGCTTGACAGTATGTACAGCTGACTGGTCCCGTCTCTCCCATATCCCATTCAGCTCTTGAAAATGTCAATGGACATTGAAACCCAGTTCATCCCAACCAGCCCCAATATCTATCTGTCTAACCATGCCTGCACCTAATAGAATTTGCTCCCAGGGCCAGTATCTGCCAACTGATGCTGTGGCAAAGCCCAACCCACCCATAGCCACTTTGGCTTATGCATGTACCAGAAGGTACAGTCAGCCCAGCATGGCTTTTCTCTGATCCAGCTGACATGTAGGCCATCAGATATTGTGGCCCTGCCCGGCTTAGTCTGCCCCCAAATCCCAGCTCTCATGCTCAGCAGTGGGAGTAGTGGCCTGGTAGGAGGACCCTTGTAACCCCCTCACTTGATCCAGCTCCACTTCCCCCCATGTTTCACATGTGCTGATTGGGTGCTGTGGCCCAGTCTGGCACAGCCTGCCTCACCTCAACATTTACCAGTGGGTGCTGTAGCCTAGCCGGGACTAGCCCACCCCTAATTCCAGCTCAGGCTAGTGGGAGCTACAGCCTAGTCCAGCCCTGCCAGCCCCCAGTTCTGGCCCTAATGTGGACTAGCTGGTATTGCATCCCTATCTGGCCTGACCCACACTACATTCTGGTGCTCAGATTTGTCAGTGGGTGATATAACCTGACCCAGCCTGACCTGCCCCCAACCTGTGCCAGTGCATGTGCGTGGGTTACCATATTTTGGCCTGACCTGGGCTGCTCTCCATCTTGGTTCTTGCACTCATCTACAGAGAATGTGTCCCAACAGAGGAATTACCCAAGCTCCTCCAACTGGATCTCTACCAATGCTAGATCTTGTTCACAGTGGTGGGTCCAGGGGCTGGCCCTACTTAGTCCACCTCGTTTCCCATAGGAACAGTGGCCTTTCCTGACCTGCCCTCATCCATTCTGGCTCATGTTTTTGGGCGCTACAGCTCAGCCAATCCTGGTCTGCACCCATTCATAGCTCATACATGGCTCCACAGGGGCAGAGACCTAGCCTAACCCAACCTACACCCACCCTTGTTCTCATGAGCACCAGTGGGTGCTAGAGTTTAGCCCAATCTGGCGCATCCCATTACCCAGCCCACACCCATGCTAACGGATCCTGCAGCCATGTCCAGACCATACCGCAGACCCCACTCTGACCCTCATGCTCACCAATAAGAATCACACTCCAGCCAGGGCATCCCTTTTGCTGCCCAACCAGGCTTGTTCCCATCCACAGATCTCACATGCGCCAGTTTTTGCTCTGACCTGGCCTGGCATAGCCTCCCTCCATCTTAGCCTTTGCTTTTGGATGCTGCAGCCCGGCCTGACCTAGCCAGCCCCAGATCTCAATTCTCGCTGACAGGTGCTGCAACTTGGCCTTGCTCAGTCTGCTCCCATCCCTGGCTCATGCAAACCAGTAGGTGTGGCAGCCTAGCCCAGCATGACCTGCACTCCAGCCTGGTTTTTGCACTTGCCAGTGGGTTAAGGTTTGCTCAGCACTGCCTGGTCCACCTCCTTCCAAAACCAACCCACACACACTTGCCAGTGGATGGGGCTACCTTTGCCCAGCCTGCCTGACCCCTAGGTCTGAACCATGTGCTAACCAGTGGGAGATAAGACCCACTAGGGGACGTTTCCCATGTTTCCTCAATTGGCCCATTCCCAGACCCAGATCTTACATGCACCAGCTGGTGCTAGGCCTTTGCCCAGCATAGCCTGCCCCTCCATCTTGGTGTTTGTATAAGCTGGTGGATGTTGCAAGTCACCCCATACCATGCCCTGTTTTAGGATGTACACGCAGGTACTGCAGCTTGGACCTGCCTAACCTATTCTCAGCCCCAGTACCTGTGAGTTTTGGCAGGTTCCATGTTCATACCTAGTTCAATCCATCACCACCCTAACTCTTGAACTAACCAATGGCACTTGTATTTCCACAGGGCTGGGCCCACTTATCCTCTGCAGAGTCTACCCCTGGACCTGGTTCTGTCAAGTGCTGGTTAGTGTCATGGCCCTGTCTGATGTGACCTGTCCCCTGTTCTGACACTCAGTCAAGTACTGGGATCTAGCTCTGCTAGTCAGGTCCCCAGCCATAGCTTTCATATGTGATGGCATGTGGCAGTCAACAATGCTCTGTGCATTAACAAGCCCATCTCAGGACTCCAATACTGGCTGGTGAATCAGTCTGACCCATACAAATCTTCCAATCTCTCCCCTCCAAACTACCAGGTCTCAGTCCCCTAACTTACCTGCAAGTACAGTGGCCCTGTTGTTGAGTATCCCTCAGGATTCATCCCTAACCTATGCATACAGTGGCCTTATCCATGGATGTCCCTAGGTATTAATTCATCACCCCCAAGTCCCCAGAGATCATTGATGGGCGTAGAGTAGGTGGAGCCCAGTGCCATTTGGTGCTCTGGTTGCCAGAGCCAAGATGGCCCCAGCTGCTCTGAAACAGCCAGGCTAGGCTACGCCCTTCACCTCGACCAGCCAGAAGTGGCTGATGTGGTGAGGGGTCCCATTTGTGCGCCCAGCCTTTCAAGCCTCCCAAGCAGGAGCCAAGATGGCCCCACCATATTTTTGTTTTAACACATCACCAAGTACCAGTCATTTATTTTGGAATACACAAAGGTGCTTCTAAAGAGGCATAGAAAATAGAGTTTATACATGTTTATGTTGATGCAAAAAATGTCATCTGGGTAATCTGAAAGGTCATGAAAAAATGAGTGCTATAAAAGAAAGGCATTCATGGATTTCAAATTTTTTTGCACCAACATTAACTTGTGTTTTTTTTTTTTTTAAGATTTATTCATTTGAAAAGCAAAGAATCAGAGAAACAACAAGAAAAGGAGAGAGAAAGAGTACTTAGCTTTTCTGATACATTTCCCAGATGGCTCCCGGATGCCAGGGTTAGTACAGGTGACAGGGTCCCAGATGCCTGGACCATCTTTTGCTGACGTCTCAGGCACATTAGCAGAGAGCTGCCTAGGATGCTCTTATGTGAGGTGCCAGCATCAAAGACCATGGCCTAGCCCTCTACACCATGATGCCAGTCCCATAACTCATCCTCTAAATTCCTGTTTCTGTGAACTTTATAGGTGAAAATACACTTTACTTTTTTTTTCACTTTTTTATAAATATTATAATTTTTTGATACAGTTCTATAGGCCATGGGATTTTCCCCTTACCTTTCCCAATCCCTCCCCACCACTGAGTTCCCCCATATTATTACTATAGTATTGTTTTTCTTAAACAGTCACATGCCCATCATTGCAGGCATGGACAATGGCAGAGAGTCCAGGATCCCACTGTCAAAATACATTTTACAGTTTCATTGGTGGTCCATCTTTGATCTGCAAGTAGGGATGCATACTGCATTGTATTTTCACATCCGAGTGTGTTAGTCTCCATTATCAGTTCCTATACATCCCCTTAAATGAAAAGCCACAATACAAAATCAACAACAGGAAGAAAAACAGAAACTTAAAACACCATGAACTTAAATAACATGCAAGTAAATGATGAATGTGTCGCTGAAGAAGTGAAAAAGAAAATTTAAAAAAAAACCTTCTTGAAGAAAATGATGCTACTGTATGACTTATGAGACAGTGAAGAATTAAATGAGAAAAAGTGTTTTGAAGAATGAAAGTAAAAAGAATCCTTTTCATGCTAACAAAGGCTACCACACTACTTTTCAGATTTTTTAGATGGTTACGTTGTTATCTTTTCTGATTTAGTCACATCTAGATCAATTGCATTGCCCTTTTAGTCACACAGTCCAATATTCAACTCTAAACCTCAAAATGTACATGATGAAAATTAAATTTTGTCTTCATCCCATTTCCAAAAGCAAGAAGAGTTTCTTTCAAACTGTAAATTCTCTGCAACATTGTCAGATGTCTTTGATCTACAAAAATATATATTTGGAAATAAGGCAATTTCATTACCCCCTGTGACTATCCCGGTAGTAGCAGAGTGACTGGCTGATGGAACCAGTGGACTAAAATCAGATTTGAATTCAGTCAGCCCATGGATCTGTCTGCAAACAGGGAAGCACCCTAGAGAAAGAGGAGGGAGCTGGAATCCTAATGCTTCTGCAGGGTCTGGAACTGAGCAGTTCTCCAATCTTCCCAGAAATTGTTTCCTGAGACAGCTCCTGCTGCAGACGCCTCTGCCAGTTTTCCATCCCCTCTGCTTTATCACCACCTGTTGTTTCACATAATAAAGGTACTGTCATCACTGCCTTTTGGCCAATGAAGGAACTGCGATATAGACAAGTATACCACAGAAAACTCAAGCTAGAAATGAGAATATCCTCTATCCATTTCAGGGGAATCAATAACTAATATGTGAAAATATTAACATATCATTATATGACAAGTGTACAGCATATCTGTACCTAACGCACTTATTTTTATTTAAAAACATGAACATAAACATGTTAACATTTATTAACATTTTATAAATAGGATAACTCAGTGCTTATATCCATAAACAGGAACAGACTAGTATTGATATCTGTCAGTCTGGCAATAAGAAATATTCATAAAAGATGTATTTCTTGGGCCCAGCTCAGTGGTTAAAGTGGTTAAGGTCCTTGACTTGCACGCCCAGGATCCCATGTGGGCTCCGGTTCTAATCCCGGCAGCCCTGCTTGCTTCCCATCCAGCTCCCTGCCTGTGGCTCGGGAAAGCAGTCGAGGACGGCCTAAAGCTTTGGGACCCTGCACCCGTGTGGGAGACCCGGAAGAGGCTCCTGGCTTCAGATCGGCATAGCATGGGCCGTTGTGCTCACTTGGGGAGTGAATTATTGGATGGAAGATCCTCCTCTCTGTCTCTCCTCTCTGTATATCTGCCTTTCCAATAAAAAAATAAAATAAATCTTTAAAAAAAAAAGATGTATTTGTTGAAAGCTTTCATTTCATTTGATGGATTATATATATATTTAGTAATCGTGGACAATCATCAGCTTATAAAAGACTATGTTGCTTTACCCAACTTTGTCTTAGTAACAATTATAATTACTATGCAACCCAGGGCAAATTTATAAAATAATATTTAGAGAGAACTATCAGGACCTTTAGATTCCCGTTTAGTTTCTTGCACCTCTATTGAGATTCCAAGCTTGCTCCCCAGTTCTCCATCTGACTACCATTTGTTGTATGTGTTAACCAGCAATTGTTAGTCCAATGTGATAGTTTACGTTATAACCAGGATGATCACATGGCCAAGGCTTTTTGAGTCATCCCAGTGTTAACGTGCTCTTAAATGCTGTTGCATTATTTTTGAGGTGTACATGTCTGGACAATAAGTAACACAAGGGGACTTCAAAAACATTTGTGAAAATTCAGAATTAAAAGATGTCTATATTAGCTGCAAAAATAATTGAAATTCACTCACATTGGTTTGCAGAATACACATTTTCTGCAAACATTTTTGAAGATTCTTCATACAGCATCCTTGCTTTGTTTTGCAATGCCAGAGGATGCTTTCCCAGGTGAAAGAGTCCTAGAGAGAAGGCAACCTCAGAGTTCTCGATCAGCCTAGATGACAGTCACACCCAGGTTTCTTCTCCCTCCAGTCCCTCTCAATTCACACCTTTCCCCCCAGTTCTGATGAGTCATGTCTATCTCACTTTGGACTTTGTTTAGCCTTCTGTATATTTTCCATTAATCTCATGCATAAAAATTAGCTTTAGGTACCAATTCTAAATATTCATGCATACCTACATATGCTTGAACGTGTACATGCAGGCTACAAATACTCACATATTCATATATAACTATATATGTGTATAATTGTTATCATTTTTGCCTTTAAACAGTATTCATGTTTTTATTCACTTAACACACTTCATTTCTTTTTTAAGATTTCTTTTTTAAAAATGCAGATTTACACAGAGGAAGATCTTTGCTCTGCTGGCTCCCGAAATGGCTACAACAGAGTTGAGTCAGTCCAAAGCCAGGAGCCAGAATTTCTTTTGGATCTCCCACGTAAGTGCAAGGTCCCCAGGACTTGGGTCATCTTCTATTGTTTTTCCAGGCCATAAGCAGGGAGCTGGATGGGAAGTACAGCAGCTAGGACAGGAACTGGAGCCCTTAGGGGATTCCAGCACTTGAAAGTCAATTTGGCTACTGTACCAGACCCTCAATTTCCTTTATTTCCCTTCTCCAGTTTTAATGAATGATACTACTTTATTTCCTTTATTTACCTTCTCCAGTTTTAATGAATGATACTGCTGTGCCACATGCTACACTGCCACCAGTTCAGCTTGAGATTTTCCTAATGAATTTTCGCTGGTGTTAAAATCACTACCACTTTATCCAGCTTTCCACTCCAGGCTCAGGGACAAAGGCTGAATGGGTCTTCTGAGATGTTTTGGTAAGAGATTCACAAAAGACACATTTCCTCTTTACAAGCAATCAGTGCAAAGGTCTGGACTAAGGAGGAAAGGATAGATGAGCAATAAACTCAACGCTTCTTGTAAAAGCCTGTCCTTGAAAAGAAACCTCCTGCAGGCACAGGTGATGTCGGCATGGCAGCAGCTCCTGTTGTCTCCTTGCACCCCTTACATCCCACCAGCCCTGGTACCCTGGGCCTGAGCCATCCCAGCTCTGCAGTTTCAAGGGTCCTGGTATTGCAAGCTTCCAGCAGCTCAAGCCTCCACCACCAATCTGCATGGACTCCTTCCCCCAGGCATCAGTAATCAAATTCTTCAAGGCAGGAGGCAGCTGGTCATCAAGGGCCACAGGAACCAGAAAAATGGCCACCCTTGAGAATGCAAGACAAGCCACCCAGGCTGTTCTCCAGGTGTGAGTTTTCAGTGCAGCACTGGGTTGTGCCCAGTGACTGCCTGGTACTTCTTAATTGGCCTCCTTTCCATGACTTTCCTGTATCTGAGACACGAGGGATGTCTCTTTCCATCACCATGTTGGTGGACTTGCAGGTCACTGCATCTTCAGCTTCGTTGAGCTGCCTTCCTTGGCTCTGGTTGAGCTTCCCCTGGGGGCAGCTCTGCCCAGCTGCTGGTGGTACTTGCCCCTCCTGTGGATCAAGATGATCAAGGTCCCACTGCCCCTGAGCAGCAAGGAAGCAGTTACTGCGCAGCACCTGCTACATGCTTCATCAGCCACCTTTTCAAAGCCTCATAGAATTTGACAAGTAACATTCTTCTTTTCAGTCATGTTCAATTCATCTTCTAAATTGCTTTACATTTTAACTTTGGTTTGTTCTTTGAGTCATGATTCATGTCTTAGAGGAATGTTGCATATTTTTGTGATATTTCCCCCTTTGTGATATTTCCCCCCTTCTTTTAGGAGAAAGACAATTTTTTTTACTTCATTAGGAATGTGTGGTTTGCAAATCACTCTGCTTTTATGATTTTTACTTGATTGAATTTAAGAAGAAATATCTGTTCCCTTATGTAATCATTTTTTTAACCACAATTTCTGGATATATATTCACTGTTGATGTTGTAGGGTTTGTTTTTTTTTTTTGACCCCGAGTACGGCAGCAACCTCAATTCTTGTCTTGCAGGAAAGAAGAATTTTCATGCAGACACAGTTTAGTTTTAAAGCAAGATTTATTAGAAAAGCTGAGAAAGAAGGCTCCTGTCCTAGTGACGGAAGGGGGTCTTGAGATAGAAAAGATCCTTACCACCTGCCATAGTGGCAGGAGGAGGAGAGAAAAACCCCAGACCTCTGCCATAGTGGCAGGAGGTGGAAAAGAAAGACCCGTATTAAAGGTGGGGAAAGCATCTTTTAAAGGTTTACCTCAAAGATGCTCCTCCATAAACAAAGGAGAATTCCTGGTTTCCATAGTACCTGGCCTGGGACAAAAGGCCCTTTCTGGGCCAGCCAACTTCCTCGGTCTTTTTCTAAGAGACCCCTCTGAGGCCCTCCTCCTTGGCAATGGCCAAAGACAGAATCAGGCTGACGCTTCAGGTGGGGAATTGGTTTGTTAATGTTGCCCTTGTCTCTTGGGGAAGCGTGTTCTTGGCATGTTGAACTATGCACTTGCCTTAGGAGAGATGTACTCTGGTAAATGTAAGAGATGGTGGGGAGGATACCCTTTTATATTAGAGAAAAAAATGATGGCTTGGGGACTCAGAATACACTAACTGCCCACTATCTAGTCTAACTCCTCTCTCATTGATATATGCAGGCAGCACTAAGCGCTTTATTTATTTTCTGTGTCTTCCATTATTTGATGAATGATTGAAAGGGTCAAGCCAAACATTTTCATTTATGATTTTTCTTGTCTGCTTTAGTAACTTTCATTTCCCAAGGAGTGCTGTGATCCTATGTAACAGCAATCACAAATTATCATTTCCACTGCTTTTGTTGGAATAGCCAAGTATACAATATTAGCATGCAGCATGGACTCCCCTGTTTCCATTGTATCAATACTTGACTAGTGCGCCTTTGCCCAGCTCTTTTTCCATGTTGTCTTCTTTCTTGCGTGTCTGTTATACATGTCAAAAAGCTGGATTTTGTTCTTGCATTGATTTAAGAATACATTCCCTGGGGCCCGGAGCGATGGCGCAAGTGGTTAAAGTCCTCGCCTTGCGCACCTCGGGATCCCATATGGGCGCCAGTTCTAATCCCGGCAGCCCTGCTTCCCATCCAGCTCCCTGCCTGTGGCCCGGGAAAGCAGCCAAGGACGGCCCAAAACTTTGTTACCCTGCACCAGCGTGGGAGACCCAGAAGAGGCTCCTGGCTTCGGATCAGCATAACATGGACCATTGCGCTCACTTGGGGAGTGAATTATCGGATGGAAGATCCTCCTCTCTGTCTCTCCTCTCTGTATATCTGCCTTTCCAATAAAAATAAAAATAAATCTTTAAAAAATAATAATAATACATTCCCTTGTTATTTGCCAAGGGGGATTGAATCATCCTTCTTGATGGTTATCCATTTTATTGCTATTTATAATAGTTAGAAATTTGATTTCCTGCATAATGGGATATCTAACTATCAGTGGCTTAGACAAAGTTATACATGGGCGGTAGGGTGGCAAGGAAATAGAATGATACCCATTGACTTCAATGGCTTCACCACTGACACCTCTGTATGGTCTCCTATTTTACTGAAGAGGCAGCAGTACAGACTCTTGAGAGATGTGAGTTCAATGAGTGCTCCCTCCACTTCTCATCCAGGAAAGCTTAATTGTTGTAACCTGGATTTCACTCATAACCTTAAAAGGATGTTCACTTGCCTGTGTCACAGTCCTTCCACCCCGAACACTTAGTCCCATATATCGCTATTGCTCCTCTCTGCATGGCTTCTTTGGTGTGACGCCTCTCCCCTTAGATGTCGCCAGAAGCACTAGGAGACCCTTGGAAACACTGAATCTTGTCTGTGTTGATCTTATTCGTGGGGCGCCCTTTGATGTATTTTCCCTGCCTGATCCTCACGATTTCTTGCACTTTTCAATTGACTGGCAGTTTCTTAACACATGTTACTACCCACAAGTTAAGTTTAGACCTGCAGTGGTGGAAAACATCTGGCCCCCAGGCTGTGTAATGGCAGTGAAGCCATTTGGTCTGGCCCTGCTAAGGCAACTGCAGATGGGCCTCAAACTCCAACGCGTTTATCAAAGCAGGCTAATTTCAAAGTTGATCCTCATGTAATGACTGTCAACAGAAAGAAGATTCCCCCATCCATTTGCGTCCCCCACAGTGTCACTTAGATGTTGTTTGTCTTCCAAGGATACCTTGACTGACTATACACTAACTGAATGGGAATTCTTTGTAAGTTTCCCTGTGGAGATCAAAGTCTCAATGAACTATGTTTCTCTGCTCAAAAACAAACATGAGGGATGATGCTGGGGCCAGCAGCTCCACACACGAGGCTTTCTCTTGGTGGGATCTCACAGCTGATTGTCTCCAGTGACAAGCACAAGTCCCTTTTGTTACCAGAAATGCCCGGTGAGTTCTTTCCTCAGCTTAATAGAGAAATAAAAAGCCAGGAATCTGTTGCAGACTGAAAAGGTTATTTGCCAAAGGGATCAGGTGAGCAGGGAAGGGAGAGGGAGGGGGGAAACGCCTGCGGAGAGAAAGCCAGAGGTGGGGTGCCTCTCAAAAGGGGAGGGAGAGACACCAAAGGTTTGGGGAAGGGTCTTCGGGCTTTAAGCATTCCCTGACACCCCCCTTGTTGGGCGGGGAATCTACAGGTAAGATGTTCCCCATTGGTGGTTTCTTAATCAGTTAGGAAATGGGTGGGCAATGCTGGTACCGCCCACCTGAAGGTGTGGCCAAGACCTCAGCAGGCCTGGATGGTCTCATTTTTCAGGGAATTTCTCTGCTTCAGGATCGCTCCTGCAGGCTGCTGCTGACTGAAGGGCTCCATAGCCTCTGCAGCTCAGGGGTAACTGCAGCCTCAGGAACACTTGCAGGCCCTCCCACAATGGGCTTCCATTTCCGCCTAACTCCTTGCATTGGGCTCACAAGTAACAAACTCTGAGTACCCTCTGTTGGCTTATGAGATAGTGTTGCTGTCAATTCTTATTCCTTGATGATTTTCTGTGGTATGACATAAGGACTCCTGAGTTTCAGGAAAACTAAACTTTTCTTTTTTAGCTTGTGGTGGTTGTCTTTCATTTCCTTGGTTTATAGGGTAAACACCTGACATGCTGCTGTGGAAGAACGTTCAGAATCTTTGCTTATTGTGGGAGACAGAGCCAGTTGACTCTCCCCTGAAGGTGCCAGGAGCAATTGATATGGAGATGAATGAGCAGGAAACCTCCGGGTTCACAGGTGTAGAGAAAGGATCTGCTAGAGGATTGGGAGACTTGCTGTTGAGACGTAAATGGCTCAAGCCCCACTCCCTGGATGCTAACAGGACAACCTTCCTTTCAAAGCCTGATGCTATTAATAAACTCTGGCTATTGACCATCCAGTCAGTAATCCACACGTGTTATTTTCAGGCTTTGTGCACCAAGTCTGCCACTGCAGGACAGTGAACATGCTACCCATTGGCAGAATCTGTTGAAGTGTGATTTATACGTGTATCTCTTTCTGGATCTAGGAAGAAAGGGGAACATAAATTTCATAAGTAGAAATGAAAAATATTTCATGAAAAGCAATTCATAATGATGAATGTATTCAATATGAGGAAATCAATGCATTAAATATCAATGCATACAATTAACAGGAGCAGAAATATCTCAGCAGTCCCGGAGCCTGCCAATGATTTTCCTGCAAAGCAAGGAGGAATTTAGCTGGCGTTTTTTGGATGACAGCCTGCTAGCCCTGCTTATCTTCAAGACCAGATAAGCTGACATTTTACAAGGATTGATTCTCTTCTTCTCTCACACAGCACTTTCTCTCCTGTCAAAATCCCCTCCATGAGGGTGGATCTGTTAGGGATATTTCTCCCATAGTATCCTTGGGCAAGTCGAACCTAGGGTCTTTAACCAACATTGTCCATTGACTAGCAAGTAATGAAGGGCATAACGTGTGGAGAAGCACTGAAGAAACGTCGGGTAAGCTCCAGGAGAAGAAAGAAAACATTTCTAAAATGTATGGCAGTTATAATTACATAAATAAACCGAGCCCATGTGACATTTATTCAATGGCTGGTAGAAGTCCAGTATATTTTTCTCAAGTAATGGCTGAATCAATCCTCACATGCAAATAAGCCACCACACACATGCAGGCCAGGTAAAAAGAGACAATGCAAGTCCTCCTCTTTCACCATCACAGCAACAAGGTGCAAACTACACTTTCAAAAATACCGTTGGTTTATTTGTTCATGTCTGTAAAATGGAGTACACTTGTTCCATGTCAGTGTGTTTCTAGATGATCCTTGTCTTGGTGCTAAGTATCGGGTCTCTTACTTCTTTCATCAATTCCACCGAGTGAGTGGAATCCCCAGTCTCCTTTCTCACCCTCTTAGCCACTTGCTCAGCTAACTTCAAGGTTTTTCCTCTGGAAAACACACACACACACACACACACACACACACACACACACACACACACACACAAGTTCTTAAAGAATCCTAAGTGGTCAGCTTCCCTAGGAAGCACTCAACCTCACTTTGCAAGGAGGGTGTGCCATCTTCCTTGCACAAGGGTGCAAGTGGTGACCACTCTTAGGTTAAGAGGAAATTCAAAGGAATATGGAGAGGTTTTTAGGATAGGTAAAGGGTTTCATTAATCAGAGAAGTGAGTCTGTCGGACTGCTCCCTGGTAGGAGGTTATCTAGCAACCACTTTCACATGTCAGAGTAACCACATGAGGGAAATGGCAGCCCAAGGTGTATAGCACTGGGCCTTTTTAAGTCTTAGGTTCAAGGAATGGAGGAAGGTGGCAGCTCTTCCCTCTGTGCCTGTTTGTGACATGTAGCAGGGATGCTCATCATGGCTGTGTTGGCCTTCTGTGCAGAAACAAAGGTAGCGTGTCTAAGCACTCCAAACATTTCTTGGATAAGCATATCTGCTGGATGTCTGCGGGATACTGGAGTCACTTCTGCCCCACCCAGCCTAACAACCTGCTCTATGGTTTCCATCATTCTGAGCCCCCCACTCTCATCTCTGCACCTGGGCCTATTAACATCTTCAGATACCTTGGGAGTCAAAGCAGAAGTTCTGTTGTAGCTTCCAGGGTTTCCTAGAGGTTTCCAATAACTTTGGATGGTTTTGGAAAGGAAAATGCTAACTCACACACTTGGGATAAACCTTTAGATTATTGTCTACTCCTGCTGAAGACACTCTCCCATTCAATGGTTAGGTTAAGACAGTTTTTCATTTTCTCCTTGATATTCTTTTCGAGAAACCTCAGTCTAATTGCTCTGTATGTCTCCCCTCTGATAATTATACTGGATTTCCAGCCAAAGGGAAGGGGTACAAAAATTAAAATATCCTAAACCAAGAAGAGCCATAAAATTTCTCAGGGTCCAAATGCCATTGATACAATTGAAACAGAACCATAAGCACTAAGAAAGAGATGGCAGATGATTTTCCCATTATTTTATAGTCCTGTGGACTGTTCAATCATTTATACTTATCTAGAATTCTACTCCCAAGAGAAAAGCAATTTCCTTGAGATCTGAACATTGGTGTGTGGATTGACCATTCACGAAATATAAATAGAAAATCATCTGTTCTATCCTTTTTATTCAGTGTTATAGAGCCATGGTTTTTATAATATTCATCTTCACAAAGCTGTCCTTGTCTCTTTGGCAGCCCTGTTGCAAGCTGTTCTTCATATCAAGACAAAACCATCCCTTTTGGCTTGATTATCAACGCCTTCTTCAGTTTCTGTTTTGGGTTGAGAGTAAGTACCTATCAGAAGTGGAAATGAACCTCAAGCCACAGGGCAACACAGAGATCTGTTACGTTTTCAGGTATACAGATGGGAAGTCTATGTTCTGAATTGTGAAACACACAAAAAGAACTACAAATTTTATCCTAGAATCGGAACTACAAGCCAGGCCAAAGAATCCAATGCAATTGAGAATGAGTTCATTGTTAAATGGCATCACCCCATCCTAATATCCACCTCATGGGTTCACATCTGTCACTGAGAAAGCTTTAACAATAATTAGCAGCTGACAGAATTGACAAATCTCAGAAGAAGAGATTCCATTTGTTCAATCAGTGGTACGTTGCATCATGTAACCGTATAAAGTGTTTTTGTGCCTTTGCTTCATTTTGCAACCCACACTTACTAAATCGTTCTATTATTCCACAGCTGTGTATTGCATCCTGATGCTAGACCCACATTTACCCATTCCAAGTTTCTAGAAGACTGTACTTACACAGTGTACGCACATATACACACTTACACACACACATACACAAGTATACAAAAACTTTGTGGAAAAATTAAATTAGAATACAACAAAAATTTTGAAAATCACCCACAGTTTTCAAAATATACCTTCCAGAAGTGTTTTGAAGTACCTCTCTGTATAAGCATGCATATAAAACATGTTTCATATATATGCATGTATTATTAGTATGTACATATGTATGATACAAGGATATTTCAATATGTTCATGTGAAATAGAATTATAGCACAAATTTAAATGTTTCCGTGCTCAACATCTTGAAATCCATATATATATAGGTAACTTTACAAGTCAATAAAATTTCTTTTTTTAGAAAAAATATTTATTTGACTTGAAAGAGTTATGAAGAGAGAGCCGGAGAGAGAGAAAGAGTTTCCATTTGCTTATTAGCTCCCCAAATGCCAGCAACAGCAAAAGCTGAGCTGATCTGCTCCGACCAGCAGAGCCAGTAATGTGGACAGGGAGAGGGTCTGGGGATGAAGCACCGACAGGAGACCAGTGATGGTGGAAGCCTCTGTGAAGTCTCCTTCATTGCTCCTTCACCTCTCCTTATATACTCTTTCCAGCACCCCTCACATCCTCATTTAACCAGGATTTGGGGTACAGATGAGTCCAATTAGTCTAGGTGTTTTTAGCCACAAGCCCAGTTCCTGTGCCTGCCCATTCCAATGACCACTAATCAACTCCTTAGCCCACAACAGGTCCCTGTTTTTGGTTTTAAAGCAGACTTGAATGCAGCTGTCTTAGATTATGGACTCTCAGGTTATCAGCCTTACCCATCATTGGGAATCCCATAGCGTGACAGAGCCCCTGTTTTAGGTTGGTCAGTGCTGGGTCCATCTTACCCATCACTGGCTGCTATTCAATGTGTTGCCTGCTGCAGCTGCACAAACCATACTTAAGGAGGTTGATAACCCTGTTCCATGACTAGGAATATCTTTAGCTAGATAGCAATGAGCAGAGAGCAGTTCCCGGGCTTGGGAAACATTTTGCACTTGCACAGGTGTTACCTACCTAAAGTCATATAATGGCGAACAAGAGGCCCTGACCGTATCCCATAGCATTTGTTGCCCTTCTGCCAATCTGCTGTTACAACATCAGTATGCCGACCCACACGTGTTCATCTGTACAGTTCTGTTGTTCCACAGCTCGGGCAGTCAGTTCTGCAAGTTTGTTCATGGTCTCCGTAGTAGCTGTAGGGAATCCTAGGGTCACCGCTGCTATGGTGGTGGCTGCCAACGCCAGGGCAACACTGGCTACAATGGTCAATGTTATGGCAAAGTTTCCTTTATGCCTATTCAGGCCAACAGAGGCCTCTCCATTAGCCCCAACAGGCACAGGCAGGATTCTGGGTAGCCACATGACAACAGTAGTATTGCCATTGCCATTCCAACATGCTGTTAGGGTGCAGCTGACCTAGGTGCAGTTCATTTCAAAGACATATTCTGTCTTTAAGAGAGAAATAGGGGGAATAACACAGGCAGATATGGGTTAAAAATTCAAGGAACTAAGGTTCACCCGTGTGAGCGAGTCCTCAAATCCAGAAGAATGGTTGAACTAATAATTTCCATAGGAATAATTGCCTCCTTTAGTAAGGGAAGAGGGGGCATGCAGTGCATGCCCATTCCCCCACAAAGCTGCCACATAGAAAAGGAGAAATTGGGACCGGTGGCGTGGCCTAGTGGCTAAAGTCCTCGCCTTTAACGCGCCAGGATCCCATATGGGCGCCGGTTCTAATCCCGGCAGCTCCACTTCCCATCCAGCTCCCTGCTTGTGGCCTGGGAAAGCAGTCAAGGATGGCCCAAAGCCTTGGGACCCTGCACCCGCATGGGAGACCTGGAGGAGGTTCCTGGATCCTGGCTTCAGATTGACATAGCATCGGCTGTTGTGCTCACTTGGGGAGTGAATCATCGGACAGAAGATCTTCCTCTCTGTCTCTCCTCCTCTTTGTATATCTGACTTTGTAATAAATAAATAAATCTTAAAGAAAAAGGAAAAGGTGAAATTTTGGGACCTTGGTGCTCATAGGAGGAAGATAAAAAGGGGGTGCTTAACAATATACTAATATACTTACATAAAATATAAAAGCCTAATATACTTGTTTGTCCCTCCGGTCTTCCCACTCAAATGGCATCACCATGGCCAGTACCCAAGCCTTCACAAGACTCAGCAGCAGGAGCTTGCCGGACAAGCCTCTCAGGAATTCACCTTGGACCATTTTCATTTTCCGAGAAAATACAAACTGATCCTTGCCCCCATATGAGGACGGGATCTGGGCCTTGCCACCGACCAGTCAAGGGATCCTTCCACATCATGTAACCCTTCTCCTTATGAGACAGATTCCAATGGTGATCTGCAGCAGACTGTCCTTCAGCATCCAATGTTAGAAAATTTAATAACACAAGGTTCAAATGACCTTGGGGAGTGCTATACTCCCCCATTTTTGTTTTAATAAAGTAATCCTTAACACTGTGGTTGGCACGTTCCACAATACCTTGTCCTTGAGGATTATAAGGAATGCCTGTAATTAGTTGTACATAGTGGGAGACAGCAAAATCATAAACCTTGCTGTTTGTATATCAGGGGCCATTACCAGTTTTAATAACTTTTGGAGTTCCCAATATGGAAAAGCATGCATTACAATGGGCTAGAGCATGCCTGACTTGTTCTCCTGACTGAGGTGTAGCTAGAATAAATCCAGAACAAGTATCGACAGTAACATGTACCTACTTCAGTGTCCCAAACTCTGGGATGTGTGTCACATCCATTTGCAAATGATCTTAATATAATCCAATCAACTTGCTTAACTGTCTCCATAAAACGGTAGATTAATCTGTTGGCATTCTTGAGGCCTCATGAGAATACCAAAGGTAGCCCTAGAATTTTAAACTTTTGAATCCTTGGATGCCTTTTTAAAGATGGCTAAAAAAAACATCTGGCCTATGGAAATTTGGGGGTGTTTAATACAATGCTGAAAAAGTTGAAATCCCAAATAATTAAGTGGAGAAACAAGTTGTATTTTGTCTGGGGCTATAGCTAATCCTGCTTCAACTGAAGGGAGAAACAGTGAAGTTGCTCCCTTAAATCTTTCACAGCTGTGCCAAGGTTTAATGGTGCTGACCGCACAGGTGGCGCAGAGGGCTTCGGGCCTTGTAAAAAGAGATTTTTGCTCAGCACACGCTCTATGGGCACATGCTCTAAGGGTGGAGAATCCTCAGCAAACTCACTTCCATCCTCTTCCCCTTCCTCAGAAGAGGACAGTGAATCTGCTTCTCGCAGTTTCTCCAGACATTGTCTGGTCTGTGGTTCTTTCTCCTTTTTTACCCTGGTTTGGGATACCCTTTGTCTTCTTACTCTGGTTTGGGGTTCTTTCTTTCTTACCCTGGTTTGCAGTTCCCTTCCCCTTCTTACAGATAATTTTTCAAGGAAGGGTTGCACCAGCGCTTGAGAGGATGACAAAGTATTTTTGCCAAGCGCCGGAGGTAAAAAATGGCTACAGAGAGAGCAAACCATGGGGACACATCACAGACAGTTTCCACGAACTTCTGCGAGGTTTTATTTTTTTTTAATGGTTTGTTTATTTATTGGAAAGTCAGATATACAGAGAGAAAGAGAGACAGAGAGGAAGATCTTCTGTCCGATGATTCACTTCCCATATGAGCACAACAGCCGATGCTATGCTGATCTGAAGCCAGGATCCAGGAACCTCTTCTGGGTCTCCCATGCGGGTGCAGGGTCCCAAGGCTTTGGGCCATCCTTGACTGCTTTCCCAGGCCACAAGCAGGGAGCTGGATGGGAAGTGGAGCTGCCGGGATTAGAACCGGCACCCATATGGGATCCTGGTGCTTTCAAGGCGAGGACTTTAGCCACTAGGCCGTGGTGCAAGCTTAATGTTGGTGTCTTGTGACTGGAGCAGAGCTCAGATTTTCTTAATCATCTGCACTTCAGCAAGTTCTTGTCCCATGATAAACTTTACTTATGCCCCTGCAAAATATTTAATTCTAAGCTTACCTCCAGATTTCCAGGTGTCCCTCAGATTGTCCTTCGTGCCCTAGGACAGGGAGAGGGTCTGGGGATGAACTCATTTATGACCCTGCAAAATTTTTTTAAATACTAAACTTACCTTCGTAGGTCCAGGGGTCCCTCAGATTGTCTCTCGTGCCATGCCCCACGTTAGATGCTGTTTGCTTCAACCCGCAGAGCCATGAACGTGTGTCAGGAGCCATGTACTATAGCCACACTGAAGCCATTTTCAATGTAGAACTATGGGCCAGTGGAAAACCCCCAGTTGGCTAGATGCTTGGGAAAGAGGTTATGAAACTGATCACACGCCTAGTTTCAATTATTTCTAGCAACTGTTTCAGAATGTGATTTATGCTGTACCTGCTGACATCCTGTTACTGGCTATCTACACTATTGTTGATATGGTGGCGGCTCAAGAACAATCGGTCTTGAGACCATGGCTTGCATCCCAGTTTTTCCTTTCCTCCCTGAGCCTTAGTTACTGAAGAATATAAAAACCCTTAGTTGAAATCAATAAAATGACAGCTTGATTAGACATCCTGTCTTGCTATCCATTCTTCGTGTCTCTCATCCATTCATTCTCTCCTAGGTTGGTTGCGACCCCTGTTGACTGTCCTGCTGGATGGGACAAATGTGGACAGGGAGAGGGTCTGGCGATGAAGCACCAACAGGAGACCAGTGATGGTGGAAGCCTCTGTGAAGTCTCCTTCATTGCTCCTTCACCTCTCCTTATATATTCTTTCCAGCACCCCTCACATCCTCATTTAACCAGGATTTGGGGTACAGATGAGTCCAATTAGTCTAGGTGTTTTTAGCCACAAGCCCAGTTCCTGTCCCTGCCCATTCCAATAAGCACTGATCAACTCCTTAGCTCACAACACTGATCCAAAGCATGGGCCAGGAGCATCTCTCCCACATAGGCCCATGACTTGGGTCATTCTCCATTGCTTTCCCATGTCATAACCAAGGAGCTGGATCAGAAAATGGAGCAGCTGAGACTTAAACCACTGCCCATATGAGATGTCAACACTTGCAGGCAGAGGACTAGCCTGTTACACCACTGTGCTGGTCTAATCCATAACATTTTTTGTTATGAAAAAACAAACATGAATTTCAACCTTTCCACACCAATAGAGTTATTTAAAATTCAATTTTTCCACAATTCTCTCAAAAGTACTATGGTATGCTTGTCTACAGCTTTCCTTTAACACTTACTCAAAACACACTTTTCATCAGAATCCCATTTTGGTACCAGCACGTCCCTTTCTGGAAATGCTTGCTTAACCTTGTTAGGGCAGTTCATAAATCAGGCCCTTCTAGGCAAGCTGCTCGGGGACTATACTTTGGCTCTGGGATTTATCCTAACTTACATCTAAATCATGCTGCTCATCAAGCGGGGGTTCTGATGTGTCTAATTGTGTCCATAGTTCACTGCCAAGATGGTCCAGAATGAAGTGCTGGTGTCAGATGTAGTCAGTCAAAAAGACTGTGAGTTCCTTTGGTGAGTTTCCATTCAAAATACAGCCTTTATAACTACATAGACACTGGCAGATCTGCGTAATGTGTGTAGCATTGTATGCCTGTGAAAAGAATGAGATCAAAACTTCAGTGCATGAACGAAAGGTCGCTGAATGATGCCACCACTTATGCTCACTATAAAATTCTTGAAGATAATGGAGTTTTGAATATTCTGCTTTCCTCTCTTAGTTTTTAGCAGCTGATGATGAGCTCAAGTTCTTGCTGGAGATGAATTCCATTGTAGACATTTCTACCATCCCATCAACCTTTTTCTTATTATTTGAAGAGCAATTGGCTAGGTGAGTGTTTCGTGGCTAATAAATAGTAACATCTATAAAATACTTCAACTATCTTTTGTATGCTTAACTGCCATACAAAAACTCCCCCACTTTGGATAGTTTTGTCATACATCTTCAGGAGTGACTATTGGACTATCAAGACCCAGCCATATCCCTGGTAGACTGTAGGTGACCAACAGTAGCTGCTGGGACGACTGTACACCCAACCTGTAAGGCCTCCCAAAGCCACTCCTACAAGGCATCTTCATGCTGGAATGCCAAAAGAGCTGGAAGACATGAGAAGGCACTGTTGGCCTTTCAAAGCTCATTGCCATATCCAGACCAGCAGGCTACGGCATGTTTGAGAATCAGGCAACTGGTTGTTCTGTTTCAAGGCTGATATGTTGCCAGTGCTTGGCCACTATGTGGTCTTGATCAGTTTACATGTAATATTAAGCTATTATTTATTACCTGAGAAAGGCCTTACCATAGTTTAGGACCAAACTACCTAAAGCAAAATGCAACATGAACAGAAAGAAGCATGCCATGAAGATTGTATAATCGGGAGTTGCAGTAATTTATGGAAACTGTTTTAAGTTGAATAAAGCAAGATGAACAGTGCTGCTCTTGTGCTCTGGGTTAACTGCACCTCTCCATGAGCATAAGCACTATTGTAGTTCTCCTTTTACAGATGAGCAACTGTGCAATTGAGGAGATTGCCTGAGATGGCAAGGATTCCGACCAGGATTTGAACTGTGTGGCTCAAACTCTTAAATCTGTTAAACTGGGTTTGAGCACGTCAGGGCTGGATTTTCCCTTTTGGCAGCTTTGTCATTTTCATTGCCTTGTAGGTCTAAGGTTCCTACGAGCATCGCACCTACTAGAACTGCCTCAAGTCTTGCAGATTCTATAAGCCATCAGGACCAGGTAAATGCTAAGCCTGCTTCTCTGTTATTGCTTAGAGTTTGAAACTGTAAGGACTCAAGCTTCAACTCAACACATTTTACATCAGAATTTCTGTGCAAGTTATGAAATCTCTCTGCTCCCAAGCTGCTTCTCATTTATTTTCTCCCACTATGTTTCATCACACACACATTGAATGGAAACTTTGAAATTCTTTTTGCTCTTTGCTTTTATTTTATTTATTTACTTTTATTTTGAAAGGAACAATGACAGAGAAAGAGGGGGAGACATATAGAGAGAGCTCTTCCATTCATTAGTTCACTCCACTGATGGTTGCAGGAGCCAGGAACTCCATCTGAGTTGCCCACATGGGTGATAGGAACTGATACACCGTGGGCATCATTCGTGGCCTTCCCAAACACGAGAATGGAGAGCTGGATTTGTACAAGCAAAGTACCTAAGACTTGAGCCAGCACTTTAACAGCGATTCAGGCATTTGAAAAAGCAACTTTATCCAGTGCACCACAATGCCCCCTCCATTTGATTTTTAAAACGACAGTGGGGGCCAGTGCTACCTGCTCAACTGGCTAACCCTCTGCCTACAAGCATCAAGATCTCCTATTGGTTCATGTTTCAGCTGGTCTGCTTCTGATCCAGCTCCCTGCTTATTGCCTGGGAAAGCAGTATAAGATGGCCCAAATTTGGAATCCTGGACCAGCATGGAAGACCTTGGAAGTTTCTGGCTCCTGGCTTCAGATCAGCTCAGCTCTGGCCATTGTGGCCATTTGGAGAGTGAAGCATCAGATGAAAGAGCCTTCTCTCTGTCACTCTCTCTGTAGATCTGCCTTTTCTTTTTTGTGTGTATGTGTGCTAATTTTTTTAAAGATTTATTTATTTTTATTACAAAGTCAGATATACAGAGAAGAGGAGAGACAGAGAGGAAGATCTTCCATCCAATGATTCACCCCCCAGGTGACTGCATCAGCCGATGCTTTGCCGATCCGATGCCAGGAACCAGAAACCTCTTCCAGGTCTCCTACGCGGGTGCAGGGTCCCAAGGCTTTGGGCCGTCCTCAACTGCTTTCCCAGGACACAAGCAGGGAGCTGGATGGGAAGTGGAGCTGCCAGGATTAGAACTGGTGCTCATATGGGATCCTGGTGCATTCAAGGCGAGGACTTTAACTGCTAGGCCACGCTGCCGGGCCACTGCCTTTTCAATAAAAATAAATCAATCTTAAAAAGAGTACAATATAGAAATCTATTTAGGTCTTTGTTCTGTGTCCTCACACCAGACCTTCATGCACACACATATGCCTTTACATACAAATAAAATCATTTCAAAGATTTTGGTTCCACCTATTTTCTACATTTTAGTTTTATAAACCATGCCCATCCTGGCTAGGTAAAATAAACCCTTCATAATTTTAGGAGTATAAGGCCATGGCTCTGAATATAAGCATTGTAGTGTCCATTATTATCACTGAACTCTTCTCTGTACAATTAGGGTTACACACGTATCTCCCCTAAACAACAAAAATTCAAAGTATTTTTGAACTATGAGTTATGATATATATATAAAATCTATGACATAATATATATAACATTTTTTATAATATTAAAGTATAATATTTTTTAAGTTTAAAGCCGGGTCATGCATCACTTAAAAACCTCCAATGCCTGTACGTTCTCAATAGCAGTGGCACATAATATTTGCAAGGTGGATTCACTGTCAAGTGCCTGAAGATTATGGAGAATCCAGGGAAGGGAAAGACTGTGACAGGTGGCCCTTTCTGAAAACCATAAGGTTTCCAGCTGAATTTCATGCTTTTTTGGGAAACAGGAGCACCTCTCTCTGCTCACTGCTCCTTTTCCAAAAACCTTTCAGTGACTTCCAGCAATGTGAACAGCCCCACATCCCTGTGACTTACCCTGAATTTCATTTTGCCAGCTCATTCTCAGAACCCCTGACATAATGTGTTTTGCAATATTAGTTTATTTTTTAATACTTATTTATTTTTATTGGAAAGTCAGAAATACAGAGAGGAGGGGAGACAGGAAGTAACCAGAGCTGAGCCAATCTGAAGAAAGGCATCTGGAGTTTCTTCTGGGTCTCCCACATGGGCACAGGATCCCAAGGCTTTGGGGCGGTCCTCCCCTGCTTTCCCAGGCCACAAGCAGAGAGCTGGATGGGAAGTAGGGCTGCCGGCATGAGAATCAGCACCCATATGGGATCTTGCCACATGCCAGGCAAGGACTTTAATCACGAGGCTACCAACCAGGTCCACGTACCATTAATTTAGACAATGTATCAACCTATTAAATCCATCATACATTGGTCCACCTGGCAGTACATCATTAAAAGCTTGAATATCAGACTAACAGATGTCACCACAAAATCTAAACCTTAGAAAGAGTGTGGCCAAAGGCATTTTTAATCTGTGTTTCTCAAACTCCGTAACATGAGCATGAATGAAGTAGAAGGCTTGTGCAGCATAAAACACCTAGATTGGGGCAGGACCTGGGCCTCTGTATTTGTCGTTTGCTCCCAGGTAAGGCCATGCCTTCTGGTCCTTGATGCTCATTTGAAGTAACAAGTTCAAGGAGGGTGAGATGCTTGTGCTGCCCTGGAGCCTGAGACCCGCAAGCTCTGTTTCTCTTTCTCTCTCTCTCTTTGTCTAGCAATTCAATGAAGTTTGCCAAACTGCTGTCAATAGTTCTGAGCATCTGCTTCACAGCTGCAGGATTTATTCACCTGGTTAGCACCTGGCCACAGTCCCTGTCACCGTTGCAGAGTGCCGGAGTCCAGCTCCAGCTGAGTTCGGAACTCGCGAAGGGTGCGTGGATGAGGCGCAAAGAAAGAGAGAGAAAGAAAGAGACGGACCACTAGTAACTCTTCATCATCATAATGGACTACGCACAAAAGCTGTCCGCTTTATTTATACAAAATCAGTCAAACTCTGGCTCAGACTTTTTACGTCATGGTCAAGTGGGTGTTTCCAAAGATAACTCTGCCTTTTGTTTCACCTAAGGCTAGAATGTTAACCACCTGGTGCCTGGCTAGGAAAAGGTTCTCAATAGATGGTGCATATCAGTCACTAACACATTCCTACCACAATTACTTTACAGCTTGGTCTTGAGATAGTCAAGGAAGGAACCTAAAAGATCAAAGAAAGAGGGAAAGAATAGATTCCCACTACACCTGAAGACAGAACCCCTTGATTAGCATAGGATCAAAAGGGGAGTTAGCACCCTTGATTAACATATTGCCACAGGATGCAGCCCTAACAGCGACAGTAGCTCTTTGGCTAAAAACGGCACCAGCAACATTAGCTTCTAAGTTCCTATTGACGTTTAACAGTAACTCCGCAGAGGCAGACAATGCCTAAATAGATTACAGAATACTCAGTGGGGTTGACCATGCAAAGGGAGGCAGAGCTGCAATCAGGTGTTGTAGAGACATCCGCCAGGCCTTGCCACACAGCGGGAAGTTCCTTGTGACCTTGCCTGCGAAGGAACTATACTCTTCACACCTTCCTGTCTTCCACACCCATCACACAGACCCCAGCAGCAGAGTCCTTGCAGAGTCCTTGTGGAGTTCTTGTTTCCACCCCTGCAATCCAATATGAGGTTGATCTCCACGCCCACATGTCTCCCAAGCATGTGGCTCCCACTAACAACATGCCTCTGTTCCCTCTTTCCAAGTCCACAGCCTGCTGGGGAATGACCTCCAGTGGTAGATGCAAGAGGCAAACACATCACTCTGTCTTCATGGTGAACAGCAGTAGGTCCTGGGTTTCTTGCCCTCTTTATCTAACAAGCTAAAAGAGAATGAAATGAGTCTGAGTATTTCAAATTCACACAAACTGGAGAGTTGTAGGGGAACTGTACACTCTAAAAGGGGCTGTGTGGACTCGGGCTGCCCAAGATACGAATCTGCACGCTGAGGTGCCTCCTTGGCCTATAGGAAAAGCTGGCACTTAGGACGAGTGAACCTAGGGCACAGCATGGTAAATGACGGTTGGCAGCAGGACAGAAACCCCTGCGGCTGGATTGAGGACAATGGCTGTCATCTAAACATACAAAAACAGAAGAGGGATAGTAAAGTCAAGACTGGAGTATTTGAGAGAAATAAAGCAGAGACTAGAGCAGAAGTCTTTAGGAAACTAAGAGAAATGGACTTATGGCCAGTTGTTCTACTCTCCAAATGGCCAGAACAGCACAGCCCAGAATGAGTTGAAACTAGGGATTGAAAGTTGGGAATTCAGAATTCAGTTGAGTCATCCATGTGGGAGGCAGAGACCCAATTACATGGGCCGTGGACTGCTGTCTCCCAGAGTCTGCAGGAGCAGGAAGTGGAATTGAGAGCAAGAGGCAAGCATCACTCCCCAGTGCAGCATTTTTATCATTAGGCCAGCACCTGCCCCCAGTCTCAGTCTTTCAAATTTGATGAAAACAATAGCAATAAAATAGGAAAAAAATTTAAAATTAAACATCTTTTTGATTCATCAAGAAAAAGTGTTATGGGGGTGGGGACTATTGGCACAGCTGGCAAGGCAGCACTTGGGATGCGCTGCATCCTGTTTCCAAGGCTTCCTGTTAACGCACTCCCTGGTTGGCAAGCCGTGATGCTTCAAGCAGTTGCAGACTCCTTCATGGGAAACCCAGAGTGAGTTTTGGAATTTAGCTTTGGTCCAGCCTGGTCTCATCTATTGCTGACATTTGAAGAGTAAACCAATGATTGAAAATTCTCTCTCTGTCTCTGCCTCCCTGCTTTCTCAACAAACAGAAATAGTACATTTTTGAAACTTGAAAAAAGGAAACAGATACCAAAGCAAACTGCTCTAGTAACATTCTAAAAATATGAAAAGACTCATCTCTCCCCAGTACACAAGCAGAAGAGAGATTGTTCCCAAAGAAGTGCCTCAGTAGTCCCAGCAGGTGCCTGGAGCCATGAGCAGGCCAGTGACCACCAGTGCCATCAGACCTATCGGACCCATCATGGGTCCCCTGGAGGGACCCATGCCAATCACAGAAAGCTGCAGGGGGAGCACGGGAGCTCCCGGGGCTTTCCATAGCAATCTCAACATGAGGCCTGCATGTTTAGTGTGGCCCACAGGCATTTTATGTTTTTATTGTCTACCCATCTTGTAGAAGGATGTTACCCATCTTGCCAAGGCTCTTCTCTGCTAAAGAGAACACTTTCGGAATAATATGTTGTGATTCTTGATACTGTATCCAGACTGCTATGTAGCTACTCAGAAGAGCAGTACATGAGCCATTGTGGCATATGACATAATTTACAGGCACTGAAATATTAATCAATGTCCATACATGATGGATAATTAGCTGGCTACACCACTGCAGTGCGGTCTCCTGCCCCCAATTTTCATAAGCGAGCTCATAATATTTTACTCCATTTTTCACCTCATGAGGAAAAACAGGCAAAGATAAAATGAGGAAAGTGGGGTGGCCAGTGTAGCTGAGCAGGTTAAGCTGCCTTTTAAAGCATGTGACTCCTATGTTGCAGCTGCTGCACCTGCGATCCAGCTCCCAGTTACCACACAGTGAACATAAAGGATGGATAAAGTACTTGGGTACCTGCCACCTCTTTGGGAGATCTGCAAGGAATTCCTGGATGGTTCCTGGTTTCTGCCTGGCCTGGCCCTGGCTATTGCAGTCATCTGGGGGGGGGGGGTATGTTGATAGATAGATGCTCTTCCTGTCTGTGTATGCTGCTCTCTCTCTCTCTCCCACTCTGCTTTTGAAGTGGATGAAAACAAATAATAAATTATCATGAAAAGAGTTAAGGAATGTGAACAGCATCTTCCATGTGGGTACATGGGATATGACTAGTGCAGCATCTGCAAACAGTGAGTCGGATATTTTCCTGACAATCTCTGCCTCCCTCTGTTCCCTTGTACACTTGTATCAGTCCCATCCACTTTGTTTCATAAGAAAACCTAATTCTATTTTTATTACATTTCTACTATCAGAATCCCATTTAGAGTTCAACTGTGTCTCTCCTGAATTACTGAAAAAAAAAAAAAAAAAAAAACCTTCTCATTGGTTTGTGCTTTTGGTTCCTAGATCTGGTCCCATCTTGAAGCACTCCAGAGACCTTCCCATCCACCTTGTCTAAATAGGTACCCTTGACTTCCTTCTCTCTCATTACTCTGTTCTGTTTCCTTTCATGCAATCATTACCCCTAGCACTACAGCTGATTTTCCTTTAATAAGTACAACTGCTAGTGTTTCCTTCTTCTGCTATACATTCATGCTACCGCTCTCCTTGAGTTTTGATTTGCAATTACTTGAGTTGATAAACAGGATGTGGAGGCTCAGTTTGCCATTCAGGTTAGCCCTTCAGAGGAGTGGCATTTTCAACTTTCTCAGAGGGTCCTGAGCCATCATGGAGAGAAAAGCCAGCCACCTATCAGCCCACACACCTGTAATAGCAGTCACATGTGCAGTCATTTTGGATATTCTAAGTCCCAGTCAAGCCCTCAGGTGGATAGCCCCACCAAGCCAATGTTATAGTGAGCAGAAGAAATTCAATGTGTAATTTCAAGCCACAAAAGTAGGAAGATTATGTTGCTTAAGCCAACAAACAGTAGAATGGTTTGCTTTGCTGAAATGGACCATTGGTACAAAAAGTGTTTATGCCAATATAAATTTCAACGTGTAACCTTTTCCTATGGCCTGACAGTAGGTATAGGCTGAACAATTTGAACGGAGACTGATGACAAAGGCTAGAATTGCAGTGAAGAAATCATTAATTGGAAGGAAAGCTAGTCGTGTTGCCATAGCAGAATATTGGTAGCGCTGTCAGCAGCAACAATCTGAGACATAGAAAATGTAACCAATAAAATTATGAAGGTGGACAATAACATTTCCCAAAAGAATGTCATCATTGATTATAAGATCTTATAGGAAAATTGAACAAAAAGAGAAATTCTTTGGTTTCAAGCAGAACTTGAAATGTACAAAACCTAAATATAGCTCCACTCAAACAAGAGAACATGAAATCAGAAGAAAATCAGATCCAACCTTTAATATGCATAAGATAGGATCTCTAGGGTCAAGACCCAATCAAGGTCACAGATGTAAGGACAAGTGTCAGACTTGAGAATGATTTAGGATGCTGTCTTAAGATGCTCACAGTCAGGTGAAAGGGTTTCAAATATACGTAAGGACCTTCTTTCCTTTGTTTTTTAATAAAATTTATTTTGACATTCTTTACATAGTTAATTAGGGTAAGAAGGTTCAAGGGCTACAGGAAAGTGGATAATACTAGTATATTTTCCATATTGTTACCTTCATGTTTAAAGGGGGTATTAAGGGAGAAGGCCCACCCAATTTCCCACCCTCCCCAGGTCCCAGATGTAGGGCATGCTCTGAGGTTCTTGCTCAAGTGGTTTTGATATTGCCACAGTTATGAATCACTGTCAATCTTGCAACTCCAAGCACTATGAGGTCTTTGAAAAATCCACTGATTGACATAGTCCATCATAGCTGAGATGGTTGGTTGCCCTGTTCTGTCTTCTCTCTTTTCTTCGTTAGGTTTCTGAGTCCAGCATTTAGATTAGGAAGATCTCCAAAGAAACTTTTTGTATGTGCTAACAAGTACAGGGCCTGGCACCGTCCATCGCTCCAATGGACCTTCTTTCCTTAAAGCTGATATTCTCAAAATAAGGAGTTCTGTGCTGTAGGAATCAGGGGTATGAGTTCCATGACATGACATGAACCTCAATAAGTTTCACAGGTAAGTCTCAATGCCTTCAACAAGACTTCAGGTCTGTTATTCCTGTCAATTTGGAGTACAAGAGCCGGAGAAAGTTTAGAGAAGGGGAAAGGAGTTCTTTGAGTCCCAAAGTAGAAGATACAGGAGATTAGACAGACAAGGCTACTCAAAAAAAAATCCCTAGGACCAGTGTTGTGGCATATGTGGTGGGTGAAGCTATGGCCTGTATCCCATGTGTGCAATGATTTGAGTCTCAGCTGTTCCACTTCTGCTCAAGCTCCCTGTTGATAGTTCTAGAAGATGGTCCAAGTGCTTGAGCTCCTGCACCCATGTGAAAGAATGATTTAGGCATCGGTTCAGACCCTGGCTGCACTACTTCTAATCCAACTGGAAGAAGGAAGAAGCTTCTGATCCCTGGCCTCATTTCACTCAAACACTGCTGTTATTATATCCAAAAACATATTTAGTATTTTCTAAGTAACTTATTTCCAAGTATAAGTGTAGCAATTATTTTTGATTTCTTCATTGTGCACAACATTCTATGTATGTAGTTTTAATCATTCCTAAACGTGAGAAATATTTTTATTCACCTCATGGTTATTAGCCTCTAGCTTCATTATATTATATTCAAAGATGATAGTGTGAACAATATCTTCTGTAATGTGTTGAAGCTTTCCTTCTTGGTTAACTAAATCATAAGTTTGGTAAACATCTCTGTGTTGCTGAAAAGACCTAACTGCTTAAGTTGGTTGAAGACTTTTTAACCTATGAAACTAGTATGTTCAAATTCTTGATCTTTTTTCTGTTTAGTACATTAAAAATTGAGACAAGTGTTGACGTTTAACTTCACGGTGGCCACTTCATCAATTTCTCCCTCATATAGCTGTAAATTCTTTTGTTTCATTCATTGTTGTTTTTAAATGTGATGTATATTTAATCACTTCAAATAGTTTTATTATATAGTGAACTTGATCCCTTTATGGCTTTTCAATAGCATTAATTTGCTTTGTGTGTGCAAATTTGACTGGACAGTGTATCAACTACATGCCTATGGAAAGAATTGGGCAATTGGTATCAATATTGCCTAACTATTTAGATTAACACTGGAGGACAGATGTTTCCGTAAAACATGGTGGTCTTTAGGGAGTGCTTAGTGTTTGGAATTAAACGCAAAACAGAAATAGAGGTGGGGTAGGAAATCAGACAATTTGAATTTATTAAAGGTTAATCAATTCAGCAGCAGTGGCCAACTGCAGCTATGCAAGTTGGAGCAGACCCTTGGCAGCTACCCAGTCCTTCCACAGGCTGGGCCGTTGATAGTTTTAAGGTCTTCAGGTATTTGGAGGGGTGAAGGAGCAGGGCTAAGCTGAGGCAGCTTTTCAGGGCATTTCAAAGCTCAGTGGAGTTTTTTCTCCCTGGGAGCTAGGTGGGTGGAGAGGATAAGGTGTGATGCAATACATGGCACGGGTTGGGCTGATGTACTGAAACCCAAGAGCAGGTGCCTGAGGGAACTGGCTCTGCTCACTGTGAGCTGCCTGGCTGCAGCATCTGTGCTTGCTCCATCATTAAGAGCATCTTACTGAATGCACCAATGAAGTACAGAACCTCTGAATAAGAGCCCAGCATTCTGTCTAATACGTTTACCACTGCCAGGACCCCTCCTTCTTTGGAACCAGAAGCCATATTTAACTGTAATTTGGCCTACACTACTTTTATTGTGGATCTGCCATGAAATGGAAGGACTTTTGGCGAGGCCTAGTTGTCATTCTCCATGTAGTCTCTCTGGGGCATAAGCCGTGAGACTGGGTCAGGTATGGTGGTGCTGCAAGCTGATCCTGTATCCTATGGTCCCAGCAACCCGTGTGAGCACCAATTCGTGTCCCAGTTGCTCCACTCCCAATCCAGCTCTCTGCTTATGGCATGGGAAAATACTAGAGGATGGCCCAAAAGTCCTTGGAGCCCTGCACCATGTGAGAGTCCTGGAAGAAGTTGCTCTGCCCAGCTTTGGATCAGCTCAGTTCTGACCTTTGTAGACATTTTGGGAAGTGAACCTATGGATAGAAGACCTTTTCTTTGTCTCTCCTCTCTCTGCACAAATCCATCTTTAAAATAAAAACGTATCTTTTTAAAAATAGACTTAAGATGATGATCACATGATTCTTGTGAAAGTGTTTTTTTTTTTTTTACAAAAATGTATTGTTCTGCTTTTATTTGGAAGGCAAGAGATACAGAGAGCTGAAGAATTGGAGAGAAAGATCTTCTACCTGCTGGTCTTGTTCTAGATTCTCTAATTGGTAGAGGGAGCGTGCAGGGTAGGGGGATTGACCTCATTCACTTCAGTAACTGCTGGGAAAGTTATGGATTAAACCTCCAACATCCCATGATAACTATGGAGCACACCACAATGTTTCCAACGCATATATGCATTGTTCGTTCGTTTCATCAAGTTTTCTATTCATGTAGGGTAGTTTTCTCGCTTAAGAGATATAAAAAGTTTTGGAAAGCAAAAATGGATTTGATTTTGCCCTCAGAAAGAATTTTTAGCAGGAGTTCATCAGCTTTAATCAGTGAGTTCTCCTAAAACACACTGAAGTGCCTTCTGCTAGGAGAAACTTGAGGGAAAAATAACAGAAACCCTAATAAGGTTGGAGAAAAAAATGATGTTCCAACTCTGTCTAGATAGTTTTGGGGTAAGAGCAAAGCTATCTTCCTGTCATGTTCTAACTTTCAGGGGATCAAAAAGCCCGGAGGTTTTAGTGGAAAGCAGAAACCTAGAGATCCCATATGAAGAACTGAAGCAGAAGACGACAGACCCAGCAGGTTTTCTTTCTCAGTGCCGGAAGACCTGTCCATCACTTCCTAGTACTTTCAGATTCAAAATCCAGAAACATGAAGGAACACTTCGTTGGGGCTACAGCAGCTCCCACATCCTACAAAAGGCAAAAACACAGGCAGTTTCATTCCAAAGCTCTTATTGGTCATCATTTGACATACAATGATGGTGATGGGGAGTAGGAAAAGAGTGACTTGGTACTTCACCTGCTACAAAATAAACTTGTGTCTACCTTAAAGACCTGTGACCTAGTCCGTCAGCTGCAGTCCTCATTGGAGTGAGGATTAATGTGAAACTGATTCTCAAAGCATTCCAGTTCTTGTCGGCCATTCAGTGATGAAACCAATCAAGAACCCCAAAGGGAGGGCCTAGTGGCGTGGCCTAGCTGGTAAAGTCCTCGCCTTGAACGCGCCAGGATCCCATATGGGCGCCGGTTCTAATCCCTGCAAGCTCCACTTCCTATCCAGCTCCCTGCTTGTGGCCTGGGAAAGCAGTTGAGGGCAGCCCAAAGCTTTGGACCCTGCATCCGCTTGGGAGACCCGGAAGAAGTTGCTGGCTGCTGGCTTCAGATCGGCATAGCATCGGCCGTTGCGCTCACTTGGGGAGTGAATCATCGGACGGAAGATCTTCCTCTCTGTCTCTCCTCCTCTCTGTATATCTGACTTTCCAATAAATAAATAAATCTCCAAGAAAAAGAAAAAAGAACCCCAAAGGGAAATGTTAGTGCTAGTCAGACCCAAAAAATCCAGGGCAAAGGGAATCTACATAAACAGGTGGGAAACATAGCAAAAGAACATAAATGAGCTACAGTGATCTTCTTTAGAGACAAAAGATGCAGGAAAAAAAAGAAAAAGTAGAGACTCAAATCGATGGGGAGCCTGAAAGACTATTATTACACTGGCTCATGTGTGCTCCTTAGTAGAAAACTAACTCAAGCTATAAACTGGAATCAACAGATTAGATGCAAATTTTGATTCTGATTTGCCAGGCCTGTGGCTTAGCTGAAGGGTTCCTCATTTTGAGAATGAGGAAATTGATTAAATTCATCTCTAAGATCCCTTTCGACTGTAACATTGGAACCCCTGGGAATTCTAGAATTGTAGACAATCATTAAAAATTCTGCAATATTGGGCCTGGCAGCGTGGCCTAGCGGCTGAAGTCCTTACCTTGAACGCGCCCCGGGATCCCATATGGGCACCGGTTCTAATCCCGGCGGCCCCGCTTCCCATCCAGCTCCCCTGCTTGTGGCCTGGGAAAGCAGTCGAGGATGGCCCAAAGCTTTGGGACCCTGCACCCGCTTGGGAGACCTGGAGGCAGTTCCTGGATCCTGCCATCGGATCGGCATAGCATTGGCCGTTGCACTCACTTGGGGAATGAATCATCGGATGGAAAATCTTCCTCTCTTTCATTCCTCCTCTCTGTATATCTGACTTTCCAATAAATAAATAAATCTTAAAAATAAAATTCTGCAATATTAGAGGATTTCAGATAGAACACAGAGGACTAATTTTATTTGAAAAATCTGAAAGAGCTAAAGTCTTCCTTGTTTAGAGAAGATCTAGAAGAAAGCTGGATAGAAGAAAAAGTCAATAGATTACTGCTTAAAATCATTAATGAGGAATTAGCTGGTGGTATTATTTGGTAAAATTCTGTTGAACAATTCTGCCATGTTCAAGAAAATCTCGCAACCTAAAACCATGCGTTATAGCTGTCTGCACAAATAGACCTTGGTCTTCTCTAACTAGGGCATGTGCAATGGGTAGGCTTACAGCCGTAAGCCAGCCAGGTTAGGTCTCAGATTGACTTAGGTTTTAAACCAGTTTCAGTAGTATCTTTGGCCATCATCATCCTTTCAAACGCATATGTTCTAAAAACTTATTTCCAACTTGACAAAATCTAAATTTTCTAAAGTGGGGCCCAGGAATTTTTTGAAGTCTTTATGATGCGTATTCAGTTTTTGACTGGTATGTGAAACTACTGGACCAAAAGCTCTCTTATCCCTTCCCAGGTTTAAACACTAGATTCCTATAAATTGTATGGAGGTGACTGTTAGGACATGATGGACCAGAAAAAGAACATTTACTAAGCCACTAAATTTCACATTGATTCAAGTGTTCATACACAGCACCTGCCCATCACCAATCAAAGAGGGGCCAGTTGGAACATAGATTTAACTTTGGTTTCTCTTTGAAGACTCACATCTTTCAAAGAGACTGGTTTTTAAAGATCCTGGCAACAATTTCTCAGCTGCATAGACAAGACTGCTCCAGGCTCTGCACATACACAGGTTCTTGAATCCCACAGCAGCACAATGAGATGGTAAGAATCACCAGTCCCGTTGTGTGGAGAAGGGAACTGAGGCCTGGAAGCATCGGCTAGCTTCTTAAGTCCCCAGGATCCCCAAGGGGCAGTGGTACATTGTACACTCAGTCTATCTCTGTGGGCTGCACTTTGGGGCACTGTGTTTCTAAACCAACCACAATCCCTGTGATGGAAACCTGGCAATCTCTCCTTTTCAGAGCCACTTGAATGGGCTAAGATTTACACAAGTCCTGAAAGATCCTAAAGAGTGACCTTGGGCAGTTCTGTATCACCCGCTAAGGGATGCAGCTGAATCTGACCTCAGTTGGAGAACATTCTGAGTTTGTTCTGGTGGCAAATCAGTTCTCAAACAGAGAGGCTGGCTGTGGTGTCTGAAGGAGAATGCTGAAGATGCTGGTCTGAGATAACCCTCCAAAGATGTCTGCATCTTCTCTGAAAGATCCTCACAGCTACATTTGTAACGTAAGTTCTGAAAACAATCCCCACCCCTCACATACCGTTCTCTTTTTTTTAAGATTTATTTATTTTTATTGCAAAGGCAGATATGCAGAGAGGAGGAATGACAGAGAGGAAGATCTTCCATCCGATGATTCACTCCCCAAGTGAGCGCAACGGCAGATGCTATGCTGATCCGATGCCAGGATCGAGGAACTGCCTCCAGGTCTCCCAAGCGGATGCAGGGTCCCAAGGCTTTGGACCGTCCTCGACTGCTTTCCCAGGCCACAAGCATGCAGCTGGATGGGAAGTGGAGCAGCCAGGATCTCGGTGCATTCAAGGCAAGGACTTTAGCTGCTAGACCGTTGTAGAGCATTGTGCTGGGTCCTCTCACACACCCTTCTGAAAGACAAAGTAGAACACAACGAAGTCTATGCTTGGTGGCTAGTGAACCGCAGCCAAAGACAATTACAGGGCCAACACGCCACCTCCCTTCCCTTTCAAAGACGCATCCGAACATTCCACTCAGTCACGCCAGTCAGTGAGCACTCAGGAAACGCCATCTATCGCCACAGGTTTTCACGTCCCTGAACACTGCTATTCAGCCCCCTCCAGCTCTTTGGCCCAGGACTGAAGGGTTTTTATTGTGCAAACTCTTTTATTTCTGTAAGGGTTTATTAACATTTGCAAATGACTTTGGAATATGCTAACACAGGAGCAAGTGGAAAAATGCCAAGTTAAGGCTAGACCTCATCAAGGTGAATCTAAAAAGGAGAGTGTCTCTTCAAAGAAGTACTCTCATCAGGCACGAAAACAAACGAGCAGAAAAAGAGGCAATGGGGCCCTATCCTAGTGGAGATGGAGACACAAGGAAATTAAGGGGAGACTTCGATAACCGAGGAGAAACACAGGTCACTCAAAAGGTCACAGTCATGGTAGAGTCCTCCAGCAAAGAACAACAAGAATAGACATTTATGACAGCCTTTTCAAGCACAAAATCCATAAGGAAATTAAAAAAAATCAAATTGCTTAATGCAGAAATAAAAATAATAGGCATGACTGTTGCTTTCAAAAAATCAACACCATCAACGTCAAGAGAAATGTGCATTTTCAAAAACTATGTAAGTAAACAAAACACGCTTGGAATGCATCTGGCTAATTAGATATAACTTACTACTAAACGGCAGGTGTGTGGCTGTAAGAATGAGAACAGCATCGTCTTGGTTTGCTTGGCATTTGAGAGCCTAAGCTAGCAAGGACTATTGGACCATCTTAGATTCATGTCACAATCCAGGCAGGAACCATCAGCCTCTCAGCTGTGCAGGCAGCTGAGCAGCCCGACGGCTACCTGACTCTCTGCAACATATTTAGCAGTAATCAAACAAACAAAGGATCAAACCCAGGCAGATTCACATGTTCCCACGGTGTCTGACAGTAAAATGAGATTGAATTCTATTAACTCAGCAACCTGGCGAATCCACAGGTGATGACAGCATGAAATACCTACTATTGTCACAGAACTTCAAAGGGGAAATGATTGTGTTTTGTATTTTTCATTTCCAGTGGCTTGATGCTAAATCCCCCTGCCCAAGTTCGGCTGCGTAAGAATGCATTAGGGCTCTTTATTATTGAATCTTCAAAAGAAGCCAAAAGGTAACTGTTGATTGCTTTGTGAGGAGGAGGGGAGCGCTAAAGCAAATAGGACTTAATGGGAGGCAGACTGAGTCAGCACTGCATGTCTGCACCGTGAAGTCTCACAGAAGTCATTCTTGATTTGCTTTTCTTTGTCCAGAGCCTTCTATTACTGCGTGAGCTGTCACGGTGATGTGACTAATCCTGCACTTATTGTACCGTGTGCCTGCAGAAGTAAGAGTTGGATTCACCTCACAGGTAATTGTACTTTATGTCTGGCTGTTCTTAGTCTAGCTTCCTAATCAAAGAAACAGAGGAGGACATCAGCTCTTCAAAGACAATGCCCCGTGCCCAATGGCTAAGCCGTGGCAGACATTTCAAGAGTTAAGAATCAGTCATTTGGAGCTAGCAGAAGCTACTGGTTATTTAATCCAATTCCCTAAAAATCCATGCGAATCATTCCCAAAAAGAGATTCAGAATTGTAACTGAAAGTTAAAGGGATCATAGCAGTGCCAACTCAATGGCAAGCATGCTTTTCTCCTTTTTGTTTGTTGTTATCCCACATACTGGAGGATAATACCACCTGTATTTGATTGCCAGCATATCCACAAGAAAGTCACTTCAGGACCATTCCTCTAGTACCCCTTTTCCTTCAAGAATGGGGAAAAGTTAAAGGTTTGCTCTTTCTGATGCAGTGATGACAGAATGCAATTTTCTTTATTTTTCTCTACTCGAACTCAATGGCTTAGGGAAACCATTTCTGTAACAGTGGGGAAAGGAAAATTAATCTCAAGCATTTATGATGATTTAGTCCCTTCTGCCTTAGACTTAATCTCTTGCAGGTGCCTTCAGATTTCTTTGAGTAAAACCTCAGTGTTTCAGAATTTAAACTTCATAACTGAAGCAATTGAATTTCTCGCCAGATCTATTCTTATCGTGAGACCTCTTACTCTCCTCTGCTCCCCAGCATGCTACTTTCCCAGAGCAGTGAAAGCACTTGGCAGAGTGGTCATTTGTGCAGCGGGCAGAAAGTCTTCACTGATTTCCAGCAGGTGCTCCTCACCCCTGTGGTCCGGGATTGTTACCTCCTGAGACCTCTACATTACCAATCAACGATCCTGTTCTTCTTAGCTTAAGTCACCTTATGTCATGTGTTCCTGGCCTCCAACCCCACTGTCACAGCCTGTAGTCTTGAAGTATCATGACATTTCCTGTCTTGCACCAGCAATCTTTTTGTTCTACTTGTATTTAGGGTCTAGTCTCACTTATTGTTATTGTTTTGTTGTTATTATTTTAGTAACAGCTTTGTTGAGATACAATTAAAATACCATGAGATGAAGTACTACATCCATTGAATGTCTGTGATTCAGTGAGTTGTAGTGTATGAATGGAATCTTGCAGTGAAAAATATAATCAATTCTAGGATATACTTCTAATAAAATCCCATACCCAAGAGAAGGCATTCTATATTCTACATTATTTACAAACTTAGAAACTGCCCATCTAAATGGTCCTTTTCTGGTTGCTTTTTCAAAGAGAAGTGGATGGTATATAACCTTACCTCCATGACTGCTTTCATTCATGTGACAATGCCCTGTTTTCAAGGCTGAACAATATTATTTGTACATGTATGGTTCCATGTAATCTAAGTCATTTTGGTTGCCCATTTATCGATGATGAATATTTAGACTGCTTCCCACTTTCTAATATTACACAGAACATTGTTATGAAGTCTTAAATGTTTTGTGCAAGTTTCTGCTTTCAATTTGTTTTATGTGTATGTAACCAGAAATGTAACTAAATATTAATTATATTTTTCATTTGATAAGAAACCAGTGGACTGCATGCACAGTTGCTAAGCTTTTCACATTCCCAGCAGCAACTCACAAAAGTTAGTTTGTCCATGGAAATTTTTCTCTCCATGTTGGTTTCTATACAGCCCTGTAATTTTCCATTTTTAAACTAATAGATATTTTAATGGATATTAAGTGGTTTACACGTTTGATGTGAATTTTCTTAATGTTCAGATATTTAAATGTCTTTCTGAGGATCTTCCTTACCATTTATATACTATCCTTGAAAAAAAAATGCCCACTTAGACCCTCTTTTTAAATTGTATTATATTCATTAAATTGTTGAAATATATAAGACCTTAATCATTTCTAAATACAAATGTTTTTAAAAACATGTAATTGGCAAACTTTTTTTTTCTATTCTGTGATTTATCTTCATTTCCTTCTTATACTTTAAAACACAAAATAATTTTAATTTTGATAAAATCTAATGGCATATTTTTTTCATTTTCTCATTTGTGCTTTTGTGGAATATCTAAAAACAGCTTAACCAACATTAGGTCATCAAGATTTACTCCAGTACTTTCTTCTCAAAATATTATATTTTGGCCTTGTCATGAAGATCTGTAATTTAATTTTAGTTGATGTATTTGGTATCAAAAGAGACTTAATGGTATTTTTGAAAGTGGGAATAAATAGGCTGTGAGCATTTGGTATAACAACCTGCCCCATGACACAGCTACGTTCTACACTGGAGTCCCTGAGTCTGAGTACCTGTTTGGTTCCCAATTCCAGCTTCCTCTGATGCACATCACATCATGGCGGCAGCCAAGGGGATGACTCAAACACCTGTATGATTGCCACTCTGTGGGAGACCCAGATAAAGTTCCTTGCTCCTGTCTATGGTGTAACCTCTTCCTAGTTGTTGTAGACATCCGGGGAGTGAGCCACCAGATGGGAGAGCTCTCTCTCTCTATTTCTCTCTCTCTCTCTATTTCTCTCTCTCTCTCCTATTAAATAAATAATACAATATTTTTAATGTAGTTGATAATAAACGCGTAGGATTCTAGCATCTTAACTCTGTTTTGTGAATTTATCTTTCTAGCTCTATGCCGAAAGCAAACTTTCTTGATTACAGTTTGCCATAAGATTTTTTTGACATTATGAAATACAAATTAAATTGCTTTGTGTGTATTGGTGGTATGCAACCTTGCTGCATCTGTGGATTAGTTCTAGTAGCTTTCTTGATTGCCTTCCATTTGATTTTTTTATCTAATTGCCAGGGCAGAACTTCTAATACATTGCAGACTAGAGATCAGGAAGCCTGTAGTCCTGTTTCATTCCTGCCCTCGAGCGGGGGAGAATCCTTCAGCCTGTAGGGATGATGTTAACTGTGGGTTTTGGTTTGTGCATCTTTTTCCTGGGAATGTGGAAAGGGAGAAGTTTCCTTCTAGTCCTAAATTCTTGATTTCCTTTTTCTTATAAGGGCATTTTGATTTTTCCATTTTCTTTATGTGTGTGTGTGCTTTATTATAATCATGCATTTTTTTTACTTAACACGACATTTCATATTAATTAATTTTCAAATGTTAAGCAAACCTTGCGTTCCTGGGAATTGCTTAACTTAGTCTATGTTATCAAATATATTGGCATGCAAACCATTTTATGCATGGGTGTTGCTTTATAGTCCTTGTGGTGCTGTCAAGTCAGTGTGGCATTTATCTTTAGTTATTGGTTTTAATGTCAGTGTTCCCTCTTTTTTCTTGTGACCAGGCTTATTCAACAGTTTGTTCATTTTGTTTACCTTGCAAGGAAACAACTTTCAGCTCTACTGTGATTAATCTTTTATCATTCAACTTTCATAATCTCTCCCTCTGATTGATATGGGTTTACATTTTTGAAGCATGCTTTTTGGACTTTCTTTATGATTCATCTACAGTTTTCTATCAGCACCATAATCTGTAAAATCTAATTAGAATTAGTATTAATTTCAACATCATGCTGAAATTTTCTTCTGTAGTTCGATCCTCCCTTCATGCTGCTACGAGTAATTGTTCATATCTGTATGCCCATCAGCATAGATCTACAATTATTTTATAATTTCATCTTCTAATCAGGTAGAAAACAAAGCAGTTAAAAAGAAACAGAACAGTATAGTCTGTTAAAATTTTAATGTTTTCCTTATTTGAAAGATGGAACGAGTGTCTTCATCCACTGGTTCACTCTCACATACCTGCATTGACAAAAGCTGGAGCTGCAGCTAGAATTCAGAAAGACAGTTCAGGTCTCCGATGCAAGTGACAGGAATCCAGCTAATTATCAAGGCTGTCACAGCTACTTCCAAGCCTCAGCTCAGATGAAGCTGGGGTCAACAGCTGGAGCCAGGAACTGAACTGAGGCACCTCAGTGTGAGACACAGAGGTGTTGGCGACTAAGCCAAATGCCTTTTTCTTATATTTACCAATATGCTTATACTTTTGCAAATATTTATGTTGTTTTCCTTACATAGAATTGAGTTACTACCATATTTTCATTTCATTTCATTTCAACCTCATGAATTCCCTCCCAGTAGTATAGTGTAGTCCTGGCTTGCTAGCAAAAAATTCTCCAAGCTTTTATTTATCTGAAAATGTTTCCAATTTCATTCTTCATGTTTGGAGAATAACTTTGCTAGCAACTGACTTCTTTATCAACAGTTGTTTTTCACTGAACACTTGAAACATTTCTTCCATTTTTTCTGGTTTCCATTTTTTTTTTGGTTTGTTTTCTCTCTGTGCGTGCATGCGTGTGTGTGTGTTTGTGTCTGTTTTAGCTCTACTATTTTTCCTATTTTATTTTTAATTTTATAGGCTCTGGGATTTCCCATACCCCCTTCTTAAATTCTCCATCCACCCCCTTCTAACTGACTTTCTCCCCATTATTACAATAGTATAGTCCTTCATAAGTCCATCATTCTGCTATTCAGGTGTATCCTGAAATTGTCAGTACAGACAATGACAGATAGTCCAGCATCTTATTGTCATGGTATATCCAAGTTTCACTGGGAGTCCATCTTTGATTTGGAAGTAGAGATGCATACTGCATTGCATCTTCATATCTGGATATGATAGTCTCCATTACACAGTTATTATATATTCCTTTGAATGAAAAGTCATAAAGCAAAACCAACAATAAAGTTTAAAAAGTCTACAACACCATGGGATTAAATAACACACCTACTGCACAAACAATGTGTCAATGAAGAAATGAAAAAGAAAACAAAACGCCTTCTTGGAGAAGTGATGCTTCTGTATGATCTGAGAGCCAGTGAAGAATTTAACAAAAGAAAAGAAACCGTTTGAAGAAATGAAAATAATAACAAAAATATCAAAACCCTTGAGTTGCAGCCCAAAACCACATTAAAGAGGTATCGATCTTTTATTCTGCATGAAATGTGTCTTATATCAGATAGAACATGTGGTATTTGTCCTTTTGGGATTGACTTGTTTCACTGAGCATAATGATCTCTAGTTGGTTGCAACTGGTAGAATTTCATTCTTTTTAATGGCTGAGTAGCATACCATGGAGTGGGTGTACCGCACTTTCTTTATCCACTCCTCTTTGGAAGCATATTGGAGCTATTTGCACGTCTTTGTGATTGTAGATTGTGCTGCTGTAAATGTAAGATTACAGATCCCTTTCTCATATGCAGTTTTCATTCCCTCTGGATATATTCCTAGGAGCAGGAATGCTGGGATATTCAGCAGGTTTATTTGCAGTTCTCTTAGCACTCTCCATACGAACTTGCATAATGGTTGAACCAGCCTACACTCCCACCAGCAGAAGGAGGGTACCTTTCTCCCCACATCCCCATCAGCAGGTGTTGTTAGTAGAGTTCTGAACGTAGGCCAGCCTCACCGGAGTTCCCTGAGGGCTTGGGAGCCTGAGCATTTTTCATATGTTTATTAGCCATTTGCCATTTGAATTTGTCCTTTGCAAAAAAATAGCTGTTCATTTCCTCCACTGGGTTTCTGAAGCTCTTTCACTTTCTTCCTTCCTTTGCTGCATAGAAATTTCTCAGCTTGATGTAGCCCCGTTTGCTTATTTTGGCCTTGACTATCTGTGTCTTTGGTGCCTTATTCAAGAAGAAGGGCAATTCTCTACCTATGTTTACCTCCTGAACCCCCAACAAATCCTCCTATTTGGGTGCCTCCAGAGCTCCACCTGTCATCCTGGTATCCCACTTCCATTGTTTCTAAGTCTCATTGACAACCTTGTGTACATGGTGAGTCACTTCTCCTGTTGCTTTGAAAGCTTTTTATCTTTGGATTATACCACTTTCATTACAAAGTGTCCGGGAACGTGGATCTTGGTGTTTCACTTACTTGTGATTAGTGTAACTCCTGACAGCTCAAGGTTAATGTGTTGTCATCCAATTTCAAAAACTTTTAGATAATTGTTTCCTACAATATCCTTTCTACTCTTTCTCTTTTTTCTCTTCGTTTAAAGCACTTTCATTAGATGTGTGTTAGTATATTCAACAGTATCCCAGTTATCCCAAGGATCTGTTAGATTCTGTTCTCATTTATTTTTTCTCTTGTCTCTCAGATTGGATAATTTCTAGTCACCTATTGGCACTTTCCTTTATGTGAATAGATCTGGTCTCGAGTTGCTCCACTAAGGTTTTTTTTTTTTAATTTTACTTATCATACTTTTCACTTGCTGGATTTCTTCTTTTTTATAATTTATAACAGATACTCCGTAATATATTTTCCATTTTGTTAGATGCCATTCTCATAGGCCCTATAGCTTTTCATTTTCTTGACATGATTTTCTTCATATCTGTGAGCATATTTCTTTTTTTATTGTTATTTTAATTACATTATATTATGTGACACAGTTCTATAGGCACTGGGATTCTCCCCACCCCTCTCTCATCCCTCCCCTCATGGTGGGCTTTCCCCCCCATTGCGTAACCACAGTTCAGGTTTAGTTGAGATTCCTTCATTGCAAGCATACACCAAGCATAGAGTCCAGCATCTCATTGTCCGGTCAAGTTCAGCAGCTTCTTAGGGTGATCCTCCCCGGTCCGAAGGCAGAGCCAACAGAGTAGAATCCCAGTCAATTAAAAGCCCCAACATAACATCAGCAACAATATATAACGTTAAGGGATAAATTGACAAAGTATTGAGCAACCAATTTGTCAAAATTGAATGCAAGGCCTTAACAACTTCCTGTGACTATTTCAATGACATTTCAACAATTGAGGTGCGAAACAGTGTTAGGAGGGGTGTGCAGAGAAATCTTCCATACCTTGGTGAGGAGTACTTAATCCCCGTGTCCTACCTAGTAAGGTGTGTGTGAGTCCATGCTGACCAAGCCTTCCTTGTTGTTCTCTGCCTATCCTTTCCAATTTGTGAGTGTGTGTGTGTGTGTGTGTGTGTGTGTGTGTGTGTGTGTGTTGGTGGGGGGGGCTCTGGAGCGTCCCTCATGGTCATTGCAGAGAGGGTGGGGACCCGAAGTTGGAGCCAAGTAAGAACCAGAGATAGCTCCTCTCCCTAGTCCTGACGGGAGTTTACTGTTCTTCTGTTTCTGAAGACCGCTCAGGTTTCCTGGTTGTTGTTCCGATGGCCTTGGATCCTATGATGAAGGATTTAGCTTCTTCCATCCCCTGTAGGTCCAAAGGCGGGGTGGGGGATGTCCTCAGAGTTCTCCACCTCCGAAGGCATTCCAGTCCCCCGTGGTCTCTTTGGCAGTTGGGATGTAGTCCTTGGCGCCCGTACTGATAGTCCTTGGTGGGGATCTGGGAGTCTCCAGGGTTGGGATACAAGCCTCCTCCTGTCCACCTGCTCCACTCTGTGGTCCCCCACTGCTCTGTGCACATGACCTCCTGTTAATAAGTTGTCAGGGTCGCTCTTGATTCCCCCTGTATGTCTTTGTAGTTTTACTGTTGTCTAATGTTGTCTTGAATCTATTGTCTACAAGTTACCTGCTACGTGCCTGAGAGGTTATACTACATGGCATCCTCACACATTCACAGGAGATGGAAGGTTTCTTTGCTCTCCCGCCCAATTTCTGAGTAGTAAAAGGTTTTGAAAATATATTTGGTTATACAATTTTAAAAACACATGGGTTGAGACCAAATTAGTTGGTAGAGGTCCATGGGGGAGATTTAAATCATTGGGAATCTTTAGGGTTGATTCATGTACCCAAAGCCCTGAAGGTTCATCATGGAGATTTCCAAGCAGCAATCATAAAGACTAAATCTCAGAGCTCCCTGGCCGGGGGGCCAGCAGGCAGAGCCTCCAGTCAAATGGTGCACTGGCCACCCGATGCCGGCCCATGACGCGCCCATGGTAGCAGCCGCGTGCGCTCCAGGCATGAGACGCTGCTTATCCCGGGGCCTTCCAGCCACCATGCGGCTGAAAGACTACTTCCCCACGTTCAAGCACCACCCCTTCCCGGCCCTGCCCCCAGCTCAAGCCCGCAGGTGAGCAGAGCTCCGTGGGTAGTCCACGGCTCTCCAGAAAGCCCCATACAGGCTCCAGACGCGCCCATGGTAGCAGCTGCATGCGCTGTGAGCATATTTCAAATAACTGACTTAGAATCTGTCACCCGTAAGGATGCGTGTTTGAGTTTCACCATGAAAAGTATCTATATTAATATATTTTTCCAACTGAATGAGTCATACTTACCTCTTCATTCCCATTTTGCTGAAAAACAGACTTGGTCAATATCATGTGGCATTTATAGAAATCAGATTCCTCTATTCCCTACCTGCTTCCCAGTGCTTTTCGCTGATATTTCTTATTATAATTGCCATGTTTTGATTAATAATTTTGTGACTAATAGTGTAGAGTTTGGGATTCTGTCTTTTGTAGGCATTGAGTACTCTGTTATTTTCATGTTATGTTGTTAGTTTCATGGTCACCTTATGATTAGATGGTGATTTTAGTAAATACCTAGATTCATGGTGTTTCCAAGATTGTCAAGTGTTTCTGTGTTTGTGTTAGGGCATTTCCTCAGCATTCAGCTAAGCAGTTGACAACTCTGCTTTAGCCTTCACTTCCTGTCTGTGCAAAAACCTTCTGGTCAATCCAATGAGAGAGTATGTGGCTTTCTCAGGCCTTCCTAAGGTTTTAGTCAGTCACATAGAGCTCCTGGCATGTGCCTCGGCATGTGGATCTCGGGCGTATTCCACCTTATTTCAAAGGTCCCATTGACATTTCATTCTCAGGTTTTCCCTTCAAGCATCAAGTGTCTCATTTGCACTGAGGCAGCTGCAACATTAAAATGTTTGCTGATCTTGGAGAGAAACTTTTCATACTGAGTTCATTCAATGTGGTATTGAAAAGAACAAATGGTGCCATTCAGGGAGCCACAAGACAAGTCAAATAATGACTTTTCAAGTGAGTCACACAGAGAATTACATTCTGCTGTGTAAGTGTACATTACACACAAATGGACATGTTCCCGCTAGTCCTAAGAATACACAGTATTTCTCAAACTACTGATTTGTTGATGAGCTAGTATGGGGCTAGTGCAAATCAATCCATCATTTATATTGCTGTTATTACTGCAATAATTTGCTTTTTTTTGTTAAATGCTTCTTGGGTTACTGCTTTTTTTTTTTTTTGGAGAGTTCCCCCCCACCAATAATTATTCTCTGAAATTTTGTCCATTTACTTTTATTTTTACAAAGACTTATTTATTTGTTTGACAGTAAATTTACAGAGAGAATGAAAGAGACAGAGAGAGAGAGACAGAGAGAGAGAAAGAGAGATCTTCTATCTGCTGCTTCACTCCCCAAATAGCTAGGCTTGTCTGCAGCTAGGAGCCAGGAGCCTCCTCTGGGACTCCCACATGGGTACCAGGACCCAAGAGCCTGAGCCATCCTCTGCAGCTTTCCCAGGCCATGAACAGCGAGCTGCATTGGAAGTGTAGCAGCTGGCCATGAACCAGCACCTGTATGGGATGCTGGTGCCATATCAGATTAGCCTGATATGTGACCATGGTGGCCCCCTATTCTTGGTAACTTATTTTTCATCTTGGTAACTTATCCTTATTTTTTAAAATAACTTTGCAGACTACCAAATTATTGGCTGACCACCATATATCTGTTACCTGTCTCTCAGCCCCTGGTCCTCACTTTTTCTCGCGAGAAGTCAGACATTAATCTTGTTGAGTTTCATTTGTGAATCATGCTTCTTCCTTCTCTTGCTGAACTCAGGATTTTCTTCCTGTCTTTCCTTTCTGAATTGTTAGTAAGAGTTGTCTGTGTCTGAGTCTCCTTGCCTTTATCTTACTTGGAATTCATTGAGATCTTTGATATGTAACATTATTGTGTTGAATGATACCTCTTAAAAATACCTGTATCCTAACCCTTGGAATATGTGAATGTTACCTTATACGGTTAAAGGAATGTTGCAGATATGATTAAGCATCTTTTTTTAAGATTTATTTTTATTTTTATTGGAAAGGCAGATATACAGAGAGGAGAGACAGAGAGGAAGATCTTCCATCCGATGATTCACTCCCCAAGTGAGCACAACGGTCGATTCTATGCCGATCCGAAGCCAGGCGCCTCTTCCGGGTCTCCCACACGGGTGCAGGGTCCCAAAACTTTGGGCTGTCCTCAACTGCTTTCCCAGGCCACAAGCGGGGAGCTGGATGGGAAGTGGGGCCGCCGGGATTAGAACCGGCGCCCATAAGGGATCCCGGGCGTGCAAGGCGAGGACCTTAACCACTGTGCCACTGAGCCACTGCACCGGGCCCATTTAAGCATCTTGAAACGAGAAGATTATCCTAGGTTTTCTGGTAGGACCCAAATGAAATCACAGGGTTCTTTATAGAAGAGAGACAGGGGGAAACGTAACCATAGAAGTAAACAAAATGTGGGGCCCGGCGTGGTGGCGCAGTGGTTAAGGTCCTCGCCTTGCACGCCCAGGATCCCATATGGGCGCTGGTTCTAATCCCAACAGCCCCGCTTCCCATCCAGCTCCCTGCTTGTGGCCTAGGAAAGCAGTCGAGGACAGCCCAAAGCCTTGGGATCCTGCACCCGCGTGGGAGACCCGGGAGAAGTTCCTGGATCCTGGCTTCTTGCGCTCACTTGGGAAGTGAGTCATCGGACGGAGAATCTTCCTCTCTGTCTCTCCTCTCTGTATATCTGTCTTTAAAATAATAATAAAAATAAATCTTTAAAAAAAAGAAGTAAACAAAATGTATCCTGTAACAGTAGGGTGCAATAGCAGGGTAGAAGAAGGGAAAAGCTGTGCCACTTTGCATGGAAAAAAGGGATCACAAGCCAAGGAATGCAGGAGGGGCGGGGTTTCAAAACAGGAAAGTGCAAGAGAACTGAATCTGCGTCATAACTCTGCAGGAAAGCAACGCTACAGATGTTCTGACGTTTTGTCTTTCCAGTGGAAAGCATTTGAAACCTATGATCTACTAAACCGGAAGAGAATCAATGAGTGCTGTTTTAAATCACCACATTTATTGTTAATTTGTTACGGTACCCAGATTCTTTTTTAAACGAAGAATAATCTCTCTATGAAGCATACGAAGAATAACCTTTTGAAGAAGATGGCCAGCGTCTTTCGTTGCGTCTGAGAAAGAAGGCAGACGGAGTAGCATACATTGGTCCCTCTTCATAGGAGGGCTTGAACTGTGTCAAATAACGATCAAACGATCAAATAATAATGACCAAATAATGATGTCCCGTTGACATCTCAGGTTCTCACTGGGATTCAATGATTTCTGTAAAGTCATTTTTTTCCCCAAATACGGTCCCACTAGCAGTGAGGGCTCTACCATGGAAATATTAAGGGAGAGGGTACACAGTTCAGGCTGTTATGGTCACACTCTGAGGCTTGGGATGCACGTGAGTTGAGCAGGTGCATTCTACTCGTCATCCTTTCTGATGAATAAGGAACTTGACTCAGTGTGGTCTTCCATCACGGGATCTTCATCTGCTTGTCAATATTGTCTCTTTGAAGACAGACTGTCACCCGTGCCTTTCTTCTTTTGTCCTGCATGACTCCTTTGAAAATATCCACAAGATCCGTCCGTTGTGAAGCTGTCTGCTGAGTCTGACGTCCCGACCCTTTGCACAGGCAATTTCTTCCTCCGACCCCACTCCTCGTGTATGCATCTGGATGTCCTGTTGCCTCGCCTGTCTCACATTTTTGTTGAAAACTGGACACTGCAGGTCATTGATCATCTTGTCAACACGGTGGGCACCAGGGTTTTTGGGCATCGCTCATTTGATTCATTGGTTCGTGATTTGGCTGAAGTCTTTCCTTGAATCCAGCTTCTGCCGCAGTGTGAAGGCTTGGTTGCTGTTTGTATGTGGATGCAACCTTGGGCTGCAGGGGCGGACAGTCGCTCGGATAACATACTTGTCGGGCCCGGCGCGGTGGCGCAAGTGGTTAAGTCCTCGCCTTGCACGCCCGGGATCCCATATGGGCGCCGGTTCTAATCCCGGCAGCCCCGCTTCCCTTCCAGCTCCCTGCCTGTGGCCTGGGAAAGCAGTTGAGGACGGCCCAAAGCTTTGGGACCCTGCACCCGCGTGGGAGACCCAGAAGAGGCTCCTGGCTTCGGATCGGCATAGTATCGGCCCGTTGCGGCTCACTTGGGGAGTGAATCATCGGATGGAAGATCTTCCTCTCTGTCTCTCCTCTCTGTATATCCGCCTTTCCAATAAAAAATAATAAAAATAAATCTTTAAAAAAAAAAAAACAAACAAAAAAAAAAAAAAACATACTTGTCACAGGAATGCTTTTGATGGCCTTGTTTTCAACTCTTTCTGCTGAGCTCCGTGCCTCTGCTGTCACGGCACTCAGCTTCTTTGCCGGCCGCAATCAGCAACTGATTACAATTTTTGACAATACCCGCTGCTCCCTAGTCCTGTTGACTAATAGGTGTGCCCCTTGCAGGACAGGTGTTAAGGCCTATCTTTGTGGGCCTGGCACGGTGGCGCAGTGGTTAAGCACGCCCGGGATCCCTTATGGGCACTGGTTCTAATCCAGGCAGCCCCGCTTCCCATCCAGCTCCCTGCTTGTGGCCCAGGAAAGCAGTCGAGGACGGCCCAAAACTTTGGGACCCTGCACCCGCGTGGGAGACCCGGAAGAGGCTCCTGGCTTCGGATCGGCATAGCATCAGCCCTAGCGCTCACTTGGGGAGTGAATCATCGGATGGAAGATCTTCCTCTCTGTCTCTCCTCTCTGTATATCTGCCTTTCCAATAAAAAAAAAAAATAATAAAAATAAATCTTTAAAAAAAAAAACCCTATCTTTGAGGTTGCTTTCTGACACCAAAGGGGCCACTTAGTAGCTGTATCTTTCCCTGATTTATTAAACCACATTCTGGTCTAGGCCGACCTTGTCATGCTCATTGGACTAGCAGTCTCCACTGAGTGCTTGCCATCAGAATCACTATTGTTGTCAAGAATGCCCTTGACTTTGGCATTCTCCTCCATCTGTCCCAAGTGAAGGCCATTGGGTATAGATGCAGGATGATGTTCTTAAGCCCACCTCCCCTGCTGGGCAATCTCCCTGAGCCACGGGGGAGGGGGGGTGGGGAGTGGGGAGCAAAGTTCAATCTTCCCATAAATGACAAACCTAGTTTATTTTTGCACAGTGCACTGGCCAAGGTGGAACTTCCCAGCCTTCTTTGCTTCTCCCATTGTTGAATGTCATCCTCGGGAGCGGGCAGGTGTGAGGGGGATCGGTACTCACTGTATTCACCCTTCGGTGCCCGCGTTGGGTGGAGCAAGGGAGCTTCCTTCCTCCTAGGCGCGCTCACTGGGAAATGAGCCTCAGCAAAGAGGACTTTTGGGCATAAGGCAAGAGGAACGCTGGCACCCTGTGCCTCACAGGGACACACACACGTGGACCCTGCCTGGGAGCTGCAGGGAGCGAGAAGTGCGTGTTCCCGAGCTCAGGTAAGCAGAGTGGAGTTGCGGCTCCACGCAATGGAGGTTGCAGCTCAAGTGCCTCACACGCACGGTTCCTCCTAAGGTTTACATCCTGGTATTTTTGATGAGTGGTTACTCATCTGCTCCATGTGAACGCGAACGGCCTTGTGGGCATTCTCACAATTTCTGCCTCTTTTGTTTGCTCCCCTGAGGAACCATCAGGCAGCCACTCCACACACACACACACACACACACACACACACACACAGCTGGAGTCTCCATTGTGACCCTTCTCTGTCATCTCGTTTCCTCTTGAAAGTCCAAGACAACGGCAGGCATGGCCAGGAACTGCCCCTACCGAAAGCAGGATTTTGCAGCTGATTGCTTGAGTCTAACGGAGAGTGTTTCTTAAATGACCTTCAGATCTTATTTGGGGACCTTAAAAGTGAAACACTGACACTTCTGCATCGTGCGAAAAGACGAGTCTCCTTGAGGCAATGGGTGAAGCTGACTGAATAGGAGTAAAGTTCTATTGAGGGAAGTATCAAGAATAAGATAATGTACCACGAAGTGTACTCTCACTATACAAATCACGGTATCATCTGACAACCTAGCCTGGCCTTGTGCAGTAGACATTTCCCTGGAATTGTTGTGAAAGCCAAACATTTTGCAGATAAATTAGACAACTGCGCATGCATTGCTGTCAGCCATCTAGCCAGATTAAAAAAAAAAAAAAAACTTCACACACGCAAGTAATCGTCTTTTTAATTTGGCTTATTTTAAACATGATGTTAGGGATAAGCATAAACAAATACTTTAAAGCAGGATGTTGATCTAGAGAAAACAGAAAAAGCTGTCTTCATATATAAAAATATCCCTAATTGTACTCATTTCTATGGACATGCATTTTACAGTGTCTCGGAAATAAATCTGTGATATTTTTTAATTTACAGTCTAACTTCCTTTGCAGCAACTGTGATCACACCCAGAGAAGTTTTCTTCCTTCTAGAGACAGAATCATTTCTTCTTCCTGATCCATACTGATCCCTAATCCTGACAGCTGATTCTATGCCACCCTAGGCAGCTACAATTGTTAAACCGGGAGTCGCCAGACGGTGGCAGCAGAGTGCCATGAATGGCCTATAGTCAGGCACCCAGCTGCACACTGCTGCGTGAATCTGAAGAGTTCCTTTCAGCCAAACAGTACCCCCAAAACAGCATCATTTTAAATAAGGAGGCTCCTCAACCCTACCACTTAAAAAGCCCCTATAATACCTGGAGAATCTACCAGAGCATTAGCTTTCCGAGTGGGCTCAGGAACTTCTCAGCCAATGACAAGGCAGAAACGAGTATAATTTCAGAAAGACAGTTTCATGGTGTCTGACCCAAAGGAAGGACATCTCTTGTCCGCTCCTTTCAAACAATGGCATCTTCGTGGAGCTCCTTGCCTGTTTATATCCCAGCAGGTGCTTTCTCGTGGTGTATTAGACAGGAGTTGAGAGACTGACATTGGGATCCCAGGTGCTGCACGGATGAACCACGGTGTAGGAAGGACGTGTCCTTTTGGGATCTCGTTGTAGCCATCTCCAAAACGGGGAGTCCTCACCATCCGGATAATTCCCACTGCTGACGCTCCGCGATGCCCACTCTCTCCTTTCCCCGTAACTTGCCGTTTTCTAAATGAGAACCACACTGGAGCTTCTCCATTGAAATTTACTCTCTGACTTGACAGAGAGGTTTCCTGCTGCTTAAGGACATGGAGTCTAGACTGGCCACTTCTTAGCCAGGACACTTGAAGCAGATCAAGTTCTCAACGTGCTTCAGATTTCTTTGAAATATTAATGCTCTTACAGATCACAGGGGGCAAAAAAAAAAAAAAAAGAAAAAAAGCAGAGAGCCCATAAGGAATACACAAACTAACACTGCGAAAACAGCATGAAGACTAGTGCCTGGAAAAGCAACAAGTCTTCCATATATGTTAGATGTCTTCTTGCCCAGGGGAATAGAAACCAAAGAAGCTCATTATTTCTTTTTTTGCTGTTAATAGGCTGAGGATAAAAATGAGAATTGGAAGAGAAGTCCTAGCAAATTGTTACCCCATTTGGATCTATTGCCTGACGTCTTTTGGGTTCAATGAATGAATTGCAGTAGGGTTAGCCCCAGCCTGTTGCTTTGTACAGCTTACTGCCTGCTATCTCAGGTCAGCACAGATTCTTATAACAGCACCTTAACCAGGGCAAGTAAATGCAATACAAATCTGCAGGTGATGGAGAAGAGGAAGCAGGTAGTGTGAAAATGATACTTGGGGGCCCGGCGGCACGCAGGTTCTAATCCCGGCAAGCTCCACTTTCCATCCAGCTCCCTGCTTGTGGCCTGGGAAGGCAGTTGAGGACGGCCCAAAGCCTTGGGACCCTGCATCCGTGTGGGAGACCCAGAAGACGTTCCTGGATCCTGGCTTTGGATGGGCATAGCATCAGCCATCGTGCTCACTTGGGGAGTGAATCATCGGATGGAAGATCTTCCTCTCTGTCTCTCCTCCTCTCTGTATATCTGACTTCCCAAGAAATAAATAAATCTTTAAAAAAAAGAAAAAGAAAATGACACTTAGGATAAGGGTGTCCAAAGTCCTCCCAACTCCATCCTCAAGAAACTATGTTACATTTTTCATTAAAATATCACTCTTCTGCAATAGAATTATAACTAGAGGAAAGCAGAACTTTGAAAAGGAAATTACAAATAGAGAGTAAAAGGAATCAGGGACAGGAAGTGGTGGCAGTAGGCTGCCAAACACGAAGCTATTCTGTTTCGCGTTTTTCTTTAAGCATGGCCTGTGTCATTCGCTCATAAACATCCAAGGCTTACAATCCACCCCTTTAAAACACAAAACAATAAAAAAAAAAAGCCATCATACTCCCTGTTCCTTAAGGAAGAGAATTCCAAGCCCAGAAGCATAGCAGATCATATCAAATAGTCCTTGGGAACCTGGAATTTCAAAATTGTTGAAATCTGTGTAAAGCTTCCTTTTTCCTCCTTTTTTTTTAAATTATATTTTTGATGATGATTTACATAGTTGATTAGGCTGGCAAGAGTCAAGGATTAGGGGAAGATGGGTGATATCACTATTTCCAAATTTACTTTTTTTTCTCCATATATTAGGGGGAAGTGGAGAGGTAAGACTCCCAGCTGCCTCAGTTTCCCCAAGGATGGGGAATAGCCCAGTATCCCAGCATCTCTAGTGTGGAGCATGCTCCCAGGGTTCTGCTCAGATGCTTTCAATAGTTCTGAAATGCTGTCAACCACGCCCATTCCGAGGATGAGGAAATCCCTCCCACATCCACTGGCTAACACAGTCCACCTTAGGGCCACCATTGACCTAGACATTTGCTCCCAACACTTGGGTGGGGGTAGTTGGTTAATTTGTTCTGGCCGCCTTTCTCTGTGCTGGATGTACTCTGTAAGCTCCAACAGGCTGCTATATCCTCCACGTGCATCTAGGTATGCCATCCATTGCTCCGTTGTAAGCCCCTGAGGAGGTCTAGCTCTGACACATGCACTCCACCCTCAGCCCACAGATGCTGTGATCCCCGCTCTGGGCCTCCCTCAGAAGCTCTAAGTCTATCCCCGTGGCATTAGGTGGGAGCACAAGCAGAGATGTTCCTGCATGTTCCTCCTGTTTTTGTTCTCTAACTCTGGAATCCAGAACTACGTGCGTGTTAAATTCCAGCAGAAAGGGAAGGAACTCGGTAACAAGTCCACAAAGATCATGCACAAATGCTTAGCACGCTTGTGTTCACCGCAGTTGCGCTCTTTCTTCTGTTCGGATAGTTGGCTATGGCTGCCTGATCTGCAGGCTTTAGCACAGCCCAGCCTCAGCTCAGACCTTGGCTCCTTATCCGGTGACAACAACAGCTTCTCTTCCTGCTCCTCCTGGTTCTGCTCTCTTTGCACGCCGATCTGTGCTGTTTCCCATAGGTATCCTAACGTTCTGAACGTTCCGATTAGTGACTGCAGATACAAACAGTTCACAGGTGAACAGAGGTTACCCCTATTTCTGCCAGACCAAGGCATTAACTGGAGCTGCTGCCCTGTTGTTTTGCAGCTTCTGAAGAGCTGTGATTCTTAGGTAGAATCTGTGACACTGTTTTTTAGCTGGGCTGTAATGACTGGTAAAGTACCGCACTTGGTAAGCCATTGCAACAATTTTGCCATTTGGTGAATTGGAGCAGGCTCAGGATTATCCAAATAATTTAGCGATTATCTTCACTCATTCAAACTCTAAGATTTCTTGAGTGAGCTGGGAAAAACATGGAGAAATAGGGATTTCTATCCAGATGCAAATCATATGTGATGCTGGTCCTCACACGAGATTCCATCATGAGTGCCCAGAAAGGGAAGCAGCAGTTGATGCTTTCAGGGTAATCATTTCCGGAAGAAAGAATGAGAACCACACTCTTGATCATGCGCAGGACTTCTGTGTTCCATTCTTCTACAAGGCTTGCATGCCATGCCATTTTTATGCCTAATCCTTTATCCAGAAATCTTCCCTAGGTCTTCCGTGCGGAGAAGCAAGCCACTGCAAAACTTTCAGTCTAGCCAGACTGTTGGTCAGAGAGGGTTACAGTGATGCTATCTCTCAGAGGCCACCTGGTAACCATAAATGCTCCAGTCACCTCACCTCTTCTTCAGGCTCTCCTGGGCAGACCCAGAGACTCCACGTTTAGATCTGACCTTGTTTCTGAGAATTTTGTGTTCTTTGCCATGTGGAATGGCCAATGCAAGTTCTGAAAATTAAGGAATAATGTTAGAAAAAAAGTTCAACTCTGAGTGTCCGTAATTTCAACGCAGCTCATCATCTCACATTATCCCATATTGTTAAAACTGTGGTATCCATCCCAGTTTTTCCTTGCCTACAATTTGAAAAATAAGAACCCAACTCCCTGCATACTGTCATAGCTACAGATCAATAAAAAAAAAATAACAATACTAATGAAAGTGACCAAACTGTCGTTGAATAAAATGAAACGTTGCTCATCTGCCACGTGGGAGGTGACACCTTTGCCTTCCTTATGTATTCTCTGCTTTGCCCTGTAAGTTGTTGAAGCAGCATTGATGTGGACAGCAAGGGCGGCCTGTGGTGACTTCTGGTGCTGAGCACTGAAGAGAATGAACAGCCGCAGTAACTGTAGGATTAAAGCAAAATGAAGACAGGAGCACTCGGTATTTAGTTATGGTCTGCACCCTGTCTCGCAAGCAGATGGAGACAGCATGCCTTGCTTCCTTTTGGGAGGTGATTACAGTTGCAGGGTTGAGAAGTGAAAGGAACTGACAGAGATCCTGTGAGTCATTTCCTTTGAAGACTTTTAGACTTCCTTCACCAAGAAGCTTCACTGAGTTTCTTCCCGTCTGCTTTTTCTAACCCTCTCACCCATGCGTGTACTTCTGGAATTACAAAAGCTTCCAAAATTACAAAAAAAAAAATCATTATATGTTTTCCCAGAGATTTAAAAAAAATATATGTGGCACAAGGCAGTGGTGAAAACATTAGCAAAGATGTTGAAAGAGTCACCAGAAGAACTCACCCACTTACTTCTCCTTGCTCCCCCTTTCGTTAAGAGCTGGCAATTTTTGCTGGCTGGAGAGATCTGTTAGGCTTTGAGGAAAGCAGAGACTTCCCCAAAGTTCCATTGTTGGGGCATGTTATTTTTTGCATTCCATCGCTCAGCTCCTCTCCTGCGTGCTCAGTCGGCTAGCCTTTCAAGACCGACAGTTGGTAACACAACCAGCCCTGGCTGAGCCTCTACTTCAGAGGTGCTGCTTCCCCAGTGATTTCCCTCAGGGCAAGATGCAACCACAAAATAAGGAAGCATCAATCAAGCTGAAAAGCCCCATCAGGCTGCCATGTGCAAGCGAAGGCTTCAGAGGGTTACAGGGAGGGAGCAATCTTCTTCCAAACCTGGCTCTTAGCACACCTGTGTGATGCAATTACTGCCGGTTTAAGCCGACAAATCACATATCCAAAGGATGTGCCTCTCCTTACAGAAGTGTGTTTTGACTCAGTTGATGTTTTCTGTGGATTAGGGTGGTTCAGAAAGAATTACATCAAAAGAAGAGGGATACCAAGGCTCTTTTTGTGTGCGTGCCTTTGGATGCCTCCATTGTTCAAAATGAGGTGATGGCTGGGTTTAAAGACTTGTCCCACCTCAGCGCCCCACCCATTCTTAAGAGTCTCAGTTCAAAAATGATGCTCTTGTTGAGACAGGAGGAAAAGGTCACGTCTCTTTTCTCCACTTGGGTGGGCAGGGGACTTTGTCCATCTCCTTGTTAACTTCTCCACGACCATGTTCCCTAGCAGTCAGGTTCAGGCAAGTAGACAGTGCAGGACCTTTGAAGAAATAAGCCAGAGCGTATGATTTGTAAGGCACTGCTTAGAAGGTGACTTATTTGAAATTATAATAATAAGAGTCAATTCTTTGTTCACAAAATTCTATTTATGTATGTACTTGAGAGAGAGAGAGAGAAGAGAGAGAATGAGTGTTTCCATCCACTGATTTGCCCTGCAAGCACCCACAACAGTCATTAACAAGGCCGGGAGCTGGGAATCCAATCCAAATCTCCTCCGTGGGTAACAGGAATTCAATCACTCAAGCCATTGCTGCTTACCTCCTAGGGTCTGCACAAGCAGGAAGCTAGAGCCAGAAATGAAACCCAAGCACCCCGGTGTAGCATGACGGTACTCTAACTCCAAGGCAGAACACCATTCCTGTGATGCTAGCACTGTCGACTGATAATACATTCCCAATACAGACGATTAAAAGGGATTCCTGGGTTGAGTATGCGTTCCAGGGTAAGAGTGGCAACATATTGGTAAGTACAACATATTGATGCATGAACGGGCAGGGATCCATGTGTTACTTTTTTCCATTTTCAAGCAGGTTTACGTTTTTCATTTAACCTGTTTATTTCAAACTTCCTTGCACTTATCTCCATAAGTGTCCTTTAAAGTTTGGCTATTACCCTTATATTGTAGAAGGTATACCCCCATATTGTATACAATATAGGGGTGATAGCATTGTATATTGTACATTGTATATTGTAGAAAAGAAAGTTATTTACTATTGTGCTATTCCAGCTTTAGGAATTCTCAAAGGTTTTGACCACAATCCCTTTTAAGAGCCAAATTCTTCACAAGTCATAGGATGTCTTAGAACATAACTAAAATCATGGGAGGTGATGTCCCAGGAGAATGATGTGCAGTCTGAACAATACACATGCGTGACAGGGCCTCAGACAGCGATGCTTTCCAGGAGTGCTACATGCTCTCTGACTGTGCCAAAAGACACTCGAGAGTTTGTCGCAGAGCATCCTCTTAAAAACAGTCTCTAGCTAAAGACCCCTAGCCTTCCTCTACTCAAAGGCCTGGAAATGTCTCAGCCACTCAGGATCGGCCCAAAAAGCCTTTGTGAAAGATCATCAGGCCAACTCATTGAGTTTGTAATTTATTGCAGGTGCAGTAAAAGCGATAAAAAACAACTTCAAGGAAAATCCCTCAGCTCCAGCAGCACAGGATCATACAGCAGTGAGGCCATTATGCATGGAGCGCTGCAGCAGCCTGGGCAGCAGGTAAGAACCTCAGAGAACTTGGGTGCCTCTGGTTTCCTTGGAATCCCTTGGCAATAAAACTCTTAGAGCAGAACACTTGCTTTATCAACGCCTATACTAACCAATGGGGCTGCTCTTCACCACAATGAATTCATATCTACTTTCCCTCATGTTGTCAGGCTAAGCAAACACAGCTTCTTTCATCATTGCTCACATCATCTATACTCATAACAATCAAATGCTATGCACACAATTTTCTTTCATATAACACTTTCGGTACCACAGAAATACTGGCTGGCACTGATTTCAGTTCCTCCTAAATGTCTTTTCCATTCCCCTTTACAAATGAAGAAATGGACTTAGCTTTTGCATCTGCAAAAACACTACCAGTGTGTTCACTCCCCCTTTTTTCTCCCCCCCCTCCCCGTTCCTTACTACATTTTAAACCCCCTTTGGGTCTTTAGATGGAGGGTGATTGGTTTGCTTGATTTTAAATAGTCAATCCAGAAGTTCTGCCATTTCAAACTTGAATGGAAATCGCTGTGTAATGTATTCACAACATTCCAGTTTAGCAGATGAAATACACGAGGAAGATCTGTCGTGATTGAGAATAGTGATTGTGCAAAGGTAAACATTATGTTACCAGTGGAGCATAACCATTATGCTCTGACATTACATAATGTAATGCATACTTTGTAGATGCTTTTTTGTAATGACTGAATGAGATTAGGTATTTAAGGCACTTTGCTGTACAGCCATTATAGAAGACAGTCTGAAGCTTCCTTGCGTCATTGAAAATAACACACACACGTCCAAGTTTTTATCCAAAGGTAGTGAAATCTGAATCTCAAAGGTTTTTGCTTTCCTGTGTTCCACAAAGTACTATGCCAAGGAATCAACCTCAGAGTCAGACAGAGATGAGTGGTTAAAACACGCAGAGACATACACTCATTCAAACACTAGACTACCATTCATTCTTTTAAGAAGGAAATTCTGCCATTGCAACAACACGGATGGACCTGGAGGATACTCTGCTGAGGTAATTCAGACACAGGAAGACAAATTGCATGATCTTACTCCTGTGTGAAATTTCTGGGTGCTCTCACAGGATCGGAGAGTAGAACGGTGGCTGGCTGAGATGGTGAGGTGAGAGGAAATAGGGTAATATTATCAAAAGGGTACCAAGAAATCCATCATGTACTACCAAGTAGTCAGTAAGCACGTGCTAAATGTTTCTTACTGTAGTTATCAAGCCTCGTGTACAGGACAGTAGAAGAAATTGGGCTGAGTAAATACACAGCTGTCCAAGTTACTTGACCTTGTTTGGTGTACAGCTTAACTCTCTTCAAATATGAAGAATCGTGCTTCCACCCAACTGGAGATTCTGGGTTTACGTGTCTGTTTGATGGAGGTTCTCCCATCTTTTCCCCACAAAGCATGGCAGGTTGTCAAGTGTCTGAGCCACCACTCGGTGCATGAACTTTCTAGAATGGAGGTCCTTAGTTTCTGCCCTTCCTTGCCTTTCCAGGGGTTTATGAAACGTGGTGAGATAGTAGTGATTGTTTATGAGAGAGGACTAAGAACTGTATGGAAAAAAAGGCACTAATGAATTTCTGCAACTCTGATATTTTTTCTTCACTATTTCTAACAACCAAGCAATTAGGAGTGCAAATATTTTTTTTTATTATTTTGGTTTGCCTTGAAAATAATTGGAAACTAGGTTTTAATGGGGTAACCTTTGTGTGCTAAGTAGGCACACTTGTGGACATCAGAAATCTTGTTTCCAACCCCTGCGCAGCAGTTGGGTAAACAAGCTAGATAGAGAAAAGCAAATCAGAGGCCAGTTGAAACAGCATTCTTTCAACTGGTACAGGGATAGTTCTGAAAGAAAGTTGGAGAAGGAAGCGGTCAGCAAGAACTGGGTAGACTGTTTCAGACAGCTTCCACGGGGAGATGGGATTTGCAAGAGAGACAGCAGGGATCAATGTGACATGGGCAGCATGGCACCTTCTCCCTACCCGCTGGCCAGCCTGAAGGACAATGTCATGAACAACAATATCTCGCATTTCTCAGGAAAATGTGCTTTTGGCTATGAGCATTGGGCATGGGTACGTCTCCGTACGTTATGCTTATGCTAAGTTATTACAAGAACATCATTCAGATTTGGAAGTGGTTTTGAGGCTATGAAGCCAGTGTAGGCACCAGCCCATAAAATGCTCCAATCACATTTGTGTTTTCATATGCATTTGCCCACATTGTGGTCACAAAAGCTTAGCAAGCCATCGATCACCAAAAGTCCCAGGAAATTCTGCAATGAAATTCTCGTCATTGATTTTTACTGCCTTTTGACCGTTAGACTTTAGCCCAGCTGTGAAGACAAAATACTACTGTGATTTTTTTCCCCCAATGTCTTTACTTGTGTCGTTGCTCATGAGAAGGAAATGGGCTCCAAGGAGGATTGGTGCAGGCAGTCTGGTCCACCTTAGACATCTCCTCCATCAGTCCTGCGTTGAGTTAAGGAATTCCTGAAAGTGCTTGAAAAGCCCTAGAAAGGGTCAAACATAGTGAGAGGGACCCGACCAAACTCTTCCTGCAACTGAGGGTCAATTCAGTCTCACTTCTTAGCTCAGTAGCAAGACGGGCTGCCCTTGAATGGACCCAAACAGTTCCAAAGGACTACTACAAGAAGCCACACTGTTGAGCCTCTCACATGCAGCTGCCCTGTATCCACGATTTTACTTTCTACTGCTTTAACTGCGGTTAATCAGGGTTCAAACATATTCGATGGAAAATGCCAGAATGAAAAAATTCATACGATTTTGAAAAGTCATCGTAATATATCATTGTAATAGTTCTATTGTTGTTATTATTGTTAACCTCTTAAGAGGCCTGAGTTTTAAGCTGAACTTTACCATGGATATGTGTGTATGGGAAAATACCCAGTAGCTCTAAAAGACATAGTGGCTGAGTTTTATATTCGCTTGGATGTATTAATGGATACCTAGAAGCTTAGCAAATCATTCCTTTGTGTTTATCCATGAATGAGCTTCCTAGTGAGATTATGTGAGTTTGGGTGGATTAGGTAAGAAGACCTGGCAGTGATATCTGCAGGTGCCATACATTGGTTAGGCATCTGGAGAGAAAATACAGAAGAGAAATTGAAATTTTCCTCTGAGAGCTGGAATATACTTGACTTCCACTTCAGTGGTCAGTTGCTGATCTTTGAATTCCAGACCTACAGCCACAGACCCCTTGCTGATATTCAGGCCTCTGATTTTGAACTGAGGTTCAAACCCTTGGCTTCTTGGCTTCTTGGTCCCATGGACTTGGACCAGGACACACAACTGTTATTCTGAAGTCACCAGCCTGCAGATGGCCTATGGTGAGCCTTCCAAGATTCCATAATCCCATAAACTAAATGTCCAAACCAATCCTGTTTCCTAATCCTATAAACATGCCCATGATTCGGTATCTCTAGAGACCTCTAAGACTGCAGGATTTGGGGCACATGGCTTTAGACTGATGGTTCTTTTTCTTTCTTTCTTTCTTTCTTTCTTTCTTTCTTTCTTTCTTTCTTTCTTTCTTTCTTTCTTTCTTTCTTTCTTTCTTTCTTTCTTTCTTCCTTTCCCTCTCTTTCTCTTTCTCTCTCTCTCTTTCTCTCTCTGAAAGACTTGTTTTTATTGAAAAGGCACAACAAATTTACAGAGAGAAGGAGAGATAGAAAGATCTCTTCTATCCACTGGTTCACTCCTCAAGTGGTGCAACAACTAGAGCTGAGCTGATCCAAAGCCAGGAGCCAAGAGCTTCTTCCACGTCTCCCACGTGGGTGCAGGGTCCCAAGGCTTTTAGCTATCATCGACTGCTTTTCCAGGCCACAGTCAGGGAGCTGGATTCAGAAGTGGAGCAGTGGGGACATGAACCAGCACCCTTATGGGACCCAGGGGTTTGCAAAGTGAGGATTTAACCATTGAGCCACCATGCTGGGTTTGAGACTGTTGGTCTTGAACATGTTGTCCATGGCTTAGGGCTACTACATTCCTTGTCCACTTTGATAAAGTGCCATCTAGAAGTGAATTTTTGTGGTATTTCTTTGGTGCAATTGGTTAACTGTTGATTTAAGTGCAGTGCTAATGGATCAGTGACAGACCCTGTCTCCATTTACTACCATAATATAGAGGGGTTCTGATGTTTGCTCGGTCTTGTTCACTTATGTGGTGGGACAAGGTTAACTCCAGCTGTTGAACTGACAAATCCATCTTCTTGATTATAGCAATGTAAAGAAGAATGGACAGCTTAGTAGAAACAAACAGGAATTATTGGGAAAAAAGAATAGAAAACCTATAGCTACTTGTGATTCATTTTTGGTGTTTTCACAGCATTGCTTCACACACCAAAACCAGTACTTTTCCACTCTATCAAAGGTGCTACCAGTGGGTTTTCCAGTAAGTTCAGAAACTGCTACTTCCTATTCTTAGTACTTAAGCACTACAGACAGTCTTAAGTTATACACAAGCTGTAGCCCAATATTTCATTATATGCGTGGTGACCTTTTCCCATAGAATAAGCAATGCTGTAAATAGAAGTTCAGTTTTCTCAGACTAGCCAACAGAAGACTATTTAATAGATCATTGTTAAATGCCTATTTGTTGATGAATGCATCAATAAACAAATACTAGCTGTATTCGCTTGAGTTCTGTGTTCTTAAATCAGGGGATCTAGTAAAATCGTGGAGAGATGGTGAGTATTTTCTTTCTTGTCAGGGAGACAAAGTTAGATCTATGCAAGATGTTATGATGAATGAAAATGCATCTCATCCACTCTGTGAGGGCCCTTGGCCCAGCTGCCAATTTCCCTTCAGGGCCATGCTACCTTGGGTAGGCTAAGGAAGGAATTCTGTTCATTTTATCTGCTCTATGATCAGCTGCTTTCCATCTCTGTCCTATCAAACTCACTGCTTTGGTAATACGCACACACACATGTACATACATACATATGTGTATATATAGAGAGATAGATGTATATATATACTAATTAGAGAGTAAAAAGAAAAGATACAGGTATGACTATTCAGATTATATTGTGACTGACCAATTCCACACTAAACCACACAGTTTTTGAAAAACCAAGTCCTTATAAATGTAAGTTCAAACTTAAAGATGCCTTGTGAGTGATACAAAGAGAAGAACAGCCACTATATGATACACCTGGGCCAGTTGAGGAAGCCATTACAAAATTTTTATTGGCAGCAATTCAGAACTGTTGAACTATCAAAACTGCTTGAGCAGGACCCTTGGAGCGTGCCTCACATCCATCGGGGACCTGGGATGGGTGTGGGAGGCTGGGTGGGGCTTCTCCCTTTGTTTCTCCCCTGACTCCAGATACAGGGTGGGGAAAAGTGATGATATTAGTGTGGAAACAATGATATTACCCACTTTCCTGTATCCCTAGACCTTCGTACCCTAAGCAACTAAGTAAAATTATTAAAAAAAATAAATAAACTTTTAATTTTATTTATTTGATGGGTGGAAAAATGTAAGTATGGAAAAAGAGAGTTCCTACATAAGGGTTTACTTTGAAAATGCCCATAACAGCCAGAACTGCAAAGGCTGAAACAGGATCTGGAATCCAATCCAGATCTCTCATGTATGGGGCATTAACCCAGTTATTTGAGCCATCACTAGTGCCTGACGACAAACTGGAATCAGAAGGTAGAGTTTAAACTCTAACCCTGGCCCATGGCCATACAGGAGGAAGATATTCTACATGGCATCTAACCACCAGACCAATGTAACAACCCCTGAAACCATTTTTGGCAGAAAAAAAAAATGCCCCAATTGTTTGGTGTTTTCTTATTATTTGAGACAGGGAGAGGCTGTGGGATGTGTGTGTGTGTGTGAGAGATGATGATGATGATGATGACGATGGTGACGATGATGATGATAGATGTTCTCTGTTGGTTCACTGCCCAGATGGCCATGATGGCTGGAGTAGGCCAGACCCAAGTCAGGGGCCTGGATCTCCATCTAGGTCTCCTACGTGAATTGATAAGGGTTTGAACCATCTCCTGGTACTCTCCTGTGCTCCTTGGGAGGGAGCTGAATCAGAAGTAGAGCAGCTGGAAGCCAAAGTGGAGCTGATGTGGGACACTGGCCTTGTAAGAGGAAGCTAACATGCCATACAACACCAGCCCCTGAGTAGTATCCTGTCAGGTGTATATACCACATATTTCTGTTTCCACTCATTCCCTGACAGACACATGCTTTTATTCCCTATCTTAGCTAGGAAATTGTGCATCAGTGAATTTAGGATTGCAGGTATTTCTTTCATAAGATGATATTATTTCCTTAGAGTGTATACCCCAAAGTAGGATGGCATGTCTATTTTCTAGGGTTGTTCTTTTTTTTTAATGATATATAAAGAGTTCCGTTTTCTTCAGATCCCAACCAGTATTTGCTATTTTTTAAAAAAATGATTTTGATGATAATTATTCTAATTGAGGTGAGTTGATATTTTATTATTGTTTGGGTTTACATTTTCCTGAATGGACAATGATGGTTTTTTCACATATTAATTGGATATCGGTATTTCTTCTTAAAAAAAGCCTCCTTAAATCATGTTTTAAAGATGCATGGCGTTTTGTTTTGTTTTGTTTTGAAGTTTGGTGTGACAGACATAGAGTAGGATAGACAGATATCTTTCATCTGCTCATTCATTCTGAAGATCTGTAATTGTCAAGACAAGACAAGACCAGATCAAAGCTCAGAGTCAAGAGTTGCTCCTGGTCGCCCACGTGGGTACCAGAGGACCACACATGGAGAATTTTCTGCTGCTTTCTCAGGAGCATCAGCAAGGAGCAGCTGGAACATGAACTGGTACCCATATAGGATGCCAGTGTCTCAGGCAGTGGCTTTACCCACTACACCATAATGCCACAATGCCAGCCCACATATGCATTTTAATCAGATTATTTTTATTGTCACTTTGTTGTGTTTCATACGTTCTGGATATTCTTTGTCAGATGAATGGTTGAGCACAGAATTTTCTATTTGAGCATACTGTAACCTCTGGGTAGTAAATAGAAAAAGCATACATGCTAATTGTGCGTGCCCTTATGTAGCATTTCAATCCTGTTCATTACGTGAACCCACATGCAGTTTATTCATGCTGAACTGGCAATGTTTCATTTCCAGAACTGCCTTTCTCCAATAATTAGAATAGCATCATGTTTCTCATCCTATGGTCTCTTAGCTGGTATTCCCAAACCTATAATGAACTGATCATGTTTCTTGGGTCTACCCCAATCTCTAGTAGAGTTGAGTGCCAACTTTGATGTCTATCAAATATCTTTATCAAGTTTCAATACCAAGGTATGAGAAATCAGTGAGATAAGAACGTGTCCACATACTGTCTAGTTCAGGGTGAGGGCGGAGGTAAAGGTAGCTCCATTCAGACAAATGGACTAGCAGTATTTTCATCTCAGTGAGCCTGGGGGGTCAGAGTGTCAGTATACTAAACCTGAGAATGTTGAAAGAATGAGCCGATGTTGTCTTTCGCTACCTCTCCCTTCCTCTTCTTTAGTTCTTGTTTGGTATCTGTGAGCAAATATGAGATCTCTAAGAATGAAAGCTTCACAATCCTAGAAAAATGTTCAACTATCTAGATGAAAAGCAATAGCTTGTTGTTACTGGTTAAACTAGCAGATGAAATAGCCTCAGGCCTCATAAAAGTAACTGGAACCATCAGACAATTCGACATCTCCTTTCCTTGTTCTTCTCTCCCGGCCCTGCCCACCTAGCTTTCAGGCTCTCCCAAAGGAAGGACAAAGGACACTTTTTGAACCTCTTGAGGATTCTATGGGCAGGTCTCAAGAAAAATGATGTTCCATTTTCCGGGGAATTGCGGGTATGGAACTTTCCATTGATTTGTCAGGGTGGTAAGATGTGGAAGCAGCCCTCGTAGCTACATTAGACTGGGAGGGCCGATCATTTCCTGAGTGGACACATTTATTTGCAATGAGTAGTTTAGTGGTAGTATCTTTTCATCTGTCATCTCATCAATCAGCTCCTACAAGGCCAGGAGGAGACCTTACCTGTTTAGCGTCACATATTAAAGACCAACTTGGTAAGACGAGGTAAGGAGTAAGGGAAGCTTAGTCACTGCTTGGCAGTGCAACCCTATTCAAGGTCTAGGGATGCGACTTGCATAGTTTCTAAGGAAAAAGAAATGTGACGTAGACAGACGCCATTGGCTTTCCGGTCTGTGGTGTCTGCTCTGGGTTAACACCTAACCAACATCGTTCTCAGGGGAAGCACCTGCTAGTCCCTGGAACCCATCATCAGCCTAAGAGACACACAGCAGTTTCCAGCTACTCTGTATTTTCAATAGCTTTCTCAGTCTCACAGAGCCCTGGCTACTTACCTCCCTCCTCGCTTCTGATTGAAATTTCATTCAACAAGCAGAAGTGAAACACATTAGTTCTTTCAGGGGTAGCTGTGCTCATCATGGATCACAGGTTTCGGCTTAAGGTGGAGGAACCCCTACCTGAGGGACCCAACGTCCTGTGTGCACCTAAAAATCACGCACTTCCAATGCCTCAAGCAAGCTGGGATGTGTTGGTTTGGGGCAGCAGAAGAAATGACCAAAGGCAGGCCATCCAACCAACCCTATGGCTGTGGAGAGAGACCAGGAAATGGAACCTCCCTGGTCAGACTTCAGCTCTGTGTTTTCCTTGCTGTGAAGGGTGGGGGTGGAAAGTCACTTCCTGTCCTATGCCTGGGAGGACTCATTCTGTAAAACAAACAGGACCAATCCAGACACGGCAGATGAGCAGATTAAGCGTAAGGCCTCTCTGAAAGGTCCTAGCACAGAGAGAGCACTCAATTCACATCACTGTTTATCAAGACCACCTGGAAAACAGGGCTGTTCCACGTCACAGCTCAACCCAGGCTCTGGGAACACAGCGCGAAGCAGGTTGCATTGAAAACTGTGCTGTTAACATCCTGCTTTTGCACGAATACCCCCAGGAGTAGTCAGAAAGACAGAGGACTTAGAACGAAATGTCACTTCTGTTTCCATCTGGCAGCAGCTGGAGGGGGCGGGGGAGGGGAAGGAAGAAGTTGCGAAATGGCCCTAAAAATCATATGGATGAAATTATTAGGCCCAGTTCTCTCTCTCTCCAAGAAGCAATTTGGCCTTTGCCTTGCAGGACCAATTGCTTTTTTTTTTTTTTAAGATTTATTTTATTTTTATTGGAAAGGTGGATGTACAGAGAGGAGAGACAGAGAGGAAGATCTTCCATCCGATGATTCACACCCCAGGCCCGCGGCAACGGCTGGAGCTGAGCCAATCCGAAGCCAGGAGCCTCTTCCGGGTCTCCCACGCGGGTGCAGGGTCCCAAGGCTTTGGGCCATCCTCGACTGCTTTCCTGGGCCACAGGCAGGGAGCTGGATGGGAAGCGGGGCTGCCTGGATTAGAACCGGCGCCCATATGGGATCCCGGGCATGCAAGGTGAGGACCTTAACCACTGCGCCATCGTGCCGGGCCCCTGCCAATTGCTTTTTAAGCATAAGAAGACCCTGTCTAAGTTGGATTCAGGTTTGTCTCCTATAGAGGTTGTACTGGCTTTGATAGTGAAACTCGGGGACAGGCCCTAATTGGCCTTCTCAAGTTGGCATCTAATCCAAAGGGTGCTTATATAATCCTTATTCAATGTATAAGGTAGCTTACCAAGGCCTAGTCCGTTTTGCATGTAACAGTCACCAGCCATACAGAAAAAAAAAAAAAAATCTTGCTTGCCAAGGAGTGTAGAAAAGGCATCTTGATCAAACACCTGGTTTCCCCATTTCTTGTCACCCCTCATCTCTCCTCCCCTTCGGTCCCTAGCCTGTTCCCCAGCTGGCCCATGGCTGCAAACACCAGGCAGGCAAACTTCTTGGTTGCTGGGCAGCCATACAATAGAGCAGCTGCATGCAGTACATGCGCAGTCCTCAGGACGATAAAATATTGTCCCTTGCTTCCACCCCACAGCCAATTAGGTCAGCTGTAAATATTGGAATTGCTGGGTAAACATGCTGGAAGATTGTGCTGACTTGTTACTATAAGTGAAAATGTAATTAGATTTATAGCACTTTTTCCCCCCAAACCGTAATTTACAGTAACAACAGAAGCAAAAAAAAGATTTTTTTTTTTCTTTCCTTGCAACTTGCTGAAATATCATGATTAAAAATGCACAGGAAAAAGTCAATTATGCCTGAGGGAGGTACTTAAGAGAAGTGAATTTTCATACCCTGGGATTACACCATGGGGATTGCATCTTTCTTATTTATTTATTTACTGTTGCCAAATGAAAAGGAGCAGCTACTTCACTTATTTCCTCCTGAAGTACTACTGCATGTAGCCACGAGAAGTCAACTGAAACATATCCCGCCTTGCCGGAAGCCAGCGTTCTCCTCTGCAAGACCCAGGAAAAGCTGAGTCGTCCTTGTCCATTTTCACGGATTGCTTCCTCTCAGCCACAGTCACAACTTTGAGAACTTGCAGAAATCAATCTGTGTGTCTGTTTTTTTCTCGATGCCATTCTGTCTTGTACTCCGAGCAAGTCAATTAACACAGGGGATTCTAGGGGGGATGGCTCGCATGTAAAGGTCAGAAATAAACCCTCACTTTCACTGGAAACCTTGGATGTCTTCCGTTTTCAGGGTCCCGGTCAGCTGGGGCACTGTGCCAGCTTCACACAAGGACCATGATAACATCTATGGGGTGGTAGGGGCACAGGGGCTACCACCGGCCCCTTAGCCAGTGCATCTTAGAGCTGGTCTTCCAGGCCATGATCTGTGTGAGGGTGGGGCTGGCCCCTCTCTCTCTCTCTCTCTCTCTCTCGCTCCCTCCCTCTGTGACTATGATTCTAATCTCGATGACAAACTTAACCTAAACTGGTCTCACCTCTCTGCTTACAGGCTTCCTTGTTTGTGAACACAGGTTTCATTACAGCTCATCTGCCTTTAGGGTACCAATCAAAATCTATAACAATGCCCTTCTTATGCCCTGTACCGCTTACAAAAGTCTCAGAATAAAACCTATGCTACATTCTCTCACTTCTCCCAACAGACACTATACTTTCTTACCTGCCTCAGGCCTAGGCACTTCTGTAAACCATGCCTCCATCTTCCCATCCTTGCTTAATAATTTCTGACTACATTCAAAAGGCACTCGGAAACTCAGTTCCAAAGACCCTGGATTACCAAGACACAAATGGCTTAGATTAGTAACATTTTCCCTCCCTGCCCCCCAAAACAAAGACCCGACTTCTCATTATAAAGAATAAATTCCTTTCAAATAAAAATATAACTCATATTGAGTTCTGAAATTGATGTAGCAATAAAATCCTAGTGTTTTATTGAAGGCCCAAACCAAATACAAGAAAATATGAATTTTCAAATAAAGACAAGATGTTTTCTTATATGGAATTACTGATCCAAGAAGCTGTAGGGGAGAGCATGCCGCTGGTTTTTGGATGAGAGTGGAACCCGCTGTTTGGAATCCTCAGCCACACCCTGCCTTTGGGTGCTGTGAGCCCCTGGAATGGCCTCATCTTCTGCGTGTAGAATACCTGTACTCCTGTGCACAAAATGTGCACCTTAAAGGCACATCACAGTTCATAAGTTTGGATATCTTAGTTCCTGACATCAGGGAATATCTGATTGGGTCAGCTCAAATCAAATTTCCCAGACTTACCCAAAAATATTTAGGAAATGTGGTCATCGGAAATGAACTTGACTATTAGATGAAGCAGTTCTAAGAGAAGTAATGAAATGCATCTAGGGGCTTGGTACACACCCCCAAACGATGCAATTCAGATAACAGAGTGAACATCAATAAGGACTTTATGAATATGCATGTTGACGCAATTACCCCTGACAGAGTATACAAGTGCTACTGTGGACAGTGGTAATGCCCATTCAACAGTAAACCCAATCTCAAGGAGTACGTATCTGAAACAAAGAAAAATGACCCACCAATTATTTGTACCAATTAATTGCACAATGGATCAAATGAATGAATGCAATGCCCGTTGCCACCTAACGTTTGATGAGCGTCTTGGATGTGCAGCGTGCTTTCACAGGCTAGTTCATTAGAAAGTTGTGCTGAGAACGGGTTCTATAGTGTTCTAGAGATGAGGAAATCAGTGATATTGAACAGAAAGGCTTCCTGCAGGAGGCCAGTCTTGAGCTGCACTTCCCATGCTCAATGCTTCAACAGCCAGCATACTGTGATGTGTGATAGTAGCAAAAAAAAAAAAAAAAAAAAAAAAATGGAATACAAAGAATAGTAGGTCTGATCAAAAGAAAATGCAACTTGGCTTTGCCTCAGAGGAAATGTGCCTGGCACCCAGCAAATCATCAGGACTAACCTCAAATCCTTCTCCTGGGTCTTCTAGAAGCACCTACCTGGGGTGGGGCCCATAAGACTCGGTTTATGGCTTGGCAATTTCTTACATTTTAATAAGGCTTGGAACTCAGATGTTACTCACTGCAGCCGCCAATCAAGTCCCCGTGTAAAAATAAGGCAAACATAACAATAAATGCTAAGCACTCCAGTGTTGGGCGACTCTGCCAGGACGCAGTGCAGGTTTGATGAACGCGGGAGAGTGAATACGCGGAAGCTCGAGAAAAGGTCACTGGTATTTTTGGAGCAATAAATCAAGGAGAGAAAGATTTGCATTTTGGCTCTGTAACACGCGGGGCTGGATTAGAAGGAGAGAACACTTGGAAGTATATTTCTCCGCTGACTTGTTTTATTAGCTCCCTTTAAACATGTTACATTATTGCTTATAGAATTTCATTTACTCAGATTGGCAGCTTGATAAATACGTCTATTGGCGATGATTTGGATTGCTCTGGGCATTAATATTATTAAAACCTGTCACAAGGAAATGTCTGAAAGATGACTTACTGTAAAGATTGCAGCGCGGAATAAATCATCCCGTGATATTTGTTACCATTTATGGCCTCTTGGAGCTGAGTCAATCCCTTTTTATGTTGCATTATTTTTCAAGTTTTTATAGCCTTACATTATATATGGCTGTCAGAAATGAACAGATGGGGTGTCGAACACGAGCTCTCTGAATAATTCCCACCCTCCAGTTAGTGGTATGAAGGACAAGTGCAAAAACCGCTCTCAAGCTGAAGAGGAGAGAGAAGGAGGTGAGGACGCTGCTGTCGAGAGAAGGGATCCCTTTTGTCAGATGGTATAGGCCAGCTCCACCAGCTGGTAGGAATCCCTGACTGGCACCCGACCCTGTTTGGGTTTTGAGCAAGAGAAGGTTGGCTGTACTTGATTCCAGCGAGCCAACAATTGTAGGTTTCCAGTGGATTTTCTTAGAGCGCCTCCTGCTGAGGACACTTCCACACTGGGATGTAAATGAGTCACATTGCTTTTTCCCTAAAAAGCTGAGAAAGTTGGAAGACAGAATCAGAATAGCTGAACTTGAAGAAAGACACAGAGCGGGCTATAACAGTCCTTGAGGAAGTGACTGATGTGTAAGCAGCCTCTTGGGCGCAGGGGACGGTTGTGGGGCTACAAAGTGTTCTGCACAATACGCATTGCTTCAAGGCCTTTGGAGTCAATAGACAAGAATTGAAAAAGCCCATTGATGGCCAAGGAGACGAGAAAGAACCCCTCAAGGTCCTGTGTCCCGTCCAGCAGGACAGTCAACGGGGGTCGCAACCACCTAGGAGAGATTGGGGGACAAGAGACACGAAGAATGGACAGCAAGACAGGATGTCTGATCAAGCTGTCGGTTTATTGATTTCAACTGAGGGTTTTTATATTCTTCAGTAACTAAGGCTCAGGGAGGAAAGGAGAAACTAGGACGCAAGCCATGGTCTCCAGACCGATTGTTCTTGAGCAGCCACCATATCAACCATAGTAACCAGCATATCAACAATAGCATAGGTAATCAGTAACAAGATGTCGGCAGGTACAGCATAAATCACATTCTAAAACAGTTGCTACAAACAATTGAAGCTAAGCGTGTGATTAGTTTCATAACTTCTTTCCCAAGCATCTAGCCAGCCAGGGATTTTCCACTGGCCCATAGTTCTATATTCAAAATGGCTTCAGTGTGGCTACAGTACACGGCTCCTGACATCTCCCCCTCTTTTCTATATATCAATGAAAGCGGCGAAAAGAAAAAGGTTCCTTGAGGCAAGATAAGCACTGCCTGTCTTAGGTTCATTCTGAGGGACCCTCAACTCTTACCCGTCTCTGGGCAGCCCTGCCAGTCATCCAGGGCTCCCTGTCTTAGGTTGGCGGGGTACCAGAAAGATGCCCGTCATTGGCTAAATGCTTACCCAGGAAAAGCCATGCCTCATTATATTAGATGAGCCTCTTTGAAGACTGGAGCCGCACAGCACAATGTGGGGTGTTATCACTTGGGGAGCCTGAGCCATTGCAGCAACCGTCAAGGTTTTTAAGGCCATAACCTCGCTGCATTTCTTGAACATGCAAGCTGCCAGCTTAATGCCATTTAGAATAACTTTCCCTGACATGGGTAGAACTGGGGTCTCATTTACTTTAATTATACTGGTGGCTAATTGACTGGTGAGATTTAGGAAGGCGTTAGACCATTGTCCCCAGAGGTATTGATTGGTTTTTATCACTCTCGCCAAAATATTGTGAACTCATACTGGGGTGATACATATATGATGGTATATTGGGGAACAGCTGGCTGGTGAGATTCAAGAAGACATACTTAACAATGTACAAGTATTGTTGAAAATACTAACATTCCAGAATCACATAGTGCTAAGATGTTACATGTATACAAAACAGTTTTATCAGGAACCAGAGACTCTAACTGCCTATCATCCCATCTGACTCCTACATTTTCAAACAGAAATGAACCCCAACTGTTTTTAGGGAGAAAGGGCGTTGTCATCTGCTCTTAGCTACTTCCTGCTGAGAAGGGGGCGCCGTTGGGTAACAGCAGCTGTAGGGGGTCCATCTTGTGGTTCCTGATAGAAGGCAGAAGTCATCAGGTGTTTGGTGTACATCCTGGCACTTGAAAAGTTTCTCTGTGTTGAAGTCTAAATAGCAAAACATAATATAGTTATAACTCTTCCCAGCCTAGCATGTTGTGAGTTCAGTTAGCAGTTTGAATATTTGAACATCAGAACTTAGATGTAAGAGAATTGTTAGGTTTCAACTTTTGTCAGAGTGAACATTAATTTAAGACTATGGACTAGATTTGTATCTGTCTAAATTAACTTCTTTAAGTCTCAAATTTTGGAACATACCCAATAAGCTTAATGGAACACATGAAACTTCTGAGCTGCATAAAACTGCTAACCTAGATCAATCAGAAGGCACAGTAACAATGCAAGGATTAGCATACAGCATCAGGATATAAGCCCATCACAGGACAGGTAAATGCAAACTGACTTCTTAGGGCAAAAGAGTTAAATATTCAAACATAATCAAAACTGAGATGATAAATCTTTATACTAAAATACAGCAAGGTGTACTATGACTCTGAATATACAGCTCCTGCATTGGAAGACAGTGTACACAGTGACTCTAGTGGATTTAACAAATTAGCACTCTTATGTGTGATGTCAGTGATCACCTGAGGTTCCAGACAAATGGTGTTTAGGCTGTGGAAGCCTCTTGAATCCACAACAACCCCATTAGACAAGACCACACACAAAGTGGAAGTTCTCTCCTCCATTGAGAGAAGAGCACAACTGTCCTTGATGGCTGCTTCTTTGCACTGGGGTGTGGACCACTGAGGTCCTTCACGGAGGGACACTCTTAGCAGCAGTGTCCTGGCATTCCACACCTGATATGCTTGTTCTTTTGCTGGCTCTCCTGTCAGACCAGAATGCCTTTTGGGCTGATTCTGAGGCCACTGAGTGCTACTCAAAATTGTCAGTCTATGAGTCTGCTGTAGGAGCTGCTTCCCATGTTGGAGCATTTTAACATTCTCTGAGATCTGAGTTATCATTAAACACTTACATACATATACCCATATATTTTCCATTTAACTTATGTGGATTTGGGTTCCCATGGCCAGTCTTCAAACTGTACCCTAGCAGTAAATGCATTTGAAATCATGTTAAACTATTGAGCTGAACAGATCTTGTAGGTCCTGGGAAAACAATAATGGACATGACTCTCTAAGAGCCTAATTATGCATCTATACATTATTTTCAAAAAGGATTTAGCTTAACAATTCTCATTCATAAACATGCACATGCATATTAGGTAACACACATATTACAACAGTTTGTAAGAGCTGCTTGAGAATTCTCTTATGTATGTTAAAATTACCAACTGTTTAGAATTACATTTTGCTCTTAGTAGTCTGAATAAACCTTACCTATAGTTTACAATTAAACTTTAGCTTTAATGGATACAATAGGTCTGCTGGAATCCTAGAAAGCAAAGTCTCTATGATTGGCGCTGTGGTATGACCTGTAGGATTTTACACACTCTTGTACTTTTTAGAGCTAACCTTCCTGGCAGGATTGTATCTAGTTGTGGCTCCCTACTGGCAAGGTTTCCCAATGTCTTTTCTGCAATTCCCCCTGTCCTCTCAAATTTTTATTATTTTATTATTTATTTATTTATTAGAAATCCCAGAACCAGAAGAGTTAAGTCTATTAATTATGCTATGAGGCCTTAAAGTATTTGATCAAAGATTTCTCATTATAATAACCACCCATTTAATCAGACTGATTCAAATAGCAACAGATCAAAAAAACCTTTTTTTTTGTCAATTATAAATGATCATCCAAACATTTTAAAGTAAATACATATCAGAAAATACTCTTGAAAACACAGTTTTTTTTAAATCATGAGAATTTAACAAAGACAATATACAGAACGCAAGGGATTACCTAACTGAAAGGCAAAATGTATATTTCCTTAGTCAATCACCTAAATGGAAATATAACCTTAAATACAGGAATTACTGTATAAAATTATCTCATAACTTTTTCAGAACTTTAACAAATTCAAAAGTTGGAATAAGAATAGAGCTTACTGAAGCTGGATAGAGAATTGACAAATTCACCAATTAAACAGAGACTACCTAAGGTTCAATGCTTCAATTTTTTTTTTAACAGCTTTCAAAATTGGAGATATTTTTATCTTTAGATATTTACTAGCATTTCTGTGTATGCACACTTCAAAAACTTTTTGAACACAGGTATCATTTCTAACGTCAGCTCGTATTAGGTATTAATGTTAAAAACTTAAACAATGTTGTAATAGTATCTTTAAAATTATAGCCAATTATATGTAAAGCTTATAAGATTTATTCCTCAACTTTTCTTAAGACATTTTCTAAATAAAAGCATACTAACTTTTAAATACAATGCTTTAAACAATTTTCAACCATTTTTCTAATTCATGGAAACATATTTGAGCACAAATCCACTTTAAAACCAGGAAAGAGAAGTTTTTTTTTTCAAACAACCTTCTTTTAGCTGATTTTTTTTTTTTTTTTTTTTAATGAAGGCAGATAAGAATTACCACAACTGGGACAAACTCCCAAATTCTTCAAAGCGCAGACTCCAGGCATACCCCTTCCTTGTTTTATGACTGATGGGCCTGGAGCTTTTCTTTAGTTTCTGTTTTATTGAAGTTAAAAGAGCTGAAAAAACTTCAATTTGGCTGTTGTCTTGAGAGACTACCTTGGAATTTACTGAAGTTAGTTAATAGGTTTAGTTATTAATAAGATGAAAATAACTTACAGGAGATTTAAAACACTGTTGTTTTTTTACAAAGAATCAGACTTCAGTTCCATTGTTTTAAAGGCAAACATTCAGAAAATATACACATTTTGAGCAATTTTACTATATACATCTTTAAAGAATTCATTGTTCTCCTGCAAGGCAAAATCTCACATACTTCCTTGTAAATAAGAACACAAGTAATTTACAATCTGAATCAATTTTATGAATAGGAAATATTTTGACCAATAAACATAAATAATCACCTAGTTTAATAGCATATATGATGCAACAAATTTAGCATAATTTTATAATATTGTGAGATTATAATCCAAATTATTTTAAATGATAAGCACATTATTCAAATTTTGTCTCAATCTTTGAGAGTTCCAGGGATCCTACTAGAACCCTCAAATTTATGAGACTATGAAGAATTTAGAAGTCTAAATGAGTTAAACCAAAAGTACCTTTAGCATTTAAATGAACATGTTAAATACTGTATGTTAGACTTAATCAATGCCAGGACAACACTGTAAGTTGAAGACCAAACAGCACGAAAATGACACAAGAACATTTCCCCAGTGGAGGTGGGGAGTCTGTTCTGGCTAGGTCCTGTTAAATTTGTTAGACCTCTCTAAAATTATTTACCAGGAGAGAAAAAGGAGGTTAGTCTCGGTCCGTCCCATCTCGTCTGTCAGTCAGTCACACATGCATACAATTCAGAACAAGAACAAAAACTTAACAATTCAAGACAAAGACACAACTGGAGGAAGAGTATTAAAACAAAATTTAGTTTTTGTCCGGACAAAAATAATAGAACACCAACAATATTGACAAAACAAACATAAACACAAACACCAAACATGTCAGAACAGAGACACATAACTATTAAATCTTTTGCAACTTCCAACCTCTTTTTTGAAATACTTTAACCTGGAGATATTTTGTAAAAGAAGCACACATAATTCATCTCATGCTTTAGGTTAATTTAACAGTGGATTTGGACCACTCTATATCAGATTACTTTTGTTAAACCAAGTTACAGAACACATTTTTTTTTTTTGTTTTTTGTTTTTTTTATATAAACCTTAAATGACTTATATAGAACCTTCCTGGGGATGCCAGGGAAAAATCTGACCAACAAAATCCAAAAAGGTTTTGAGGTCTTTTTTAATCACCCAAATTCCTCGTGTCTTGAATAAGTCTATAAGACTGATAAAACCTTGCAAGAATAATTCTTGCTGTGATAATGCTTGTCCCATCTTACCTTCACCCCGTAAGATTTGCGCCACGAATTTCCACGAGCACGACTTCCGGCGGGTCAACCGTGAAACTGCTCACCCGGTGTTCTACTCAACACCACTTCGAGAGGCCTCTCCTTTTGCGTGGCGATCTCCCTGTCGGTGGTCTGCACACCAGCCACGTTGGGCGCCAAATTGTCCCGTCCAGCAGGACAGTCAACGGGGGTCGCAACCACCTAGGAGAGATTGGGGGACAAGAGACACGAAGAATGGACAGCAAGACAGGATGTCTGATCAAGCTGTCAATTTATTGATTTCAACTGAGGGTTTTTATATTCTTCAGTAACTAAGGCTCAGGGAGGAAAGGAGAAACTAGGACGCAAGCCATGGTCTCCAGACCGATTGTTCTTGAGCAGCCACCATATCAACCATAGTAACCAGCATATCAACAATAGCATAGGTAATCAGTAACAAGATGTCGGCAGGTACAGCATAAATCACATTCTAAAACAGTTGCTACAAACAATTGAAGCTAAGCGTGTGATTAGTTTCATAACTTCTTTCCCAAGCATCTAGCCAGCCAGGGATTTTCCACTGGCCCATAGTTCTATATTCAAAATGGCTTCAGTGTGGCTACAGTACACGGCTCCTGACAGTCCTGTACACAGTGAAGTGACAAGTGGCCTTGAGAACTCCCGTGACAGGCCTGCATGACTGCCTAGTACTCTGAGACCCCCTCGAAGAACCTTGAGGCTTTGCAAGGGTGACAGGAGACCTTCTAACAAGGTGGAAGATAGGTGTAAATTTTCCTTGCTCACCTCCCCTACCCGGGATCACATCCACTATAAGCAGTTTTACAGGATGCCAGAGGGTTTCAGATGATGAGATGATGGGTGTCAAGCCGGGGAGCCTGCTGTTCAAATTCATGGCTTACCATCTAGAGACTTCCAGTGAAGCCGTCAATTTCTCAGCAATATCAAATGTGAACAAGAATATCAAACAAGAATATGTTCTCTTGCTTGCCTCATGACACTATTAGTGAAAAGTCACACAGCACACATGGCTCCTCCATTTTTGTCCAAAATGAGCGTTTGAATCACCACGTTGCAGCCAAATCCTTGCCTTCTGTCCTTTGGGTCTCTACATTTGTCTTTTCTGATCTCTGTGGCACATTTCCTTGTCCCCAGATCTCTAAATGTTGAGTCCCATCTCCACCAGCTTATGTATAGAATTTGTTTGGAATAAAAGGCGTGACAGGGGAAAGAAAGCGAAACAGTAAAGAGAGGTCTTCCATCTGCTGGTTCACTCCTCAAGTGGCTGCATTGCCCCGGCTCAAAGCCAGGAGCCTGGAGCTCCATTTAAGTCTCCCACTTAGGGAGCAGGGATCCAGGTGCTTGGGTCACTTCTGATGCTTTCCCAGGCGCCTTAGCAAGTTGCTGGATCAGAAGTGGAGCAGCCCCTCCACCATTTGAAATCACTACCTTGCTAGGGATCATATGTTCCTGAGCTTTAGCAGGGCAGTCTCCAACATCGGACTGTCTCTTCTCTTCTGCGCCTCTAACTTCCTTGGCCTAATCATGTCGTTGATGCTCTCTCAGGATGGCCTCCCATCTAAGTCTCTGATCATTCACTTCATCTCTGTGGGGATGCCATTGTGGATGCTACAGGTTGGTCACATCTGAAGCAGGTAGGGCTCCTAGTAAGGTCTTTTTCTAGGCAAAGTTTATGGGTTGCTGCGTTCCACGTGAGACTTCACTGTCTGGTAGCATGGAAAGGTGTAGAATCCCTCACTTTCAGAGTTCTAAGAGTTGGCAAAGGCAGTCAACTAATTGACCACGGAAGAGTCAGAATCACCACATCCTGTGTTTCTGAGAGGTAAGGGTACCTGCCCTTTACTTTCTCTGGCTTTTTATCCCACTGCAACCCTCAAAAGGAATGTTTCCATTAATTCCTTCCCCCCCTTGGCCGACAACCAAACTGGCAAGTCTTGGAACCCATGCTTTAACTGATACATGAATGTTAAACTCTTAAATGTCTCATCTGTCTATAAAATATGCATTTCTCTCTCTCTCTTTGCTTTTTCCCCATTCCCTATTCTCCTATCTCCTTCTCTTCCAAATCTCTTCCAGGGATGTACTGACGGAATACGGAAGTTCCTAGCCTTCATTTTCCAAGAGTCATCAGGTGGTCTGTCTTTCCACAAAGTCTCAGACAGTGCTGTGATGCATAGGCAAAACCACGAGCTCCCTGCCTTCTCTTTGTCCTCTGGACAGCCCATGTGCATCTGTCCAGAGGGATGTATCGCCCAGCCTTGAGCTGAGAAAAGCTCAGAGACTCACCATCATCCCCATCAGTCGTGGCCTGTTGCATCTTAAAGACAATCCCAGCCCTAGGTGGCAAACCTGGGTCTCTTATGAATCAGCAGCCTGGCGCTTCCCCAAGGTTAAGTCCCCTAACTATAAAATCAAAGAGGAGAGGAGTCACAGTGCAACTCACAGTGCAAGCTGGAAGTTATCACTCTCTCTCTTCAAGCTGCCACTTCCTGAAACAACTCAGAGCTCTGCCTCGCCCTTTGTGGAGGCAAGGGAATCCGCTGATAACCATCGGATTGCGCTCAGTGAGCAGTTGCAAAACAAGACCTCGCATGGAGTTTATACATCTTGCTCTGTGATTCAGCTCTCATAAAAAAAAAGTTATCACAAATTCATTGAAACCATTACACCATTCATTAACTTCTCTTAAAGGTAGGGAAATAATGCAGGCGCATGTGTGTGTGTGTGTATGTATGTCTGTGTTTGTGCAAGTGTGTGAAGCATGTATATGTGTGTGCACATATGGTACATAAATGCACGTGCATATGTAAAAATTCTGAGATTTGTGTGTTGTGTGCTTGTGTGATGTCTGTGCATGTGTGTGTGTGACTGTGTGCGCACGTGACATGATCATGCATATGTATGTGTCTGTATGAAGTTTATATAGGATGTACATTTAAATATAGTATTTCTTCATGCATGTGATGTGTGTAGCACCTGGCACGTATACACATGTTTGATGTTGGTATTGTGTGTGTACATGTGTGGCATTTGTGCATGTGGCGTGTGTGTGCCTGTATGTGGTGCATGGGATCAGGGATAGATGCCAGTTTGACCCACAATGACTTCCCATCACACACCTTCATGGTGAGGCCTAATTACTGCTACCCATCCCTTTTTCATTAATCCCACAACTTCGGTACATAAAATAACTTAATCATTTTCAGAAATTGCATGACTAATGGAGTGAGTTCTGATGGAATAAGGATAAGTTTCATAATTAGGTTTTGCCGGGCACTTGTGCAATCCAGTCTATTTATAATTTGGTCAACTCCTGAGTTTTAATGAGGACACGGAGAGGGGCTGGAGCCTCTGGCAGCGTTCACTTCATATTTTAATTATGCACCGTAATTCTGACAATTACACACATGTCATAAATCACATCATAATGACCCGTGAAGAAAGTGTATTTAATTACTGAGAGGGGAGTTCTCCAGTTAAGCAGGTGGACAGCCTATGCCAGGATGGGAATCACATTCGAGAACCAAGCTGATAGTCCTGGGCATAGAAAGAGCTGAGTCTGACACTCGTGTTACAGGTGCTAAGGATAAGCCACTGCCAGGCTAGTTCTATCCAGCCAAGGACCTCAAAGTCATCACTTCTGATCTCACAACCAGGAGGGGAAAAAGTGAACAAATTAGAAAAAAAAGGTTTCCCTCAGCTCATCAGAGGGTGAAGCAGTCCGGACAACCCATGGCAGCCGAAACCTGCCTCCCAGGCAGGGAAAGCAGTTGCCCTGTGTCTTGTTTCTAGAGTAGGAGGGAAGGGATGGATGAACTTAATGGAAACTTTTAAAGTCACAATGAAGACACGGGTCTATGCAAAAGCCGAAAGTTAAATCATAAGATTGGATAATACACCCCCCTCCTGCACATTACTATTACATCCAAAAGGTTGCAGAATAACAAAATTGAATGCCAATTGGGCCCGGCATGGTGGCCTAGCTGCTAAAGTCCTCGCCTTGAATGTGCCGGGATTCCATATGGGGGCTGGTTCTAATCCCTGCGGCCCTGCTTCCTATCCACCTCCCTGCTTGTGGCCTGGGAAAGCAATTGAGCATGGCCCAAAGTCTTGGGACCCTGCACCTGCGTGAGAGACCTGGAAGAGGCTCTTGGCTCCTGGCTTTGGATAGGAGCAGCTTCGGCCATTGCAGTCACTTGGGGGAATGAATCATTGGATGGAAGCTCTTTCTCTCTGTCTCTTCTCCTCTCTGCATATCTGACTTTGTAATAAAAATATCTTTAAAAAAAAAAAAGAAGTGAATGACAGTTAAAAAAAAAAAAAACAGGTAAACGGCTGAGACTATTCCAACTGTCCTTGGGGGAACACCCAGGAGAGTAGAGGAAATGACAACGGTACTGGAGGAATTCGGGGTCACTAGGAACAACAGCCGCAAAGAAGCAAGTACATTACAACTTTTCGCCATTTTTGCACCTGTTTGCTTCCATTCCCATTATTCAATACATCAGATCCCATTGTGAGATGAGGTTACAAAGCTTGAAAAGGAACAGGGGCCACTGAGGTGGATCAACAGGCTAATCCTCTACCTTGTAGCACCAGCATCCCATATGGGTGCCAGTATGTGTCCTGGCTATTCCACTTCCATTCCAGCTCCCTGCTAATGGACTGAGAAAGCAGCAGAGGGGTCTTTGGCCCCAGCACCAACATGAGAGACCCAGAAGCAGCTCTTGGCTCTTGGCTTCAGGCCGATTCAGCTCTGGCCATTGTGGAGTAAACAAGCAGATTGAAAATCTCTGTCTCCCCCTCTCTGTAAATCTGCCTTTTAAATAAAAATAAATCACTTTTAAAAAATGAATAAAACACTGTCTTGAGAGATAACAAATATCAGAAACAGAATCAGAAAGAATGCCATTGTGGAGTTATAACCAGCCAGGAATGTGAATTAAGTAAGATTGACATGGGTGCTGAGAGAAGAGTTAGACAACGAGGAAAAATAAATGTGTAATGTAAGCAGTGAGGCAGGGACTCTAGGAAGGAATCAGAAAATTGCTGGAAATCAGACACGCTGGAACGGAAATGTTTTCAAAACTTTGGTAAGTTCCCCAGTGGGCTAATCAGGTCCAAAGAGAACAAGTGAGCATGTGGCTACCTGGAAACTTCCCAAGCTGATGGAAAAAGAGAGACAAAACAAAACAAGAGACGAGAGTCAGAACAATGCCAAAGAAGTGTGTGACAAATTCCAAATGTAAATAGAGAGATCAAGTGGAGAATGAGGAGGAGAAAGAAAATGGTGCAGGAGATGCGAATTAATAATGCCAAACCGCAAATGCAGAAAACAAAGAATAGAGCGGAGGAGGGACACAGGTTTTCTCAAGGAATCAAAACTGAGCAGATACGCTGTGGAAAAAAAAAAAATGTTGAAAGGTCTTTAGACAGAAAATAACATAGATAAGAAACTCAGACCTACAGAAAGAGAGGATGAGCAATGGAGAACAAGTAAACAGACATAAAATGATACATTTTATTGTTCTAAGCCTAATTGGTCCAAATTGTAACAACTTCGAGTGTTGATGACAGAACTGGGTAGCGTGAACTTGACACGTGGGGGATGCTGTGTGGGATGACCACACCCCATTCTGGGGGGCTTGGTTAAAATCACAGCTCCTCCACTTCTGACCTAGCTTCCTGCTAAAGTGCCTTCCAGCAGGCAGCGCGAGACGGCAGCACGAGATGGCAGCACGAGATGGCAGCACGAGATGGCAGCACTCGTGCGGAAGGTCTGAATTGCATTTTGGGCTCCTGGCATCAGCCTCAGTCAGCCATGGCGATGTGGTCATTTGGAGAGCAAAGCAGTGGTTGCAACACCTCTCTCTCCATCTCATCATCTCTGGCTCTGCCTCTCTGTGCCTTTCCGATCAAATGAAAGTGAATGAAAACTTCAAAAAACTGCATTGATGAGTGGAGAATACAGATTCATGGAATGAATAATAGCAGTGTTGTGAAGACATGGGAAAGAGAAACTGCTAATGCTCTGTTGGATGAGCTACTTCCGTTGCAGATAAAGTGACACAATGTCATTCAACTGAGATTAGTTAAAAACATGCATATCACAAATTCAAGGGTAGCCCTTCATTTAAAAAAAACAAACCACTTTGTGACACTCTGAATTTAACTATTTTGAAAACTCTATTAAACTAGAGTCCTACAGTATGTGATCTTTGTGTCTGGCTTCGCTTATTTAGCATAATGCGTTCGAAGTTTTTGATGTAGCGAATCAACTCTTCATTCTTTTATATTTCTATTTTCATCTGAAAAAGGCAAAGAGGGCTCTCCCACCTTTTGGTTCACTCTCCACACGTTCCCACAGCATTTGGAGCTGGGCCAGATTGAAGCCAGGAGCCAGGAAGTCACTGTTAGTCTCCCATACAGGGAGTCATCAGCTGCTACATCCTGGGAGGTGCGTCAGCAAGAGGTTGTCATTGCAAGTGCGGCTAAAGCTCAAAGCTGGGTGTTCTGACATGTGATGCAGGCACCCCAAGAACTGGCTTGACAGCTGTACCAAACGCCAGCCCTCTTGTTCATGACTGAATAATAACCCATGGTAAATGAATCCATTTATTCAGCAACTGACAGACTTCTGTGCTTTTTCTTCTTTGGCAGTTCCGAATGTTGCGTTGAATATTTGTGCACAGCCTCTTGTATGGAGGTGTTGCTATTTCTGTTGGATGTTTCTAGGAGTGGAACTGTATCGTATAACAACTCCATGTACAGCATTTTGAGGAACTACCAGCTAGTTTTTAAAATCAATACCATTGTCATGTATAGTGTACAAGAGTGCCAACTGATCCAAATCTTATCTAACACTTATTTCTCTCTTTTGTAGTCTAAGTGTTCTATTCTGTATCAGTGTTAGCTCATTACACTTTTGATTTCGATTTCTCTCGTAGTAATGATGTTGAGAACTTTTCAGGTGCTTAGGAGTCATTCCTATATTCATATTTCTTTGAAGAAATGCCCATTCAAAAGTTCATGTAATGTTGAATTGGATGCCTTTCTAGTGCTGGGTTATAAAAGTTGATATTTTCCTGATAAAATCCCTTATTGTGCATGGTATTGCCAAGAGTTTTCTCATATTTCCTAAGTTGTCTTTTTGCTTCTTCGTGGAACATCTCGAGCCACAAGAGCTTATAACTTCATTGACATCCAAATTATTTTATTGCGTTTGTTTTGGGGATATTATACGTACAAAATTGTAGCTTAATGCAGTATTTTACACTTTACAACTTTGTTTTCTTCTAAGACTTTAACATGTTTAGCTTCCATTTAAGTTTTTGATCCATTTTCAGATCACTTTTGTATAACTCAGAAGATGAGAAGCTAATTGCATTCTTCTGCACACAACTGGCCAGTTGTTCACAAAGTATTTGTTGAAAATATCATTCTCTCCCCTATGGCAGCGTGCTGGTTCCTTGGAAATCAACAGAGTAGAAATGCAAGCTTTCTTTTCTCTTTTTTTTCAAGATTTATTTCTTATTTATTGGAAAGTCAGATATACAGAGAGGAGGAGAGACAGAGGGGAAGATCTTCCGTCCAATGATTCACTCCCCAAGTGAGCACAACAGCCGATGCTATGCCGATCCGAAGCCAGGATCCAGGAACTTCTTCCGGGTCTCCCACACGGGTGCAGGGTCCCAAGGCTTTGGGCCATCCTCGACTGCTTTCCCAGGCCACTGGCAGGGAGCTGGATGGGAAGTGGGGCTGCTGGGATTAGAATTGGCGCCCATATGAGATACTGGTGCGTTCAAGGCGAGTACTTTAGCTGCTAGGCCATCGTTCCGGGCCCCAAATGCAAGCTTTCTTGCCTGGACCTTCAGTTATAGTCCATGATCTGTGTGCTTGTTTTTATGCTTGTAATTCACAGTCTTGCTTAATGTAACTTGTAATACATATTATAATCAGGAAGAAGGATTCTCTGATATTACTATTCTTGGTCAAGATTCCTATGGTTATTCATTTTCTTTTTTTTTCTAATTTTTTTTAAAAGATCTATTTATTTTTATTGGAAAGTCAGATATGCATAGAGAAGGAGAGACAGAAAGGAAGATTTTCTTTCCACTTTTTCACTCCCCAAGTGACAGCAAAAGCCAGAGCTGAGCTGATACGAAGCCAGGAGCCAGGAGCCTCTTCCTTGTCTCCCACACGGGGTATAGGGGCTCAAGGCCTTGGGGCAATCTAAACTGCCTTCCCAGGCCACAAACAGGAAGCTGCATGAGAAGTAGGGCAGCTGGGACACGAACTGGCCCCCATATGGGATCCCAGCACATGCAAGGCGAGAACTTTAGGCACTAGACTAAGGTGCTGGATCCCCCCTATCTCAAAAGCAGAATTACAAAGAGAGACATGGAATATTCTCTCTGCTGACTCAATCCCTATGATACCACAAGACCTGGGTCTCTGTCAGGCTGTTCTAGCAGCCAGAAGTTCCATCTTAGTCTCCATGTGGACACAGGGTCCCAAGCACTTGAGCCATTCTCTGCTGCTTTCCCAGGCACATTAGCAGGGAGCTCAATTTGAAATGGAGCAGCTGGGACACAAGCCAGCGCCGCTGTCAATTGCAGATGTCACACAAGGTAGCCTAACCTGTCTCATTACAGTGTGACCCCAGCAATGACTCTGTTCAAAGCCACGTGATTTTTAGAGTTAGGTTGTCAAATTCTAACAAGCAAAAAAGCACAATAGAGTTTTGGCATAGGTCGAGACGGTTCGTTGCTGCTTTGTAAAATACAATTAATTCATTTTTGGGTCTGGGACGTGCATCCCATAGCAATGCTGAACCTTGTTTATTAGCATGAAGTGTGCAAATCTTTGGGATTTTCTTGTTTTTTTTTTTAATTAAAAAAATGAAAGATGTATTTAATTTTATTGGCTAGGCATGTCTACAGAAAGGAGATACTGAAACAAAAATCTTTATTTCACAGAGTTGCAAAGGCAAAGAGGAGAGGGATGGAGAGGGACAGATCCTCCATCCAGTGGTTCACTTCTCAAGTGGCTCAGGCTTGGGCCTGGCTGAAGCCACTGGTTTCGTCCGGGTCTTCAACATGGGTCTGACCATTTGGGTTATCTTCTGCTGCTTTCCCTGGCACATTAGCAGGGATCTGGGTCTGGAACCAGTGCCTGTATGACATGCCAACATTGTAGGTGGAAACTTCACCTGCTGCACGAAAGTATAAGGCCAGAGTTTTCTTCTTTAATATACCCATAATCTAGATTATATCGTTGGCTTTCACTGAGTGAATCAGCCTTGAATTCTGCGACGTGTATCCTAGGGTCATGATAAATATTTTTTATGCATCCCTTTGTCCAGGTTCTCTCTGTACTCTGGGTGGTGGGGGTGGCACTGATAACTCAGAAGACACATTTGCTTTCAGTTGGCGTGTGATGTTCTGATCTGCTTTAGGCATCTGCGAAGGCTAGCCTTAGAGGAAAGTTAATTGCCAAGTGTTTCTCCTCTTTTTTTTTTTTTTAGAAGAATTTGCAAAGGATTTGTTTTCATCGTTCTTACATTGGTTGCAGTTCACTGGTGGAGCCATCACAGCTTGGACTTCCAACAGGACAAAGCTGTTGGGTACTAATGAAATTTCATAGACCCACAGTCTATTCCGATTCTTGCCTTTTTCCTTCAGTCAGCTTCAGGAGTTTATTTCTGATTGAGCATTTTTATGACTCTCTTCATGTTCTATTTTAGTACCTTGAGTCATCTCCTTTTTAATTGTGTAAAGATTTATATATTTTGTTGATATTTATATTTTTGTGTTCCCTTTCCTAGTTTTTTGTTTTTTGTTTTCTTGTTTTTTTGCCATCTGCTGCTCTGAGTTTATTTTACTGTTCCAGTCCTAGTTTGAATGTGTGAAAAGTAGACTAGTGACTTGGGCTATGGCTTCGTTTGCAAGGCGAGTTGCTACAGCTATGCATTTTGCTCCCTGAAGCTCCTTTGCGCTATGCCATGCACTTTAACATGTTGCATTTTAATTTCCAATTGCGAAACGCATTTTTTTAAGAAATGTTTTTCTTCCGATTTATTGTTTACATAGATTTCTGTGGATTCCTTATTTATCTAGATGAGTTGCGTCTTCTTATTGCTTTCAAGATTATCCCTCTGTGGCGTTCCACAGTTTGATCATGACATGTAGAAGTGTTAAGTCCTTTGAGATTATCCTGCTCGATGGCTGTTGCTCTGCTTGGACATGTGGATTAAGATTTCCATCAAATGTGTGAAGTCTTTGGCTTTTCTCAGTACATAGGCTTCCCTGCCTCCCTCTGGAATTCACAGCATGATGCCCCAGTCCCTCAGGAAACTTTGCTCACACCTAGTCCTTTTTTCTGTGGTTCAGTCTTTTTAATCTTAGAATTTTAGTTTCTTTCATACATTTTCTTCGTTGACACTCTGTATTTCTTAAACACTGTTCTCACTTTTCTTCAGATCACTACATTTGATTTCCGTAAGCTCTTTGTTAAAAAATCTGTTTCCTGCTTGGGTAGTCACAAGGTCAGACAGGGAAAGGAATCAAAATCTTATCGGGTCTTCTCTGGGCAGGTGCACAGCTCATTACAGACACACGGGTTCATTCATTCATTCATTTTAGATTTCAGATCGCGTGTATCAACCCTTTGTAAAGGTTCCTATAGATTTTACATCCTTTTCTCTAAGGATTTCGTTCAGTCTCTTGTTGTCTGTTGCTGATTTTGAATATTGTCATTAGGACAAATGACTGTTTCCAATGAGAGAGCTCTGAGTCTGGTCAAATGATACAATCCCTGTGAGTAGGTGTCTCCACGAAGCTGCCAGGAAGGTGAAGTAATGACAGTTCTTGAATACAGATGTTTTTTTTTTTTTTTGAATACAGATGTTTTAAAAGAGGAGACTCCAAACACTAAACTGTTATTACTGTACTATGATTATCATTAATAAAGTTAAAATTTTTCTCACTTGTTATGTAAGTAATTAAATAATATCGATTTAGCTTCTTGGTCTACTTAAAATATTCATCAGCTCCTTCACAAAAAAAAAAAAGAAACTAAGTATTATATCATCTAGAAATGTTAGGCATAATCAGACAATAAATCTTATCTCAAACTATTACTAAATGACGGTTGGATTTGGATAGAAAGGTGTTTGGAGTGTTGGCAAGGGTAGGGCTGCATCAAGAGCCACAGACTCTCCAGTATGTAAGCTCAATTTCCCATTGAAACCAAAAAAATGGTATAGGTAATAAAAGAAATCAAAGAGTCAAATGAGATGTTAATCAACCCCCTGAAATTTGCTGTGGTGTGGTTACTGCTAGCCTCTGTCCTGGAATCCCCTGAGAGTTTGGATAGAAGATTCTGGAAAAGTTGCCAAGGAACGAGTCAAGTGGTTCCTCTTTTCACAGAGTGGCAAGCATTCAGACCTAGCTGGAATCCTGTTCCATGGTGGTTTTCATCTGGAAAAGAGAGGAAAAAAATCTCTTTTCTTGTGAAATATTCAAAAGCTCAATTACCAGCAAGACAAATATTTGTTTTCCAATCGTTCTATGCAGATGCCAAATTAACCTGGGCTGTACACACCAGATCGGCTTAGCGGAAAACCCAGATAATGGGCAAGATGAAACCTCTGCCTTGACCAGAGTCACAGGGTCAGTAAAGAAGGTGTGTGCGCTTCTGCTGGACCGAGGCATGCCCTTGTCGCTTCTGTGAAACACAGCAAGAAGCTGAGTCAAAGCTCACGCAGTAGTGTGAGTGCTGTTTTTCGGGGGCCTTGTAAGTTGCAGGAGTGTTTCTACCAACTGCTTGGGGATAAGAATACAGGCCATTTGGATGTTTCCAAGTTGCAAATTCAGGGAATTTAGCTATGAATTCTCTGAACATAACAAATCAGGTGGAACACCAAAGACATAGTACATTCCAGAAGCCTGATGTCAAATGACAGGTGGACAGAACAGGAGGGCTAATTCTTTTCCTGTACCCCGTTTTAGTCTCAGTCACACTGAATCTGGACTGCTGAGACAGAGGGGAGTGCCCCTGCTTCCTGAAGCTGTTCTCTCGCCTCTTCTCCCCAGCACCGCAGAGCCCTGACTCGCCCTCCCACAACCCAGCAACAGCCCAGCTCTAACCGCACCATCTCCTGGAAAAACATTAAATCCAGTGCTCTCCAGCCCCACCAGGGGACCCTTAACTCTAACTTTTCATCTTTAATCAAGACACACCACTTTTTAAAAACTCGCCGCCGTATAACACAGCAAGCAGAAGGAGAGCTCCGTGTCATGAATGATCCCAAATGACCTCGTTCTCCATTATCTCCATTGCTTCTTGACAGGTCACTGGTGCTAAGCAAAATGTTATAACACTCAGGATGCCTTTATTCCACAGGCTTTCCTCCAATGATGGCTTCCAGATGGGAGGAAATTCTAAAAGGCTGTGGTCCCCAACACGTCATTAGATCCTTGCAAGGTTTCCAAAAAAACCTTTAGTAACTAGCCCACTGTGCTGTCTGCATTTCAACATGCAGCCTTGGGGATCTCAGAAAATAGAATAGAATAGGATAGAATAGAATAGAATAGAATAGAATAGAATAGAATAGAATAGGATAGAATAGAATAGAATAGAATAGAATAGAATAGAATAGAATAGAATAGAATAGAATAGAATAGAATAGAATAGAATAGAATAGAATAGAACAAAAGCCTAAAACACTGTGGTTACATATAAGACTTCACAGATAACGTCTTAGGTCTGGGGGAAAAAACCATCCATAGCATCCACGTGCTTTAGAATAAGCTTCATTTCTTCTGCAGAATTTAGATCTTCGAACTTACTCATACCTCACACCCCACCGCCACTTTCTCCTACAAAACACACACACACACACACTGTACTATCAGTAAGTTTTTCCTGGGTGCTGCTATTGCTGGTCCTGATTCACTTTTTTGGCTGTAAGGGGCAGGGGGTGCATATTGCTGTTAGTAATTTTCTAGGCCGGTCTCTCACGCCATTGCATAAGGAAAGCATTTCTATCTTGTTAACCTCTGACCTGACTCAATCCCATAAAACCTCAGGAAGTATGTCAATACAACGCCTAGTGAGGTGTGTGTCTGGTATTTCATGGCCTTACCCCATCTACAAAGAAAAAAGGAGAGGGGGTGGGGAAGGTTTGGCCTGAGATATGCTTTCATTTCAGGAATGTGTTTCAGGGTTGAAAGCATCAGAGAACCGATCTTAATTGTCCATTTCCTAGACTATTTGGGCAAAGAAGAAAACGTCTATGGCGAGAAGTAGTTTTGCCTCAGACCAACCTGCGTGTTTGCAGTGAGTGCCATTTGGTGTTTGGAGAGCGTTGGAGAGTGTGGGAAAGAGTGCCTCCAAACACATCCTCATGCTGAACAGACCCGCAGGGAAAATTGCTCGCAGCAGATGTGCAACTTACTCCAAGCTCCCAAACTTTCCTGCCCAGGGCAGAGGTGCTGGCCTTCATTAATGGTACCCACTGCTCTGGGTCATGTCTCATTTGTCCTCACATTGTAGAAAATCCCAAATGCAAGATCCAGAAAATATGAAGGGCTCTAAATGAGGGTCCATGTGGGGAATGGGTGAGAAAGGGAGATTGTTTTTGTCTCTTTCTCCTTGATCTTCCGTCTGCTAACAATTTCAGCTCCGAGAAACCCACACGCATGTTTTCCCAGAAACTCTTCTGCTGAAAAGCTGTCGGTCTGTACTTCTCAGAAACAAAGCAAAGCTTAACAGAGACACGTTCCGTTGTGAGCTCAGACGTGGGTTTGCCTTCACCTGGACTGGGGCCACTCCGACCTTGGGTCGTACTTTGAAGCAACAAAGCGGGATTGGGGGTGGGGGATGGGGACTAGGTCTTTGCGGAGACTTGAAATTATAAACATGCAAAACAGAGGACACGAATTTGCTAGAATCCCTCTGTAATGCTGTGTTTTGCAGGCAAACAGAGCGCTATTCACAGCTGAGGCGGTCTGCCTTAGATCACGGCTTACACGCTCCTCCGTGGGCTCAAATAAGATTACGCTGACTCTAATGATTTCTGATCCTGAATTTTGATCCACCTTTAGTTTCAGACAGCATTCGCAGGTGGAATTTTCATACTATCCTTTGCTATTCTCTTATGCGATCTCTGTTGTGAAAAGTTTACTGTGGCTCATGGTCCCATGAAGATTTTACATATGCAGAAAATCAGGACTTACCAGGGAAGGTGGAAAATAAAATCGACCAGAAGCCCAGAAGCCCAATTACCCTCACACATTCAATGCTGTGCGGCCACGTCATTGCCCTCCTACCACTGAACATGACCAAAGGTCATTCATAAACACGGCACTACAGAAGGCTTTCTGGGCAGAGGATTTCAAATGTTCTCCTCTCTCTCTCTCTCTCTCTCTCCTTCTTTCTCCTGCCTTGGCAACTTTTAAAATCGGCAGGAGAAGCATTTCTCTTGTGGCACTGCATGGCCAGTCCCAAGCAAAGCGGAGCAATGAGTCGTATTTCACTGGTGGAGGGCACATTTTTTTTGTTTTTTTGTTTTTTTTAGATTTATTTTATTTTTACTGGAAAGGCAGATATACAGAGAGGAAGGACAGAGAGGAAGATCTTCCATCCGATGATTCACTCCCCAGGTGGCCGCAATGGCTGGAGCTGAGCCAATCCGAAGCCAGGAGCCTCTTCCGGGTCTCCCACGTGGGTGCAGGGTCCCAAGGCTTTGGGCAGTCCTGAACTGCTTTCCCAGGCCACAGGTAGGAAGCTGGATGGGAAGCGGGGCTGCTGGGATTAGAACTGGCGCCCATCCCGGGCATGCAAGGTGAGGACCTTAACCACTTGCACCATCGTGCCGGGCCCTGGAGGGCACATTTTAAAATTTTTGTCTTCCCAAATATGTTCCTCAGGCTTTTCCAGATGACAAATCTGGCTGTTGCCCACATCCAAGGTAGCTTTAAATCATACAGTATGGAATTAAAATATGTTTACTTTCATGCAAAATAAATTTAGAAATTTAGAGCCAGTGTTGTGATCCGGCCAGCTAAGCCATGACCTGCAACGCCAGCTTCCCATGTGGGTTGCAATTCATGTCCTGGCTGTGCCATGTCTGACCCAGCTCCCTACTAAAGTGCTTGGGAAAGCAGTGGAAGATGGCCTAAGTCCTGTACCCATGTGGGAGACTCTGAAGAGACTGTTGATTCCTTGCTCCAAGCTGGCTCAACCCTGGGTGTTGTGATTTAGCCAATTAGGGAATGAACCAGCAAATGGGAAATCTCTCTCTCTCTCTCTCTCCTTTAAAAATGAATAAGCAAATATTTTAGAAATAGAAACCTGGGAATATGAAGGATCCTTCACAAGCTCACAGGAAATATGTGTTATATATAAAAAAAACTACACATGGGTTTGTCATCAAAATACATTTATGTTTTCATTCTCCTTTTCCACTAAGTTTTTTTTTTAAGTTAATTATTTGTTTGAAAGGAACAACTACATATATATATAGAGAGAGAGCTTCCATCTAATAAGCTGGTGTTGGGTCAGGCTAAAGCATGGGTGGCAGGGTCCCAAAAATTTGGGCCATTCTCTGTTGCTTTCTTAGGTTCATTTGCAGGAAGCAAGATCAGAAATGGAGCATCAAGGACACAAGCTGGGATGCCAGTGTCACAGGTGGCAGTGTTACCAGCTACATCATGATACTGCAACTACCCCCAACCCCAAACATTGTGAAATATCTGCATGCATCATGTCCCATGACATATCAGAGCACATGTGCTCCCATTTTAACCCAGTAAGGACAAACTCAGCAGGATGGCCAGTGACACTGCTGGGTGGCAGCTCAGAGACCACAAAGATCTTCCCAACCCAGAAAGGGGACTGCACACTCTTCCTCTGGAGATCCTTCCGTGATTGGTCCTGACTCTTTCTTGGAGCTCACAGGATCCTCTTTAGCTTGTTAAAATGCTGTTCCTTTAGGGGAAAGTAAACCATCCAACAGCATCTGCTTTTTGAAACTTTTTCTCTAACAGGTAAAAAAAAAAAAAAAAAGATGGCAAGCCAACAAACCCAGAAAAGTGACATGGAGCAGGGTACAGTGCAAACCAGTGACTACATAATCTGTCCTTACAGTCCCAAGTTTAGTGATTTCACTATTTTATTCCATATCACCGAAAGTGATGGTCAGAGTCAACGATAAATCAGAGTTTTCAAGACAGACACTACTGCCTCACCTTTTTGCTATGTACAAAGTCTCTGGACGGAAGGCAGCTGTTGTCTTCAAGATACAAAATTTCCAGCATCATCAAAGCTTTCCTGGGATTGAAGATTTCCTGTTCACTTTCTGGTGGAAACTTGACACTTTTCTGAGGGAGTCACAGTAGGCTTTCCAAGCACTGGACCATGGAAGTCAGTGAACTTCGGGGACGCGCAGACATATCCTCCTCTCCTGGTCAATGTTCAGGCAGAAAGCAGGCCATCTCCTTGGGCCAAGACTTTCTGAAACTTGTTACTTATGTTTAATTCACATCTTGAACTTCTTCCACTCCACCCATCCCACCCCAAAAATTATTAATAGTTCTGCATTCAGGACAGAAAACTCTCTACTAAGAATTTACAAGCTCCCTGCAGAGTTTAAAGAGGTTTCTGGAAGTCCTAGGCTGGGATTTATGAACACAACTGAGGCTGAGGTCCTCAAGAGAACGACAGGTTCTCAACAGTCATTCTAACAGCATTGTTGGCAGCAGAGGGCCTCATGCGTTAGCAGGTGAACATCAAGGATGAGAATCTGAGTCGAGCCTGTAATTGGAAGAAATACAGATGGCAGATTTACATCCTGGAAACAAGATCTGGTTGTAGGAATCCTACTCCACCCTGTGAGCAGAGGTTTTCCTGCATGGTCTGTTTTCTCTCTCTCTTCAGGTGCCGCCATAGAAAACCAAAGACATGTGGCTCATCATTTGCATGTCCCTAAGTGGTAGGTTGTAAGACAGACGGAGTTGCTATGAGCAAGGACGAATCATGTCCATTCCGTATTGTCCCAGAATGCAGACATGGGAGCCTGCTTGCCTCTTTGGTACAGGATCAGGGATGTGCCCAGAAGCCATTGGCCTCGCACATTGAAGCAAAGAAAGGCAGAGAGGAAAGCTGGAGTCACCGTGCATCTGCAGGTGGACTAGCTGCCAAGGCTCTTTTCACTTGGCCCATTACTTTACCAAGATGGAAACTGGATACCTGATCCAGAGCACATTTCAGAATCCAATGTGCCCCTTGATGTCCACAGGCAGGGTTACCAAACTGTCGTTTGGACAAGGCAGAAGCATGTTTGTGACCGGGGAGCCAACCTCACCTCATTCTCATCCTGCTCAGACCAGCCCAGAAAACCCCAATCACATTTCTTGCCCATGTCGCGTGCACACTCAACACACACAAGACAGGATATGGCATTTCCTCTTTGACCTGGAGAGTGTTCCATGGCGCCACCTTTCTCTCTGATAGTCTCAGCCTTGACATCTATTCCTTGTATCCTCCTTATAAGGCTGCTAATGCTGATCATTCTCAGAGATGATTTATTGGTCTCTTTAGAAAGGTGATGTCTGCAAGGAACATGTCATCCACCAAGAGTGGGGAAGGAAGGAGCTTTCATCAAGGGGTGGTGATCTAAACTGCAATAGGTTTTGCTTTGGCAAGGACACCAGATGGATGCCTTTATGATGAAGTGGGTTCCCCCAGCCTTTTTCTTTCATGTAGGTCTCCAACAGGTGTTTCCTCTGAGGCATATCTGTTTTCCATAACATCAGAATGAAGAAAGATGTTGTCTGTGACAGCTTGTATACATAGATCATACTTTTATTATGATAGAAAAGTGCACAATGATTGATTTGCTATTTGGATTCAAGTGATGAAAACGTGTTTGGAAGATGATGATTTGAAACTTCAGTTGCTACAGGGGGCATTTAATTACCACACCAAGGACTCGACATTCTTCTTTTGGGGGGCAGGGTGAGGAGAGTGAAGAAGACATGGAAACATTACAGGGAAAGGACCACCAGCAGCTGTGGGTCCAAGAGCTGAAGAAAGAAAACAAGGGGCCACAGCCCTGGAGGTCAGAAGGCATTTTCCCAAGTATCTGCAAAGGGTCCACAAAAGTCACCACCAACCTGGGGCTTATGGTATAAACAGCAGTGTCTAGGAAGTAACTGACTCATGGGGAGAAGCAGGGTCCTACAGCCAGTCCCCAGAGCCTGATCAACTCAAAGTCAGACTCACGCAGCACAAATGTTCTGGCAAATCCCCTCAGGCTTGGCACTCTGCCATCATCCTGGTCCTCCCTGGTGCCACTGGGAGCCAGGGGACTCTTAGAAATTGAGGTTGGAGGTTCATGACTTACGGATGTTTAATCCACCCAGTGAGTGGCATGCTAATCAGAAAGAACAAGGCATTTCGGTCAAGCTGACCTCAAGGCGGATGTTACAACATCTTGCAGCTAGTAAAAAGACAAGAACCCACTAAATCCACTAAATTTATAGGCAGGTTTTTAAGTTCAGGAAAAGATAAAGGATTGCATCAAAGTTTTGGCTGATCTGAGGAGAAAATTACCTTCTCTGTGTTTCCAAGACCGTCCCCCTGCTTTATTTCTCTTCCAGTCCCACAAGTTTAGGGCTGACACTTGCATCTCACTTTGAGTAACTATATTTTTGCCTGAAAAAAAATATATGATGTTATAATAGCAAATCAGAAATTAAAGTGGCTTGGGAAAGCAAATTTGCTCACCACTTTCTAAGCATGTGTCTTTGGACTATTGAGTAACGAGGTGTTTTAGCTCCAAAGTGGTAACCCCAAATCCTTCAACTTGGATAGCAATAGGTTGTGCTTCTCCCAGGATGTGAAATAGACTCATGGGAGAGAGCTCTCACAAGCTGCCCACTGCCAGGGCTGAATTTGGTGACATCGCACAGGATGCCCCAATAGGGTGTTTTGGAGACCGTGACAGATATTTTAAAATATGTGAATAAAGGAATAAAATAAGTAAGCATAGAGGCAGGTAAGTAAAAGCTCTTGTGGCCAGAGGAGTTCCTGGTGTGCTGCATTATGCAATTTAATGACTTTTCAGAACCTTTCCTTTGCTAAAATACAGTGTGAATCTCCAAGAGGGACCATGTCCCCTTCATTTTATTTGGCAACAGAAAACATCTCCTAAGGACTTCATTCTGTTACTAGTATGCCTTGAAAAATGGGTGTTTTTTGTTTTTTTTTTTCAGAAAGATTTTACAGTGGATTTATTCTATAGGAATCTGTGAGATCTTGGCAGCTCAACACCATGCAGTTTGTTTCTTGTTTATGCTACACATGCAGTACACGTCACGAAGTCGCCTACGCACACAGTGACCCATACTGTGAAAGAGGCTGAAAAATCACACAGGGGCTCTTCATCACCTCTGCCACCATTGGAATTTCTTGGAATCAAATCGGTCAGACGGCTCCATCAAACTGTCCATATACTAGAGAAGAACTGTACTGGCTAGTGTGAAAATTGCCAACTTCAACCTCAGTATCGTCTTAAGCTGCCGGCTTTACCGTTTTTTAGTCCTTTGACTTGTCGCACTGAAAGTCTGGCAGAGATAAATGCTCAGCAGATGTGTCTATTGCTTTTCGTGTTCCCCAGCCCTCATAATGCTAGCAGAAGCCGTGTAACTAGTTCTACTCAATGAGATGTGAGCAGCAATGCTGCCGGTCACTTTGTGCCAGTAGTGGTTACAAGTGTGAGCTTGATTCTCCAGTGGCTCTCTCATCCTCTGGCTGGTGATGGAGAGAAGGTAACTTCCTATCCCTTGGCCCAGGCGATAGAAGTGGCAAGGATCTGAATGACTATGTACAGTTGATGCCTGTTTATCCTTGTAAAATAAAAGAGAAATTAAAACATGTATGGGAAGAAGAGCTTATTTTGAAGCAAAGAAATGTGGAAATCTACACACAGATGTTTTCATAATATGCATACACTCTTTGAAGGTCCCTGAATACACTGTGAGTCAGGAACACATGGTGCTATGTTAGACATCCTGGGATGCTGAGGCTCTCTTCCCACCTAAGTCTAGAATTCCTTGGATGTACCTCTGACATCTCAAACCCTGAACTTTATGTGACTCCAGAGGGATACTCCAGTTTTGCCCCAAATCAAAAGTATATTCGCTAGGATTTGCATCTCTTTTTTGAGCGACTAGCTAATGATTTTATGGATTAAATCTATTGCGAAATAGCATCGTGCCTAACAGCAGTGTGGGATGGTCACGTGGACAATTTTTGTCAGGACCTAGGTCAGGAGTGGAGTCAATTCCAGGCTAATGGAAGCCAATGGCGGAAGCTGTCAGGAGGGCAAACTGCATTTGGTGTGCAAGGAGGTTCCAACAGGGCCTCCAAGGCCACAGATCTGGAAGGAAGTTGGGAACAGACAACGGGTTAAGGATAGAGAGTGACTCTCACTGCCTGTTCAGTTCGACATGGAAGTACCGCATGATAATCACTCATTTGATTGGAAGCAGATCCTGTCAACAGAGCTATTGTATCAACAAAAAAACTACTAGGGCTACAGAAGCTCATGATTTTAGCAGCAATAGCCCACGGTAAAGCGCACAGAACCAACATCCATTCAGAACATGTTTTCAGTGGGAGGCAAATCTTCAGAAAGGTTGGGAAGTTGGTTGCAGACTGAGGCTTCCAAGAGGTCAACACGTGGAAACAGCAGACCTGTTGTTAGCGCATACTGGCCAGGCACACAGGTCTCTATGACAGCTATTTCCCTTGTGAGACTTGTGAAATAGTTTAGGATGGCCCCTGACTGGTGAAGTTAAGCAATGGCTTCTTACTTTAGAAATGCTAAGACTCTGAAACTTACGTCATTACGAGAGGAATGTCTATATTGCAAAATACAGGGCGTCTTTGAACATGGTTTTGTCTGCAGAAGGGTCAAGTGAAAATGATTGATTTCAGTTCCTTGGAACACATAGTGCATCTTGCTCTTCTTCTAAAAGGCACCATCTTTTTTCATTGTGAGATAGCTTTGTGCCAGTTTCTTGGAGAAATTGCCTCTCAAGCTATGCCCATCAGCACACTCCACCATAGATCTTGTTTTTAATTGTTTAGCTCGACTCAGAAGAGCAGTTGTTGGATTTCAGGCACATTACATTAAATACCATTAGAGGCTTCATTATTCAAGTTAAGGCTAATCAGATTAGCTAGAAAGAGTTATTTAATAGATTTGGTTAAGATTCCTATTGCTGTATGGGAAGGCGCTCTAGACAAGTATCTTTATTTCCCTTTATGGGGAGATTCAATGGCTTACTAAGCAAGATTTCCCTGTAAATGCTAATTTGATCCCCTTTAATGGTTGAGATGTCACATGTTACTTACTTCTCCTGAAAGATGTTCCCAACCCCAACAGGGAAAACCTACCCATGGACTGGCAAGGGAAGCCTCATAGATCCATGGGAAAAACTCTAAAAATTTTATGTGCCTAGAAAGGCTGAAGATCAACTTACAAGAAATTTAAAACCATTTCATTTCTCCTCTGTGAGCTTCCAAGTGTCCTTTGAAGAGCTAGGAATTCAATGATGACTTAGACTGGATTAAGGTATTGAACGGGTGTCAATGAGTTGAGCATAGTAATCCCTTGGTTTCTGAGCTGGGCGGGTCTCAAAATTCCCAGGGGATGCTAAAACCCACAGCAGCACAAGTCCCCTATCTAAAATGGCACAGCACTGACTAGCCCACATAAGCTTGGATTCTTAGTATCATTTCTAGATTACTTATAAGTACCTACTACAACGTAAGCTCCTTGGAAATAGATGTTAGCTGTGTTAGGGAAGAATGACAAGGAAAAAGAAGTCCGTATGCATTGAGAACAGATCCATTTTAGTTTTCATCTATTTATAATCTTAGGTTGGTGCAATCTGTGTATGTGCAGCCCCAAAATGTGAAGGATGGCATGTCCAATGTTTTCAGCTTATGAGTTCATTTTTCTGGATAGGAGGGGTATTTTCCCATTTAAACATAACCATTTGGTCATGAGAGAGGTTAGGAGGTATTTTGTTCAGTCTCAAGGGAAGGCTAGATTAAGAACACAAGATGAAACTCCCCCCCTCCAATTTGGGTGCTCTCTTTTATTGCATCCTGAGGTCAGCGGCCCCATCAGTGAAGAAAACCAGACATAGGTTTACAATAAGTCCCCTACAGAAGTAACATTTTAAGTTAGAGTTATCATTTTAATGAGCCTTTGCGAATATGGGAGAAACCTGATCTAAATGTATTATTTTCAGTTTAAAAATGCAGGGGACATGTATTAATATGTACATGTTTAGTGTGAGGCATCAAATATTTAGGATCAAATGGAATTCTTATAGCCATCACATTTTTTTTGTGTACTTTGCAAAATGAGTTTCCTTGATTGGATCTGTTGAATCAGTTCAGTGTATCGGTTTGAATCTTGTGAGGCTACCAGGGTTCAATTACTTCTGAAAGAATGAAGAAAGAAAAGGAAGGAATGAAGGAAGGAAGAGAGGGAGGCAGGGAGTGTAGAGGGAATATGATATGTGATGGAACAGATTCCAAGGGTAAAAGCTGTAAGTGACCACATTCTAACATGCTTCTCCTTAGAAACACCCAGGTAAATCAATACTCGGAACCACATCGTTGCACGTGTCTTCGGAGACGACCACTCCACACTGATGGGTCTTCAGAACTTTGTAATGCCCTTAAGAGGAAGCAACTACACTCGACGGGAGCTGAGGACATTGTGTTCATCGGGTCTCTGGATTATACGCAGAGAGAATGGCGCTTGCTCTGGAATTTCCCACAGATTTATGTTATGCCTGTAAGTGTACCACACATAGTTGTGAATTTTCACAATGATAATACTGATAGTACTAGCATTGACATGATAATAGCAAGAATAATAACTTGCTTTTGTGTAGTACATTTTGAGTACCAGAAACTGTTTTGAATCTTCTAGAAATCTATCTAGATGGACAAGTTGGTAGGTATACATTGACTCTGAGAAACTTACTCATGCAAAGCTGGTAACAAATGATAGGGCAAACTGTGTCACAGAGCAGCTAAGTAAGTTACAGAAATCAAACCAGTGAAGGCTGGAGGGCTTTGCATCAACCCACCCATCAGTCCCCTGAGCTGGGAAACAAACTTCTCCCCACAACTGTGTCTCTATCCTTAGGGATGGGCACTCTATCTTGCAGACCTGCGTGTGGCCAACATAGAGTACTGTTCGGTGTGTGACATCTTCCCCCCCCACCCCCCCGCCAAGGCCATCCGGTACCAAGATTCAGGTGGATACAGAGACTATCATGACTACCCTGAACATCGGATCACTGCGTATCAGCACCAGTGCCCACACCACGACAGGTCAGAGCAGCACCCGTGGTAGGAAGATGCTAGAAAACATGGAATAGGCAAAGGGAAAAACTTGTCTCTAATGGACTTGAAGCACAGGGGAGAAAGAGGTTGAATCATCAAAATCTTTTCTCTGAATAAAAAATTTCCTTTTAAGACCCACCCAGCTCTGGCAGTCCTGCAGCAGGATTATAATGCTACATTGCCCTATAATTTAGTACTAAGAGACAAAACCACATGGAGTCATATGCAGTATTGTCTTCCTACTTTAGAAAGAAAAATCACAGAGCTATAACAACTATTATTTCTATTGTTATTTTATTGAAAATCAGTGAGTGGAGCAATTGGTGTATTCCTATGAATCAGTTCTCATTGGATCTTATAGATACGTAAATTATACATTTTGGTTCCATGAAAGAATGGGACTACAATTGTCTTTTACTACTCAAGGTGCTTTCAATATATGAATTTTAGAAGATTATCTCTAAGGTTGCTCCCTGCTAAAAACAATGTCCTAGTTCAGAAAGAAGCAGCCATCTCTTCACAATGGGGACCACCTGCCTTGCTCTCCTTAGGGCCCCTCTTGGTGCCTAGTTCAATTGCCATCACTTAGCAGATGCTGAACCAATAGCTACTGACTTGAAGTAAATGAACCACTGAACAGGATGCCTGTGGGGAACACTATCCCCCAAATACATCTGAGGTTCATTCCTCCCACTAAATTGTGTTTTTCCTTCACCCTCCAAATGGGAAAAGGCTTATATATTAGACTATTTCTAAAAATTGACTATCAGTCAGTTAACCTAATCTGAAAGTACTAGTACTGGAGACTTTTTTTTTTTTTATCTGAAACAGATTTTTCAATTTAAAAAAAAAAATCCAAGTGAAGCATGACTGGGGTCCCTTGGATCCCTCCAATCCCCCCAGGCCCCTGGAGGAAGATGGCCCCTCCACATCAAGGTCAAGTGCTGCTGACCACAATGATTCCATTGCCCGTGCATTTGGAGGATTCAGAATGGCAGGCTTTTCAAGGTTGCGGTTGTGGATGGAAATGTTCATGAGTCAAATTAGGAAACTTCAGGAACCCTCTGTGACTCCCAGATGCTACTGTGAGGCAGGAAAAACAGCAAGTGCTTCAGACAAAGGAATAAAGGAGTAATCTAATCTCTAGCAGTTGAACAAAAAGAGCTACAAGATTAGACACACCCTCACTAGGCAATCAAACCTAACTCAGCATCCGGGGCATCAGGGTGTCACAGTGTTTTGCAAAGAAGCTCTTCCGTGGCTGACAAAGTGCTATGCAAAGGCAGACTGATGAGGTGTGAGTCTGCCTTGGCTGAAAAAAATCAGAGACTTCCAAACCATGCTGTTGCATTCTGCCACACGAAGCCTTAGCTCAGCTACCAGGGTCACTGTTCATATCTGTACATGATTTATGAATGTTTATGTGCATGTTTGTGACTCTCCATGATTGGACAGAGAAGAAGTATCCACTGTAAAAGGAAAAGAATCACCCACATACAGATGAAAATGTGCACACGAAGTCCCAGGAGGAACTGACACCACCATAAGCCATCTAGTTAATGATGCATGTGAGTAGGGCTTCCCACTATGATTTGTTTTGAAACCTCACCTCCCGTATAGGCTAGAAAGACATAAACCTATGATTCTAACTCTGGTTTCCTTTACACCTAGCAATTTTCAACATGCCTTCCTTTAACAGAAACAGACTGCTTTTGTAATCGGTGTCAGGTACTCTGGCACAGGCCAGGAAGATAACCTGACAAGAACAACTGCTGGGCTTGGTTGAAGGAGAGAGAGATGTGAGGCGGGGGTAGTGAAAGAGGGGAGGATTGGGAAGGAGGAACAGGAAGGAATGGGATGTTGAAGTATCTGGGTGGTGCTTTGCCCAAAGCCTTTGAGCAAGGAGCAAGGAGCATAGCACAGTGTGGAGATTATATAGGCCTGCAGAGGCTTCCATGACCCATCTAGCAAAGATCATCAAGTCTGCTTGCCTACTATGAAGCCATCGCCAGACTGTGAGCGCATTTCAAGGCGGCATAAGAACCATATGTACTTTGCCAAACACAATTGCTAATGAAGGAAGCTAGCTAGAGTGTGTTAGCAGACAATCTCACTTTCCAGAGAAACTTCGCTGACCCCCCTCACCCTTCTTCCTGTTTTGTGTCAATACTCCTCTTCTAACCCAGCTTCAAGACAGAAATGTGAATACTTTTAAGAATTTGAAGTCTAATAGAAGGTGGGATTCTCGCAGGAAGTAGAAAACATCTTTGATGCCCTGCATCAGAAGATGGCTGGCTGATGGGCAGGCTTCATTTCCTGTCTGTAGCTCTGAGGTTCTCATTGAGGTGCAGTTTTGTCACCTGATGTCATTTGATCATTCTTTTGGTTATCGCAACTGAGAAAGTAGTGGCTCTTCTAGCAGGGAGAGGTCTGAGATGCTGATAAACCTCTTGTAACACCAAAGATGACTCCGCATGGCACAGAAATGGGATGAGATGTTCAGTGAATAAGACTCTGGTGTTCCATGGTGGACTCCCTGGGCTTCATCCTGGCTCCAGCTGCCAATTCTAGCTTCCCACCAATGCACAGTGATAGCAGTGATTATGCAGGTAGAGTTGGGTTCCTGCTACCCACATGGGAGACCCGAATTGAATTCCCAGCCCAGCCTTGGCAATTGTAGGCCTCTAGGTAGTGAATCCATGGATAAGAGCAGCAAACTCTTTCTCTCAAAAAAAGAAAGACATGTCAACAGTGTCAGAGACTTTGCCACTGGGTATCTGGTGACAACTCTGTAAGATCATCTTCACAGCCGTTCCAAACTTAGAAATTCAAGCCTAAGCCACCAAAACTATTCTACACAGATTCGCCAGGGGAGCTTGAGGCCGAGGGACAGCAGAGTCCAGACTCGCCAGAGGATCGGTAAGAACACCAGACCTCCAGGACATCTCCCTGGAAAACATCAGGCTTTCCAGTAATGCTCTAATTGCTGCCCTGTCATGTCACCCAGAGAACAGGTTGGCAAACCTGGATACCGAACTAAATAATCTGTGGCATAATCTAAACATATAACGGTAATTAAGTCTGACAACTTAATACGCTACTGAAATTTGAATGTACAGTAGTAATCTACAATTAAGCAATCTTTTGTAATAGCACCCTGCCAGGCTGGAAGATTCCAGGTATAATACCATGTGCTATTAGGTAGCAAAAATATTGACATTAGTAAAAACGTGCTGGGACTACAATCTGACACATGCTTAAATTAACCATTGCTCTACAAGAGAATGGAGTAACAGGCAGAAATCCAGTTACTATCCTTCAATGGAACAACACAAACAGATATTTGTGCAGCCCCTTCAGCTAAGTGGGTGTATCTGTACTCAGTGAAAACACTGAATTCTGAAAGCTGGATTTTCTAAGCTATTCACTGGCAGGGAACTGGAACTAGAGAGTGAGGTTCAAAGGAGAGTCTCTTCAGGCAGGATTTTCCTCATTGAGGAAAGCTGATCTCAGCCTTTTACTGAAAATGCCAATCAAACCTTGTAGCAGGGTGTTTCAAAATATTTGCGGCGCGTGGAATTAAATGACAAGTTTCAGGGTCGAATATTTAGCATCATGTCAAGTTGCTCCTTGAGATGCCCATATCCCGTGATGGGGTGTCAAAGTTTGAGTCCCAGCTGCACTGCCAGTTCCGACCTTCTGCAGGTGCATGTTTGAGAGGAAGCAGGAAATGCCTCATGTAGCTGAGTCCCCGCCTTCCACATAGGGAAGCTAGATTGAGTTCTTACTTCTGGGTTTCATCAGGCCCAATCTGAGCTGGGATGGACTTTTGGAAAGTGAACTACTTTTCAAATAAAATGAATTGATTTAAAAAGTTTCTTTTCCCACAATAGACTTTGAAATGTATGCAGTTTTTTATTCAATATACACATCTTCATGAACTTTCTGAAGACCCTCATATGTATGTGTGTGCATATATTAAATATATATTTATTTTTACACTGATATAAATGCACCATTAATTCTAATGCCCATAAACCTGCTGACATATCCCCCTATATTTTAATTGGACTATGAAAGAGATGCCATGGCAAAAGAATTGGCTTTGAGTTTGGCACCAGTCAGAGTGTGAAATCCCCATCTATCTTGGACAAGCCACGTGATTCTGAGCAAGATATGTCAACCTTGAATTGGAGTTGTGGTTTCCTCACCTTCAAACATGGCGTAACCATACTGCATTCGCAGAGGTATGTCACAGGTACACAAGCCTTATCTCCTGCAGGGTCTGCTACTCATAATATCAGAGAAATCTTTCACAAATATTTACCTATATATAAACATATACTGACCATGTATTAAATACTCCCTATTCCTGCCCTAAACTTTACACTTTTTTGATACTTATAGACATCTGGAAATCTATCTATCTATCTATCTATCTGGGTAGAAGATTTTTAGCTACATGTAACGTGTAGATTCAGCAGGCACTGTCCACACCCTAGTGTGGAGCAGGTGCCTTTTAGATGTTTGTGGGTAAAACAAAGCAAGGGAAAGAGGGAAAGAGAGACATGGGAGACCGGGAAAGGTGAAGGGCTCAAGCTCAAGCAGAGAGAGCATCTGGCACAGTTCTAGGGGTCAAATTCCCCCCAAACTTAGAGACTTCTTAACAGGAAAAATAACCCACATATGCACATCCCATCAAGAGTGGGATTTCCTGATGAATAGCTCATGTAGGCATCAAGATATCACTCCTTATTATTCTTTTTTAAAATATGGAACGTTTCATGAATTTGCGTATCATCCTTGAGCAGGATCCATGCTCATCTTCTCTGTATTGTTCCAATTTTAGTATATGTGCTGCCAAACCGAGCACAAGGTATCACTCCTTATTAAACAGCTGTGGTAATGTGCTCAATCTTGAAAGTTTTGAATCAGACTTTAGGGGCAGCTGCTGGCTCTACCAAGAACCGAATGCCCTGGGCTCTTCACATGGAGTTAACCTAGCTCCACGACTCAGGAATTTTTCGTGGGTATTAGAAATACATTCAGTTCTATCCTGCACTAACATGTGGCTCTTTCGCTGAGCACAGAGCACATCAAGATCTCATGGAAAATGGAATGAAGAGATACATTTGTTTTGGTGCAGAAACAGCTTGAAACCCATACAGCATTTTCTTTTTTCAAGATACACGTTGTCCATGAACTTTTTGAACTATCCTTGCACCTCTTGGAAAGATGAAGAGGTGCTAAATATTATAACATATAGCACTCCTTCTGGGAAAAAAAAAAAAAAAACACCTGACATATCCCTTTGGATTTCCTCTTGCCCCATCTCCACTTCCTTGCCTGAATGCCTCATCATCTCCACTTTTGTCTGTGGCTGCGTGGCTTTCCTATGTCACTCACCTCCTTTTACTTCCCCTCCTACTCTGCCTTCCCCTACCAATTACCTAGATTAGCAAACTAAGGCCCCTCCAAGTATTTCCTTTTGTTCCAAAGCAAGAAAAGAGTCTTAATTGCTAACACATGTTGAACCTTCCTGGTATTGTCACCCTGTCCCCTGGTATTGGTCAGCAGCCAATAGTTGACAGCATAACTCCCACGAAGATAACTTGTGCTAAAGTGCAGCCTAGCTTCCCATCTCTCTCTGCCCTCTACAGTTTTAGTATAATGCAGAGAGCCAACCCTGGTATCAGGCTTATTTTTGAAGCAGGTCACTGTATGACAAAGCCATGTGTGAGGCCAGGGTGGTGCTTCAGCCCTTACATGGATGAATATGACACATCTGAAGCAGGAGGAAAAGGCCTCCCCAAGGCCTCACAGGTAGATGTCATTTTACCAGAGCAGGAAGCAGCCACTTCTCCGGAGGAAAACAGCCATAAGCAACACTGCAGGCCAGAGAGCATCCCCAGAGCTCAGCCAGGTGACACAAAGTAGCGGAAGCAGTGGTTCAAGTGTACTTGCAGAACACTGCTGCTGATTGAGTCCATTTCCTAGGCATTCTGGAAGCAGACTGATGTAGTAGGAGTCCCTGCTGGACTGAGTGGTTATTCAGTGCTACTGCTGCTAGGGGAAGAATCACATCTTGGGTAAGATGTCAACAAGCAGCCCTTGAGAGAGGGCTCAGCCGCTGCTCTCATTCATGGAAAGGGCAGTTTGGCCAACAGGTGTTTGCACACACCCACTCTGACCCTTCTCTCACCACTGCTCAAAAGGAGACGCTCAGGAAATTCAGATAACCACCAGTCTTCTGTATCAACAGGTTCTACAATCACATAACCAATTCCCACCAACCACACTTGAAAAAATACTCAGGCCTGCACTGAACACGCACAGGATGTGGGTTTTTTTGGTCATTGCTTCCTTAACAATACAGTATTTCAGTTGTGTTAGTTTTTATAAGAAATCTAGAGATTTAAGCCATCTAGAAGAATGTGCATCAGGGACTTGAACCTCATTGAATTTGGGGAGCTTGGACATCTTGTCAATGTTCTCCACAAAGGACCGAGGAATGATTATAATCTATATATTTTGGTTTGGAAATGAGAGAACTGTGCTAAAATAAAGCAACAAGTTATCATGTTCTCTTAATGTCCTTGTCAGGTTCTGCAAGCTAATTTGCTGGCATTTATCATCTTGTTTTCTCCTTGACTTTTCTGTATCGCCTACAGATTGGACCTCAACTATCTTTACTGAAGATTTAATGAGACCAAAATACCGAAGAATCCCAATCATCATTAAACTGAGTAAGTGATGTTTCAAGATCCAAATTTCAGAGGGAAATATTTCTGAAGCATAACTGATGTCCCCAGGTTCTTTCTAGAGTGTAGTCAAAGGACAGAGGAACACGAATGGAGCCCTAGCGCTGGGGCTGATCTAGGCCCTTCCCTGATGAGTGGGCCAAGCCTGACACCTCTGAGGGTTGAGGTTAGAAATGAGATCTTCCTTTGCTACTTTCCAGTTATCAGAAGAAGGAGGACAAACAACTGACTCAGTCACAGGCAGCAGGAGGGGATGTGGACCTGAAGACTGATGGGATTTCCCTAGACTGATTTATCCATCCATCCTGGGGCTTTTAGTCAAGTCTAGGAAGAGCTGTTGGAAGACTGTGAAGCCTGCAAGGCTGACTTTCAGGACATGCTCGCCTGGGAAACCTTTACATTTTTTGTCCCGGGTATCTCATTGCATCATCTCAATCCCAGCTTTGAGTGGTGCTCCTCTAAAATGGAAACACTCCTGTGAGCAATAACAGAATACGCTGTTCTCTTTTGCCAATCCCTTACAAACATTCAGCTTCCTTGGACTGCAGCAATTCTAGAAGCAGGAAGCTCTGCAGGGGATACAAGGAAAGTTACCCAGTATGCAATGAGGGGTCATGTTAGTGGGCCTTTAAGAGACCTCACTACTGATGTGGAGTTGAGGATGCAAGGCTGGGTGGCAGGGATTTACTCTTAACAACAGCAGCGGTAAGGGAATTTCTCAACTGCTCGCATAATCACTATATTGGGCTTCTGTAATCATTGTTTGGGTTTGCTGCATAAAGAACAGGACTGACGCCATGATGGGCCTAAGGTTAGGGAGTAGACCTAAGTTTCACTTCACTTCAAAGTTTCATTTTCATCAGAGTGATGGAGTGGGCAGGGGGAATTGACCTTGGAGATGGGCCAATCAGGGGCATCCGCACATCCACAAATGGAATGTGGCCAACACCAGTACCAAGATAAGAATTGCACGCTGGATACGTGTCATATGTGACTAGGAGGGAATAAAAACAGTCCGCAAGAGACAAGCGGGGTTCTTGTCAAGACTCCACTGTGCTGGATGAGGCATGGACCCTAGCTCGAGCTAGCAACAAAGTTCCTTTGCTTTTGCATTGTTGCATGTGGAACTTGTCTACATCATTGAAGAAAAGAAGAAAGTTACTGTAGAACAGAACGTTTCCACCCTCACTCGCCCTGCCAGATTGAACCAACCCAAAATCAGTCTCTACAGCTGGTCCTGGGAGTTGTAATACAGCAAAATGCTTGACAGAGACTGAGCTGAGTGTGATGTATAGGACAATAGATAAACAGATCTCTTGGTCTTAGAAACAAATCAGGGGGGCAGTTGGAGAGGAATCACAAGGTCCCAGTGCCACGTGAGCTTGGGGTGACATTGTAGCAGGTGGGACCCTAGAGTCATTGCTCTCATTCTGGACCAAAGGTTCCGAAGATTTATCTGAAGCATCTGAGACCCCTGGATTATGACCAGAACCTGCCAGCCTATTGTAATACTTTTATTTTTTTTTCTTCCATTTTGGGTCATCTCTAAGTTCTGAGGTATATATACACACTGAGCACATTAAGTAGAAACAGGTTGTCCGTTAGAGTGATTATAAGCAAATCAGGTAACTGCCTTGCTGACCCACAGGAGCACCCAATCACTCTCTCAGGACTGCAGATCTCAGTTCAACCAGACTATATGTACCAGGAAATCTTTGTTTGAATTTGCCTGACAAATCACCTGCCACTTAGTTCAATTTCTTGTTCTTTCGCTGGCTGGAAAGGGTCATACAAACATGACAGCTGTAGGCCTGATTGCCAGCATTTGGGCAGAGAACATTCCAAGGCCAACAGGAAAATAGCTAGCAAAGCTGAGGCCACTGGTGTAGGATGCCACAGCGACATTTGGACAAAGTTTCATGCATGTTGAAAATTGGTGACACATGGATTAAAAAGCTTGAGTATACAGGAGAGGTGGGTTGGTATTAGTCCCATCTTGCTCATCTTTTATCAGTAATACTGTTGTACTTGGGGGAAAAAAAAAAGGTTGTGTCACTTCCCCCAAATTTATTAAGGAACAGTTTCATGGATTAAGGAATAATCCATTCTCATTAAAGAATGTATTCTGAGCTTTCTGTCCAGTGGGTTTGTTTGATCTGTATAATCAAGGACTATAACGGCAAGATCTGTGAACCGATGGCATCTTCATCCTTCTTGCAAACCAAGAAGTTATCCACAAGTCTCCTGGATCCTAGCCAGAAAACAAAGCAAAGCAAAACCCGCATCTGAGAGTAGCCAGAGCATCTTCATTGTCGTGCTAATTGCTCAAACCTTATTTCCCACAGGGCAATGCGGAGAAGAGCAAAGAGACAACCATACCAAGTGTTGATAGAAAAGGAACCTGAGTTTAGAGAACCACAATCTTACATGATGAGCAGTAAGCACGCTTTACTATCAGCTCCAGAGGGCAGAACAAATGTCTGCCGCCCGGTGCTGGGTGCTATTCTCTTCCTGGACAAATATTTTTGAAGCAGTAGTTCAGGAAGGCAGCAGCCAGTGCCTCCAATCTCACTTCTGCCAATGATCAGATGTGTTCACTGCAGAGACCACCTTTGGGGGTGATAGTTGCAGCCTGGAGACAGACAGGTGAAAGACATGGACAATTTGGCTGTCATTGTTGTGGCCTCAGTTAGCATGATTCTGTAAGCCCTGGCTACTGTAAAGGTGGAGCATGAATCAGCAGCATCAGTAGAGTCTGAGAACTGGCTAGATAGGTGGACTTCCAGGTCCCACTGTAAGTAGAATGAGTCAGAGTTGGAGTTGTCACAAGATGGCGAGGTGGTTCACAGTACAACTCCAGCTCAATCTGAATTCAAGAAATTCCAGGAATTCCAGCAGACCCGGGGCCATCCAAGGCATTGTGTTGTGAGAAGACTAAGCTGGGATGACTATAGGTTCCTTGTATGTGCCTTTTGCCCTCGTATGCTCTGAAAAAACAAAACAACATATGTTTACAAACATATGAAAAAATGCTCCAGCTCCCTGGCAATAAGGGTAATCTAAATTAAGACATCGATGAGGTACCACCTAACACGAGTAAGATTGGCCCACATAAAAAAGAAGACCAACGACACTTGTTGGCGAGGATGTGGGGAAAAGGGAACCCTACTCCACTGCTGGTGGAGCTGCAGGTTAGTACAACCTTTATGGAAAGCAGTATGGAGAACGCTTAAACAACTCAAAATCTGCATACCATATGATCCAGCAATAGCACTCCTAGGAATATATCCAAAGCACCTGTTTCACGACAAACCAACATGCATCCCTATGTTCATAGCAGCACAATCAGTAATTGCAAAAACATGGAAGCAACCGAAATGCCCAACAGCAGAAGATTGGATAAGAAAGCTTTGGTTCATCTACTCCATGGAATACTACTCAGCTATTAAAAAAAACCAAAATGCAGTTCTTTGTGGCTAAATGGGCCCAACTGGAAACTATAATGCTAAGGGAAATGAGTGAATCCCTAAAGGTTAGATACCACATGTTTGCTTTAATCTAACCTGTATAATTTTTCTTTTCTTTTTTTTTTTTTTGCTTTCTGCTTGTTTGTCTGTCTGTTTTTGAACCTGTCATTGATACTGTCTCAACCCATGTGTTTTGAAAAATTGAACTTGCGTTATTTCTAACATATTGTCTACTCAGTACTATGTCAATTAATTCCATGACACTGTATATTGTTGCTAATGTTTTGTTGGAGCTTTTAACTGACCGGGATTTTACTCTGCTAGCTCTGCCCTCAGACCAGGGAGGGTCGCCCCAAGTGGCCACTGGGCTTGTCTGGACAATAGGATGCTGGACTCTATGCTGGGTATATGCTTGCAACGAAGGAATCTCAACTGAACTTGAACTGTGGTTATGCAGCAAGGTGGAGGAATCCATCATGGATGGAGGGTTGTGGGAGGGGTGGGGGGAATCCCAGTACCTATAAAACTGTTTCACATAATACAATGTTACTAACAATAAAAAAAAAAAAACCAACAACAACAACAGCAAAATGTGCCTGAATTTCAAAGATTCTGCACCAAAAAAGCTTCATCATTTTATTCAGTTTTCACACAAAATATTGAAAGCATCCTTACAGCAAAGGGGCACCCAGGAAACCAGTCTGCAGCAACTTGGAGCCAAGGTAGAAAACTGTCCCTGTGGGGACGGAAGGATGCCAGACAGGAGACATGTCTTCAAGGGCGGGAGATGCATGAAGAAGAGAAAAATGCCCTCAAATGGGGGTCAAGTTCACAGACACCCCAAAGGAGGCCCCACCCATTGACCAGGGGATCACCCCAGCCTACCTTTTGTGGAGTTCCTTGTATTCTTTTTTTTGGTAAACATTTATTTCTTTTTATTTAAAAGTCAGATATAGAGAGAGGGGAAGAGACAGAGAGACAGATCTTCCGTCTGATGATTCACTGCCCAAGTGACCACAACAGTCGGAGCTGTGCTGATCTGAAGCCAGGATCCAGGAGTTTCTTCCAGGTCTCCCTTGTGGGTGCAGGGTCCCAAAGCTTTGGGCTGTCCTCAACTACTTTCCCAGGTCACAAGCAGGGAGCTAGATGAGAAGTAGGGCTGCCAGGATTAGGACCAGTACCCATATGGGATCCTGGTGTGTTCAAGGCGAGGACTTTAGCCAGTAAACCACAGTGCCGGGATCCTGAGTTCCTTGTATTCTTAAACCTCTCTATTTGTGTGTCCTCTTTGCTCTCTGCCTTGCAGAAAATCCTTCCGACATCCACTTTGCCAAACAGCTTGGTGAGCTGGGAGGGAACCCAAAGGAAAGCAATCTGCTCCTCAGCACTTCCTTTTCTGCAGGCACCATCTTTGCGGACAACTTCCTGGACTCCCTCCTGGTCACAGTAAATGTAGTCGAGCCCAAAAGGGGTCTCAGGCAGAGGGGTGAGTGGGATAAGTTAGAGCTGGGCAGACAACAATAACACTTCACCATTCCAAGTCCTCCCTGATGTTCAAAACTGAACCTCATTCACATATATCCTCTCACCTCCATGCATCACTGCGTGGTGACAGAAAGAGAATTTTCACATTTTTGAGACTAAAAACTTGATGCCCATAAAGTTACAGTAGCCAAAGTCAGGAAAAAGGCTTCCTGGTTCTTCCGCTTCAACTCTGCATCAGCAACCAGGCCCTTGGTGTTGCAGCCCGGATAACAGGGTCTCTGCTCTGCCTAGAATAACTTTGGCAGCGCCTACTGAAGCTGCTCTTCAAGAAATCCTGGGGTTCAATTCAAACCCCCCTCCACATTGCCCCTTCCATGGAGATGCTTTCATTACTTCATAGTTGTTCTCAGCACCTCTTCAGGCAATAGACACCATCATCCATGATAAGATTTCCATAAGCAGACATAACTCATCATCCTGCAAATGTCTTGTGAACTCCTGCACTAAACAAGGTGTGATGTCTAGAGTAGTGATACATCAAGCAAACGTCTCCACCACGTGGAGTTTGCACCAAGTGGAGGAGTTTGGCAAAGACATGCTAAATAATAAGCAGTCACAGGGCTAAGGAAATGTGAGTTGGGAATTATAGGGCTGGGACAAGAGGGTAGAGGTTTTACTACATGGCCAGGAGAGGCCACCTGTGAGTGACACTCCAGATCAGACGGGACAGCAGGTCACGCAGACCTCTGACACAAGCTATACTCCAGGTAGAGGCAGCAAGGTGGCAGCAAGCCCGGGCTATTCAAAGAATTTGGATTTGACTACCCCCCCAGATAATCCAAATGTAACTATTGGTGAATGACTGCATTTAACTCCTGTAAATCAACATCTTCCTTTCTCCTACCCAGCTTTGTGGGAGGGTTATTCAATGCCTGAGCATCAATATACATGTGTTTAGGTTTGCGAAGGTCTGAGCACGAGCTGATTTGCTCACTGTTGTTTGGAAACTCCATGTAGAAATGACATTGTTCCTAAGCGGTAGGCGCGCCTTGGGCACAGCATACACAAGTGAGGAACACAGCTGGGACAGACATATCTGCCTTGGACATCAATGCCATCTGGTGTAGGCCCCGGTCTCCCAAGGGTTAACTCCACAGCTTAGCTTGTTTCTCAAGGTATAACAGGATGGGCAATCTTGGCCTGATACATTTAGCCCCTGGCTTGACTGCAAGTTCCCTCTTCCCTGCTTCCCCTTTTTAAGATGCCCTCTGTGGAGGGGTGGGGGGGGAGCTTAGGTGTTGCTTGAGCATTGGGAAAATACTGGGAGGGGCCAAGCAGACTATAAAAGATGCAGGTTGACTTTGAATAAATGGCATTCTCTTTACAAGAATGACCTACTGTGTGTTGTCTGTTTTGTAACCCTAGTCCCTCTGCTCGGCTGGGGGTACACCGTGATGTGGGCGTTGCTGACAATTTGGTACTCAGGGGAGCTATGCATCCCTCTATGCTGTGCTGGAGGCCTCACAGACCTCACTGAGCTCTGATGCCAAATCCGATGCTTCAGGGGTCGTTAACACTAACCAAACCGATTATCAGAGTTACTACAGAGCTACTAAAGGGTTAAACAAGACTCCACCTAGACTGCAGCAGAAAGAAATCCGCTGGAGGCAGACGGGTTTGGTGACTTTGCTGGGGAGGTGGTCCCATCACAGAGAGAGCCTGTTGCATCTTTATCTGTCCCTGATATGTTAGTTAGCTAGCTTGGAATTAACAACTGTCGTGTCGGGCCGAAGGTGACTTGCATTGATCTGAACTTGTCGGCATGATCCGTTTGAGATGGTTTTAAGGTCCCAGTTCTCTGTAGACGTTGTTCCGTGGCAGACAGCTTCATGCCTTAAATGAAGCTGAAGGCTTAGTTAAACCACACCTGCCCACGCAGGCAGGAGCAAAGCCACAGATTGCCTTTGGAGTTGAGGAGAAGGGTGGTGTTTCAGTGTGTGCAGTGTCGCTGTAGCTGAGACTGGGAAAAGGATAAACAGCCTGGAAGCTGGGATGTCCAAGGCTATGGCACCATGTCTACTTGGCATAATGTGAAGGCTTGGTATTGGGTCATGCCATGGCAGAAGGCAAAAGAGTGAGGGAACAAACCTAAGAGAGGCGGAGAGGGGAGGGCCTCAATATCAAACTCAGACCCCCACTTCTTCAAGAGAACTTGTACTCTCACAGCATAGGGCATTCATCTGCTGAGGACGGCTCTGCTTCCCATCTTCCAACACCGTGGTATTGGGGGAAGGGTTTCTTTTTTTTCTTTTTAAAGATTTATTTATTTATTGAAAGTCAGATATACAGAGAGGAGGAGAGACAGAGAGAAAGATCATCCCTCCGATGATACACTCCCCAAGTGAGCGCAATGGCCAGTGCTGTGCCAATCCGAAGCCAGGATCCAGGAACTTCTTCTGGGTATCCCACACGGGTGCAGGGTCCCAAGGCTTTGGGCCGTCCTCGACTGCTTTCCCAGGCCACAAGCAGGGAGCTGGATGGGAAGTGGAGCTGCCGGGATTAGAACCGACGCGCATCTGGGATCCTGGCATGTTCAAGGCGAGTACTTTAGCCGCTAGGCCACCATGCCGGGCACGGAGGTGGGGGAGAAGGGTTTTCAGCACCAACTTGAAGAGCAAACATGTTGGAGTGAATCAGCAGGCAGGCAGGGTACCTGCCAAAAGAGTGGAAATGAAAACAAATGAGCACACTCCACCCAGGAGCCCAGAAAACAGCAGCACAGCTAATGAGCCTTCCGATGGCAGGAGGTTACAGCGCTGGACCCATTGCTCCTCATCACTCAACAGCTCAAAGTTCTGCTGGCTGGGGCAGTCTGAGAAGGGCTGCATCCTCCCCAGGCTACCCACCAGCTCAAGGTCCTGCCGGCTGGGACAGGCCAAGCAGGGCTGTGTGCTCCCCAGGCTGCCCACCACCTCAAGGTTCTGCCATCTGGGATGGTCTGAGCAGGGCTGCCTCTCCCCCATGCTGCCCAGTGAAAGGTTTTGCTTTATTTCAGCTGGAAAACCAAAGGAATCACGTTAAGTGTCTGCAGTCTGAGGTCTTCTGGTGACGTGTGCAAGACAGAAAAGCAACCACAAAGTGTGGGCTGACATAGAGGTTGTTATATAAGGGTATACCCCACAACGGATCAACAGCTTGCCATGAATAAACCCTTGTAAGGAGCCTGAGTTGACACTGGCATTTGGTCAACTGAAGCAGAGTTAGGGGATGGCAATCCAAGGGACAAGCTAGCATCCTTAAGGCCCCTGATAGGACCTTTAGTCTCTCCCTAGCCCAGTGGACTTTTGTTCTAGCTACTCAATCATAAACGATGAGTCACATCACAAAATGAATACACGTTAATGCTGCGGCAACAAGGAATGGAAGCGACCATCGTTGACAGTCTGTGAATGCTCTGCCTACTTCTGTTCATTTTGCCCTAGGCATGTCCTACTGACTCTGTTTGTTCTTTTCATTGTTTTTAGATAGATTTATTTTTACTTTATATAGAGAAATAGAGAAGGAAAGATAGAGATCATCCATCTGCTGGTTCACTCCCCAGATGGCCACAATGATTGGATCTGAGCTAACTGGAAGCCAGGAGAATCCTCCAGGCTCCCCACGTGGGTACAGAGACCCAAGGACTTGAACCATACTCCACTGCTTTCCTAGGCCATAGTCAGGGAGCTGGAATGGAAGCAAAGCAAACAGGGCATGAACTGGCTCCCACATGCGGAAGCTAAGCCTGCTATACATGGTGCCAATCCCTCTGTTAGACCCTTTTAAGAATGGACCATCTACATGGAAAGAAGGAGCTCAAGAGCAGGCCCAAGTCTCCAATTATCTCCCCTTCTAGCTTTCATTTGATTTTGGCTAGCTCTTCCCCCACCCCCAGTCTTACCATGTGGAAACAGCCCCAAGCAAGACGATAATATTAATTGCTTTCTACTAAAACTCCTGGCGTGCCTGGGTGGCTATGGGATATATTCATAAACACCCATGTCAGTTCACCATGCATGCTCAACCTTGCTGGAAGCTGGGAGGAAGGCAAAGACCACCATTACCCCATGAAGTTTTGCCCCAATGCTGACACAGGCCACTCATCACTGGGGAGCACAGTGGTCCCCCTCCCCAGCACGACCTTGTATTTCACTCTTTCCCAATACAGACCTTCATGCAAATTACTCTGAAAAAAAACCGAGATAAAATAAATTGAGCTAATATCAGGAACAGCAGTAGTACTATCTGCCATAGAAGGAGTAATTACATCGCTCCAACACTGATCAAGTGCCAAGATCACAATACACACACGGCCTCACTGAATTCTCCTGTCCACACAGCTAGAACATTCATCGTGAGCCTCTTTTACAGATGCCGACACCGAGGCCTCAAAGAAAATAATAGCACCAATAGTTACACACTGCTTACAAATCCACAGCTGGTTTTCAGACTCAACTGTGAGGAATCCCTGAGTCCAACTCCATGACCGTCACCCACCTGTCACTCCTGGGGACATCTATCTTCGAACAACAACTTTCTTCCAATGCTGGATTTTCCAGGTTTTGCTTAAAGAAGCCCATGACCCAGAGTGCTCAGGGCTGCTGAAGAGACATAAATATGTGGTTGCCATCCCACTCATTGTAGTTAGAGCAACTTTGCTTTTTCTCTGATAGGCCAGGGGTAAGGTTGCGCTGGAAGAAAATTTTCTGTCGCAGATTTCGAAGACAACTTCCCTCTAAGTTGGAATCCATCACGAGACAGATGTCATCTAGACAGCATCCGGGTCCTCTCTGTTCTGAGATAGGTGTCCAATGTCCAGGCAAATGTCCTGTGGGAGTGGGTCGAGGCAGGAGCTGGTCGTTCCAGTCCATTTTGCCTATCTCTCTCATCCTACAAGATCCCGTACCCAAGGAGCACCCTCTAGGGTTCATTCTTGTGACTGCTGTCCAGTGTGACACCACAGGAGCCACATGGCTGGCTGCTACAGAGGTGGAGGACATAGTCAATCAGGCTCAACAGGCTTCCTCTCAGGCTCTGCCTTCACAGAGGAGCAAAGCTGGTATCAGCAGTGCAGGTATCAAGCTGGTATCAGCAGTGCTCAGAGCAGGTGCCCTCCAGGGAGGGACCAGCCTTGTCAAGGTGTGAGTAGCACCTTGATTTCCATGATGGGGAACTCTATTCCTGACATGGTATTTCCAGGTTCTCTTCCTTCCCCAGTGAACTTAGAAAACAGTACTTGTTCAGCTTTGTCTCCCCTTCATGAGAGAACAAATGTGTCACTCCCACAGGCAGCACGGCACAGCTCGGTTGGGTTTAAACTTATTGTTGCAGGCTCTGCGGCGCTGTGGCCTAGCGGCTAAAGTCCTCACCTTGAATGTGCCTGGATCCCATATGGATGCCAGTTCTAATCCCTGCAGCTCTGCTTCCAATTCAGCTCCCCTGCTTGTGGCCTGGGAAAGCAGTCAAGGATGGCCTAAAGCCATAGGACCTGCACCCGTGTGGGAGACCTGGAAGAGGTTCCTGGATCCTGGCTTCGGATCGGCATAGCATTGGCCATTGCGCTCACTTGGGGAGTGGGTCATTGGATGGAAGATCTTCCTCTCTATCTCTCCTCCTCTCTGAATATCTGACTTTGCAATGAAAATAAATAAATCTTTAAAAAAAATAAACTTGTTGTTGCTTGGAAATGCTGAGTTTTTATGTTACATTTGTATACAGTTTTTTAAAACCTTATCAGCAGAGTAGATCTGATATTTCATTGAATGTAAATGGATGTGCTTTCTCTTCAAATGTCCTGATACAGAGAGCATGAGACGGACAATAAATATTGGCCTGCTGGTCCACCATACACTCCAGAGGGAAGCAAATACCTATATGACATCACTCAGATCCTCTTTTAATCCTCTGGCAGTTCAAATGTAAAGATTAAATTTTTTAAAAAGATTTATTTTTATTTTTTATTGGAAAGGCAGATATACAGAGAGGAGAGACAGAGAGGAAGATCTTCCATCCAATGATTCACTCCCCAAATGACTGCAATAGCTGATGCTATGCCAATCCGAAGCCAGGAGCTTCTTCCAGGTCTCCCACGCAGGTGCAGGGTCCCAAAGCTTTGGGCCGTCCTCAACTGCTTTCCCGGGCCACAGGCAGGGAGCTGGATGGGAAGCGGGGCTGCTGGGATTAGAACCGGCACCCATATGGGATCCCGGGTGTTCAAGGCGAGGACCTTAACCACTGCGCCATCGTGCTGGGCCCAAAAATTAAATTATGAAGGAGGCAGATCTCCTTACAGGACTCCTAGATGGCTTTACACCACGAGTTTTCAAAAACAATCATGAGTGTGTGGAGTATTTTTCCTTTACTAATGAGAAGCGGAGGGCTCCACGCCACAGCTGCCTCTCAGGTCACTGAGCTGTCCCCTCAAAATGTTTGATCCTAAGGCTGTAATATTTTTGAACACTGAAAAGTCCGAACTCTAGCAAGCATGATCACATTAGAATCACTGTTCAAGTTTAGGAGTCTGACCATATTGCAAGCGCATTTCCACTTGCAGGCTTTCTGGAGAAGCAAAGAAAAGAGGTGGGGGCGGGGAGGAAGAGAAAGAGCAGGGAAAAGAAGAGGGGAAAAAAGAGGGGATCCGAAAGGTCAGGGCCAGGGAAGCTGGGATAATCAGAACAGGAGATAAGCTCCCAGAACAAGAGTGACCCACAAATCCCATTATGCTCCTCAATATAGACTCGCCATCCTTTTGATGTCAAACCTGAAGAAATGACATGTCCCAAAGCTAAGCCTCCTAGAGTTAAATATGTAAAGCACATGTTGGCCTAGAGCCACTGACAGCGGGATAACCCTGGAATTGACGCCCTTGTCTTTAATCAGTGGAGAATTATCCTAATGGTATTAGGTTTGATCATCCTATGTGATGGCCACATGTTCCTTAAACGGATTGTGACTCAACCCTGGATCTGCAGCCTCTGGGGCTCTCCTGGATGTCACAGTTGAGTGGGCGCGTGCCTTCCAGGGTGGTTCTGGCCCAGAACAAAGCAGCAACACGGAGGGGGGGTTGTGGGGGAGGGGAGGTAATCCCTAGCTTGGCATCCTCATCTGAAAACTAGTGTAAATTGAGTAAGAGCATTTTTAAAAGTTGGTGGATACTGCAACTGAAAGATGGGCTGGTTTTGGCAGCCAAGTTTTAAAATCCAAGCCTTTTGTTTTCATGAAAACGTTAATGATATATATTCATGCATTTTAAAAAAATCCACCCAAATTAATTTATCTTTTACTCCATGTTCTTTCAACTTTAGAAAATATCCTCATATAATTTCTTAGGTCAACTTGTCCCCATTGCGTCTATGAGCAGGATTCGTGCGTTTGATGGAAACCACCTGCCTGCTGTAGTCAGTATTCTTTTTTCTTTTAAAGATTTATTTTATTTTCCTTTGCAAGGAGGAATTATATAGAGAGAATGCAATGGTTCACTCCCCAAATGGCTGCAATGGGTGAAGCCGAGCTCATCTGAAGCCAGGGGCCAGGAGATTCTTCTGGATGTCCCACATGGGTGCAGGAACCCAAGGATTTGTGCCGTTACTCACTGCTCTCTCAGGCTACAAGCAGAGAGCTGGCTAGAAGTGGAGCAGCTGGGGCACTAACCTGTACTCACGTGGGATGCTGGTGTCCCAACTGCGGGCTTAGCTCACCACACACAACACTGGCCCTTGTAATCAGTACCCTTACAGTTCCCAAACACCGGTACATCCAACACAGTAGTGAGGGCTTGGATGTTAAGGAGGCAAAGTCCATCCTCCGAGCAAGCACAACTTTGTCTATTTGTTTGTTTGTTTTTGTTTTTTGAGGATTTGTTTAACTTATTTGAGAGTTAGAGAAAGAAGGAGATAGACAGTGAGAGATCTCCCCTCTGCTGGTTCACTCCCATAAAGGCCAGTGCTGGGCCAGGATGAAGCCAGGAGGGTCATGCAGGTCTCCCATGTGGGAGCAGGGGCCCAATTACTTCAGTCTTTTTCTTTGTTTCTCCCTGGCCATTAGTGAACAGCTGCTTGGGAAGTGGAGCAGCTGAGACCCAAACTGGCATCCTCATGGGATGCTGTCATCGCAGGGGTGGCTTTAGCTGCCTCACTGCAATGCTGCTCCCTGCGTATGTGGTTTTAAGGAAGCAGGAGGCCAGGTTCAGAACAATCAAATGCACTTTCTGAAAAGTTTTATTTATTTTTATTGTATTTGAGGGACAGAGACAGACAGGTAGGAATGGAGGTCTTCCATTTGCTGGTTTGCCCTCCCAAATGCCTGCACACGTACAGGTCTTGGCCAAGCCAAACCCGGGACAGTGGAACTCAGTCCTGCATGATTGACAGGAATAAGTAGTTCAGACATCACCTGATCCCTCCCAGGACGTGCGTTAGCAGAAATCTGCTTCGGAGGCAGAGTCGCTGGAACTTGAACCAGCAACCTAACGTGGAATATCCTGCAGGGTTTCTTAAATCCTGGTTTCTACTTCTAACCATCAATTGCAATCCAGAAATCCAAGATTCCAGAATGGCACTCTCATTAAAAAATCACTCCAGATAATGTAGCTCCAAGAGAATCATGACAAAGAGCATAGAATCTGGTAATGTGTGCGTTACATCTCATTTAATTTTGCAAACACACCAAAGCTACCTGGGCATTACCATGTCAGTGGATGAAACTGATCCTGGGAGGAGGGAGGGAATACGTGAATTGGCTAAGGGCACTCAGATTGGAAGTGATGGTCCTAGAGTCAAACCCAAGGTATTTCAAATGAGCAACTCACTACAAAGTAAAGAATAAAATTGGCTGAAAACCAGTGGCCAGAGGAGCACCAAGAAAAGAAAGCTTTCCTTTCAGTGAAGAGGGTTGGAAAAAAAAATGTCCTTCAAGCAAGGACGTGAAAAAAAGTCAAAGGATTGTTCCAGCAGCTTCCAGTAGGCCAGCATGCTCTAAAAGGGAAAAACTCACAAAAAAAGACGAACATGGATGGGCCTGGCACAGTAGCCTAGCAGCTAAAGTCTTTGCCTTGCACATACCAGGATCCCATATGGCACTGGTTCTAATTCCACAAGCCCCACTTCCCATCCAGCTCCCTGATCGTGGCCTGGGAAAGCAACTGAGGACAACCCAAAAGCCTTGGGACCCTGCACCAACATGGAAGATATGGAAGAGTCTCTGGGCTCCTGGCTTTGGATTGGCACAGCTCCGGCCAGTGTAGCTGCTTGGGGAGTGAATCAATAGATGGAAGACCTTCCTCTCTGTCTCCCCTCCTCTCTGTATATCTGACTTTCCAATAAAAATAAAATAAACCTTAAAAAGAAAGAAAAAGATGAACATGGAAAGGGTTGAGCATGAAAGCTCAGAAGGCCACAGCCAGCAGTCTGGCTTAGACTGAGAGCGAAGTTATGACACCAAAAGCATGAGCAGGTGGAGGGCATGATCTGATTTGCAGTTCTAGAGAACTCTGGATGTGTCATGAAGAACGGAAGGCAAACAAAAAGAAAAGCAAGGGCCCCAACTGGCAGAGGTCCCCTCCTAATAATTGGGGCTTCATAAAATGAGTGCCTGAATGTGAAAGAAGAAAAAAAAGGATAAATTTTGAGATTAATAACAAATGACATGTCTATTATTTAAGAAAATGGAGTTTTTCTTTGGCAATGAATCAACATAGGGTTTAGAAACATTTTCATTATTTTAAATAAAATATCCAAGAAGAACTTTTTAAGGGCGGAATTACTATTCACGGGTGCTCTTGTTCCCTTATTGGACAAAACTCCCACCAACCTCCTCTTAGTTTCCATTATGGATGCATCAACCATCAATATTAAGGCATCACAGTTCAGACAACTACATGAGTTTGGGGAAGATAAGCCCCACTGTACCGATAACAATAGAGAAATTCTCACTTTCACTGGACATCTAATTCAGAGAAGGCAGAGGGTGGAAAGTTTTAAAACATCAAACATTTAGTAGTTCTAAGAAAAAGAAATAGGTATATCACCATGGCATTCACATGCCTCATCTACACTCATTATGATCCAAATTCTGGGAAAAGGGAGTTTGTGAAATGGGGAGGATTATTCAATGTTGAAATTGACCTACATGCCCCCTTCAGGTTTCATTTTGATGACAATGATTTGACTCCAAAACACCATTCATGTACTTTTTCTACCCTTGCAGCTTATGAAAGATACAAAAAAAAAAAAAATAGAGAAAATCCAGTTATTAAAAAGATCTAAGCCAGTACCTGAACCCAAATGGATCACAACCATATTGCATATGTGTGTAAATTCACACCAAGAACACTCAAATATGAGTGATAGTATTATTAAAGGCAATCTCATTAAATATGTATACATATAGAGAGAGATGCATAAATATGTTACATATATATGTATATATGTGTGAGCATTATGGTATGTGTGGCCCAACATTCTTCTCTGGTCATGTTTAGAACGGAGGAATCCTTGGTGGCAGCATCATGACCCATACCTCTCGTTGTACAGTGTAGACTCCAAGGGACCAGGAACTAGGTCAGTGTTTTCCGCACTTTGCCTAATCCAGATCCCCACCCAAATGGCCAACTTTGATTAGACTTTGATAATGGGAATGATAAACACTGCTCTGCACCATCAGATTCATTGCAAGCACTGACGTCCACTCACTCTCTGAGTGTATCCTCCTCCACCATTCACACATGGGCTCCTTGGGATGTGATCACAGCTTCTCCTTGCTCTCCAGGCCTTCTACAACTATCACGTCTTGGAATTACTCCAGATGCTGGCGACAGGAGGGATAAGTTCCCAGCTGGGACAACATCTGGATAAGGAGAAATGCTGTGACATGGCCGACAGCTGCAGTGCCTTCTCCTCCGGAAGACTGCGGTGTAGGCTGGGGCTTCTGTCCTCAGACCAAACCATGCTGTCAGATCTTAAAGTGAGTGTACTCTTACCATAATGAAGTTTCCCACCTCCTCTCCTCTCTGAGTTTCTGAAAGTGATCCAGTCTGAGTTCTTAGATACCTTCTAACACAGAAAGTCATCAATAATGCTATCTTACACTTCCTTGTATTATACTCATAGAGGTTTGCAAATCACCCACATGTTTCAACATCTTACATGCTTGTAACAATCCAAAGGGTCAAACAAAGCAGCTGCTATTATCTCTACCTTCTAGATAAGTAAATCTGCAGGAAGCCTCAGAGATTCTCCATGGCATGGCTTGAATGAGGTCCCTGAAGTTCATTTTTGGAAACTAAATTCCCTAGCTCATAATATTGAAAGGTAGGATCTTCAAGGGGTCATGAGGATTCTGTTCTGTGGACCTGATCAATGCTATTATCTTTGACATGGATTAGTTATCACTGGGGTGGATGATAATGAATCAGTTTGGTCCCCCTTTCTTCTCTTTCTCTCCATTATTCTCTATTTCTATGCCCCCAACCCCCTACCATACCCCATGCCATGCTTTATTGCCCTTCTGCCATCCATTATGGGATGATCCAAGATTCCTGAACCTTGGTCTTGCCATGCTCCAGAACTCTGAGACATAAATCTCTGGTCTATATTAGGACTGAATCCCATGTATTCACCAGAATAGCACTAAGAGACACCCGATGACTTTGTGCGCTGGCCGGGACATTTATGACAATTTTGATGCTAATATTTACTGATTCTTTTCCTTGTACCCATATAGTTTTCCACATTTCATCTAATTTAAAGGGATTTGAAGGACAGGCACTATTACTGATTGCCTTAACAAATCAAGAATCTGAAAGCCAGAGAAACGGGGACTCCTCTGATGCTAGATTGTCAACCTGTGCCTGAGCAGGGGTCTATTTGATGACATTTAACCTGAGGTCTGATCTGAGCTGTTCCCTAAAGGGGACAAGTCGTTATGAGGAAATTGACTCTGTTACTCTATAGTATATCACCAGGGCCCCTTCACAAGGAGCCCACTCATGCAAGCCTCTGTTCCCAGCGTACATCTCAACTTACGCTACCAATACAAATGGCAAATCCTTTGTTATATGCGTATGTGCATGGACAAGCAGTCTCCAACAATTCCTTTAACATCATCCAGTCTTTTTCTGTTTCTGGTCCTGTGTTTCTCACTGATAGCTGACTTGTGAATGACCCTAAGCCCAGGAAACTACTGCTGACAACTTTCTTTTTGTATTAGAGGTTATAGGAGATTTGGCCAGACTCCTCCTCTTTATCTCTCCACGTGTTTCCTGTCCTCACTTTGCTACTGGTCTCAGGAATCCCAGAACTGGATAAATGCTGTCTTTAGGCTTGACTGGACTCATCAACCTCTGCTTTTGAACCCGTTGTCTATCCTCAGTGGTTTGGTTGGCCGAAGTCTGAGAGCAAGGTCAAGAGCATGTGACAGTGGAATAGCATGACTCTTTAAGGTTGCTTACCAACTCAAGCTATCGTGTACCACCAAAATTAGTTTTCTAGCCTTTTGTTATATGTTAACATGTGCTTGGAGTTCTTGCAAGAAGCAGATAATGAGCACCACTGAGGTTAGAGTTTCAAAGCTAATCATAAATTTAATTACATTCCCAATGAACATGGCCACCATAAAGTTTTATAAGAAATAGGTTTGAGGTCTACCAAACTTCTAGGAAAGGTCAATGACATGCTAGTAAATGCTTGTTATTAGAGTCTTAAGTACCCAGCAAGCATTTGTTTTTCTCTTCTTTCCTCAGCCAAGAGAAATCTTTGCACAACTATTCTGTGGCACATTAGATAATCTTGGAATCCTGTGTGTTGGTTTATACCGCATGATAGAAGATGAGCGAAACCCAGAGAACAAAAGGGGAGTATGCTAGTTTGGGAAGTGTGTGTCACTTCTTCAAGTGCAGCAGTCAGAATTAACTTCCTCCAGGGCTTGGGGTCCACAGTTATAAAGAAGGCAAAGTAATAATAATAATGCCATAGACTACAAACATCAAGAACCACAATACAAAATGTAGTAGAGTCTCTGACCCAAGTGAAAGCAGAAATGTAGACCCAGTTCTTAAATCAATCTTTTGCAGGTACCTTAATCAATGCCCATGCAAGTTTCTAAACCTGAAAAGCCATTGTCAGCATTGTAAAGACTCTCTTGTATTCTGCTGGGTTTGTTGGACTTGGCTGGACCATGGGATGCTTTTTATTTAGCAACTGTGCTTGGTACATATGATTAATGGAAGTGGTATGTTCAATTTTTTTTTTTTAAGATCACGGTGATAACATTGAGGAAGGGTGAATGATGAATGGGGCAGGAGGAGAAGAAAAGGAGAATTCAAAAGAGCATTATGATGCAAGTCCTCACTAAGATGCTCATGGTGGAGATGGATGATATTTAGTAGGCTAAGAGTAAATTAAAGCTGGTGGAATGGAAATGGAGCAAAGGAACCTGTTCCGGTGGGGGGAGAAGGAAGCCAAATTACACAAAATGAAATGGTCTCGAATAGGAGAAAAAAAACATTTTTCTGTTCATAAAGGAGAAAAGGAAGCAAAGAAAAAGATGTTAAGGCAGCTATGACTCTGCATAAGGGATGTACTAGTGCGAGTTTTTATTTAGCAGCAGGATTTCTCAGCCAGTGCTCAGAGAGAAGACGGCAGAAATATTACAGAGAATTGAGAAAGAAATAGAAGCTTAGATTGAGTGCTAAGAGGGACAGAAGAGGAGGCTTATTGGGGATTTGAGAAGTAACGCTAAACCATTAAGTGAAGGGTGAGGACTGGAAATCCTGATGAAGTTAAAGGGTAGTTGAGTTCAGAGTGAGGCCACAACTCAGGAAGAATGATGGGAAACTGTGGTTGAAGAGTGATTGATTGAAGCTTAAGATTGTTGAGATGGTACAGTGCCAGTAAATTGTGACATCACGGTTGTGGCCAGGAAACTGTTTTGGAGAGAAAGATCATCACATCCTAGACGACACAGAGCTGGGTCTGGATGGTGGGCTCGTAAAACACAGAGACACTGCAGGTGCATAAAATGACAGAGGCATTGGAGTTTGAAAGGATGTTTATTCCGAGTTCAAAGACCTCAATAAACCTGGATGAGTATGGATGACACTGATGAATCAGGAGAGAGTGTTGAGGCTCTACAGATCTCACCATGAAGAGACGGGTGGGAGGCTAGGAGAGAAGTGATGTTCTGAAAGCAGCACTGGGAAGCAGGAATGACACCCATATCCATCACTCATTCTTTCATTCTCTCTCTCCCTGCCATCTTCCCTCCCTCCCTAAACTTCCTCCTCCATCCATAACAGCTCTGTAAACACAATCCTGGGTAAGTATGCAGCTTAAACAAGGGTACTTCAACAGGTTCATGGAAAATGTAATTTAAAGAAATAGATCTTTTTTGGGTGCAAAAAAAAAAATTGGAAATCCATCAATAGCTTTTTTTTTTTTTCCTGAATACCCATCTCTCATGAACTTTAGGAAGATCCCTGACACCTGAAAAGACTGGAGGAACCCAAGTACCATTTTCATGTGTTAGGGAGTATGCGCTTTCTGCAAGTCTTGTTTAGGACAGCATAGGGTTCCGGAGGATGGAGTGGGAGAGACTCAAGTGGCTTGATTTTTGCATGAAGGAAGATGGATCCCTGAGGCAGTCTTGTAAGTAGAAGGGGAGAAACTCAAACTGCAGATCATGCAAGGTGAGCCTAGGAGCAGCTGTTCTGACATGAACATTGGGCTTTTGACCAACGCATCTCACATGTACAAAGAATGTGCTGTATACCTGACAGGTTGTTAAAGCACCCTGCTTCCCTTCAGTCTTCCAATGCAGGTCCAGCCTCTGAGTGCTCTTGACATTCATTTTTCACAACCCTCATTTGTCAGGCTGTGATTCTGTGTGAAAGCCGGTGTCTTAAGCATCATGTTAGCGTATACTTAAACCAAAAACGGAATATAGAGGATACATGTCATCTTCCGGTTTGACAAAGCATTCGTCAGTGCCCAGCAGTGTGCCAGTTCAATTCACGAGTGTGTACTAAAAGCAAGGACCACACACTTACTTCTCCCCCCAAATATGGGGAAAGTCATGACTAAGGTCAAAGATGTTTGGATTCAGGGACGGAGATGAAAGCCAGCCTCCTAATTCCCATTCCAGGGACTCTCCTATCCCAGAGTGCCAGATATATTTACTATTTAGCAAGAGCCAATGAAGCAAGGCAAACACACACACACACATGCATCTTTTAGCCCAGCAAAAAGACCTCTTGAGTCGGCCACAGAACCAGGAGCCACTCAACCCTGCAGCTTCAGAAGCTCGCAATTCTCTCGCTTTTCTTACAAGTTTGTGATTGACCAGGCCAGCCAACGAGTTTAAGCTGCTCCCGTCCAATCTTGTATTTTGCAATATCTGTTTCAGCATGGCCTTTTGTGAAAGGGAGTGCATGTCTTTGCTCTAGCCCTGTGAAATTATAGATGCGATGCCAGTGCTACTAGAGTTTGAACACAGAGCTGAGTTTTGGCCTCACCATCAGCTCAGACAAGAGGAGCGCAGTACCACCATCCTTCCCACCAGGGTACGGTTTGGATTCCAGAATTTACTTCTATTTGACCTCTCAGCAAGCAAGCCCAACTCAAACTCGTAAGCTATCACCAACACAGTCAAAATTAGACCTCACACAGGCTGCTGACAAGGGCCAGAGGAAGGAAACCCCGAAGACAATGTTCACGGAGTACAACTAAATCTGCCGAGGTTCTCCTAGCGCTCCTAACCTGCTGCATAGATCCAAGGCATCACCACCACAGGTGCCTCCAGACTGAGACAATACAGATGTTGCCAAGTTCATGCCTTTCAGTTAATGGTTCTGATCTTACCCCGTTGGGTCTGCTGTGATAAATAAACCTAAAATAAAATGCCCCCAGGGCCCGGCGCGGTGGCGCAAGTGGTTAAAGGTCCTCACCTTGCACGCCCGGGATCCCATATGGGCGCCGGTTTTAATCCCGGCAGCCCCGCTTCCCTTCCAGCTCCCTGCCTGTGGCCTGGGAAAGCAGTCGAGGACAGCCCAAAGCTTTGGGACCCTGCACCCGCGTGGGAGACCCAGAAGAGGCTCCTGGCTTTGGATCGGCATAGTATCGGCACGTTGCGCTCACTTGGGGAGTGAATCATCGGACGGAAGATCTTCCTCTCTGTCTCTCCTCTCTGTATATCCGCCTTTCCAATGAAAAAATAATAAAAATAAATATTTAAAAAAAATGCCCCCAAAGGAAAATTCCTCACTCGGTACCCCCTTGAACACAAAGTGTGGTACCTGGAGTTGCCCTTCCAGTAGGGTGTGCAGCACAGGCTCAACTCCTCAGTTCCAAGGAAGGCAAGTCATTAGGTTAATAATGAGAAGGCCTTGCCCACAGGGTCAAACTCTGTCTCCAAAACCCTCAAGAATCTTACACTGCCTATCCCAGAACAGGTAAAGAGTAAACAAATAGGTATTCACCACCAGCAACAATGCTTTCCCAACACAACCTCTCACGCCACACTTTTTTCTTAGCTTATCTCATTCTGTAGGATGCAAGAAAATCCATATTGGGAAGTATTGGTGGGTACTGGCATCTAATGTAACTATCACCAGGAGCCACATCTAGACCCAGCACCCAGTAGGTATTTAACAACAAATAGTTGAGTCTCCTGGGATAAGGTTGCCTAAGCAAAGTCAGGTCAAGTGCAAGAGGTTACTGTCCAACTTCTCTGCTTTAGGAGTTAAGATGTCAGTGGGAAAAAAGGTGGGAAACGTGTCCCCATATCCACATTCCAAAACAAACCAGTCCATCGCTCTGTACGCCCCATCTTCAAGTCAGCCACTTAACCTTGGCACTACTGGATTCACACACTAAAAGCTCAATGCATTAAGGGGGTTCTGACTCCAAATTGGTGTTTTTTTTTTTTTTTTAAAAAAAAGATTTATTTTTATTATTTTTTCATTGGAAAGGCGGATATACAGAGAGGAGAGACAGAGAGGAAGATCTTCCGTCTGATGATTCACTCCCCAAGTGAGCGCAACGGGCCGATACTATGCCGATCCGAAGCCAGGAGCCTCTTCCGGGTCTCCCACGCGGGTGCAGGTTCCCAAAGCTTTTGGGCTGTCCTTGACTGCCTTCCCAGGCCACAGGCAGGGAGCTGGAAGGGAAGCGGGGCTGCCGGGATTAGAACCGGCGCCCATATGGGATCCCGGGCGTGCAAGGCGAGGACCTTTAACCACTTGCGCCACTGCGCCGGGCCCCCAAATTGGTGTTTTTGTAATGATGGATCTTTCATAGGTAAAGCCGTATTCCACTAGAGGACACTACTTCAAAAGTTTGGTGGGAATTTGTTGCTAAAAACTATGCATGTATTCCAAAATTTTTTTGCACCGAAATAAACGTACCTTTCAGTTGCATTTCAAGTGAGGCTTTTTTGTGTGTTTTATTTTGTCTTGTTTTGTTTTGAAGCTCCATAAAATGCATGCTAGGTAAGAAGGGGGATGAAAGAAAATAATAAACTGTATTTCTCATAAGTCATTTTATATAACGTCCTGATAGCTTCTACATTTTAACAACATCTTTGCTGACTTGCTATTATTATGTCTGTTTTACAAAGGAAGAAACTATGTCACCAACAGCGTTGCCAGATAAAATAAAGCATCCTCAGTTAAATTCATTTTCAGATAAACATTGCATAAATTTCTAGTTTCAGAATGTCCAAATCGTTGCACCGAACTACTTACTAAGCGCTCAGATCTGACCTGGTTTGTTTCACACCAGCCATTGTATACATATTATGTCCAAACACACAAATAGAATAAGGTAAAGAAAAAAGCCACCCATATGAAATAATAGCTAGGTCTTCCGTATTAAGAAATCAATCAGTGCAGAAAAGGTAATCGTTTTAAAAAGCAAGTTGCCAGAAACTAGGAGTCTGGGGGCCTATGCACTTGCTTTATCCAGCTCAAGTTCTGCGATTCTTCCTCAGCCACTTCCTCGGTTCATTTTTCATAGAGAGAAAAAGTTGAAATAAAAGATTCTTGAGCATTACTTCTGCCTGCGTTTGTTTTAAGGACTGTTTATGCGAAACACAGAGTGACTAAGATTACTTTGGCCTTCATTTATTCAGCATGTTGATTGGCCACCACTGTGCTGTGCTGGAAGCTGAGAAAGACCAAAACAGAGTCACTTTCTCCATGCAACACACTCTTTAAAGGAAGCCAGGAGAAGCACACAGGCCAGGTCATAAACCAGAGGAAGAGCTGCTTGAGATGGCAATGGAGAGGGTAGGATCGGATTAAGAGACCATGTGAGGCATAGCAACAGACTGCCTTTTAACGACAGCAAGGAGTTGCTCAATGATTGAATTAATGGAGTGAATGATGAGCTGTATACTTCCAAGGGTCACTCTGACAGTGTAATTTCAGCAGTAGGACTGACTCCAGCTGAACTTTCTTTCTGCTACAAACGCTCAGAGATGTTAGATAAACCATGATGAAAGAATATGGGAGCATGTAGCACTTCTGTAAACAGCCAGCCAGAAGCAAGGGAGAAGTCATAGACAGAAACGGTGTTAAAGAGCTTGGACTACAAATGTGCAGGATGTGTGGTCAGTGCCTGGATTTAGACTATCAGGAAGCCACGGGATGTGGATGAGAACCAAGACCCAACTGAACCGTCAGTGGAAAAGGACCAGCCCAGCCTGGAGAAAAGCAACAAAGAAAAGTGTTTTTCGTGGGCCCCCAAAGAGTCAAAATCACTGACCTTTGCCCAGGACTCTGGGTACAGAAAACGCACACCATGAGAAAAATGGATGCCCCCAAGGTCGTACCATCTGTGCCACAGGTGGCTGAAATTGAACATTGAGAAAAGAGTGGAAAGAAAGCTGGTTCTGAAGCAGTTACACTCCAGAGCTGAATGGTGGGAAGAAATGAATAATGATTTGCAGCAACAATTTTTATGACTTGGGGCACACAGGACTCCATACAGAGAAAAGTAAATTGCAAACTTTTTTGAAAAATGGGCAATAAGACCACAATAAAAAATTGGAAATGACCTGACGGAATTATTCTCCTAAGTGAGAATCAAGAGACAAATCCAACAAGAGGGTTAGAATGACCCTGGACGTTGAATACTAGAACAACTTTAAAAACATCATAAAATTGATACGTTGAATCTAATGGAAATGATTACAAATATGATTATAAATCATAATGAAAGAAGAGTGCACTGTGGAAAAAGTGCAGCCAGAGTAGAAAAGAACTAAAACTTCCAGAACAATTTAGTGGATGAATTAAGGAATACATTGGTTACAGATAGTTTTGAAGAACTTATCTAAAAATGCAAGTGAAAAAATAAATGGAAAACATAAAAGGGACATTGAGAAAAGAATGAAAGATGCAGTTTCCATAAGGACATACAACATACAAAAGGATCTTAAGAAGTTCAAAACTGATCAATAAAAGGGAACGACTTCTAAGATTTAAAAATCTGATGACTCATGAGCAAGAAACCAAAACTAAATTCACAAACAGATATAGCAATGTCATACATAGACAGCAAGGCTGAGTTCCTAAAAAAGAATTATCACTGAAAAATCCACAGGGCAGTGGCATTGAAATGCTGAGGGTGTAAAAATAGAAGCATGGAAAACGGGTGTCTGTGGGGTTCAGGGACAACAGGTCATTAAGTCAATAAGATGGCGACTAACAGTCATGGTCCCTGGTGGGCAAGATGGCGGCCAAACATAGAGCCCTGGGCGTGAACCAGGGCAGCAGTCACATCGTTTCAAAGAAAGACTGATTGGCCAGGGCCGTTTCACTCACCTACCCCCCGCCTACGGGAGGTGGCTTCCGCAGTCATGCTCCTAGTAATTGGCTCCTGGTTTCTCCCCTTCTGAAATTTCTGAAATTCCTACCCAGAGGCTATCCCTTATCCTATGTAAGAAACTGAATTTCCCCAATACATCGGAACTGCTTAGACAGAACCCCTGTCCCTCTGTTTCTCGCTTGCTGGGAGGCTGGGTACCCAGGTGGGCAGCAGGCTCATCCCCTCTGGCAACGGGGTACTAGAGGAATCTGTGGGGGACACCCCGCAGGTATAGTATCTACATTCAAGAGGGGAGGGGAAATTCAAAGATAATTTTGGAGCTATCTTTTGAAAGAGAAGCCTAAGAACTTATGACTTAGAGTCTCAGATTGAAAAAGCTAATAGCAGGCTATGTTTCAGTAGGAAAAGAATGACTTCGCAAGGATGGAGAAATAGTCAAGAAACAGCAATGAGAACCGAATTCGAACATGTTATACAGATCCATTGTAATAATAGCAATAGTAATAATTTGTGAATTGTTAAGCTATTAAAATTGCATGTTAAAAGGGAAAATGTGAATAAAATGTAGTCAAATCAAGTTAGTCTAAGACTGTATATGAAGAAGATTGATTAACTTTGGCATTTTTAAAATATATAGTGAAGATGCAATTTTTGCAGATTAAGCCCTAAGGCAGCAAAGAACACACACTACTTTGACATCTGGTTAGAGAAGCTATTCAAGGAACACAAAAATGGATTTCAAAAGTACTGATTCAACTCACAAGAAATCAGGATTATTTTTATAGCAGCCAACAAAAGGAATAATATATGCAGAACATTCTAAATATACATATACATGCAAATATATATTAAATATAAGTAGATAAGTTATAAGTTAAAGGTTAGAAATTAGGGGATTCTACTTAAAAACAGTTATATTATGCTCATAGCAGAAAATAGAATGTCTCAAGAAATGTGAAACTGGATGGGAATAATCTAGAAAAATATGAATCAAAAGAACTGGTAATGTTAGAAATATATAACATAAATAGTAAAATCAATACTGAGGATAAATATTTCACTTAGTACACATAATAACTACCAAAGTATCCATTCTCATCTTTTAAGTATATAATGTGACCTTAAAAGTTTCCAAAATGAAGGACCCAGCACAGTTGCCTGGTGGCTGAATCCTCAGCTTACAACGGCCAGGGTCCCATATGGGCCGGCTCATGTCCTGGCTTTTCCACTTCCCATCCAGCTCCCTGCTTGTGGACTGGGAATGCGGCAGAGGACGGCCCAAAGCCTTGGTGGTGTTCTGCACCCATATGGGAGACCCAGAAGAGGCTCCTGGCTCCTGGCTCCCTTGAGCTCAGCTCTGGCAGCTGTGGCCATTTGGGGAGTGAATCAGTGGATGAAAGGTCTTCCTGTCTCTCATTCATTCTGTAAATCTGCCTTGCCAATAAGTAAATACACAAATGTTTTTTTAGTTTTTTTTTAAGGGAGCAAATAAAACAACAGAGAAAAATCAATGCTACACCCAATGCCATAAACTCAGCAAGTCTCCCAGGCGAGTGTAATGGAAGGAGTGATGTAGGTTCAGATAAGGAGAGACCACGATTCCAACCCTAGGGAAAACACACAATTCTTCCAGCAGATGTACATTTCAGCTTCCAACAGTCATCCCCCAAGCCTTGCTTCAGGAATGAGTGATACTGCACAATCCTGCGGCAGTAAAATGAAAGCTTGGTAGCTTTCATTGACATTACATTTCTTCTTTTTTTTTTTTTTCATTTTTCCATTTTTTAAACTATATTTTTGACAATCTTTACATAGTTAATTAGGGTAAAAAGGTTCAAGCGCTACAGGAAAATGGGTAAGACTACCATTTCCATATTGTTTCCTTCATGTATCTGAGGTAAAGGGAGATTTTAAGGGAGAAGCCCCACCCAGTCTCCCACCCACCCCAGGTCCCACATGTGGGGCATGCTCCTCCGAGGGTCTTTGTTCAAGTGGTTTTGATAGTTCAACAGTTCTGAATTGCTGCCAATCTCACCACTCCAAGCACGATGAGGGCATTGGAGAATCCACTGATTGACACAGTCCGTCTTAGAGTCTCCATTTGCCCAGTTTTTTTCACTGCCAACATATAGCTGAGGTGGTTGATCGACTTTTTCTGTCCTGTCTTTTCATGGTTAAGGTTCTGAGTCCAGCAGTTCGATTGCAGGGGATCCCCAAAGAAACTTAGAAGTGTTCCTGTTGTGCTGGATTTTGAAATCCCCAGATAATCATCAAGTCTGAAGTCAGTGCTAAGGCATAAAGGTGGCTTATTCAGGTTAACCTAGGTCTCCCAGCCACCTCCCCCAGCCCAGCATGACTGGGCGGGGGATGGGCAGCCACAGTGAGGATGCTGCAGGATCCGCAGGGAGGGCAAAAAGAAGTGCTAGCCAGAAAGAGAGAGAGAGAGTGAGAGACAGAGCGAGAGCCCAAGCTCCCTAGTTCTTATACATTTCAGGCTATTAATTATACAGTCATGATTTAGCAGGCTTCTATTGGTGGGTTTGAAGCAAGCAACTTTAAAAAAGTACAAACTGATGAGCTATTGGACTGTGAATCTTATCAAACACCACTTCCTGAAGAGTGGTCTGCCTACGTGACCTGCCAGGTGTCTTGCCAGGTGTCACGTAGACTATCAGGCCTGGAGTTCACACAGCCCCCCCAGCCAAGCCATTAAGGCAGAATCACAAAAGGCAGAAAACATCTAGGTTCTTCATTCCCAGGCTAGATTCTTGTATGTACTAGCAAGCACAGGGCCCAGCACAGTCCATCGCCCCAATCAGCTGGTGATTGCAGCTGCTGGGTTGGTTCTGTTTCCATCCCTGTCTTCCACTGGAACCAATGGGTGTTGCAGCCCAGCCTGATTCTGCCCAGCCCACACTCAGTCCTCACACAAACCAGTGGGAGCTGCAGCCTAGTCAGAGCGACCCACAATAACCCCAGCCAGGCCCGCCTCCTACCCTGGTTTGCCACTACGTGCAGCAGACTAGTCCAGTCTGTCCCACGTCCCATTCGGCTCTCCTACATGTTAACGGGTATTAAAGCCTAGTTCCATCTAACCAGCTCAACTATCCAGCCCTCACAGATGTTGTTGGGTGCCTTTCTGTCTAGCCAACGCAACCTCTGTCCTGGTTTTCATGCTCTCCTGTAGGAGTGGTAACCCAAGAGGGAGGAGCCCACTATTTCCCTCCCAGGCCACTACCACTCCTGGATTATGCACTCTCCAGGTGGTTCTGTGGTTTAACTTGACAGAATTAGCTCCCAGTGCCAGCTTCTGCCAGCTGATGCTGCAGCAAAGCCCAAACAACCCTCACCCACTCTAATTTTGTTTGCACCAGTAGGAACAATCAGCCCAGCCTGGCTTTTCCCTGATCTAGTCTACATGAGGCGCACAGGTGTTGTAGCCCTGCTTAATCTGGTCTGCCCCCATTCCAGCCCACTCTCTCCAGTGGGAGTAGCTGTACGGCAAGGGGACCCTCCTCCTTAATCCCCCTGCTGGCCCTGCCCTCTCCCTTTGTGTTTCTCACATGTGCTGTTTGGATGCTGCGGTCACATCCGGTACAGGCAACCTCACCTTGGCATTCCGTATTGTGCACTGGTTTTTGTCGCGACTGAACCTGGCTCAACCCACACTCTGTTCTGGTGCTTGGATTCACCAGGAATGACATGAACTGGTTCAGTCTGGTCGGCCTCCGACCCATGCCAAATGTATGCCAGTGGGAAACTTTCCATGGCCTGTTCTGATGGTACCACATTTCAACCAACAAGACTTACCAACATATTTTGAAATACTAAAAAAAACTAAATTAACTCCCCTAAGTCAAACTTAAAACGTCATATACATATTGCAAACGTTTGAGACCTAAAAATGAAATGACTATGTATTAAAATGTGGATATATTTCTTCACAAACCAGGTTGGGGTGATGGGATATCAGCATGCAAGATCATAAGGTCTGACCCTTTATATCATATTCAAAAATAATGTGCCAAACAAATTTAAACATGTAAATGCAAAGCTTGAAACTTTCTAAGTCTGGCCCAGCAGTGTGGCCTAGTGGCTAAAGTCCTTGCCTTGAACGCGCTGGAATCACTTATGGGCACCAGTTCTAATCCCAGCAGCTCTACTTCCCATCCAGCTCCTTGCTTGTGGCCTGGGAAAGCAGTCGAAAATGGCCCAAAGCCTTGGGACCCTGCACCCGTGTGGGAGACATGGAAGAGGCTCCGGGCTCCTGGCTTTGGATCGGCACAGCATCGGCCGTTGCGCTCACTTGGGGAGTGAATCATCGGACGGAAGATCTTCCTCTCTGTCTCTCCCTCTCCTCTCTGTATATCTGACTTTCCAATAAATAAATAAATCTTAAAAAAAAAATTTTTTTAAAGACTACTTCACTCAAGAGCCCATAGTGTGTTATTTGGAGAATTCACACAAACATGCTGTGTAAATAAATGGATGGCTTCGTTCAGGCAGCCCAGAGCAGAGCCCAAGTACCACCTACCGGCCGAGGTGTGAGACAGCCAGGTACAGAGGAGCCAGCTGGAGGCATTCAGTGACCATCCTTCAGCTTGGCTGTACACGATGTGTTCCCCAAGCCAGAAACACCTGCTGGTACACTCTTTATTTCATGGAAATGTATGTTTCCATGAGCTTTTGGAAACCTTTTGGTAGACATGGGTCTCAAATACTTTTGCATTGAAATGAACATACCTTGTAATTCCATTCTCATAAACTTGGAATCCCTCACACAGTGGATTCTAGAAAATTGGAAAGACCCAGTGATATGGCTTTCATGAAAACTCCCTCCTCCTGCTTCTTGCTGGTTGACATGCTCCCAGACCTATCATGCCTTCCAAACACCTCTGATGAATTACAAAACCCTCAAGCTGATTACCTTCAAATTATAAAGAACTAAGGGAGGTTGGAATTCAACAAGATGGGTGCCATAACTTACAGTTGAAAAACATCAGAGGGGCTTTGCCCAGGCCAGATAGATCAATACATCCAACTAGTGGCAGGAATCCTGGGTTCTGGATCTACATATGCTGAGAGTACTGGAAAGTGAGGCACAAGGCGAGGTAGTGAGAGGCGCCAAGAGCTGCTGCTGATCAGAAGGGAGAGAGGCAGGCCAGGCCTTCACGCTAATTAGGTTTGAAAGACTACAGCATGAGCGCAGCTGCTGCACACTGCACAGAAAGACACCTGCACGCCGATGCTAAATTCCCACTAAACCAACTGCGAGTCCCCAGGGATGTCGCAAGGTAAACCTGATCGTCTCTGTCATTTACAATCACTATCAGGCAAGTGGCTTCAATAATTTTACCAGGGAGCCAATTAACAGGTCCCCGAAGCTATCAAGCCTCCATCCTCTTGGGTTTGAAAAGGAAAAAAAAAAATGTGAATCTTTTGTGCTTCTGTCTTCCACACGCTTCCTCTTCTAAAGGTGGGAGAAGGCAACGCTTTCCTAACCGGGGTTCCTGGGGTCAGGTGAATGACTGAAGTGAGTGCTTCCTCTGGCACTCTGAATTAGCCTTTGAGTAGTTTTGCTATCTTGTTTCTGACGTTTAGAGGTGCTGACCAGCTCTTTAAATCATTCTTATCTTCAAGAAAATATCTTTGGAGCTCTTCTGCTTGGTAGAAAGTTGGAAGGAGGTCCCCAAGGCACTCAGAAGATGACAAAGAAGGGCCACTCCTGCCTTCTATTGCACCACTCTATGTCACTACTCTCAAAAATGGAAAAGCAAACTAAGATATGTTTCTTGGATGCCCAAAAGTTAAAAACCAAAGCAGTGCTTGTTCGTTTGTTTCATCAAATGGAATTTTCAGGAACCTTTTCAAGACCTCTCAAATATTTGAACACTACTCCAGGCTCCTGCCTGCCTGCCAGCCTTAGCCCCACCTCCCTTAACTCAAGTGTCTGTACTGTTTCTTAATTGCAAATCAACCTCTGATTGAAACTAACTCACTGAGTTGTGAGAGTGGAGTAACTCCCACTGCACTCATGATGTCATTTATTGCTCATGAATAGGTTGGTGGGCAAGCATTATCTCAATGAGTTTCGTTTTCAGGGGGTAGAGTGGAGGCTGGATTCCCCATCCAGGACGGAAACTACCCTGCATGTGTCTCCCCTAGTCCAGACCAATTAAAGCCTGTCAGGAGAAGCATAGTAACACCCACCAAGGAGGAAAACCACAAGCACCATGGACTCCCTGGGAACCTGGTCAGCAGCTGAACACACATCTCCCTGGGAGCCTGCTTCCTTGTTCTCCGTGCTGCAATCAGGGTCTCCTTCCTTACTCTGTGCCCACTTCAGTGGCTGACCTTCTGTGTCCTGGATGATCAAGGGGGGCGGATTGTAGTACCACCTGGAAGGTCCAGGAGAAGTCTGGGAAAGGTTGTTGATAAGGCTGCACCTGCAGAATACAGCCCCCTTCTTGTCAGCCAAGCAGTGACATATGGATTCCCCAAGGTCGAGCGGAACCCGTAGCACTCTATAGCACCGCATGAGGCTCATTTCTTTATCCCCAAACCCTTCCTTTACAGCCCCCTAATAAAAATGACTCCTCCTGTTCCCTGGGCTTGATTTCCCTGGCCGTGACTTCCCTGGCCCACTGTCTGTACTGGACCAATGAACCTCGCCCAGGAGCGACCCCTATTAATAAAGCTTGTTTTAAGTTGAATTTGATTTTATGTGGATTTCTGGTTCTGAACATGAGCCCAAGCCTTCCACTAGTCTTGGAGATGTTTTTCAGTATCATTGGCCCTTAATGTCATTCCTTTTTCTTACCTTCCTGTCCCCAACTTTTCAATTAGCAGTTTACAATCATTCTTTATTTCCATACCTACTTCACAACTCAAACCACCTCCATCATTCTGTGAAAATGCTTTTGGGGGGCAGGTGGGGGCGGAGGGGCAGGGTTTCAATCAACTATTGCATTTGCTCCATGTAGCTGAATATTCAATACTTAGCTGCCTTGAAGCCTTAGCAGGACCTCATATACTTGTTCTGTATCCTTACATTGAAACCTGATCTTGCCTTAACTTCCGCAGATAAGCCTCTTTACTCTGACTACGCAATCCCACCTCTAGACTCTCCTTTCCCCCAGCACAGTAGGTGAGCATTACTCACAGCTTGATTGCAGGGTTGTTGTTTTTTTTTTTTTTTTCTTTTTCTTGTGTTTTAACTCTCAGTGATCACTTGGTAATTCAGATAATTGAGGCAAAACGGAGAGCCCCTAACTGAATTCAAAGGACAGGGTCACTAGCCTCTAGTCATTATTGTCATGCAAGAATGCGGGGCTAGTGCTGCCAGACTTTTTTTTTTTTTTAATTTATGCTTTTCATTTTTGTTTAGAGCTATGATTGAGTAGCTGTAGCAAACCAACTCTCACTCCCACCACAAAGAGAACAGGAAAGAAATGGACCAAGACAGTTGTAAATGATCTGTTTGAAGTAATCAGAGAGCAATAAAAATCAGCCAGAACTTGAAAGGGTAAGATTCAAGTGAGAAGAAAAACTTTGAGGTGAGTTCACCATTTTCTACTGCTTTTCCCTCCAGGCACTTGCCAATTAGTAAGTGGTACTGGCCCAGAGATCAAGCTGAATTTTAAAGCTCTGAGTTTTCAACAGTCTCATGAGGATGAGGGGTGGAGGAAGGAGCTGGAGATGAGGGCTCTCAAGACAGCCAGGTGTTGAGGGCACCAGATGTTTGGAGAACAGAGCATCGGAAAACACTGAACTTGACTTGCTTTCTATGGCTTTTTTCATGAAGAATTCGTTTATTACTAACATTTTCAGTAGGGAAGACTGAGCAGCTCTGAATAAGTAATCAGTTAAGACGCCAGAAAGCTAAGCAGAGCTTTTGCCAGTCCCACTGTGCCAGGGAGGTGAAAATCGGTATTCAAAACTGGGCCAGGTGAGTGGGTCCAGATAAACGAGCTGGCTTTCAGCTGAGCCCTGTGAGAGAACTTGCTTCAGAATTTCTTCAAAGTACAATCAACACAGTTCTCACCAAGCTTGCAATCCAACTTCCATATCTCTTCCTCCTTGATTATATCAAAGTAAGCAATGCCTACCGTAATTACGGGTAATTACGGTAAATTGTGGGTAAAAAACGCCAAATTGCCACTGTTGGAAATCTACGTTACTCAGTTTCTGCGCTGTATACGCATAATACCAACCACTCCACAGAAATGGCTGCAGGTAACATCACGCATTCCTCTGGCGACTTAAATGAGCCCACAGAGAGGCCAGCTAAGCCTTCCTTCTTCCTTTTCTGAGATATGACAATGACACCAAGAAGAGGGATGACCCACAGGTGAGCTAGTTAGAACATCTGAGATCAGGCTGAAATGAACTCAGAGGACCATGCTCAAGCTATCACGTGATGGGGAAATTCACCATCAAACAGCACTATCTCAGAGAAATTATCCTAAAAACAGGAAAGTAAGATCTAAGTGTAGAGGCAAATAAAATAAGACACAGAGAAGACAACAAAATAAAAATATGTATACCGATCTATAGGAGACGTGGGGCATGGTGATAATGTCTAACATGTAATTGAAGTCCCAAGAAAACAAGGGAGAGAGGAAGAGACCGGTAGATAAAATAATTTTGTTTGTACGTGTTCTGATGAAAAATTATTGTAAACTGAAGCTATCAGCCCACACAATCAAGAATGAGTACAAATTGATTTGACCATTAAACAGTACGAACATCATAGTGATAATAATGTGGTGTATAAAATAATAAAAACATGGAGTTGGTAAATGGAATTAAAAATATCCAATGTTTGTGGATTGCAGGAAAAATTCCCAGAAATACTAATTCATAGTAGCTTCATTAAATGACACGATATTATGATCTCAGGCAAAGATTAATAAATTATAAAAAAAAAGATGATAAACTATGAAAAACAACATAAAAATTTCAATAGATTAAAAAAAAGCAAAAAATTACAAAAGGGTATAGTAATCAGATAGAAATGTAGTGTCTTTCAAAAATAAAAAAGAACTACTTGCTCAAAACTAAAATTACTCTGATTGAATGAGCAAATCCAATGCTTATTTTCACAGCTTAAATATATGCCACCAAAAGATTCAAGATTCAAACCTAAAAAGCATAAAATTCAGAGAAAATTCCTGATATTAGCTATGTTTCCTGTTTGGGTAACAAATGACATAGATCTAAGGAAAACAGTATTGAGGGAATTTATACTTTAATTGTATCACTTTAAATACTTCAAACAAAAATTGTTAGAAGGGTAGGAAAAACTATATAAAGACACAAAATGGCGCATTTTAACTAACGTTTCTCGGTTACTGATACATTTATAAGGATAACAAGTGTTAAATAAGTAGATGTGGGCTGACAGCAGGCCTTAGTGGGTTAGGCCTCTGTCTGCAGCTCTGGCAATCCGAGTGGGCACAGGTGTTCTGTGTCCTGGCTCTTGTCCGCTTCATTTTTGGGGGGTTTTGTTTGTTTTTAATTTGCGCACTCGTATTTGCTGTAGCTCAATCAGTTCACAATGGCTAAGATATGCAATCAACCCAGATGGCCATTAGCAGATAACAGGATGAAGACAATTTAGTATAGGTACAGCATAGGCACAGTATAGGTACAGTACAGGTATAAAAAAGAAGGAGATCCAGACTTTTCCAACAAAATGGATGCAATTGGGAACCATTATGCTTAGTGAAATAATCCAGTCCCCAAAAGACAAATATGTGTTTTCCCTGACTTGTGGCAACTAGTAGAGTATGAGCAGAGTAATCTATATAACAAACTTCAACCTGGGTTGAAATCCCGAGTTTCAATTGCTGCTTACAACCTTTGTCTACTATTGGGGAACATTATTATTATTATTTTTTTAATTTGCTATGTGTTGAATTATTTGCCTAATGGAGTGATAAACCTGTGGTTTTGAGGTGAACTGAATACATCATGCACATTCCATTGTAAAAATATAAAAGAAAAAAAAGAAGAGTGAAGGAGGAGGGTGATTGGGGAATATGAAAAGAGGGACAGTATGAGGTATCATTATGTGCCTGAGTCTATATTGTGAAATATGTCAGACTGGCTCATTTTATGTAAACAAAATAATTTAAAACTCAAAAAGTGCCAATTAGAAAAGAGAAATAGGCCCTGGCAACATGGCCTAATAGCTGAAGTCCTCACCTTGAACACACCGGGATCCCATATGGGTCACCAGTTCTAATCCCGGCACCCCACTTCCCATCCAGCTCTCTGCTTGTGGCCTGGGAAAGCAGTCAAGGACGGCCCAAAGCCTTGGGACCCTGCACCCGCGTGGGAGACCTGGAAGAAGTTCCTCCATCAGACAGATGATCTTCCTCTCTGTCTCTCCTCCTCTCTGTGTATCTGACTTTGCAATAAAAATAATTAAATCTTAAAGAAAAATAAGTAAGTTAGTAAAACATTGATCCCATTATAGGTCACAAAACAAGGCTCAGCAAATTAAAAAAAGAAAATGAGTTCAAACATCATCTCAGATGATCATGGCGTGTAACCAAAGACCAATAAGTCAAAATTCCCCAGAGTTATGAAAACACTTGAAAATGGAACAACAAGCAGGTAAAGGAACAGTGGATTAAAAAAAAAATCAAAGACTCAATTTTTAAATTGTTTGAAATGAAAGAAGACATCACTACAACGTATCAAAACGCGTGGGACACTGTCAAGGCAGTGTTAAGAGGAAAGTTCATACAACCAGAGCTTCCATCAAAAAACTAGACAGACACCAGGCAAACAAACTAACTACATCTGAAGGAGCTAGAAAAGCAACAGCAAAATAAACCCATGATTGACAGGAAAGAAGAAAAACCAAAACAACAAGAAATAAACCAAAGAAAGCCGAACAACAATACGTAAGCTCAATGAACCCAAGAGCTGGTTCTTTGAGAAATCAACCAAATAGATTCACTATTACCGCAACTAATTAAAAAAGAATGAAGGAAATACAAATGAACAGAAGCCAGAGACAATAAAAGGAAATATCACAATGGGTACCTCGACTATAGAGTAAGCAGGAACTATTTGGATAAATTTGAAGACCTAGCAGAGGCTAGATTTCTGGATATATACAATTTACCAACACTGAGTCAGGGGCTGCTTAGAAATAAATCTCAATAGACTTTAAACTAGGACAGAGATTGAATCAGTAATTAAATCCCTCCCAAAAAGCAAAAGCCCAGACCAGATGGCTTCACTGCTCAGTTGCACTTCCCACCCAGCTCCCTGCTTGTGGCCTGGAAAAACAGTGGAGGACGGCCCAAAGCCTTGGACTCCTGGAACCACATGGGACATCTGGAAGAATCTCCTGGCTCCCAGCTTTGGATCAGTTCACCTTCGATCACTGTGGCCATCTGGGTAGTGAACCAGCAGATGGAAGATCTTTCTCTTTTGCTCTGTCTCTCATTTTCTCTGTAACTCTACCCTTCATATAAAAATAGAACATGTTAAAAAATAAAAGATATCGAGGATGTAAGTAGTATAATGGAATAAATTGGCCTAATTGACAAATAGGAAATACAGAACACAACTGCTAAATAAACATGTTTTTCCCTAAAGAATGTATAGAACATTTGCCATAGATTGCTCTTATTTGGAATACAAAGGCTCTCTCCATTGATTCTTTTAAGCACTGAAATTATTCAGTTAGAGGAAAATGAAGCTAAAAATCAATGAAAAGGAAAAGTCGAAATTTCTCAGAGAACTAGAAATCAAATAATATATTTTTTAAAAACCATACAGATTAAAAGAAAATAAAAATCAGAAGACACAGGGGATTGGATTATAATGCACAAGCTATGTATCAAACCAGCCAACATTGTGCATCCAATGTACCTTTAAGTAGCTACATCTAAAAAGAAAATTACTCCAAATGGGCATTTGTCCTAGAGGTGATCAGAACACCTGTAACCCGCACGAGATGCGGAAGTCTCAACTTTGACTAGTGAACCACTCCAGCATTGAGGCCCTCAGGACTGGCATCCAAAAGGAAGTAATGACTGTTCAATCCAGATCTCCCACCTGGGTGGCAGGAGGCCAACCCCTTGAGCCATCATCCACTGCCTTCCTTCCCACTCGCTTTAGCAGGGAACTGATTTCAAAGCAGATTCAAGTCTGTGCTTGGATATGGGATGTGAAGATGATAAACAGTAGCTAAAGCAGTTTGGTACAGTGCCTTCCCTTAGTTGAATGTTTAAGTCAGTGAGACTTCATAACCTACCTGTCTATCTGAGTTGCTGCTTTCTTTTTGATATTTAGAAGATGACTTCACACATAATAGATGTTAAATGGATATCAGTTGAAAGAATGAATGGAAAATGTAGTCTCCTACCAGTAGGATATTCTACTTTTAATGATTTATCAGGAGCCCAGCTCCATCAGGGCCTTCTTTCTGGATGGCAGGAAGCAAGAGCTTGGCACACGCCCAGGGAACTGGAGTGGAAGGAGAGCCGCTGGGAATCACATTAGCATTCTGACATGAGATGCCCCATCACCACCCAAGAGGGACTGCAACATGCCAGTCCCCTAGAAGCACAGTTTTCAAAGCTCCACAAAGTTCCATTTAACACAAGTAGATTGATAAGTTAGTCCTGAACACATCTACTGAAGTGTCACACCACTAATGACATAAACGATAGTAGCCCATATGCACACAGCTTTTGTCACCATCAAAGATATTCTGTTTGGGCGTCTTCCATGTAGGGTTGAGACCAGGAAGAAATCTTCCTAACCTGCTATGAAGGCATAGTACTCCCAGATGTCTGCAAGAAATTGCTCTTTTCTTTTTAAAGATTTACTTATTTTTATTACAGAGTCAGATATAGAGAGGAGGAGAGATAGAGAGGAAGATCTTCTGTCCGATGATTTACTCCCCAAGTGAGCACAACGGCCGGTTCTGTGCCGATCCAGAGCCAGGAGCCAGGAACCTCCTCCAGGTCTCCCACATGGGTGCAGGGTCCCAAGGCATTGGGCCATCCTCGACTGCCTTCCCAGGCCACAAGCAGGGAGCTGGATGGGAAGTGGAGCTGCCGGGATACCAACGGGCACCCATATGGGATCCAGGCACATTCAAGGTGAGGACTTTAGCCACCAGAAATTACTCTTTTCACAATATCCTGCAGAAAGCATATGATTTCTTAATCCATGTGTTCAGAGTACACTAATACAAAGTTCTGAAATTAACAGAACTATCTTCTTCAGACATTTCCGTGTCACTCAGACTCACTAATCTCTACATCACCATTTCATGCTTGGCTTGAGTAATTCCCACAGTAGACATGCTAGGCCAACTGCATTGGAAAAGCAGTGCCTTCTTGCTGGGTTGGTGGGGAAATCTGAGTGCCAGTCATACCTAAAATGAAGGATCAACTAAACCAGCTGCTCCTCCAAGCAGAAAGCCCAGAATTACGGCTCTGATCCTTTTCATGGATGCGTTGTGAACTTGGGACAGAAACCTAACCTCTACACCTGAGAAAATTGCCAATGAAGCCCATTTAATCGGGTGCTTATAAGGGGCCAGGGTAGTTTCTTTGGGATGCACACACAAGAAGCCCACTGTGTGTTTTTGTATAATAATAATGTATTTGAAAGGCAGAATAACAGAAAAAAAAAAAAACGAGAGAGAGAGAGAGAGAGAAAGAGAGAGACTCTTCCATCCACTGGTTGATTCCCCAAAGCTGAAAAAACTGGAGGTAAAGCAAACCAAGCCAAAAGCCTGGATCTGCACCCGGTTCTCCCATGTGGCTGGCAGGGACCCAAGCACCTGGGCCATTGTCTACTGCTTTCCCAGGAGCATTTGTTGTAGTCCCTCCCCCCGAGCCCCAGTAGCCCCAGTGATCCCTTGTTCTTGGAAATTATTCTAGGCTTCCCACCAAAGACCCTTTTATGGTACTGCCAATCCAGTATTACTGGTCACTATTCCCAGTTCCCGCAGACAAGGGCCAACTCTTCCCAGCTTCCAGACAACCTGGAGAAAATAAGGAATGTGGACAATCCTGAAGTGCTTGTCAAAGTCATCCTCACTCAGGATGGGGAGGGGCATCAATAACTATTTCAGGATGGATGGGTAAATGAAGATAAATGTGTTCTCTCGTTGATTCTCTACCACCTAAACGAGGCCATATTTGCCATTGCTTTAGTCTACTTAATGATATGGAAATCCAGGTAGGGCTTGCAAGCTGGTCCAAAGAGCGGGGTTGCAGGACTGAGTGGGTGACTAGAAAGTCAGATGGGGTTGGCAGTGTTGAGGGTGGAGTTGCGAGTTGGGGGAGGCAGGCTGGGGAGAATCAAAGGTTTGATTCAGAAGAGAAAAAATCCTTACTGGGTCAAGGCAGCTTTTGCATAATTTCATTATCACCAGGAATAAGAGAAGTAATCATATTAGATGTGTGGCTTGTCTTACCTTCCTTTTTGAAGTCATCCAGGTTTAAACACTTTGTGTGAGTGAGTTGGTCAGAAGGCACCCGGTCACTAAGGCAGGTGCTGTCAGAGCAAAGCAGACGAGTTTTTGATGTTGACAATGACATGTATTCCTGCACGAAAAGGAGTAATCCATTTGGTCACAGCATCAGGGTGACATTCCGTGCGTGTTGCTTTGGGGAGTGAAGGCAGTGTGTGCAGGCAGGGTGGCTGCCACGCACATCAGCTCTTGAGCAACCTCGAGGTAAGTGGTGGTCAGCCTCAGAGCCAGAGCAACCTTTTACAGTGTGTCCTGGCCCTGGTGTGCACAGCCAGGCTTGTGTATAAGACTAACTTGGTTCCACTTCATCTTGTCTTTAATGGGTGCAGGCCCCTCCTCAGTTCTCAATGAGTCTCTGCACAGCATTGCCTATTGCTGCCATATTGCCCGGGTCTCAGAATGTCCATTGTAATCCAGAGCTGTCTTGATTCAGGTGAGGCTTGTTAGCTGCTTCCCTTACAACTGACCAGAAATATTTGGCTAGGGGAAAAGTTATAGCTTCCACCTTTCCAGACCATAGCTCTGGTTCTCCCTCCTGTCTTCAGGCTGGCTTTCCGGTTGATAGGTGTCAGATGAAAGAGTGAAAAAAATGAGTCAATCCTTTTTAGAGCCATGAGCACAGTCTTTGACCTGTGCTTTGTAACAAAACATCCTTCTTGTTAACCCTTATCTTATTTTTGAAAGGCAGAGAGAGAGGGAGAGAGAGAGAGATTACATGCTGATTCATTCCTCAAGTACCCATAACAGCTGTTCAGCTGTGGTAACCCCAAGGGTAAAGCCAGGAGCCAGGAACTCAGTCCAGGCCTCCCAATTGGGTAGTAAGAACGCCACTACTCGATCCATCACCCACTGCCTCCTGGGGTATGTTAGCAGTCATTGGTATCAGCAGGCAGAACCAACTGTAGAATCCAAGCACGTGGATATGGGACATGTGCATCTTAACCACCAGGTCATACGCCCACCCCACTAACTCCTTCCTTCTACTCAGAGCCCAGGGAGGCATCACACAAGTTCCTGATACTACAGAGAGAACTCACTTCCCCTCAAGTATCAGCAAGCTTCCAGTTTGGAAACACAATTTATGAATGAAAAGATACCAAGAGCCCCCTTCGAAGCAAGGATCACACAAATCCATTTTTGTCTTTTTCCAAGATCTACGTCTTCCACTTTTTTGCAGGATGACTTTAGAAATTTTGGCCTTCCACATTTTAGTGCTATTTCACGCAAATGAAGCAGGATGGAAATGAGATCGTGAGTGGGATATGCAGCACGATTTGTGTGCATGGTAAATTCTGAGCAAATGTGGATGGTTAAAAAAGTAACTAGGGAGTGGGCCCAGTGGCATGGCCTAGCGGCTAAAGTCTCCGCCTTGAACGCGCCGGGATCACTTATGGGCACCAGTTCTAATCCCAGCAGCTCCACTTCCCATCCAGCTCCCTGCTTGTGGGCCTGGGAGGGCAGTTGAGGACGGCCCAAAGCCTTGGGACCCAGCACCCATGTGGGAGACCTGGAGGAGGTTCCTGGCACCTGGCTTTGGATTGGCACAGCACCGGCTGTTGCGGCTCACTTGGGGAGTGAATCAGTGGATGGAAGCTCTTCCTCTCTGTCTTTCCTCCTCTCTGTATATCTGACTTTGCAATAAATAAATAAATCTTTAAAAAAAATAACTAGGGAGCAAATGCTGCACAATGGTCCAGAGATGCACAAAGAAGAGAGAAGACACTCATTTCCTTTGTTGTCTTTTTACATCTGGAAGTTGATTCTAGTGTAGGGGGCGTGTAAAGAAAGGCTGAAGAATTTTGTCCTTCCAACTGCATTGTGAGGCAGTGCTGAGCTGTTATCTGTACGAAGTTCTCCGTGAACGTTGTCTCCTTCGTCCCCATGATCACCCCCCAAAATTAAGGGAATTGTTCTTACAGATGAAAACAAGTATAAATAGTCTGGATAAAAAAGCGTATGCTCAGTGGATAAAGACAATGTAATATACACACGTTATCTATGTGTGTTGAATATATTGTAGAATACTATTTAATCATGACGAAGAAGGAAATTCTGGGAGATAATGCCAGTTGAAATAAACCCAGCAAACAAGGATATGCATGATGTAATCTCACTTGCATGTGGAACCTGAAATAGTTGAACTGATAGAAGCAGAGAATAGAACAACGTCCCATCCAGCAGGACAGTCAACGGGGGTCGCAACCACCTAGGCGAGAATGAAGGGGACAAGAGACACGGAGAATGGACAGCAAGACAGGATGTCTGATCAAGCTGTCAGTTTATTGATTTCAACTGAGGGTTTTTATATTCTTCAGTAACTAAGGCTCAGGGAGGAAAGGAGAAACTGGGATGCAAGCCATGGTCTCAAGACCGATTGTTCTTGAGCAGCGACCATATTAACAATAGTAACCAGCATATCGACAATAGCATAGGTAATCAGTGACAAGTTTTCGGCAGGTACAGCATAAATCACATTCTGAAGCAGTTGCTAGAAACAATTGGAACTAAGCGTGTGATTAGTTTCGTAACTTCTTTCCCAATCATCTAGCCAGCCGGGAGTTTTCCACTGGCCCATAGTTCTACATTCAAAATGGCTTCAGTGTGGCTATAGTACACGGCTCCTGACAGAACAATAGTGGCCGAGGGCTGGGTAGAGGAAGAAATGGAAAAATATTGATGACAGGGTACAAACCTTAAGTTAGCAAATGATCGAATTGTGAGGATTTAGTGCACAGCATAAGTGGTGACAGCCTTGTTAATTAATTTGTGTGTAGTAATCATTATTTCATATATGTGTATATCAAATCATCACCTTGCATACCTTGAGTATATGCCACGATTCCTTGTCAATGAACCATTTTTTAACAACTAATAAGCTAGCTAAGAAGCATACCTAAGATCTGCTAAATGTGCCTTGACTGAGAAAATGCAAACTTGCCGGATTTGTGCAAAGCTAAGCAAACTTGATTGTCAGCTGTCACATGGTATCACAAGCTTTCAGAGCGTTCATGGAGAATGACCTTGGAGTTGAATCTCTTCTGATCAGAAGAGGGAAGGGATGGCACCAGACAGAAGATAGGACAGCTCTGGGGGTACATGCACTTAGAGATGACTGCATGCTCATTTACAGGGCCAAGAGGTATCTCATCCTGGCCCTTACCAATAGCAACCAGGTATTGTCCAATCAGGTGCAACTGTGGCTCTAACCCATGAATCATCTCAAATCACACGGCCCCTGCAGCTAAGCTACTGCGTTGTCACAAGGGTGCATCCTAGACATGCCTGCTTCAACAAGGTTCAACAAGGCTGTGATGAGTAAAAGGGAAAAGCTCTCTTAAAAGCTAATCTTTTCTTAGCAGGCCCAGGTAACGTAAGACTTTTCTCTGGTGAGGATTACAATATGTATTTTCCAGATGTTAAAAAAAAAAAACAGTGATGAAAGGGCACTCCCAAGCAGTGCGAGTACAGGCACAGAATTGAGGGGAAAAAAACTATATGTATTCAATGTAACACAAGAAGAACTTCAATATGTTGAAGATACAGAATGCTGGAGAATAGTAGCGAAAGGTAACCATCAGGCCAGTGTAAGGGTGTGCAAGGCTTTCTAAGGCTTGCGAGCTCTAGCCTCCTTCTGGAAATCATCAAGCTATTTTCTAGCTGCTTAAGGAATCACATATTTAAATTAGTATTATAGTAACTGTTATGGCTTGGATAGGATTTGAATCCCCAAATTCATGTGGACACTTAAGTGCCTATGACAGTGGCAGGCATTTAGCATAGCAATTAAGATTTCACTAGGGAATACCTGTTTTGGCTCCTGGGCTCCAGCTCTTGGCTGCAACTTCTTGCTAAAGCAAAGCCTGAGAGGCAGCAGCAGTGATAGTTCAAGTACTTGGGTAACTGCCGCCCACGTGGGAGATACGGGCTGCGTTCTCATCTTCTCTCCCCTTCTCCCTCCTCTTATTCTTGGCTCCTTAAAAAAAGTCTGAAAAACTCCAACAAATAAATCCCAGAGTACTATGTCCAGGGTCAGCACATTTGTTAATGGCTGATGCGCTAATCATGATAATTTAACACATCACTAGGGGCATCTGGTTGGTGGGCCTAGGGGGAAGTCTTCAAACCATCGGGGGCTTGCCCTCATAAGGATGTTCTCATGATAAGGCTGGTTGTATAAGCCAAGTCCATTCTGCTTCCCAGATCACCATTTTATACCTCCACCTTCCCCCAGACTCCTAGGCTGTCTGAACCAACAGGATATTTAATCTTGGACAGCGACCCTCCAACACTGTAGGCCAGAATAAACTTTATAATATATAAAACATAGTAAAATAGTATCACTACATATCCATGGCAGACATTACTAATTGATCATAACACTCAATTTTGAAAAGCCCTTCACTGAAGGTTGTCTATTAAGAACTTATCAGATTTTTTTTCTTTTCTTTTTTCTTTTTTAAGAAAGATTGATTTATTTGGAGGGCTTGGCACAGTAGCCTAGTGGCTAAAGTCCTAGCCTTGAATGTGTCAGGATACCACATGGGTGCTGGATTATATCCTGGCTGCTCCGCTTCCCATCCAGCTCCCTGCTTGTGGCCTGGGAAAGCAGCCCAGGATAGCCCAAAGCCTTGGGACCCTGCACCTGCATGTAGGAGACCCAGAAGAAATTCCTGGCTCCTGGCTTCAGATCAGCTTAATTCCAACCATTGCAGTCACTTGGGAAATGAATCATAGGATGGAAGATCTTTCTCTCTGTCTCTCCTTCTCTTTGTCAACTGATCTTTCATATAAAAATAAATCTTAAGAAAAAAATGATTGGAAACCAGGATCCAGGATCTAGGAGCTTCTTCTGGGTCTCCCATGCTGGTGCAGGGTCCCAAGTCTTTGGTCCATCTTCTTCTGCTTTCCCAGATCATAAGTAGGAGGCGGTATGGGAAGTGAAGCAGCTGGGACATGAACTGGCACCCAAATGGGATCCTGGAATTTGCAAGGTGACAATTTAGCCACTGAACCATCGTCCCAGGCCCAGCTAATCAAATTTTTTTGCGGAGTTTCCCCTGTTTACCATGTGTGGCTAGAAAAAGGAGTCAAGTCTGTAACAAATAAAAATGGAATCTCTCTGGCGGAGGTCCTAGGCTACTCGAGGGGGAGGCCACAGTCTGAAGTGGTTGTCACACTGTGGAGAGAAGTTGAGCACTTGGTATAGACATTACTGTTTAATTAATGGAGTGGGCATTTGACTTAGGCAATTAAGACAGACACACCGTAAACCCTGCCTAGGTTCAACATCCGACTCTGGCTCCTGCCTGCAGCTTCTTGCTGGTGCAGACTCTCGGGATGCAGTAAGTGATGGCTCAAGTGATTGGGTCCTTAGGGAGGACCTGGATTGAGTTCCAAGATCCCTGGATCAGCCTAACTCAGCCTAGGGCCATTGTGGGAACATGGAGACTGAAGCAGAAAATGGGGGTGATCTCTGTCCCTCAAATAAATAACCACACGATTTTAAAGCTCTAAAGAGCAGATACTCCTAAAATATGTGGTAGCATTTGTAAGCCTAAACCAATTTGATCTTATATGCTAGAAAGGGAGGAGGGAAGGTGATGGATAGGAGTGGAGGAAGAAAGAGCGAGTGGAAAGAGGGCAGGTGAGAAGTCAGAGGCAGGCTCTGTCTGCCACGGGAATACTTAAGCACAGAAACGGAAGTCAGCAAACTTTAATAAAAGGGTTTTGCAGTCACTTTCTTTCTAGAGTGTTCTAAGAGCTGATTGTTAAACAACTGCCAGCACAGCACTGGGTGAAGGGCAAAGGGCAGAAAGACACACTCTGCAAAGTTCTTAATCACCTCGCAAGTAGGTGCTCGGGCAGCTATGCCAGACTTCTCTGCAATGTGACAGCCACTTCAGACTGTGGCGAGGAGACCCATGCAGGCTTTTATTCACTGTCTGATGTCTGCTTTAGACAGGCATCCCTGAACGCAGTGTATTGACAGACTACAAGGATGTAAACTCAGAGACAATAGAAGCCAAGGAAATCAGATGGTAATCTAATTGTCCTTGTCCGAGTAAGACACGATGAGACCGAATTAAGGCAGGGGCTGTAGGAATGGACAAAAGAGAACAAATATAACAGACGTGACAGAAATAGTGTTGACAGGCCTTATTGATTGATTGGCTGTCAGGGTGAGAAAAAAGAACGCAGCAGTTGATAGCATCCCAATCGGAGATGATAGGGCTATTCACCAAGACAGAGGGCACGGAAGGCACAGCAGGTCCGTGCGGTAGCTTGATGATGTCAGCTGAGATGCCTGAGCTTCAGCAGACTGGCATTGACTAAGACACATCTGGAAAGTCGGAGGGTGATGGAAAATCCACACCAGGTAAGCAGGGATTGCTGGGAGATGGCATGAAGTGAGAAGGGGTCCATGAAAGAAACATACGTGGATAACAACAACCTTATATGTAGGGAAGTACTGTCATGACGGCCTCATATTTATTTGGGGAACAATAAATAAATATGAGGCAGCAAAGGACAGGAGAAGGATTGCTTGGTGATGTTGGAGAAGTGGATGACAAGTCAAGATGGTGAAGGGACTGGATGGTCACTGACCTAGCACACAGTGACAAGGCCCGGAGAGGTGAAGGTCCACAAAGATCTCACTATGCTGGCTGTGAGAAGAGTGCTGAGGTTGTCCAAGGCAGAGGCGGTGGCGTGCCATGAGATAAGAAGCAGAATCGAAGGCTTTGAAACTTCAGAAGTGGAAAGTTGACATTGCATAAACAAGGCAAAATGTGTTGACAAATAGCAGCTCGAAGCGGCTGGAGGCATTGCTGGAGAATCCCAAACGGGGTCTGCTCACCCAACACACAGCAGGGCAATCACTCTTGCTGAGTGTTGGAAGAAAGTAGGCATTTATTGCAAAGTGTGGAGCAAGCAATTGGTCAGCTCCTGCCAATAATCCCATGGCTCTCCGAGGAGTTTCTAACAGATGGAAATCAGGTCGGTCACTCATGTTCATGACCTGTTTTGACAGAGGTCAGAGAGGCTGTGTTCCTCAGGGAGTTTATGATAGTTATGGCAGTGCCAAGAGTCCACAAACTTGGGCCATCCTGTGGTGCTTTCCCAGGCACACCAGCAAGGGGCTGCATCAAACGTGGAGCAGCCAGAACTCCTGCTCATACGGGATGCCTACATTGTGGATGTCAACCTAAGCCACTTTACCGCAGCTCTGGCCCTCATGACGGAACTTCCATACGCATAAGGTTACTGCATTGTCATTTTTATGCATTTTATGATCCTTTATGGGTAGGAGCAGAGCTGCTAGCAAAGCACCTGACATGATCACAACTATTCGTTGAGTGATTTAGTCAATCAGTAGACATTTGAATACACCTAGCCATCCCAAGGACACTGTGAACTCCAAAGGGAAGATAGGACCTGAGATTGGGCCGGATTGCTCAGCCTGAGAAGCACAGTCAGGATGCTTTAAAATTAACCCAATCACTTGAAGGCCACAGTCTTGATGGGCAGTGCGTTTCCAAGAAGGAGATTTAGACAATTTGAGGAAAGAGTAGCATTCAGCAATAAATCAACCTGTAGAAGAAAATAACTGTGTTTTCGGAATTTTCAGCAACTTCTGTCTTCTTTTAAAGTCTTAAGCAAAATACTCTTTGTACATTCCAATGCCTCATATTGGCCATTTCTTAGCCCAGTGGGCACAGTTCCAGAAGGATACCAGCATTTGTCACCCAACCTGTTCTCAGGCCTTAATCTCCAAGGTTGGGGCCCTGGCCAGAGAATCCCATTGGTGTCCCATTTCCTGCCTGTGGTTTTCCGCATGCTAAAGCTATGCTGGCACTGCCTGTCCTCCGCAGTGACGAGACAAACCCTGGGGTTCACAGTACAACGTGGCTCCTCTCTGCCTTGCTTTGAAATGTCCCATGGCAAACGATAGTGGCAGGGAAATGTCTTAATACAGCAGGCTGTTTAGCATAATTGATGTTCAGATGCAGTGTTGGTAGAAACAAGCCCAGTTAATTGGTCTCTCAACCTACATTAGCTCTTGCATTGCAGCCAATTAGGCAGAGGCCAGAGGGCCCTCTGCTCGGCTGTTAGAGCCCTACATGCTGGGTGGGAAGGTGTGCGGCGAGTGAGGCACGTGTGTGACTGTGTCACAGCCCCAGCCATCTGTCCGGTTAGGAATGTGAACCCTTCCACAGCCAGGGCTAAACCCACCCAGGGCAAAGTGATATTCCAGAAAGACAATCTGTGTGTGAGTCAGGAGGTGGTGTGCTCGAGGCATCATTGAGGATAATGGCTTAGCAGGGTTTAAACCTAGCATCGGTCCCACGGTAATAGCTACAACGAATGACGGTCCCATCGCCGTTCTCTGAATCTCTGTGCCACCGGGCGGGCCCTGGAGATGGAGAGGAAGGACGTTTCAGGAGACAGTGCAGAGCCTGTGCCCGAGCCATACCCCTGACATCTGGCATAGGTCAGGCCCACCCTTGACCTGCTCCATCAAAGCCTACAGTTTAACCAGATCCTCAGGTGTTCAGAAGCCCATTAAAGTTGGAGGTGCAGGGCTGGAGGTCAGGGGTCAGCAAACACCTTTGCTTGCAATGCAGCCATGTCCATTCATTCACCTGTTGATCACAGCTGCTTTCACTCAGCCGTGACAGAGTCGACTCAGCAACACCAGCTACCTAACCGCCCCTAAGCCTAAAATATGTGCTCTCGGGAAGGATGGCCACAGTCTCTGGACCAAACTCGTGTGCTGAACGTTTCTGTTAGCGCTCAGCAGACAAACCAACACCAGCTATTTAATTTGCTGCTTAAGTACAGACACGTGTGCTCGGCACCTGTGGGGTCACAGACATTAGCTCTGGCTCTCCATCCCAGAGGCTGAGAAACTGATGCAGACTTTGGCTAGGGTTAATTTTCACCCATTGAATTACCCAGAGAGATCACTTGTTCCCCTCTCGTTTTGCACAGGCAGGAAATGTTAGGGAGCTATAGGCTCCGAACAGGTTAGGCTGCCCCTGCCTTGCTAAATAACAAAAAGGGTTATTGAAACCTAAGCATTCCTTTTAGTGATCCCGTAAAGAGGAGGAGCACTTGACTCCAAAGTGACTAATGGTTAGGTAGAGACGTGCTAACCCTACGTTTCTGAAATTACTGAAATATTTTGATAGGTGCTCCTGGCTCGCTCGGAGCACCTGGCTCTGGAGTCAATAGGAGTGTTAAAGAAGCGCCTCGTTGTGTTTTTGAACCCCTTGGCGTGGTACCAAGCCCTTGCTATCCAGATCTGACTGTCCCTCTGTCACACACACACACACACACACACACACACACATACACACACACCACCACCACCACCACTAAAATCCAGGCTGCAGCCTCAGCCTCCAGACGGGGGCATCAATCATAATTGCAGCTCCGCCAGCAGCCATGTAACTGCTTAAAGACCTCAACAGCCTTCTGGCACTTAAAGGGAAGGGAAAAAAAACCTCATCTAATTAATCACAGGTGAAACAGCTTGGACTGTCTCCAAAATCCCCTGACTTGACTGCCAAGCTTTGATGCTAATTTTCTTTCTAAGTAACCCCTGAAGAAATTTACGATTAGGTAATTAAAGTAATGAATAAAGAGATACTTGGGCGGAGGGAAACGGGGAGGGGGAAGAAGTCTATATTTCCGTCTTGCAATCAGCACATCTGGATCTGGGTCATTTGCGAGCCCCACCTTGCAGGTCCCCAAACGGCTCGCGCCTGAGGAGTATTTGCAAAATCAATATTTGAAAGACCACAATGAGGCATATGAATGAAGCTGGCGGCCGGTCACTACGTCGGGGTCTGCGAGACAGGGGGGTTAATCTGCCTCCTGCCAGACGCTTATCGTTGACTTGTTGATTCTCTTAAATGGCACAGCCTGGGTCCAATGAGAAGGCTGCTGATGGAATTCTCCCCACCAGCTGGTTGGCTGACATCACTGGTTCAATGTGGAGATCTCCTCTTCGTCCTAGAATAGATTCTAGATTTCTGGGTTTAATTGGCTGGAAAGAAATTGCTCCAGTCTTTCATCTTTAAAATGGGACGTGGTCAGGGGACAGCTTGGGATATTTTTATTGTGACCCTGATGTTTCAAGTCTATGTCTGCCACTTAATATTCTAATACACCAGGTCTGTGGAACTTGAGTTAATTAGCTACTTTAGAGCACAGAATTAAACAGAAATGCCCTGTGTTTAAATAATAGATCCAGGAATTTTCTGCTGAACTGCCCAGAGCTTCCACGTTGACTGAAATATCGTGCCGGTGAGCATTGTTGCTATTTTAATAAATGAAATGCGAGAAGCATAATGTTTCTTTAAAAACAATTCAGCATTTTGCATTTGTGATTGAAAACGCAATGGCTCTGATTTCTATAACGCCTTCAGAGGCAGCTTAAAAGCTTTTTAGGGAAGTGAAGATCTCAGTGTGTCCCTCCCCAGTTTAAGATCTTTCTCCGTGTCTGCCACTTGATGGAGAGCTCCTGTTTATTACTGCTTGGCGCTGTTCTGCTTTATGGCATGAAGGAAAGGACAGTACAGAGATCTGTCTGTCCCAGATCTGTCTGTCCCTCTTTCACACACACACACACACCACCACCACCACCACCACCACCACTAAAACCCAGGCTGCTGGCCTCCAGATCGACCCTGGAAATGGAGTCTTGGCTCTTCTCCCACGCGTTCCTTGCACATTGTCTGCATTCCCCACCCCAAAGGGGAAGGATGGACAGAGAGATTCAGAATCTTGCCTTGGAAGTGATTTAGAGGCTTTCTAACCCCAGCCTTCATTTCTGGACTCAGAGCGTTGAGGTTCAGAGCAAGAAAGTAATTTGGCAAAGATGCGCAGCCTCCATTTGAATGCTGGTGAGGCTCACGGCCCTCAAGGGAAGGCAGGGAGGTTGAGAGGGTTCCAAAACGCTCGTGGATATTACGTATTAGGAGAAAACTGTGCATGGAATTCAGTGTTTCCACCCCAAGTCCACTCGTTTCTTCCTCTGACCTATAGAAACAAAAGCATCCTTTGCCTCAGATGGGTTACAGATCAGATGAGTCTGGTTCAGGCCCAGGACATGAAAAAAAAAATAAAACACTAGAAAAATATGTAGCTCGCATGAATTATCTTTAGTCAGCATTTATTTTGAATGTCACATATTGGAGCTGCCATTGTAGCATAGCCAGTTAATCCTCTGTCTGCAACACTGGCAGCCCATACGAGTGCTGGTTTGAGTGCTGGTTACTGCACTTCCAGTCCTGCTCCCTGGAAATATGTCTGGGAATCCAGCAAAGATGGTCCAAGTGCTTGCTCCCCTGCACCCGAGTGAGAGACCCAAGAGGCTTCATGTTCTGGCTTTGGACAGGCCCAGCTCCATTCATTGCAGCCATTGGAGAATGAGGCAGTAGATAGAATCAAACTCTCTCTCTCTCTCTCTCTAACTCTGCTTTTCAAATAAATCAAAAACTGCATATTTTACTGTAGTGTTGTAGTTGAGTGGATTCTTTTTTTTACTATTCAGAAGCCTTACCTCCTTCTAGCGCAGGTTCAGCTAGCTCTTCGGTCACTACAAGCTGGATGGAGTGAAGGCGCCTGTTGGGAGGAGCTGCACCCCAAGGCCAAAGAGTGTCAAGGTCTCCCCTTCAGTGTTTCACCCTCTGTCTTGCTCACAAGGGACAAGTGACCTCTGAGCAACCCAAGCCCCTGTCCCCAGTCAAAGCCATCTCAGAGCACGAGAGCCTCAGCGAGGTGGCAGGAGGGGCGGCTGAAAGCAGGGGCATGGGCACCTGCTCCACCTCCTGAACGAGCCACGGTGGAAGGCCACCACCCCCACCCCCACCCCCTCAGCCCCAGCCCTCCGGTCTACTTCCCAGTCCTCCAGGGCCTGGCTCTGCTCTGCATCTTTCTCTAAAAGGCCGGAGAAGTGGGAGAAACCTGCCAAAAAGGAATTACAAAAAAAAAAAAAAATGACAAAACAACTGATTAGATAGGCAGTGACAAGAATGAGAAATAAAAGCCATTAGAGCCCATTTGCAACGTGCCCTCAGCCAGTCAAGTTTCAAGGTGTTTTCTCCGAAGATTATTAATGGCCTGACAGCATTTTCCGTGCAGGAATCTGATGCTTGCGCCAACCGTGGCGTATACACACTGCATCCAGAATGGCAACAGGGGCCTGCCCTTGTTTATGGAGTTTCACAGATTTAAAGAGACACCCTAATTCAGCTGTCAGGGTGAGACCTGTGACAAGCACCCTTGTACTTGAAAGAACAGATTTCCATGGCCAATAGCCTTCTTCTGCAGGGGTCCATGATCTAAGCCTCAGGAGTTCATGCTAGTCTTTTGCCTACTTTTGCTACAGATCCCAAGAGTAACTTTTTGTATTTGAATATTGTTTTAAACCTGAAATCTAAAGACAGTTAGGGTATGACGCATGGAAATCTGAAATTCATCTGCTAGGGTTCTAAAATAAAGCTTGATTGAAATATTTGGGCCCGGCGGCGTGGCCTAGCAGCTAAAGTCCTCGCCTTGAATGCGCCGGGATCCCATATGGGCACCGGTTCTAATCCCGGCAGCTCCACTTCCCATCCAGCTTCCTGCTTGTGGGCCTGGGAAAGCAGTCAAGGACGGCCCAAAGCCTTGGGATCCTGGCTTCGGCTTGGCATAGCATCGGCCGTTGCGCTCACTTGGGGAGTGAATCATCGGACGGAAGATCTTTCTCACTATCTCTCCTCCTCTCTGGATATCTGACTTTCCAATAAAAATATATAAATCTTAAAAAAAAAAAAAAGAAATATTTGAGAGTGCTTCTCAAAGCTTGTGGGAAGATGGAGTCAACAGAGAAGTTTATTGGGGGTAAAAGATGTTCATTTACTTGTTTAGGATTATTTCTTCATATAAAAGGCAGAGTTCCAGAGAGAGAAAGAGATCTTCCACCTGCTGCTTCACACCCCCGGAAGAGCCACAGCAGCTGGGGCAGGGCCACACCAGAGCCAGGAGGTTGGCATTTTAGGCCTGGTCTCCCAGGTGGGTGCAGGGACCCGTGTTCCCGGGCCATGTTGCCTCTATTGGGTGATTTAGCTGGGAACAGGGCCGGAAAGGGGAGCCTTCGGAACGCCAACAGGTGCTGTATGGGATATTGGCATGATGGACAGTGGCTTAATTTCCTGTACCACAACACTGGCTTCAGTATGGGAGGTAAACCATTTTCAATCCACTGGGCTGCTCAGACCTGAAGGAGACCACTCAAAAGGTGGCACGAGCATCCGGTTCCGTACAGAGGTCATCACAGGCTTTTTGTTCAGAGATCTTCAACAATTGGTTCTTCCGTGGTGGACTGTTATGTTAAAGATAGGAGGATGTTTCAGAAGCGTCATGGAAAAATGGAAATAAATGATCAGTCTGTTTTGGTGCAAAGCCATTTGAACAGCCAGGAGCAGTTTTTCATAATAGGCATTTTTTTTTTTTTTACCAACTTTTGGAAGACTCCTTGTTAAAGTCCAGGGGAAGACATGATTTACAATGTCTTCATAGCCATATCTGAGACAAACTTCTTCCTGTTTCAGTACTGTGCCGTGGCTTTGTCATAGGCTTAACAAGTGGGGTTTTAGCCCTTTCCGCTTATTGACACACACCCCACCCCCCGCCAAATAGCTGCGATTGTCAATCACTCAGTGGTATTTGGCAGATTCACTTTATCGGAGTCTCTCTTTTTCTAAAGTTACCTTTCTTTGCTTTAAATTTACTTTTATTTGAAATACAGATTTCATGGAGAGAGAAGCAGAGACACAGAGAGAGCTATTCCATACACGGATTCACTCCCCAAATGGCCACAGTGGCCAGAGCTGATCTGCTCCAAAGCTGGGAACCAGGAAGTTCTTCTCAACCTCACACATGGATTCAGGGACCCTAGGGCTTGGCTCGTCTTTTGCTGTTTTCCCAGGCCATTAGCAGAGAGCTGGGTGGGAAGTGGAGCAGCTGGGGCATGAAGCGGTGTCCATCTGAACTGTCAGTGTTGCAGGCAGAGGATCAGCATGCTACGCCACTACTCCACTCTTAGTTTTCAAGGAGGCTGTATTGTGCATGCATCTGGGGGTAGGGGGAGTGCCCACACCCAGTTATGCAATGTCTGCACGCAAGTCCTGCCCCTCTTCTCTATTACAGCTTCTTGCTAATTCACACCCTGGGGGGGGGGGCGGGAAGCAGGAGATGGCTCCAGTACCCAGGTCCTCGCCATCCACATAGGGGACCCTGTCGAAACTCCTAGCTCTTGGCTTCAGCCTGGCTCAGCTCTAGCTGTACGGAACATTCAGGGAGTGAACCAATAGCTCTATCTTGTCAGCTCTCTCTTTCTCTGCCTTTCAAGTCAAGCAAAACGTCTAACATCATTTTTCAAGCAGCTGTATCTTTGTTCTTTTCTCCAGCCAGGTTTTGGAAATCCGAGCAAACGTGATAACGGCTGACGTCGAGCGCTGCTGGAAGACGGGATGGAGGAGAGTGAGGTGGAGAGCAGCCACGGCACTGGCCTGAGCCCCTCCGAGGCCACTGTGCAGCGGCACAGGCAGACGGCCAGTCACTCACCTGCAGACATGATTGAGTGAGCAGAGAGGAGGTGGGCCTGCTGCACTTACACCCAGCCAAGCAGACACACGTTCATGCCCACAGACCATGCCGTGTGTCTGCCCAGGAGATGACGGTTCATGCCGCAGGACTTAAGAAAGGAAAAGACACTCCTCCAGCTAGAGGGAAAGAAGGGGATGACACTGTATGCCAGAGGGGGAATCAATGGCATTTATTTGGATGAGAAGCAAATCGCTTAATACTCGTTCAACAAGTGTCAGACTGGTGGAGCTGCTACAACAAAATGGCTTTAGACAGGGAAATTGACACACCACCAGTCCTCATTTCTTGAATTTGGGGAGGTTGAGAAGTTCAAGATGCCTCAGGAAATTCTGTTCTTCCTGGATCTAAGTGTGTTAGTGAGGAGACCTTGCCTGGTGGAAGTCCGCTCAAAGGTCCAAACTTGCCCCGTCAAGCCCTGTTTTGGGTACCAGTCCCCTGAACCTGGGCAGAATCCCTGTGGACTAACTGCCTCCCAAAGACCACACCCCTGACAACCGCCACAGTGACCCTGAGGTTTCTATATATGGATCTGGGGAGTCTGGGGGGCTCAGGCATGCCACAACAAATGGACTGCTGGTTTTTGAAACCTAAGATGCTCCCCAGGCAGCCCTATCTTAGGGAAGGTGGAGGGGAGAAAATGAGATGGCTTTGGGGAATCCTGCTCTTTTAGCAGCAGAAATGACACGTGGGCAGTCTCCTCTCTTGACTCATGGATCCACAGGAACTTCAATACTGGGGGTTCTTCTGTAGGACACGTAATCTCGAGATGGCATTCATGCCAAGTGTCGCACAAAAGAATCCTCAGCCAGGTGCATAAACCGCATCACACAATGACCTTAAAGACCCTTCAGTCTGTAAGATCTTTTTACCATAAGCCTTTGCGGTAACTTTTTTTTTTCCCTCCCGATATTCATGGTGCAGAATCTCTTCTTCAGGGATATTAAGGATTTTTTTCATTAGCTATATAAAACAAAAATAGTTCGGGATGTTAACTTTGTAACAATAGATGGGAGGGAAGGAATAAGGCAGATTTCAACAGCTTGATCTCGGTTTCTCCTGTATTTCATTCTTTTGAAAACACATCCTGGCCTTCTGGTCACATCCCAATGGACAGGGCTAGTGAAGAACTCAAGTTCACGGTCTGGCACACCAGTAGGCTGGGAAAAAAAAAAAAAAATCTGGCAGAGAGAGTATCCGAGAGTGGGAACCGTGACATTAACGTCCTCTGCACAAATCACTTCATCATCACTCCCAAGCATAAAGAGGGCATGGAGACCTCAGAAAAAAAAAAAAAAAAGACTCCGCATTGAGCAACGGCCCCTGGACCTGCCAGTGGCTATTGCCACTGGGTCAGAGAGTGGAGCCTCAAATTTCCTTCCTTGGGCACGTTGGGCAGCTTTGGCTAAGCAAACCTTTATCCTTGGAGGACCGCAGAGGACTGTTAGCTTGCGTCAGTGGGTTATGCTCCTCTGTGCTTCAGGGTCAGTTTCATAATCATTGAGAGACCCTTGCCAACCCTCCCCATGCCTCCCCCAGCTAACACTGGAGGGCTGGAATTAAGCACGGGGTTCTGCCTATTGCTTTCTTGATGTCTGGAATGAATCTTGCAAGGGGCACAAGACAGTCTCTTGTTCCCCCCCCCCTCCAAATACCAACAGGGAAAGGAAAATGAGAACAAGTGGCCTATTTACGTGAAGATGTACACATTTCTATTTATAGAAGGCAGCTGCACTTGCTCCTCCATCACGCAGCCTGCAATGTGGACACCTTGTGTAGGGTAACTAACCTTTAGGCGAAAACCAGAAAGAAAACCACTAATTGGCAGTACGCTATTGTTATATAATTAAAAGCCTCTTTCGCTAGAACAAAGTTGATTCCGGTAGAAAAACTCAGCCGAGGAAGAGGTAGCTCCACCCAGGAGTGCCAGCAGGTTTGAGTCTGCTTTTCTCCTCTCCTCTGACAGTCACCGGGAGCCTGAAAGCCCTTTGACACTCAGTGCCTTGATGACAGATCCTCCGTGAAGACTCGACAGCGCAAACAAATGCATTGTTCCCTTGTCAACCCACTCTTGAAAGGTGATCCGCAGCCAGGCTGCGATAGGTCTCATTTGTTAGTGTTAGCAAGTGTGAGGCTGAAAGCTCATTACCCGAGAACAGGGAAAGCTGAGAGCAAGTGCCTGGAATCAGAAACTTGTCAGCCAGGCGGGAGCAGAGGGAGGCACCTGCTGATGGAAGTCACGTCCCCCTCTTAGCCTGCCCGTCCGGTCCACATTCGAACAGCCCACCTCCAGCAGGTAGAATCAAGGAGACATTTTTTGATGAGGAACACGGTTTGGCGTTTTGCACCTCACCCAGCACAGATGGGCCTTCATGTGGCACGTGAGAGCCCAGGGACTTGACTCTGAGGAGCACCTTTGAACTTGTGAGTTTGAACCTCTCCTGCAAAATCGGTCACGGTGAATGAAAGCTTTTACCCCCCTGTGAAAGCTGCATGGAGCTTGTAGAGCTCGGTGCCCTCAGGAAGAGGTCTACGTAGCTTCACCCGAAGATGCAGGGGCAGGGCATCAGCTTGGTACTGGCAAGGGCCTTTTGGTTGCATCACAGCATGCAGTACACTATCATGGTGAGAATGCACGGGGAGGAGGAGGAGGGGGAGGAAGACTTCACACATCACTACAGGGGACCAGGAAGATTCAGGCTCCTTCTGTTTGTAATCTCTGCTTGTCACAGGAGCGGCTGGGATGCACCCATCCTTTCTAACAGTGGCAGCCCCAGTGACCCAGAGGGACTAGATTCCACTTTTGTGATCTAGCTTTGGGCTGAATATTTATGTCCTAGTTTCTTGTCTCTTACTTAAAAAGCACCTTAAGCACAGGTACCGACGCAGCTTAAGAAAGTGGTAAGGGGGGCCCGGTGCGGTGGCGCAGTGTTTAAGGTCATCGCCTTGCACACCTGGGATCCCATATGGGTGCCGGTTCTATCCTGGCAGCCCTGCTTCCCTTCCAGCTCCCTGCCTGTGGCCCGGGAAAGCAGTCGAGGGCAGGCCAAAGCTTTGGGACCCTGCACCTGCGTGGGAGACCCGGAGGAAGCTCCTGGCTTCGGATCAGCATAGCATCGGCCGTTGCGCTCACTTGGGGAGTGAATCATCGGAAGGAAGATCTTCCTCTCTGTCTCTCCTCTCTGTATATCCACCTTTCCAATTAAAAAAATAATTAAAAAAAAAAAAAAGAAAGAAAGTGGTAAGGGGGGTGGCCCAGCGGCGTGGCCTAGCAGCTAAAGTCCTCGCCTTGAACTCACCATGATCCCATATGCGCGCCAGTTCGAATCCCGGCAGCTCCACTTCCCATCCAGCTCCCTGCCTGAGCCTGGGAAAGCAGTCGAGGACGGCCCAAAGCCTTGGGACCTTGCACCCGTGTGGGATACCCGGAAGAAGTTCCTGGCTCCTGGCTTCAGATTGGCATAGCATCGGCCATTGCGGTCACTTGGGGAGTGAATCATTGGATGGAAGATCTTCCTCTCTGTCTCTCCTCCTCTCTGTATATCTGACTTTCTAATAAATAAATAAATCTTTTTTTAAAAAAAGTGGTAGGGTTTATTCAGAAGGTGGGGAATATAGACATGCGTGGGTCATGTTCAGTGGGCATGAGCCAGGAAGGGAGAGGGCAAGGGAGAGAGATTGCTACCTTTTGACCTTGGAGTCATCCATGGGAAGCAAAAGAGCAAAGAGATATGAGAGAGGTCAACGCAAGAGATGAAAAAAGACACAGTGCAAGTGAAGGAGCGTGCGGCAGTGCCAGCCCCTGCCCAAGCACAGGCTTTTAAAGAGCGCTTTAAAGGGGAGTGGCTAGACAGCAACGCAGCACCATCCCTCTTCGACACCAAGGAATGATGGATACGTGTTCTCTGCCGCACAGAGGGGCAAAAAGAATTACACAGGTGGGGGGGGGGGGAATGTGTGGCTTCCGAACTTGGACCATGAACGAGCTGCCTGCCTAGACCACATCACGAGGCTGACTGGGCCTGCCTAGACTAGACCCGACGATATCACCGAACTTCCTTTCGAAAAGTTCCGAACCATCGTTACAGTACGGCCGGAGCACAGGGCGGGAGGACGGATCACGGAGCCACGCACGGGGGAAACAAGGACCATCCGCATCACGATGGACTCCTGATGGGGACTGCCACGCACTGAAACAAACTCCCAGCACATGGACCTTTGCAAGACACCCTCAGCCACTGTCCAAGCCATGTCAACTCATTGCTCACCGTGGACGTGTCTGTCTGCATTAAATTGGTGACTCCTTAAATACAGGGACCGTGAGGGCAGGCGCAAGGGCAGTGAGAAACATTGGTTTGGGATCCAACGTAAAACCTGGCTCCGCCATTGAGTCATGGTTCACTCTTGGACCTTCCCAAAGCTGGATTTTCTCCAACCACACAGTAAGGGAAGGAAGTAGAGGGGAGTGTGGGCCGAATGGCATCCTTCCCCTAAAATACAGGTTAAACAGATTTGAACACATACACTACATAGGATATGCCTTCATGTGATATGACTAATGTCTTTGAAGGAAAGAGGATTAGCGTACAGCAATTATAGAAGATGGAAACCCACAAGAAGGTACATGGAGGACTGGCTTATTTCACTAAGCATAATGGTTGCAGCTGAGTCCATTTTGTTGCAAAGGATAGGATTGCATTCTTTTTCATGGCCAAGTAGTATTCCACACTGTATATACACCGTACTTCCTTTGCTCAGTCACTAGTTGACAGCTTTCTGGGTTGGTTTCATATCTTAGCTCTCTCTGATCTGTGACAACTAATACACAGAGAGAGAAAAAAAAAAACCAAAAACCATAATCTCTATAGTGAGTTTAGGATACTGGGAATTAACTGCTATATGCAGCAAGTAGCAACACTCCTGAGTCATAGTAAGACTTCCATTTTTATTTTTAGCTAATTTTATTATATGCAATTTTATTTATTTTTTTCTTTTTATCCTGCTTGCTATGTCATGACACCTTTAACATTCAGAAAGGTAAGCTTGTTGCTGTGAAGCGGATGAACATGCGATTGTGACCGTTTGGGAAAAAAATAGTAACCTAAAAAACAGTAAGTAAACATAGACACAAAAATGATAGCGGGCGGAGAAGGCTACCATCTGTAAGGCAAGCAGTGGGGGCCTCAGAAGAAGCTCCCTACCCCCACCAAAACTTTGACCTTGGACTCCTATCTTGCAGAGTTGCCCGAGGAAAGGAATTTCTGCTGTTGAACCCCGCCCAGCTCCCCGGTGCTTTGCTTTGGTGGCCGTAGCCAACTAACACGGGAAAGCTCACAGGAGACTCTTTTGTCCTCAACACCTGAGGATACATCCCTTCCTGTGCCAGAAGCTGGGGGATCCCGTGGGGTGAGGGGCACGCACTCAGAGGCTTGAAAGCCCTCCAAGCCTCCACGAAGCTGCTCCCCCCTCCTCCTCCCGGTTCCAAATGTCTGAATCCCCCGGGAGTTTGATGGATGCTTTAGGTGGAGAAAGGGCAGACAATCCTCGGATTACTGTGACATTTCTGCAAAGGTAGGTCCTGCACAGCTCTGCTGAGGGGGAAAGGCTTATGAGCTGGACCCCAAGACGCCATTCTCACTTCAGCTCACCTTCCCGGGAGCTGATGTCGGCCCTTTGTTTTAGAGGGAAAAGATCCCTCAGCTTTTTTAAGCTGTGCTGGCAGACATCAGAAAGAAGGCACCCTCAGGGCGTTTTTTTTTTTTTTTCCTGCTGTAACAGCTCTGTTTTTAAAACACAAATAAATGAGCCCAACTTGATGTGCCGCGGTAGCATTGGGCGACATTTCTCTTTTCTACTCAGAGCTAGAAAAATGCAAGTATTTTGGGCATTTCACTTCCTTTGGAGCACGGTAGATGCGCAGGGCAAAGAAGCGGGTGACAGAGTTCTAGTTCTAAAGATGTTTAGTGCTTTCAAAGTCAAAAACATTTCCGGGGATAACAGAAGACTCAGACTAACTGCAAAACTGTAACTAATGTTTACCATGTTCATCCTGACGCCCCCTGCCCTTGTTACCCACCTGGGACCCCACGCCTGAGCACCCCCACCCCCGCTTGTCTTGGCTACTGCGCACCTCTCCCCCACATCCTCCGCCTTCCACCTGTCCCTCCCCTGCTTGCCCATTATGTAAAATCAGCAGGTTGAAAAGATCTCTGCAGGCCCTCCCCGCTACAACAAGGCTGCGATTTTATGATTGCTCGAATCCCTGGGCCGCAGCAGGTCTCATTTCAGGCTTGTCTGTAATTCTTCGCTTTGCTTCACAGAGCAGGAGAATAGCTTAGGTTGCAAAATGTATCAGAAAGAGGAGCCCTCCAGAGCAAATGCAGCCACAGCTAAGGCACAGCACAGCCGCCTGACAGCCTGCCGGATCAGACAGGGGCACCCCCGCTTTGTGGACTGTGGAAAGCTTTGCCTGGCAACTGGGCCAGACTGCTAACTACCAGGGCTTGCGGGGGGTGTGAGGTGACAGGGAGCGGTCAGCACAAACAGCTCTTCTGCAGCCTTCCCTGATGTTCCTCTTTTTTGCAGAGTTAGCAGGTAGAATCCAGAGATCGAGGCCTTCTCCCTGGGTACCTGATTGTGGACAATAGCCCCCCATGTCTGGGTACATTATCTTTGTTGTTGCTGTTGTTGCTTTAAACAGTAATAGCAGAGAAGATGCTTGACATGAAACAGAAGGCCACTGACTCACTCTCACCCTTCCCATTTCTCCTCTTCTTTAGATGAGCCACCCTGACAGAACCCCGGCTGAGCGGTACATTCTTTGCCACAAGAATACAACAAGACAGAACGGGTAAATGTGGTTTAGAAGTTGTCAACGGCTAAGCCAGAGGCGCGGCAGGAGCAGCATTAGTCTGTGACCCCCAAGGGCTGCTGAAGACCTGGTTTGTACTTAGTAAGACGTTTTCAGTGATCTCCCTTAAGTCCTGCCTTCCCTAACTTTGAAGCAGTAAGGAAGGCAAATGTTAGTAGCGACTAGAGAGTGAGTCAGGGTGGCGTGATGAAAATAATAACACAACTGATCGTTTCCTCTCAAAAGGACAATGAGCCACACTCCCTAGGCACTCCAGCTCTATCTTCAGTTCCGATAGACTTGGGCCTTAAAGGCCTCTCTCCATGGAGTTGGCCAGGTCAACAGTGACAACTGTTCAATTTCCTAGACTGGATCCAATTGCCATCTTTAAAACCATGTACCTGCACCTGTGGGCTGATGAGTCTTGGAGTGGGCCAGATGAGGCTAGGCCTCAGTACCTACTGGCGAGAGCTCTAATGGGTGTGGGCTGGTCAGCTTAGGCCACAGTACCTGTTGGTGAGTGCCAGGACCGGGGCAGTCCAGGTCAGGCTGGGCTGTAGCACCCACTGTCACATGGGGTGGCAGGGCTGGGAACTGGCCTGGTAAAGGAAATTGGGGAACTCCCTGCTACACTGCAGCTCTCACTGGGGAGTGTGAGAGCCAGGGCTGGAGCTAGGCCAGGCCAGGCCAGTCTTGGCTGCAGCACTTGTTAGCCTGAGTGTGAGCTAGGACTGGGAGCAGGCTAGGCTGGGCCAGTCCACAGCACATTCCGACATGAGCAAGAACCAGAGCAGGGTGCAGACCAGGCTGGGCTGGGCCTAAACACAGTTCACAAGTGTGCCAGGGCTAGGGATAGGTTGGGCTGAGATAGGTGGCAGCGCCTGCCAACAAATGCTGAGACTAGGAATAGGCCATCTCAGACTAAGCCATTAGCAACCCACTGGTAAGCGCAAGAACCAGGGCTGTGAGCAGGCCTGGTGGGGGAACTCTGCGGACGCCCCTGCTGGGCCGCTGCTTCCACTGGTGAACCTGAGAGCTGGGACTGGGGCAGGCTCATTTGGAAAGGGCTGTTGCACCTATCAGCTGCTGGCATGTGGGCTGAGTCTGGGGGCAGGCCAGGCTGGGCTAGGATGTAACACCTGCTGGCAAATGCTGCAAATGAGTACAAGTCGTGTCAGGCAGAACCACAATGCTCGTAAGAGTTAGCAAGATCCTAGCCTAGAAGCAGGCCTGGTAGGGGAACTGTAGGCATTCCCCTGCCAGGCCGTACCTCCCTCTGGTGAGCACATGAAACAGGGGCTATGGGCAGGCCAAGCTGGACAAGGCAGCAGCACCCATTGGCACACCTGTGGGCAGGGTCAACTCCCCTGAAATTGACAATATCTCAAAACTGTCAAAACCATGAAAGTAACACCCTTGGAACATTCTTCCCCACATAGGGGTATTTAAGGTATTGTCCAATAACCTCCCCTGTTCCCATCCCTGGGTGCTGATGTAGTTTGACAAGGAGTAGTGCCTTCCCTGCCCCCTGCAAACTCAGGAAGCAGAAGAACAAAAATTCTGAAACATTTATTCCACTCAACTTGCGCCATACCTCCACCCTCTCCATCCTAATTGGAGGCCCACAGGGGCATGCATCCCTCTTAACCTTAAACCTTCAAAATAAAAATAAAACTATTTAAAAAATAAGTTTGTGCCCCTGAGCAATCAATCACCCTGAGCCATGAAGAAGCAAGGTACTTTGCTTCGAGTCACCCGAGGGCATCAAAAAGACGTTAAAAAAAAATCCAGTCCATCTTCTATGAGATGTACCACCATGGTAGCAGAGATATAAAAATTATTTTGTAAGTGTGGTGGGTGTATGTAAGTCTGTGATGTAGTGTTACCAGCCTGAGGCTCTTGGAATCCCTTGCACATGGAAATTAAGAAAGAGATCAGCAATGTTTATCAGAAGCACGGGGAGCGATAAGGTGGAGCGTGGCCGAGGCTCCATCACTGGCTCACCACAGGGAGATGAGCAGGGTCCCTTAGCAGGTTTGGGAAGTGTGGCTCTGCACTCTGTCTCTGGCTCATCTCCCCACTTGGCACACATCACTGCTGTCGGCACATGGCTTGGCATTCTGTGTAGGTGCTACTGATCTTTTTGTGCATGACACACTCACCATGAGGGCATTGCTCAGTACTGCCTCCCCCTAGAAGGGTCATCCGTCAGTCCTACTGCACTAATCTGAGAAAGTTCCTTAGGATGCATGAGGGGAGTCATCCGAGGTTAGGACCTTCTGACTCCGGATTGCCTGAGAGTTGGGTGGGGCAGCCTAGGGTGGCAGCCTGGTAAACAGATGACGTGGTCAGACCAGGAGCGTCTCGATTTTATGACTCAGGCCTTGTTTCTATCCTTTCTCCACAGAGATGCTGTATCTTTGAGTGATGAAATTATAAATGATTTGGGGGCATCTTTCTTTTAAATTTATTTTCTACCTTCTTCTAAAATAAATTTCTTTTTGAAAAGAATCTGCAATGATGGGTGGTTAAAGCAATTTTTATCTCATTAACAACAACAACAACAACAACAAAAAACAGAGAGGGGAGTTGAGTGGGTGCAACAGTTAAGATGCTGCTTAGAAAACTTGCATCTCTTATCAGAGTGCCCGGGTTTTGAGTCCCAGTTCCACACCTGACCCCAGCATCCTGCTCTTTCACACTCTGGAAGGCAACAGTCATGACACAGGTACTAGGTTCCCTAGCCACCATGTAAGAGACTCCAGGCTCATGACTTCATTCTGGTCCAGGTCTGACAGTTGCAGGCTTTGGGGGAATGAACTAGCAGGTGGATCTCTCTCTCTCTCTCTCTCTCTCTCTCTCTCTCGCTCTGCCTTCCATGTAAAATTAGAAATAACTAAATACAAACAAACAAAAAGATCCAAGAATACATACACAGTGTGCACACCCACCCACAATCAACTGAAAATCTGTGCCTCAAAAAGTCCATGAAAATTTCCATTAAAAGATAAGTTGACTGTGATAGGTAAAACATTTTAAATCTTTGCATAGTTCATCTCGTAATGTTCACATGCCACAAGTTTTGTGAATACTCCTCGCCCTTGTGGATTTAGAAAAATTTGCACCATAGCCAACTTGCCTGCAAATCTCATTTTCCGTGAGATCTTGGAAGTATCTGTGTGATTCAGGAAGCCCGCTTGCCAGGCCTCTTTCCCTAACAGCCTCTCTTGAGCAGGGGAAATAGAGGGCCTTGCCTTCCAAGAGTGTCTTGGCTGTCTGTTTTATCCCACACTTTCCTAGGGCTTTGATTCCTCTGGTTAAAGCAAGGAAGGGAAGGTAGAAAGAGAAAAATGTGGAAAGCAATGCCCAGATCTGTTTGAAGGGGAAACTGGACCCTGGCTGACCACAAAGGAGATGTGTGCCTGTCCAGCTCTTCCTGTACACCGGCCCCCACACTCTGTGCTTCGTGGCAGACCCCTGAGTGATGTATGGCTCCAAAGGTCTCCTGGTTTGTCATATAGTTTTCAGCAGCTTTTTCTAGTTGTTGCAACCTCTGCTCCTGCAAACACTAATTCTCTCTCTCTCTTTCCCTTCCTCCCTCTCGCATGCACTCTGACTTCACTTTGTTCTTTTTTTCTCACCTAATGTCAACTCATAAAGCTTTCATCAAGTCAACCAGGTAGAAAAATCCCTTTGCTGAATGAAGCATTCATGGAGGTCTGCGTGGTGGAGAAAAGTCACCGGGTAGGAGCGGGCAGCCCTAGACAGGGTGGGGACCAGGGAAGAAAAAGTTTTGCTTTTGTTGGAGAGAGCTTTGTACCTGGGAGGTGAGTGCAAGCTTTCCAGGCAGGGCGTGCCCCCTCGATGAAAGGTCTTCTCTCCTGCCCAGGCCCTGGCTGCCAGCCTCCACAGAAGTGGACCCATCTGTCATTACAGGGATGGGAGTGGAATTCCTCATCCACACACACAAAGAAGTAGAGCTTTAGGCCTCACCCCCCCAGTGATGAGAAGAAGGCTTAAACCAAATCTGCAACTCCTCCCGTGTGTCACACAGCAGCCTCCCGAGGGGAAACTGGCATCATCCTGCTTCCCACAGGATACACACACCCTGGCTTCCGCCCCCAGCTCTGCTCCAGTCTGCTGTGGTCACTCACTCCAAACCCTGAAGTGGATCTTCCCACCCATTTACTCTTTGCTGTAACACTCTGAGAGCCACCCAAGAAGGAAAAAGGTGCCTGGAGAATAATGTCTTGGAGGCAGAAAAGGCTTGGAGGCTTGGTCACACTACAAGGAGGGGTAAAGGAAGAATACACAAGGGTTAAAACAGGGGTGGAGGGAAGGTCGAGTATGCCCAGAGCCCAGACTCTATGGTTTTCCAGACAGAGACGGCCTGGATTCGGGAGGCTACCAAGGAAGGCCCCATGATGAAAGAAAGGTTTCCAGGGCTCCTGGGAAAGACATGGATATTGGGCCCAGCGGCGTGGCCTAGCAGCTAAAGTCCTCACCTTGAACGTGCCGGGATCCCATCTGGGCGCCGGTTCTAATCCCGGCAGCTCCACTTCCCATCCAGCTACCTGCCTGTGGCCTGGGAAAGCAGGACGGCCCAAAGCCTTGGGACGCTGCACCTATGTGGGAGACCCGGAAGAAGTTCCTGGATCCTGGCTTTGGATCAGCATAGCATCGGCTATTGTGCTCACTTGGGGAGTGAATCATTGGACAGAAGATCTTCCTCTCTGTCTCTCCTCCTCTGTGTATATCTGACTTTCCAATAAACAAATAAATCTTCAAAAAAAAAAAGAAAGAAAGAAAAAGAAAGACATGGACATGAATGGCCCAGAGAAGGGAGGCAGAAGACTCTACTCTATACAATTTGACCATTTCCTCATCTGCCCTTGACACTTGAGAGTTGTGCAGTAGCTGCGTGACACTCAGCTGTGTCCCAGAGCCATCTCATTGGCCAGGAAACAAGAAGGTACAGGAGCAAAGCACAGCTATGAGGAGACACAGCTGTCGCCTCTGCAGATAATACCCTCAACTAGCAGACGGAAGAGAGCTGGCTCTTTCTTTCTCTCTCTCTCTCTCTATCTCTCTCTCTCCCTAACTCTTTTAAATAAATAAATACATACATCTGGAAAAACAAAGCAGTAGGCTAAGTGCTTCAGGTATGGGCAGCTAAGACTTAATGTTAAGATGGGACGTTGTAGAAGTTAAGGAAATGATACTGATGCAGGAATAATACCGGAAGTCCACGCTTGGCATGGATTGTAGCAGTGGCACGCTGTTGCTCTCTCAGACAGGAATATTTGGGGGTCTGCCCTGCACAGGTGTGGGTCAGCGACCAGCCAGCTACTTGGGCCGTGTTGTGCATAGAATTTGGATACCTCCTTTCTTAAACGGATCCCCACATTTTGAGTGACCTTGTTCATTTCTCTAACTTTTTACTTGCAAACCTGCGTGGGCTTTGTTTGTTTGCTTTTCATCAGTTTTAGCCACTCAGCACAGGATCAAACTGAATTCTGCCCCCTGCCTGAGAATCTTAAAGAAATCCGCTCAATGTCATTCTTTTCTAAAAAAATGTTGACACCACACTCTCTTTTCTAGCTGATTTTGATCATTTTTAAGTGCCTTCCAATAAGTGTTTCCTTTGTTTTGTGTAGAATTGATGACTGTTCTCAGGGAAATACTTGTCCCCAAATCAGAGCCACTCTGCCACCAACAGAAGCACAATCCCATGGTTGCTTCTCCATAGTAAGGAACTGTCCACTGGCCCTAGCATCATCCCACCTTGAGTTTTTCAGCCAACAGTTCTAAAATGTCAAAAAAGAAGACAACACACTGCATACATTGAACAAAACCAGATTTTGGCAAAAGCTGATATTCAACATCTAAAATGTTCACCGAGTACATATCATACACATCATGTTCCTATGACTTTCTTTCTTTAAAAAAGATTTATTATTATTATTTTTTTTATCGGAAAGTCAGATTTACAGAGAGGAGAGACAGAAAGAACTTCAGTCTTTTGGTTCACACCCCAAGTGGATTCAATGGCCAGATCTGAGCCAATCCAAACACAGGAGCCAGGAGCATTTTCCAGGACTCCCACATGCCTGCAGGATCCCAAGGCTTTGGGCCATTCTCTACTGCTTTCCCAGGCCATAAGCAGGGAGCTGGAAGGGAAGTAGAGCAGCTGAGGCATGAACTAGTACTCATAAGGGATCCTGGTGCATGTAAAGCAAGGACTCAGCCACTACTAGGTAGCTGCACCACACCCAGTCCTGTGACTTTCTACCTCCCTCCTTGAAGAATAAGCTTGAGTCAGAAAAATAATTCAACCTCAGAGATAAACAATACCGTGTGGGATCAGTGTTGTGGTGCAGTAGGTTATACTGTAGCTTGCAGCATTGGCATCCCCACGTTGATACTGATTTGATTCTCACCTGTTCTGTTTTTGATCCAATTCCCTGCCAATGCACCTGGACAGGAGGCAACCCAAGCGCTGAGTCCCCCTACACAGCAATTGAAAAACTCAGATGGAGCTCCTGGCTTTGGCTTGTTCCAACCCTGACCATTGGAATCATTGTGGAGTAAACCAGCAGATGGAAGATCTCTTTTTCTGTCTCCTCTCCCTCTATCTTTTAAATAAATAAAACATTCTTAAAAATTACAACAGATTGCGACAACATGCAAATGATGGAACTTTAAAAAAAAATCACAGAAAATGCACACTATAGACCTGCATCTCAAAATTCTGGGGCCAAATCCTTGTGGATTTCTGCCACCCACTTGTGAGACCTAGATGGAGTCCTGTGTTCCTGGTCTGGCCTGGCTCAACCCCAGCCATGTGTCCCTTTGGGGACTGAATCAACAGACGGAAAATGTCTCCATCTCTTTCCCTCACTCTGTAGCCCTTATTATTTTTTCTTAATATGTCTTATCAAAGTGGTCCTAACGCATTTTTCCCCCCCAAGAATTGTAACAAGAGATGGAACATTATTTTGCACATATAATCCTGAAGATTAAGCACAATCTAAGTAGTAGCTACCAAGGTGGAACTGGTCCATTGAAAGCAAAAATGGACCGGTCAAGAGCCAAGATCATGGTAATCATGTGAATGTAGGGTTGGGTGGGATATACTCAAAGCGTGTTGCTTGTTGACTTTCTGGAGGGCCAAAGAGTGGCAATGGTAGTGGAGTATTTTGAAAAATTTCATCAAGATATTAGAAGAAAAATCTTAAGAAAACCTGGAACAAAGATTTCCCAAACCTTACGGTGTTGCTATTTGTTTTACTCATCAAGGTATGACAGGTTTGTGAGAGCTGCCAACGAAAATCATGGCCAACTACCTACTAATCTGGAATTGGTTCTTTTTGACTTTTTTGTTTTTTAAATTTTTAACATTTTATTGCTTTTTTTTTTTAATGATAGAGTGACACACAGAGAGAAAGTGACAGAGAGACATTTTCCATGCGCTGCTTTGATCTTCAAAAACAATAGCTGGGATGAGGTTAGGCCGAAGCTAGAAGCCCATCTCCAGCGTAGGTGTCCCACTTGAGTGGTAGGTCCTCATGGTCATGAACCATTAGTTGCAACTGCCAAGGCACATTGTAGCAAGAGGCTCCACTGGAAGTAAAGCCAAAACTGACATTCATCTTTCACTCCAATATGGAATTTAAGTGTCAGTTGTGCCGCAATGCACACTCCTGTTTCCTAACTTAAAAAGCCTCTAATGAGTACCATTCTTCTTCAGTTAACACGTAAGAAAGACAGCAATCCCATGGTTAAATTCCCAGGATCTGTAGTTCTGTGGCGATGTACTAAATAGCTGGTGTCTCTGTTCACGGAAGTATCTTGAACTTGACGGAACTTACGTTGAGAAATACAACTTGTGATTTGTGTTTTTACCTTCTAATTTCCCTTTTCGCTCACATTGTCAAGTCCGCCTGTAAAACGAAGTGATGTGATAATAAATAGTTGAGGATGAAGTCTTAATAGGATGCTGTGGCTCAGGAAGTCTTCTGAGAGGGGGTAAAAATGAGTTGCTCTTGAAGAATAAGATGTAAATTATTGAACACAGAAATAGTTTCTAGGAGGCGAATAAAAATGTAAATGCGAGGCATGGTCTGACTTCGGGACAGATCAGTCAGGCAAAAGCAGGATCTATTAATCTGCTTTGCCTTACTTAAATAAATACCTCAAAGGAGCTTCTTTGGAAAAGAGGTTTATTTCAGCTCACCGTGGAGATTACAGGGGCCGGGCAGTCCGACAGTCTGGTACCTGGTAGAGGCTGATCTCTGCAGGTGCAACGGCAGTGATCACCTCAGGAGGGCGCCTTTGCTGAACTTGAACTGAAATGCTCCAACCTCTCAACCACCTCCAAAAGCATGCCGCTAGTGAACCAAAGACTTCCCACTGGCCCGAGCCCTCAAAGACCACCATTAGAGCGAATCTCCGCCCTGAACCAATTAACCATTAACATGCAGACAACAGAGTTGAAGCAGCTGTGTCAGTCTTAGAGCGATGATGCACGCTGTACCCACAACACAGAAAGTTCAAGTAAGGAAGTTACAACATTGAAGCAGATGGTGGTAGAACAGAACTTCCATGCAAAAGTAATAGTGCTAGAAACAAAACCTGGTTATATAGGGATGATGACTATGAGCTGAAATGAGATGTAACAAAAGGCATTTGTGTTTTGCTTTTGGGCTATACTATGATGTGACAATTTAAAAAAGAAGAAGAAAAATAGGAGTAGAATCGATTACAGTAGGCTAGTGGCTAAAGTTCTCACCTTGCACATATCAGGATCCCATGTGGGCACTGGTTTGTGTTCCAGCTGTTCCACTTCCCATCCAGCTCCCTGTTGTGGACCAGGAAAGCAGTAGAGGATGAGCCAAAACTTGAAACTCTGTACCCACATGGGAGATCTGGAGGAAGCTCCTGGCTCCTGGCTTTGGATCAGCTCAGCTCTGGGCATTGTGGCCACTTAGGGAGTGATTCAGCAGATGGAAGATCTTTCTCTCTGTCTTTCCTTTTCTCTGTATACCTGACTTTCCAATTAAAAAAAACTAAATTTTTTAAAAAAAATGATTAAACTATTAGGAGTAGCTCATATTCCTTTGGTTGAAGTTTGGTTTTCTCTGTGGAGTTTTTAGATTTTTCCTAGTGTCAGACAACTTTGGAAGAGGTCAGTTTATGTGCTTTAAAAATATTTATTTATTTGTCCATTTGTTCATTTTGGAGAGAGAATTCCCATCTGTGCATTCATTCCCCAAATACTGGCAGGAGCTGGAGGTGAGCTTGGCCAAAGTTGGGAGCTGAGAACTCAACCCAAGTCTTGTACGTGAGTAACAGGAACCCAGTAACTTGAGCCACCATGACTGTTTCCCAGAGTGTGCAGTGGCAAGACCCTGGAGCCAAGATCCAAAGCTGGGTATCAAACTCAGCCACTCAGATAAGCATGTAGGAATCTTAGCCAGCGGTGTTTGATTGCCAAGTTAAATGTCTAACCCTAGAGGTCGACTTTGGAAAGCAATCTGGAACTAACTACCTTTCCCTGGTCCTTACTGCCATAGGTCTCTATTTAAATGATAGTTGTAAGAAGCAGGAAAAAAGATCATCCATACAGCAAAGACCAGATAAAAAGGCACTCAGACCATAAGCTTCAAGACACCAAAGATGAACACCTCCACGGGGTTCACCAGCAAGTGGGTGTGACTCAAGTGTGGGGATGAATGACCTTACAAGCTAATTATGTGCTACATCTCCACTTGTTAGCTCTTAGGAAGAGCACGTCTAGCTCTTCCTTTGCGGATGCAACTGAATCATTGAAAAGGTTTTTAGCCTTTGAGTTTAGATGCAAGAATAAATTAAAAGTGAGAAATGGTAGTGAGAGTAGAGATTGGTGATAAACCATCAAGGAAAAGGTCGATCCGCAGAGTCACAGGTTTGTACCTCCGGCAAGGCTTCTCCACACGAAGGGATACTCTGTGTTGTCAGACCTGGGGTCTCTGGATTTGCCAGCATTGAGGCACTTTGAAAATTTTCCAGTTCCTCCTGCAAAATACTTGTTCAGGGCCCAGCGTGATGGAGCAGTGGTTAAGGTCCTCGCCTTGCACGCCCGGGATCCCATAGGGGGGCCGGTTCTAATCCCAGCAGCCCCGCTTCCCATCCAGCTCCCTGCCTGTGGCCTGGGAAAACTGAATGCTCCTTGAATAGGAGGCCCAAGGCTTTGGGATCCTGCACCCACGTGGGAGACCCGCAAGAGGCTCGTGGCTTTGGATTGGCTCAGCTCCAGCCATTGCGGCTGCCTAGGGAGTGAATCGTCGGATGGAAGATCTTCCTCTCTGTCTCTCCTCCTCTCTGTATATCCGCCTTTCCAATAAAAAATAAAAATAAATCTTTAAAAAAAAATACTTGTTCAGTTGATAATTTCCCCAATCATGCACAGCTGGTATCATTATTTTACATATTGCCCTATTCACCTACGACAAGGGCACACAGCTAGTAGGCAACAAAGCTAGAATGTGAAGCCAGTCACCTCTTAACTAGAGCATGAATTCCTACTGAAGGCTAAGGCTGTCAAGCTAGTTGAGGCGTCAAATGAATGCTGGAGTCTACAGATGAAGGGACTTTGCCCCCACACAGTGATGACAGAAGGCGTAAGCTAGTCAACAGCCCACAGTGGGAAAACTTGGGATGAAAGATAAGACTAACAGCATCAAAAGACTTCCTCTTCTAAACACAACCGCAGTAAGTGCCCAGAGAGTAGAATTTGGCAGAACAAATGAAATCCAAATCAACTTTTCCTGAACATTTTCATTAACAAGCTTGCTCTGGGCAACAGTGCGATGGCAAAGAGATCTACAACAAACATGATAAGGAAAGTACTAGATCCTCATTCATGGAAAATCAGTTTCCTGTTTTTTTTTAATTTTTTTTAATGCTTCCCTTTAAGAGGATATCATAGGGCCCGGCGCGGATAAATGCTGCTTCATTTAAAGTGCAAGTGGTTAAGGTCCTCGCCTTGCACGCCCGGGATCCCATATGGGCGCCGGTTCTATTCTGGCAGCCCCGCTTCCCATCCAGCTCCCTGCCTGTGGCCCGAGAAAGCAGCAGAGGACGGCCCAAAGCCTTGGGACCCTGCACCCGCGTGGGAGACCTGGAAGAGGCTACTGGCTTCGGATCGGCATAGCATCAGCCGTTGTACTCACTTGGGGAGTGAATCATCGGAAGGAAGATCTTCCTCTCTGTCTTGCCTCTCTGTATATCTGCCTTTCCAATAAAAAAAAATAATAAAAATAAATCTTTAAAAAAAAAGAGGATATCATAGTCCATGTTGTATTACTATTTTATTTTGCCCTGTTTTTTAAAGATTTATTTCAAAGGCTGAATTCTGGAGAAAGAGATGAAGAAATAGAGATGTTCCATTGACTGGTCCACTCCCTTAAATAGCACGGTAGCCGATGTTGGACAAGGTCAAAGCCAGGCGCCTGGAATGCAATCTGAGTCTCTCATGTAGTATGTGACAAAAGACCAAGAATTGGAGCCATCCTCCACTGTTTTCCCGGGTACATCAGCACATAATGGCAACCGGTGCTCCTATGGGGTGCTGCCATCAAGAGGCAGGAGCTCAGCCTGCTCATCCCAGCACCTGTTCTCCAACAAGATCCCTTTCTCTGTACACCTGCCTCAATGTCTCAACTAAAAATTGAGGCTAAAACTTCATCCAAAAAGCTGATCAACATCCCAGATCCAGCTCTGCTTCCTTCATTTCACTAAACTGTATCCAGTGAGTAGAAAGGATGCTAGCTCCCTCTCAACTATTCAACAAAACCATTTAATCAACTCCTGCACAAAACTTATTGATGACTTACTATATACCGCAACCTTTTTTTTTTTTTGTAGTTGAGTAGGACCTAGATCTTAATTAGACACAGCTCTTACTCTCATGGGGCTCAGAGTAATACTATTACAGTACCTAAATATAAAAGTGATACCACTGTCCTTAGGCCCAATTTACTCATCTATATAACACAGAAAAATATACTCGTCCTTTTCTAGGAGGATAAATATTCCTGTGGGTGTAACAGCAGCAGGTACTGCATTGCAGAAGAAGTAACCTATGAGAAAATTATTTTTACCTTTTTTGTTTTTTAATGCTGCTTCATTTAACAGTCAATAAGCTAAATCTAAACTGTGTGGATGAATTAGGCAATTTGCTACCAAATGCTCTGAGCTCCTATGAGACCACTCTCAGTGCAATAAGAAACTTCTTCCTCTTCTTAAGGATTAGGGCAGCAGCACTACAAGAAGGGATATCATTTGGCAGATTCAGTAAGGATTACTTAGGATTTTTTTTTCTGTAACAGGTATTCAGAGAAGAGTAATTTAAGTCAGGTAGAAGTTGATTTCTGTTTCACATTAAAACAGTTGGAAGTAAACAAGTCTCCCCAGACTTCCATGAAAGTTCCAGAGCTGCTCGTGTAGAACCAAGCTCCTGGTTGCTTTCAACTACAGTCAACTCCTGGGCTGGGCTGTGTTCCTCTGCCCCGAGACACTTGCTCGAAGCACAAGCATCCCATTCATTTCCAAGGCATGGACAGAGAGAGTGAATCCACTTGTGTCCCATCGTTCAAGACTGTGGTGCACAGCCACACTTAGCTGCAAAGGAGTCCAGGTAATGTGACAGCCTTTGAAGACCTACAGATCTGTAAGAGAACTACCAACCTCTATGCCAGGAAGCATAGGATATTGGTAAGTATGCTTTGATGACCTTCTGGCCTGCTTCCTCTACCAAGTGCTGCACCTGCTGCTCGCACGCGCCACCCACTTCTATTCAGTGGTTTGCAGGCCATGGTGGGCATTGGAGTCACCTGGAAAACCTGCTAAGACACAAACTACCCTGACCCAAGAGCTTCTGCTTGGGTACATCTGAGTAGTCAGACGATTTGCATTTGAAAGTGCTCCCTGCTGATTGTCATGCTGCTGGTCTGGCCAGTACAAAAGGTGTGCCACAGGGACAAGCAAACATTCCTGGTGACCAGGGCAACAGAGCATGAAATTGACCAAAATAACAGCATGTAGCCATGAGGACAGAAGCACAGCAAAGTCAGGACCTCTAACCTGCCTCCTCGACCTCAAGAGAGTTCTTCTGCTGTTCCAGCACATTCCAGCACATCATATGATGCAGATTCTGATGCTGAAGGGACCCTTGCTGGTACTGTGACCTGATGGGCTTGAAACACTGGCCATGCCTTATTGCTCCTAATTGCTGAAATCTGACTTTGTCCTCCCTCTGACCTGTCACCTTAAGTCCCCTGGGAATTGCTGCCTGCGGTTTCTCTAGGAGAGGAGCAATTGCCCTAATCGGCTCCCCCTTCCCCACAGTCTCAAGAAATGGGTCCCATGTGGGAGCCCCTGCTTGCCTTGTCGCCTCTGCTGAGCTCCCTCTGCTCATGGTATCTTCCCAGAGTGGGGCTGCCAGCAATGCCAAGTCAGAAGCTTCTAGCCGTTGACCAAGCAGGACAATAAAATCCTGCTTGCTTCACCAAAGCAGCTTCTTTTTTTTTTTTTTTCATGTGTGTTCTCACCCCGAAACACACACTAACTCTCAGGGCTGGGCACAGGCACTTCGGCCCACGCTTGGCACACACAGCATGCCTGGTCATCCATGTGCATCAAGTCTCCTTGAGTCCAAAGAAGCTAACATCCATCAGTCCCTAAGGATGGGCTGGCTGACAGCACATGGAGCTGGGGAGTTGCCGCGCACACAGTTTGTTCGCAAGGCCTGAAACTTCTGCCCTCCTGCTTTAACCTAAAGCTGCAAGTCGTTCCTCCATTTGCAAGATCCGCCACCACCAGTCTCCCATTGTGGTCATGCTCTCTCTTTGTTCCTTCTCACATCTGATAAAAGATTGCACTCCAAACCCCCAGCACATGACTTTTGAAAGACTGCCAGGCCCTAATGCGGGCCTTTGGTAGAGACAGAGAAAGAACAGTGGCAGGACATAAATCCTGAACAATTTCCTGTCTGGAAGGAGCAGCAGCAGCCAGAGCCTCTGCTAAAGGGACCCAGAAGGCAGCAGCGATCGCAAGCCTTGGTCCTGCCCTGCCAGGCCAGGGATGGCTCCGTGGGAATTTGGCTTCTGCTGTTGTCTTATGCCCATGAGTTGCAGAAGGGAGTGTGGCATCCCAGACACCAGCTTCATGTCACGATGCCACCTCCGTCCCCTCGCTTCCCGCTCACAGAGCCCATGGAAATGATTTCGTCTGAGATCCTTGGAGGAGATGAAAAAATTCAGGCAAGTGGCCCTGCTCTGGCGAACTCACTTCTTCCTGCCTCTTCATTACTCTTCCTGCTGGCGTTGGAAACCCAGGGCTCAGCCAGAAAACACAAATAAATGAGGTCCTTAAAGTTGCCCACACCACAGGTGCCAGGCTGTCTCTAGAAAATGAAATTGATCTGTTTTTTAAAGACTTGATTGGGCTTTGGCAGACAGCCCCCCCCCCCCAGTGCCATTCTGCTGCCCTAATCAGCTATCTTGCTTTGTTTTTTGTTTTGTTTTGTTTTGCTTTTTTTTCCCCCCCTCATGGTTTCAACTCTCCTTGCCATAGGGATAAAACGAGTGAGAACAATAAAAGGGGAGGGAGTGATGAAGGGATAGAAGGAATTAAGGGGCTCTGGAATGAATAGGTAATTTGACTCAATGTTTACACTGCTGGTAGAGATATTTAAACAGTTGGCCTACTGATGACCCTTCAAATTGAGAATTTAGAGAAAATTTTAAAACCAAATAAACTTTGAGGTGAGGAAGACTATTTTTTTTTGTGGACTCTAACCTAACCCAGGTGGTCAGACTAGGAAGAGGTTGGGCAAAGGTCAGTGTTGAGATGGGAGCTGAAAAGATAGTTCTTTTTCCTGATTAAAAACTAGCTGTTAATAAAACAACAAAAGTTCATGGAAACTTATTCTTTGCAAGATAACACACTGGGCAGTTAAAAATATAGTTCGGGGGAAATAGAATACATGGACCCATACATTAAAATGTTTGTATGCGTCAGGTGGCAAATGGCATGCAAAATAGTGACATGTTAGAAGAGAGACTGCAATGGGGTGTGATGTTTTATGAATGATTTCATGCCACAAATGAGATTCTACTAGGTTCTTGTGTGATGTAGCAAGATCAGGTATGGGGAGGTAGCTATTTTTCTAGGAAGAGCAAAAGGCAGAAGGTTAGTGAAGGAAAGAGAGGCAACGCCAAACAACACATTGAAATAACCGATTAGCAAAGCAATGAGCAGAATCCCATGGGGAAACTTTGCAGTAGCATGGGAATTACGAGGAAGATGCATACAATTACCCCCTAATTTCTGACCCAAAGAATCAAAGAAGCAGAAAACTAGAGAAAACTATTTTATTACCTTTCAAGCTGAAGAAAGATCATTCTGTTATATCACAAACCCTGAGAAGCTGTGTGAGACGGAATTCCATTCAAATGGAAATACTTCTACTTTCAAAGAAACCCAAGCAGGGTCATGGGAAGATGGTGGAAAAATTCTACAGAATAATTTTTAAGCGACTCTAAAAATTTGTTGAAGCGAGAACCGTGCATATGAACAAGCTGGAAGTTAAAAAGGTTAAAAAGTTTTTTCATTGTCACTGATAAATCCCATAAACCGAGCAGGTGAGGCTGGAAGTTGCAAAGCTCTGCCTGTTCTTTTCCCTCCACCAGGGCTTCCCAATGGTGATGTAGGTTGACTCTGCAAAGGGCGACAGAATACAAATCCTTTCTTTTTTTTTAATTGGAAAGACAGATCAGGTATACTGAGAGAAAGAGAAACAGAGAAAGATCATCCGTTCACTGGTTCACACCCACAAGGAAACTAGAAAGCAACTGAAACCAGGAGATAATTAATACTTGAGATATTTAAAAGAGAGTGTTTTAGACATTATAAGATAATTCAATATGATAAAGCCAATGCAATTAAGTAATGCAAGATACAGTAGAGATCAAAACTTATAGCACAGGAAAATAATCAGGGATATTAGAGTAGATTTGAATAAAAGGCATCTACATTGGAGAGACAAATCATACACAAACACACACAAAAAAAAACCCTAAATTAACAACAAGAACAGAGACTAGACAACAGGCCTAAGGATGCAAGTGGTCTTTAAAAAAAAAAAAAACCAGAGCAAATGGGCAGAAACAATATTGAAACCATAGAGGAAGATAATATTTCCAATGTAGTCAAGAATTGCATCCACATAGTGGAAATATCAACCATAGTTGATTTCAAAAAGAAAGAAAACTGGTACAAGCAGCCAGATCCATGTAATTTACCAAAGAAAGCAACAGAGTTGACCTCAAAAACAAAGTCTCAAAAATATTTCAGCAGGAAATGACTCTGTATCTACAGAGTTTCCAACGGATGAAGAATTGTGAAACTCAGTCTTTGCATCTCACCTCACTTCTATGTCATGTGTTTTGACATTGGAAAGATAAATTCAGGAGGCCAGCATTTGGTGTCACAGCTAAAATGTCACCTGGGATGTCCTAGTCCTCAAACTAGCTATCAGGATTCCAGCTTCTTGCTGATGTGCACCAGGAGTGATAACCAAGTACTTGGGGCCTGGCTGCTCACATACAAGATGTGGTAATTTGGGGAATAAACCTGCCAAATAAAATAAATAAATATGCAGACAAATGACAGAAAAGAAAAATAAACTAAAAGCTGAAGCCATAGCACCCCAAAAAACTTCCCTGAGGCAAGTTATCAAAAGGAAAAGATAATGAAATGGAATATTAGGTGAAAGGTGATGTTGAACACTTAATCTATATGATCTGAGTTGAATCCAAATAACTTTTATTAATTTTGTTAAATAGTGTGGATATCTAATTTTAAAGCATAAAGTATGCAATATAGAAAATAACGAATACAAATTTATGTGATAACAATAAATTTGGTAGCAGAGCCATACAAAAACATAGAAAGTGAAGATGACCTATTTCCTTTAACGGGAATCATTCTGTTTACATTCTCAATTTTGTTAATCCACAATAAGTTTTGGCACTTGAAAATCAACTAATCTTCACAACCATATGAAGCGGTGTCGTTTTCAAGAAAGAGCCTAAATATAATCAAAGATACACAAGAAGTGCAGCCCATATGGCCCCAGCGAAAATATTTTGAAAGAAAAATAGATAAAATTAGAATAACATAAAACGGGAGAAGAGAGACAGCCTTAAAAAGCAGAAATGCAACATTACAAAATACACTGTCAAATACAGTTTAGAAACTTAAACATCAATTGACAAATTATGGAAAAAAAAAAAAAAGCCCTACTGGAAGGGTTTTAAAAAGGGCAGAACTTCAGTCTCTATGAAGCAAGTCCATGGAGAAGGTATTCCTTGGCATTGCAAGGAAGCGACAGGCAGATACACCGCAAAGTAAGTCGAGGTCACACCCAACTCCAACAGGAGAAGTGAGGATTTCAACAGCTCTGCCGGATGCTGACTTGCAAGTTAAAACACTAGAGGACTGCTGGGCGAACCCAACAGACTAAAATGAAATGATGCATAAAAGAAAAATCTGCCTAAAGGGCAATGAGTATTTTATAAATGAACACTAGAAAACTATTCAAAGTCAAATGTATAAATCGTCTAATATTCTAAATGAATATGCCTGTTCTGAATGACATATTCAGTGAAGATCTGGAGAATATCACTTCAACATCTTATAGCTCAAATTTGCATATCTGATACATAAAAAGCTATCTATTTAAAAATGTTAAGAGCTACAGTCTTTAAAAAGTTGCTTAGAATGAATATTAAGAAATCACATCGAAAGACCTTTTTTGTATTTATTATTATTATTATTACTTTTTGTGATATAAAGATTCCACCCTCCCCATTCTCTTCTTTCCCCCACATTCTCTCTGCCACCATTTCCCCCCATATTATTACAATAGTATGATCCTTCAGCAACAATCACGTATCCAACATTCTACTACTTAAGCGAAACATGGCATTGCAGGCGTAAACAATGGCAGAACATCTTAGTGTAACACTATTTAACAAGCAGATCCATGCTTGAGCACATTGTAGAAAGAGAAGTAAATACGAAGAATGGACCGATGTTTTGAACTCTGAAGACTCCAGGTCACATTTGGTGAAGTGATTAAAATGTTTCTTGGATCCCTACATCCCTTACTGGAATGCCTGGATTGGAGTCCCAGCTCCGCTCCCCACTCCAGCTTCCTGCTAATGCGCACTTTGGGGGGCAGCAGGTGAAGTGTCACAAGGTGAGTCCCTCTGTGCCACTCCAGCCCCTAACGCTGCTGCGCTGGCATCCGGTGAGTCAAACAGTAGGTGGAGCTCTCTCTCTCTCTCTCTCTCCTCTCTGTCTCTTCCATCTTAAACTAATCAATATTTCCAACCCTCCAAAATTTAAGTGAAACTCTCAGTTTTAAAAGAATGTCAAAATCATGATCAAAACATTCAAAATAACAGCAAGACAAAGTCTCACAATCAAACAGCCAATATAAACAAAATTGTGCTCAGAAAAAAAAATGGTATCCTTAAATAATGCCATCATTTACAACTGGTATGAATAGCATTGAATTCAGAGAGATAAAAGAATGAGTAAACAAACCTCAGGAAAATATACACAATAAATTCACAGGTAGTTTCCACGTGGGAGTCAAGTGTCAGTTTGAGCATCTGTTTCTCACGGAGCTGCCCACTCCTAAGCCTGGGAATCAGCAGGAAGGGACTCAGGACTTCAGGCCCTGCCACTCATGGGCGAGCCGGAGAGCAGGTGCAGGCTTCTGCCTTCAATCCGGCCCAGCTCCAGCTGTGGCAATTGGGGAGTGAATCAACCGGTGGAACATCGTTCTCTTCTCTCTCTCTCTGCCTTTCAAATAAACCACAAAGCAAGACATTGATGTCTATGCAAACTAAGCTCATGTATCGGGATTTTGCGAACTCCAAAGAGCAGTAAAAACAGATTCATTCACCACCAACAGTGTCTTTTTTTTAAAAAAAAAAACATCTATTTATTGATCTGAAAGATAGAGCGACAGGAAGAGAGGGAGAAAGAGAAGTCTTCTATTCACTAATTCACTCTCCACATGGTTGCACCAGCCAGGGCTGGGCCAAGCCAAAGCTAGGACCTTAGAACTCAACCCTGATTTCCCCTATTGGTGACCTGGACCAAAGCAGTCAGGCCATCAGCCTTTGTCTTCCCAAGTCCATCAGTACTGTGCTATGTATCACAATATGCGCTCTGCTACCAAGAGATGAAAAGCAAACAGCCAAACAGAAAAAAACCAAGTGTGTGTACTGGAAGTGATAAAGGAAAGCTTAGTCACAGACTTTGTATAGATTAGATGGCTTAAAAACCGAAGCCTTAATCTGACCATACACTAGCGAAACTTAAACATGAGTAAAATAGTTTAGAGCGCAATAAAATTACAAACATTTTCTCAACAAAAGCGAGAATTTAAAGCAGGCTGGGGAAAGAGAGAAATGAAGGGTATTAAAATAAGTGAATAAGTAAACACTAAGCCTAACCAGCCTAAGCCAGACTGAACTCCGATGGCTTTGTCACACTTCCTAGGGGCTCAGTAGTTGTTGAATGAAATACCTAATGCTGGAAACATGTGGATTCTTCTTGCAGTCTTCCTGCAGTCATAGCTTTGGGACCGGCCTGAACCCGTGGCCAGCCCAATCAAAAATAAATGTTAAAGCCTTTATTTTTCTAGGCAGAATCAGGAGCCAGAAGAGGGTGGACAGTTCCATAAAACATCAGTTCACACCTATTAAAAGCAGTAGAGGCGAGTTTCTGAGCCAAATTGGCTTGAAGAAATCATGTGGTGAGGGTGCGTTTTAATGAAGATCATTTCTCCCCTTTCCTGTTTTAATTTGATTTCTCTGGCAAAGCCATGCCTCCTTGGCTGGGAGGAAACATCACCATCTCAGCCGTGAACCAGATTCCTGTAGCACTTTGGCAAGTTGGGGGTTTTGGGGGGACTTCCACAAGCAGAGCAGTGCTGCCCACTCCCAGACCTGGAACACGCTGTTTCCAGCACGTCTGGCTAGGACAGGCCATGTGACACCAATGACGAAGGAGGTTTTGCCCACTTTAGGCTAAAATTGTGGACAATAACCTCTTTTCGGAAGCCTGGCAGCCAAGAAGACTACTTGGTAAGGGTCCCCAGTGTCTGATATTCTCCAGCCCAGAGAAGAGCAACCACCTCTAAGGCCTGTTGTGTTTTCCAGCCAATGGGGTTACCCAGTTAGTCAGCCTCTAGGGGACACCAGACTGAACTTGACCTTCACCATAAACTGCAAGTTTCATGGCTACTCTGTAGTTGCCCTTGATGCGTTCAGAATTCTGTGAGCCTACAGGATTCAGCTCAGGGGCTTACTCCAGACAAGTTTATTAGCTTTTTAAGGAGGGGATGGCTAGGTTCTGCAATTGGATTGCCTCACCTATAACACGCCTAACTCATACTTAAGGAGATTGAGAGTCCAGCAGGGATCTTAGAAGCTAACCTGAAGGTGTTGGCTTAGCTTGTGTTGTTTCTAGAGGTATACAGAGGAGGAACCATTTCTCGCTGTGTTCTAGAGTCGGTGGGCTAAAAGCTTACCAACCTCAGCATTCATTGTCACATCTCTCCCTCTTGACCGAGATCCTTAAAAAGACCCTTATGACCGCACTGGGCTTTCCTTCCCCAGAGGATTAACCCAGTCACATGTGCAGAATCCCTTGACCTGTGCAAATGATAGCAAAAGGCACAGCAGAGGTAGATTAGTTCTGGACACCCTTGGTGAGCATATGTCTGAATAGCCCGTGGTTCCTGTCTCCAGGGGCATGCATCCTACTTGTGCAGTTCAAGAGGGCAAGAACTACCACAGACTGCATGCAATGCATTTCCAGGAGAAATGCAACAAGTGCCACAAATGCTAAGAGGACAAAGGAGGGCCAGAACTTAACCTGTGGACATTCCCAGGATACACCAGTAGACCAGATGTCTTCAGAGCACCATCAGGCCTGACTTTTCCTGGATCCGAGATATTAACTTCGTATTATTGCATTCAATGCAGCCAAGGCCACCCAGAGCCAACCTAATGAGGAGGCAGTGGAGGAAAGAGGGCAAGAAAATTCTGTCAGCTATGCAAGTCCTCTTAACATCATCTGACCTTACTACACCCAAACAAATGGCATGGGTATTTGGTGGGAGGGAATGGGTAACTTGTGCTCCTACTTAACAAGTGACTGATTTTGAACTACACTGTTTCCAAAGCTCTTGCCCTTGTACTAACTACTGCTGTAGATTAATTCTGCCATCCGAAGCAGCTGCCCACTCTTGAGGTTGTTGAACACTTGATCTGTACCTGATGTGACTGAGAAAGTGAGTTTATGGTTTTATTTCGTTTTCACTAACTCAAGCATAAATGCAGATAGCCACATGTGGCTAGTGGCTACTGAAGTCCATGGACCATTCTAGATCTTCAGGCTGTGTAACAAGGAAAGCCATGATTTCTTTCTCTTTTTTTTCCAGATAAATTCAACAGTTTCATTGGGAGACCATCCTTGGTCTGGAAGTAAAGCTGACAGAATATCATCCCCTCCAATGAGATGTCACTACGCAACTTCAACAACAGGAAGAAACATCGAAATTAACAACATCATGAAGTTCATTAACGTGGTGTTGAGTGACCAATATGTTAGAAAATGCAAATTCATAACCACATCCTGTAACTACCACCTTGACATCTCAATTTTAGTATATATACAACTGAAAAGCCATGATTTCTTGAGCCTCATATTCCCAGGGCACTACCAGGCACATGCTTTGCCCTAAGTGTTTCCTGATTGATTATATGAAGAATAAATAATTAATATCAAATGATCCTATGCTGTTAAAACAAAGGACAACAATTACTTGAACTCTGACTCTACTTCTCATCAGTTGCATGAGGTCCAGTTGATAAGAATGGTCAAGCAGCTACTGACATACAGGAAACGCTCAGTGTGTGGAATCCTTCATGAGCAACAGCTTGACCCTATAAGGGCCCATCTCTCATTTGAGGAAACTGAGATTAATGACTTCTAATGAAAGTTAATTATCTGTTACTGCTGGAAAATCAAGTAAAGTGTTACAACCAGACCTTTCATATTCACATAATATAAATGTACATAATATTTGTATTATATATGGCATAAACATATACAATACATATGCTACACAGGGTTATAGCACATAAAACATACGAGAAACCTGTAAACACATATATACCTTTAAGTGTATATGTACTCATATCCCCACACATATATATGTATTGCAGATTGTGTCTACCAAGGTACTTTTTAAAAATATATATATTTTTTAATTGCAAAGTCAGATATACATAGAGGAGAGACGGAGAGGAAGATCTTCCATCCACTAATTCACTCCCCAAGTGAGCGCAACAGCCGGAACTGTACTGATCCAAAGCCAGGGGCCAGGAACTTCTTCCAGGTCTCCCATGCAGGTGCAGGGGTTCAGGCACTAGAGCCATCTTCTACTTTCCAAGGTTCATTAGCAGGGAAGCTAGATCAGAAACTGAAGCAGTCAGGACTTGAACCAACACCATATGGGGTTCTAGCATTGCAGGGGGCTGCTTAGCCTGTGCCACAATGCCAGCCCCTCAATTTTTAAAATTAATTTTTAAAAATTTTCTTAAGTATCTTCATATGTACGATGTCTTTGTGTTTTTGTGTGTTCCAGCATGTTTGAAAACCACTGGATTGTTCTCAATCCAGGTAGCCTAGTGGATAAATCCTCACTTCACAACAACCAGAATTCCTTATGGATGCTGGTTCATATCCCAGCTGCTCCACTTCCCATCCTATTTGGCGGGAGGGAATGGGTAACTTGTTTGTTGCCTGGCAAAGCAGAAGAGGGTGACCCAGAGCCTGGGACTCTGGGTCACTTGCATGGAAGACCCAGAAGAAGCTCCTGGCTCCTGGCTTCGGATCAGCTTGGCTCCGGCCATTGTGACTATTTAGGGAGTGAACCTGGCAATGGGAGATATTTCTTTCTGTATAACTGCCTTGTCAATTAAAAAAATTAGTAAAAAAAGAAAACCACTGGTTTAAATAACTTTGTTAAAGCTATCAGCTAGCTAACGTGGGGATGGAATTTGAACCCAGGTTATCTGTCTCCAAGCTTACATTCTACACCCAACTCTGCTTTTAAAAGAACACCATTTATTTTTTTTAAACAACTTACTTTGACATTAGTTTTAAGAAGGTCCCTCATCCAGATGATATGAAATATGTATGTGCACACACACACACGTACTTGCTTTGAGGAATGCCTAATACCTTTTAGATATACTCTATTGTCTCTGGCTGTGAACCAAGGAAAATTGATCCTAATTTAAAAGTCTCTAAATCAACTTAGAGGGTTTCGCTTTGGCAGAAGTTTCTAAAGCTTGCCTATATATCCATTTCTCCTTTTCATACTGGGTACACCACTGGACTGTGTTTCCCATCGGCCGTGAAGTGAGGTGGAGGCAGGTACTGGGATGGGATGTGGGTAGACGTGTTGCACACCATTTCCAGGATCAGGTGGAAGGCTCTAAAACCTTAGGGCATAAGCAGAGTCACAAGACAGAAGGCTCAGGCATAAATAGTCACGCGGTGCACACCCCGCCACCTGTCGGTGATATGCCTACTGAGATATCCTCGTGGCTCGTTATGGCTGTCGTCGCTCCACTTCAGCTGGTGAGATGCGTAGAGGAGACCCAACCTGAGACCTGCGTTCCACATCCAGGCCATCTCCACTGATGTACAGGGGAAACACGGGCTGCAGTGCTAACCATCAGCCCCAGAAGCAGGAATTGGGAGTGGGAGAGAGACCTACATCATTTAGCATGTCCTGACAGCTCAGCCATCAAAGGAGACAGACCCTAGGCTCAGTCACATTCATCACATGAGTTTCAACTTGTGTCATTCTTTGTGATCTCTGTAAGCAGCTTAACAATCCACGGTTTCATTTGGTTCAGTTGACGGAGACAACTATCCCCATCCCATGCTGAAGAAGTTGAGGTTTACACATAGCAGGATCGGAGCTGGCATTGTTACACAATGGGCAAAGACACCACTTGAGATGCTGGCATTCCATATGGGTGTCCGGGCTATTGCATATCTAATCCAGCTTCCTGCTTATGGCCCAGCAGATGGATATGTGCTACCTGCATAGGACACCCACTTGGATCTCCTGGCTCCTGCCTTTCCCAACCCTGGCCATTGTAGCCACTTGGGAAATAAAGTAGGAGATGAGAAGCTCCCCTCATCTCCTTTCTTCCCAAGTCCAGCTTTCAAATAAATAAGTATTAATAAGAATAGCAGGATTTACCTGCAATCTCAGACATATTAAGAACAATATCCATGTCTACAGATTCTAAGTCTACTGACTTATGGAGGGGAAGAAAATGGCAGCACACAGGCTAAAGCCAGACTAGAGATTGCTCTGTGTGAAGCAAGCCCCCAGTGTCATCTCCCTAGACAAAGCAGACCACGACTCCCAGGTGAAGTGTGAAGCCTCGTGAGTAGTTTTACATGATCACCTCGTTTGATCCTCATGTGAGTTCTGTGATGCTGACACTATTATCCTGCATTCTACAGATGGGGAACCTGCTCTCCAGAAGGACTCAGGGATTATCACAAGGCACATTACTTGTAGCGAAGAAATGAAGGTTAGAAATCAGGTGTCTCGAACTCCAAGTCCAAGTGATGGCTGAACTTTGAGAGAAAGTCTTCCGTAGAGTGATAGCTTCTCACCAGGAAAGGTTGTGTTTTCTGGGACTCAATAGCTTTCTAGGAAGCAGAAATGTTTCTCACTTTATTTTTAATCCAGTTTTGGCTTGAGGGAAATCAATGATTTTAAAGAAGATGGAAACATTGCTTAAGCTGTCAGTTATGTCTTGTCTCAAACCTTTCTTGATGTTTGCGGTCTGTGACCCGGGAGCAACAGGTGCCGCGTTACTCGATTGTGACCAGATGGTGGTGCTGTGATCAGCTCCACTGTTCTGACAGAAAGGAGGGTGAGATGATCAACAAAGGATGAGGATTCTAGTTCATCTCAACCCATTGGATAAAGGACCACGGGCTCCAATCTGCCATGCTTGAATCCTGCCACTGATGGACAAGGAAGAAAAGGGGAGGAGAAAACAAGAGAGTGAGGATGGTCACCATTGAGATGCACATGAATAGAAAATTATAAAACATTTCAGTATTACAGCACAGAGGGAATGGGCAGCACGTTAGAGCAGCACCTAACTGCTGCCAGTCTATCCTCTGAGTGCCATTTGAAATCCCATATGTTTCCTTTGCATTCTAACTTCCTACTAATGTACCCAGGGAGGCATGACCCAAGTATTTGGGCACCTGCATCCATGTGGGAGACCCGGATGAAGCTCTAGGCTCTAGGAACTGCCCCACCATGGCAGTCATTTGTGAAATTAACCAACAGATAGTTAATCTCTTATTTTCTCTGCCTCGCCCTGCCTCTGTGTAATAAATGTTCTTGAAGAAGAAGAAAAAGAGGAAGGGGGAGGAGGAGGAGAACGGTGTATGCTATGCTACCAGAAGTAAACAATGGGGTGTGAATGAGGTGGGGTAAACAGAGAGTGTTCAGTGGCTCTGCAGGGTCCTCCACCACTCCTAACTCCCAGAACACGTAAGTGGATATTCCCTCCTATAATGAAAGGTGTGACTAAGTGGAAGATCTGGAATTCAGGAGCTTTTCCTGGATTATTTGGGTGGATCCTAAATGCAAACACGAGCATCCTATGGAGAGAGGCAGAGGGAATTTTCAAAGGCAAAGAAGAGGAAGCAATGGAAGATGGGGCAGGGAGACAACAAGTCAAGGAATGCCAATAATCTTCAAGAATCAGAAGAGGTAAGGGATGGATTCTTTCTTGTATTCTCTGAAGAGAGAATGGTTCTTCTGACACCTTGAATTCCAACTTGTGGCCTCCAGACCTGTGAGAGAACTCATTTCTGTTGTTTCAAATCACCAAGATTATAGTCATTTGCACAGCAGTCCTAGGAAAGCCAACAACAGACTGTTGCATCAGCATTTTGAGTCAATCTAAGTGTCTGTAGAGGTAAAAGCCCAACCCATGTGTATACCCAGACACTGAGGCAGCAAAAGAACCCACGTGCAAGACCACAAAGATATCTGACTTATGCTAGTTGGCTCAGAAGATAATCCCTAATTGGCTGTATTGTAAAACTACAATGGAATCATAGAATCACAGTATAGTATCAGAACTATAACTCTAGATTACTTGAGACGTCTAGACAGTTTACAGATACGATTATGATCTCTATAACCTTCCAAAACACACACACTCTCTCACACACACACACACACACACACACACACACACACACACACACACACCACCCCTACACCTCTTTGCAATCCTCTTCTGCCACTACAGCGGGAGTCCAGCTATTCAGGAGAAGTTAGATTAGTAGACATAACTTCAAATGCAATCCAAATCCATAGGGTGTGGGCAGGAGTTGCAGATAATGGTTCTTTCTGCACCATACGATCAAAGTTGCATTCACAGGAAGAAAAGTATGATTTTAGCAGGACAATGAACATTCTTGGAGGCAGGAGTCAACAACTTCTTCCTTGCAGAATAAGATGCAACTATTTTTTTTTTATAGTTAAGTGTAAAGGAAACTGAAGTCTAAACAAGCTGCATGGAACATCCCTCCCCTCAAATATTACCTGCTGAAATACTGAAGTTCCTATTTTTCTTCATTGAAGGGAAAAAAACACTGATCAGAAAAATAAAGATGTTGGAGAAGCATTAAACAATAGAATCAAGATAACATACACCTCAAATAGTAGGATTTAACAATCTAGTAATTGAATGTGATTCGATTTCCCAATTCCTAGAGGTAATTAGACCCTTAGGTTAACGGCACTAACAGGATGGGAACTCAACTCAATGTAGGTGTCTATGAAGAGATCCAATGACAGGCCCTTAGGTCACTGGGGACATGCCCTCAGAAAGTAGCTCTCACAAGAGGGTCTGTGATAAAGGTCAGTTTGGGCCCAGCTGCTCTCTGCCTTTTTCTTGAATCACCATGGGGTCCTTCCTCTGTATGTATTCTGCCACCACCCACTCTTCTCATCAAACCCCCCAAACAGTGTACCTGCCCAATCTTGAACTATGAATCAGCAAAACCATGAGTTCCAATCAACTACCTCCCTTTCAAAGTAACCAGCATTATTAGGTTTTAGGTTGAAGGAAAATCTGACCAAAGCAACTTATTTCTGAAGGAAGGATTATATGGCAAAGAATGGTTTGTGGAGTGAGCGGGATTTAAGAACATGTAGCCCCTTGAGGGAAGGAGGGGGCCTGGACTATTCTGGAAGCTCAAGGCATGTCCACCTGGGATATCCGATGCACATCACGCTATCCTGCTAGTTCCTGCTAATTCATAGATTCATGACACACTGGGGCCCTAACTCTCCAGTCTAGTCTGTAAATTCCAGCCCACCTCTGTGCAATCTGAAGTTATTACCAGAACTACTGAGTGAAGAATAGCTTGAGTCTCTTTCTGAGTGTATCATATGGGAATGTGGGGGAGGGGAGGAGAGACCCTGTGTGCATTTCCTTTGTGGAAGTGTGACCAGGACCATATTTGAGACAGGGAGAACATTAATCCCTCTACAAACCATGGAGTATGAGTGAGGAAGATGCACAGTGGATACTGTACTCATGATGGACCACTCACTGGGAAAGACCATGGAGTTGCTTGTTCTTTAAATCCCACCCTCCCCACATGCTTTGGCAGGTATTGTAGGCAGGAATGAGCATTGGAATCGCACAGCATTGGAATCCTTGCTTGTGAATCCTTAGGCAACTCACTTGGTCTCTTTGAGTCCCATTTTCATCTTCCCTAGGAAGAACCCCAGCATCTCCTTCCTACAGTTTCAGAACTAAACCAGTGATGTACAAAACTCATTTAATACACCATTCAGTGCCTTCAGTACCCTGCAAATCCAGCTGATACCCAAGGCTACCTTATTCAAGTAGGAGCCCAGAATTGACTCTGTTCTTTTTCATCAGCACCAAATGCGTCCTTCTGGTCTCCAGCTCCTAATATAACTCTAAATTGACTCAGTCGCTTCCTGCATTAGAGCACACTGATTCTACTTTTCTTACTTTCACCAAATATAAGCTTTAAAAGTTGACTTTTATCCTTCCATCTGACATGTTCATTAAAATTTTCATTTGTCGAAATCCCACTCATCATTATAGGCAATGGCTCTGATGGCCAGGAGCTGGCAAGCAGCAGTCCAAATCTCCTGTTGAGGAACTATCAGTAAATCAGGAGGCAGGAGAAGTAGAATAATCCCAGCATCTAGAATCTTGCCCTGTGCTTTCCCTCCCTCCAAGCTTTCTTGCTGCTCAGGAAGGAGGGAAAGCACATCAGCCACCAGAAACTTTGGAGCTCAGGGCTCTGTTAGCAAAGAGAAAAAACACAAGTGAACCACCAGCTTTTACCTACTGTCCCTTTCCATTTCATTAGGTCAGTGAAAAGCAGAACCCAGCAAAAGCCCATTTTTTTCCCCTCCTTTTAATTTTAATATTGTCAATTGCAATAAACTTAGCTAAGCGGTCCTGGCAAACTGCTTTCTGTTTGTTCAGGGAAATTAAGTTGTAGTCTTCAAATCCTGCTGTAACTAGCTATTTGGTTTTGGAGTAAGACTACAGCCTCTCATGGCACTAATGAATTCTGCTGGCTGCTGAAGGCCTGCAACCCATGCTGAGCTCGTGGGGGCTGCTTGATTCATTTAACACCAGTGACTTGCTTAATGCAATATGGGAACCAAAGGAGGAATACCTTGTGAGGCACTGGAGGTACTTAATGCCACCTGACAGGACAGTCATAGCAGATTTGTGAAAGCTTTGCTTTCTTTAAGAGCAGCCCAATTATATTTGCATGCACATGCAGTTGAGCCTTAAGTGTTATTCGAACAGTTGAGATGAACAAAACTTTATTATATTGGACTGCATATTGGGACACGCCAGGCAGCTGGTATTAGTGAAGGCAGCCTAACTCCAAAGGGATGTTTCTTGCTTTTTGGCCCAGTAGCCATTGGTTGGTGCCTTTATCATGTCCAGGTGAGAATGACAGCAGAAAATCAACCATGGAGCTGTCAGATTGGAAGAAACAAGGAAGCCTGAGCAACTGATCTTAACCCACAAAGCCCTAGCAAGCTCAGCAAACGATCTGTGACCTGGGAAAGAGCAGTAGGAATGTGCCGACCAACAGAACTTCACAGCTCTTGAGTTTCTGCCCTGGAAAGGTGTCATCTGAGATAAAGATGCTAATAAATTCCTTAATCCTAGTGGCAGCTGATGGATGACCTGTGGTGTTCTTCTTGTTCTCACTGCTTCCGGTTTTATATCAGATCTGGCTGGTGATCTCTTAGGCCGGCCCTCTTCTCGCAGATGTTGGTTAGCTATCCTCTGCCCATCTCCCCCAATTATCTCCTCTGCATCAAGACCCCCGGCCTTTCCTTGCCCAGTCTCTTTCTACTTGCTCCAGTGTGAGTGAAGTCATGGTCCACCTGCAGTACCACAGCCTCCAGCTTCCCACTTGTGCCGTCCTCTCCACTCCAACCAGTGGGGCATGAGGGTGGAAGGTATGACTGCCTCATCTGTTGCTAGCTCTCCGACACCTTGCAAGATTTGGAGCATAGGCTCATTAAACATTTGTAGGTTAAATGGGGGATGCAGAAGCTGTTTATCTACACATAGGAGACCAAAGGTGGGGGTCAAGAGGAAGAGGACTCCAAAGCAAATGACAGATGGCTTCATTTTCTGAACACCGGCCATTTCGCCCTTAATCAATAGGAATCTAAATGTTTGAGACTCCGATGTTAAAGCAATCTCTCTGCTTCTTGTAAGTGTCCTTTGAAATAAGTGTTGGTCAGCATCCTCAAATCCTACTTAAAAAAATTTAGATGTTCCATTCTCACTTATCTCAGGTCATGATATTCTTTGTACCACACCATGACAGCTTGCTCTCTCTCCCTCCTTCCCTCTCTTTTCTTTCTCTCTCATTTTCTCTGTCCATTCAACTTGATCCACTCATTAGGCTCAGCTCCCAAGTCCTGGACCTGTGCTCTATTCTTTGGCTCAGGCTGAACATGCAAGATTTTCCCTTCATCAGGCTAATGAAGTAAGAGTCTTATGTCATCATTACTGCTGGTGTTAATCCAAGCAGAACTAATACTGGTGTTGTTCCAAGTGGAATTAACCGAACCCAGCCCCCAACAAGCCAGATGTTAGTCAAGCATTTCTTCCTGACGCTAATGAAGCACTCCCTTGGGTTCCACAAACAGCTGAGTCCACCAAATGGACCTCAGGGACCCAAAGCAAACTGCCTGCCTAATAGAGATTTGTCCCAGGAGGCTACATTGGGTTTAAGACTTCTGAGCTGAGAGCAAGAATGAGTTTCTTTCCTCTGGTAGCAAATGACTCCATCCTTGTTTGGGGTCCAAAGAGCCAGCCACATAGTAGCCCGTTAGAGGTCCAAGGGCTTATTAGGGACTGTTCTTTGCAAATCTCTTCTTCTCTATCTATCACAGTAATTGGACTCATGTGCTGTTGTTTTGGTGTCCCACCTGCGCTGTGAGGGAAAGGACTGCTCTCCCCTGTTTACTTCTCCAGCATCCAGTAGAAAGATCACCGGAGCATTGTCTGGAGGTAAATGATAACAGAATGTCTCCCAGAGACACTTTTCTTCAATCTATCTCCCAGGTCCACGTGGTTTTTCTTTGACTCCCCACTAAATAAATCTATCAGTTCCACAATACATTTGTCCTGATCACTGCTCTCGTAGGAGTGCTACAATAAGAACAGAAAGCAATTACAGCCAGGGCCAGGCACTATGGTAAGACATTTGCACACATTTTTTGAACAATCGGTGGAAGCAGCGTTAGCAGGACTTTTTAAATGACTAGCTAAGATGTGGGGTTACAGTGGAGAAAGGCTTAAAGGATTTACTTAGGATGGTAGAACCAACCCGGAGAAGATCCAGGAGTAGACTCAGGGCCAAGTGCTGGCCCGTCTGTGCATCCCACTAACAATCAGATTACATGTTTAGCAAGCGTCACCCATGCAGACTACCAGGGAAAGAAGCAAAAGCAGGGTAGATGTCGTTAGTATGACACCCATCCACAATGGATAGAGAATTTATTAATGATAAACCTCAACTATTATGACAAGCATAGAACAGGAAGGCCAAGAGGTTGTAATAGAAACCTGTAAGAGTATTTTGGAATTTGTGAAAAGAATGAAGACTAAGGAGTTCATCAACTAAACAAATTGCAGGTGTTTCGCTATCACCATTGGCTACCCAATAGCTACTTTCCATTTCTTTTATCCTACCCACATCACACTAATTGTGTGCAGCCCTGCCCCCTTCCTCTCCAATACAGAAAGAAAGCTAGAAATGGCTTTTCTTATGAATACCAAGAGGGGTCCTCCTCTCTGTGGTCGCCTCTCGCTGCAGACATACAGACGCTTGTCTTAGACGACTCCGAGTTACTGCCTCTGTCTCCCTTCTCTGCCCCACCCTTCTCCCAAATCCACCATGGACTTAAGAATGAAGCAGAACTTGGACTTCTGCCCTGGAAAAAAGTGAACTTTTATCAGCACTCACCCACCCTCCGCCATGCTGCAGCCTTACCCTGCCATTGATAACTTGTACCAGAACACAGCAGAACATTCTGACCTCATCTACACATGCAAGGCTTAGCTCCTACGTGACTGCAAGCACTAAGAATGTGTCCCATAGCCACTGCTAGGCTCCCTCCATGCCCCTTTGATCTCCTAAATCAACCATGTAGAAACCTCTATGCCTGTTGTTTCCTAGGCTTTGTTCTATGTCATGCCCCTTCTGTCTTCCCCATTTCCGTATAAAGAGTGAGTGAAACTTTCAGGATATGCCAACTGCAGTACTCAGGCAGAAGAGAAGAATAAAGACACAAGTCCACCAACATTAGTCTTTCCTCAGAGGATGGTTGTGGCTGGGAAAAGTTAACTTCATAGAGATTCTTTTCCGGTCCCATTTGTGCAAACCTGCCTTCAATGCGTTAATAACAAACCCATGTATTGAACACTCACCCCTGTGCTGCAAGTACTGTGCTGAGTTGGGCGCTAGTCATACAGATGTCTGCAAAAAATGACGTCTCAGTCACCAAAAGAAAATATGATCCTGTCCTTGTCACCAGTGGAGAAGATGCGAGCCATTCGTGTGAGCCGACCGACCCAGAAGTTACCTCACTGCAGATGAGTTCTGTTCTCTTTACTCCGTTGATGAAGCAACTGTTCATACCAAGGAGATGAAGGCATTCTGCCATGCCATTGACCGCCAGTCCGCAACTTCTGCTGGAAGACTTTGTGACTACCCTGTCCCCACGGGACCACCAAGAGCCATGCCCCTACAGTCTGTCCCTCTGAGTCTGCCTCATGCTTTGTGCGACCTAAGGAATGACACTAACAGGTGTTTCCTGACAGAGGAAATGTCCCTTAGACAGCCCTCCCTTGCGTGTTTGCTTGCCATACCTACTCCCTGCTCCTGTCTTTCCTCAGTTCTTCTAATCCTTGATCTTCTCATTTGGCCTTGAGACACAGTCCGTAACACTCTATGACACTCTAAAGATCAAGGTATTAGGTACACACTGAAAGCACTAGGAGGGAACTGAGTTATTCTAAAGCCTTGAATCCTTTAGACTTGCCATGGTCCTTGTGCACTGACTATATGACAGCATTTTTGTCATGTGATTTATATGTTATCATGTTTAACCGTTACAACTCAAAGAACTAATTATACTTCTTTTTACCTGGCTGCTAAGGACACTGAGACTTGGACATCTACACGTGATAGAGCCGATATTACAACCCAGGACAATCTCACAACAAAGCCAGGATGAGGGAATCTCAGGGAGTTCCCATTGTTGTCATACAAAGCACCTCCCTCCCAAGAGAATTCTTTGGCCATTACACTTGATCCACTGAGCACAGTAGTTGACACCAATTTCTTGCTGCTTGGTTATTTGGTCTGATACTGTTCAGCCAGACACCAGGTTTGAAACCTCTGAGCAGCCTGCTCACTCAAATGAAGAGTGTGGGACCACATTCTAAGAGGGAAAGTTTGTTGCTCTATAGTTAATAACACTAGGTCCTTATCCTGCTCCAAGCCACGCCTTTGAAGGTAAACCAATTGAAACTGCTTTGCAGAATTTTTCACTCTCCCACCACGGCATCTAGACATGTGTAGATGTTCTCCATGGTAACCTAGCCTTCTCTTAGGGTCAAGGCTTGTCAAAACCTAGGAAGCTTCTTGCAAAAGCAGAACTGATGGGAAGGACCTCATGCACCTGTTTCCAGGGACGGAAGAATATTTGAGAAAGTTGGTTGATGGGAGGTTTCACCTCCCCCATGGCTCAGAACAAACGGGTCAACCCGCGCTGCCTCACCAGGGCATTCCACTATGCTGGAACCACGCTCTGGGAGAAGGTCTGGAAGTTCCAGAACAGCAAAGCTAGAAAAAGACAGTACGTCCAGGACGAGAAAAAAAAAAAAACTGATGTTATTCATTTAGAGCAAATGACGCACTCTGGCTGTCTTGGCCAAAAGCAGATGTTTGTGGAAGCGTAGGTCACTCGAGAGCAGAGCTCTAAGGAAGGTTATAAATAAATACCGCTGTGCTCCCAGCTAGATCCTTTTTTCTTCTCTTTGCTGTGTCCATTCTAGGTCACAGAGATGACAGAGCTTGAGCAGTGTGTGTTACAGGCACGCTGCTGATCCCAAGGCCTCGCTCTGTCTTTTCCAGCCCATCCTAGGTTTTTACTCATCACCAAGGCAGGAGGAGACCCACCTCGGGGCTTTCATTCCCAGGATTAGATCTGTTCTCTCCAGGCCTTGGTGTGTCCCGGGGGACAGAATTCCCAGCTTGCTCTGTGAAGTCCCGGTATCCTGATGCTGAAGGTACTTGCTGCTTCCCCACTTGCCTATATCACAATGCATTCCTGCATGCTCCAATGTGTTTTCCATTTGCATCTTTTCTCAAGAAAAAAAAAAACTCATCTTAGTCCAATGATGAACACATGCTGAGTTGAATCCCAAAGCCCCAGAGAGTTAGAACGGACCCGGTGCACAACAGCCACCCCTCTGCACGCCTCTGCACACCTTCTCACACACTTGTCCTGCACGCCTCCACACACCTCTTCACACTCGCGTCCTGCAGCCTCTCTCTGTCCAGCGAGTCACCGTTCCCAGTGCCCTGGGCTGCCTCTCCTGTCTTTGGAGACTGTCAACTCCCCCAGCCCCCTCTGATCTCTGCCTTCCCTCTCCTCCAAATGAAATTTCAACTTTTTGTAAACCTCTGTGGAAATGACAAGCCAGTGCCAGAGCTGTCGTTTAATACACAAAAGCATAAATAATGCCATCCATCAGGACTGTCACTCAGAAAGATAGATTGCTAGTTGTCCAGATCCCCAAATGACACCAAAGCCAAAGTTAAAAAGTGGCTGTTTTCTTTAGTCTTTCTCGCACACACTCACATGCTCTCTCTCTCTCTCTCTCTCCCTCCCTCCCTCTTTCTTTTTTTTTTTTCCTTCTTCCTTTTTTTTTATTTGCTGGACTGCTTGATTCTGATTAATGGCCCTGTCAGGGTGGGATTCCACTTGCTCGGATAATGAGTCAAGAATGTATTCCCTGTCACAGGCACAGCAGATGTCAGGGGCAGAAGGGCTCAGGGATGCCAGAAACAATATACAGTTTCTTCCTAGTCCCCTGACAGGCCAATATGCTGCACAAGGTCTAATTTATGTAGACAAAATGCAGGCGGGGCTGCAGCCACTGGAACACTGTCCCCCTTCCCCCCAAAAGCCACAGCCACATTGCAGCTTGCACGCAAGGGCCTGTGGGCTGGGACGGCGAGCAGCAGGCTAGAAACGACCCTTAGTGGTTGCTTCCACGGTGCCGCCTCGGAAGGCATGGGCAACCCCGAGGAGGGGGTGCGCCTGGGACCCCTTTGACTTCATTAAACTGCACTTTATATCATGATGGGGAGAAATCAAACAGGGCAGAGGGCTTCTGTTGGCTTTAATGGCTTGATTAGGTTATTCACTGCTGAGTGGGCCCGTTACCATACTGGAGCTGCTGAAAGCTGCTGAGAAGCAGTGGCCTCTACACTTGCCCCAGCCAGGCACTCTCTCGGCTCTCACTGCGCTGATCCTGGTCTCAGAAGTTTGTATGTTGGCCAAGACTTGTCAAGGCTCGGCTTCAGTGACCCTCCCTCTCCCCCCGCCCGTGCACTGGTACCCCAGGAAACAGAGCTACCCGACTGCCCAAGCCCAGGTGCTCGAGCTCAACCCAAACGTGTGTACGTTGGCACGCCACCAACCTGTCCACATAGATTTTGTACATATGCCTGTATTCCTTTCCTTTTCTTTAAAGAACAATATCTTGGATTGTTTTATGAGTTATGACGTTAAGGCAGTATATATTTCCCTTAGAAATTAAAATATGACCACATGCTCTTGACAAACAACTCAGGCAGTTAAATGCCAAGGATACACTGGAACGTGATAAATCAAAATCAGGCAGTGAGGATTGTCACATCGTGCAGACTGTGAAGGAAAAGCTCTGGTGTTTTTACCAGTCTCCATTGTAATCTTTACCACATCATGAAGATCTTCCACAAAGCAGGGAAAAATGAAAACAGCCCTGAGCCGTCAACGAGAAGCTGAAACTCAACATCCTATGGCTCTTTGCTGGGCTCCTAAGCTTCACTTCTGTGGGTCTCAGCGACTCATATTAACAGGGCTTTTGGTTTTAGGTTGTAGTTCCCACTTGTTAAAAAGCAGAAGGCAGATGATAGAACCTCAAAGACTAATCAAAAGGTTATGAGCAATGCTGACTTAGCTTCTAATGGCCTTCTTCCTCTTTTATTAGTGAGGCTGGCTCCCTTGCATAGAGCATTTCCTTAATTTAAAAACGATGGCTTCCATTGTGGGTTCCAACGTGGCAGGAGTGTGAGTTCTAGACATGGGCAGGTTGAGTCTGAGCCAAGAGCTAACAGAGTGCAAGGTTTTGGGGCCAGTCACTGAGTCTGTCTGTGCCTCATGCCTCTGATCTGCGACATGCAGGTGATGCTCTTTTACTTGGTAGAATTTGAGATCATTTATGCAAAATACCTAGGGACCAACAACTGTGCAGAGCCTGTATCAAGCCCGTGTAAGCATTTTCTGAGGAACAGAAAGTCAACAGCAGCTACCTATTTCTACGATTTTGCCCCCCTGCCTAACTTTGTTTTGGGCAAACCATTCTATGTAGCTGTGATTGCATATGAGTTAAAAACAACAGCAAGGAGAAAGAAAGTAAAACGGATCACCTGTAGCCATTGCCTGCTTCTAATGAGTCCACCTACCCCACCCAGCCTTGAGCGTATCCAATCAGATCCTTCCCAATTGCAAACACACATTCCTCAACTCTGTAACTGCCGACTTCACCCTGTTCCTTCCCAATCCGGAGTGCCAGCTGGATCTCTCCCACTTCCATCGCCCACATTTCACTATTCAGCAAGTGCTAGAGATTTTCACAAATGAGCAGGTGATGGGGAAAGGGAGAAGAGTCAGCATCCTGCAGCACTCACTCTGTCTTTACTAAGGTGAGAAGATGTCTGGCAAAAACGCGTGTAGGCAAAGAGCCGCATTTAACCGAAAAGCACAGAATACATTCTGATTTACATGCACTATATATGTGCTTACTTAAATTAATTCACCGAACTCCGGAAGGATACATCAGAAGATTAGCAGCAGTAGTTGCCTCCAGGGAGTTGAATTTTGAATTTTGATCATGACAATATTTTATTGTTATATGAAAAGCCCATGTTAACGTCGAATACGTAAGAAGGAATAGGGAGGCCAAATCAAGCAAAACTACTTCCTGAACTCCCCCTGGCTTAAACCCGAGATCTCTTGCTTATGTCTAACCTGTATGGAAGAATCAACAAGCCAAAGCATGTACTGCAACATGAGCCCCAGCTTATGAAAATTCAGCATGTGAGTACCCTGACATCAGGCAGTGCTCCAGAAAGAAGGAACGAGCAGAGAACTCGGCTCTGCTGTAGCAATGGAGATCAGATGGTGGGAACAGAGTTGACGAAGGTCAAAGATGGAGTGCTGCGTGCCACACAGAGGTCACAAAGCAGATGTTCTGGGCGATGTTTTATGGTTTGACGAGGGTTTTCTCAGCACCAAACTCTTGCAATATGTTTATGCATTTGTAGATGTCACTAAGAGGCTGGAGCAGGGCAAAGGGCCATATGACCACACGGTAAATAATAAGATGGGTAGGTTGGCATGCAGTGTGCCCCTCCTCCCCCAAAAGTAAGCCAAGGAAGGTAATTTATAGGTAGCATGTGGAAAACAACTAACTGTGTCCAATGAGCTGTATTCGCACCTGCTTGACTTTGGGCGTGCCTGTTTGGATTGGTCTGAGTGGAGATCATTCATCATAGGCTATGCAGTTGCAGAGCTTAGGTAAAACAAACAAGGTCAGCAGAAAGATGCCAGGGTGAGCACACGGGAACACACAGAAAGGAATAGTGGAATGGAAAACTAATCTTAAGGCCCAGTGGCATCATTGCTTTCAAAGACCTGCCTGCGTCAGGGTGAGTGGAAGGTGGGGCGAAAGCTGGTGCTGTCTGACTTTGACTTTGATGCCCCTGTCCAGAGTGAGTTACTGCTTGGGGCTTGCTAACACGTGTGGCAACCATATGCCTACTAGCTGTAAAGGTCACTGCTAGTAAGAAGCCACTTTCCTCCAGGAATTCTCTAAAATACCCTAAATGGTCCCAGCTAAGAGCTGGAGCTGATGGCCGGGTTCACCTTTGGGACCAGGCAGGCAAAAACAGGAGGCCACCTCCCCCCTTTAGCTACACTTTTTTTGCTTTCTGCAATTTTCCTCCTGGACACCAGTAGCCCGGAAATAAGAAATACAAGATTCTAGAAATTAACGATATTCTTCTGTTTTTAATGACGCACTGTTTCTAGTTGCAAAGTGGGACCTTGGGCTGACCGGCACTTTCTCACTTGAGCCTGTGACTCATTCCTTGGCCTGAAGTGTGTGTGCTGTAAAAGCCTCGGGCTCTTTAGTCCCTTCATAGCTCTCTCTAGATTGTCCAAGCAACTCTCACCCTTGACTCGCTTAATAATGGCCCCAAAGAGCCAGTTGCTGCTGGCAACTCAGTTAAGAGAAGCAGTAAATGGTTTAAGTGAAGAGGTGAAAGTATAATTAGGCATTTTAAGAGAAAGACCTCCTTTCCATAACTTCCATTTTAGTTTCTCATTGCTGCAGTTCTATTTCATTCTTAGTTATCAGTGTTACTCTTTTCCCAAGCCTAACTCACAAGTTAAACTTCATTGTGATTATATGGTGTAGGAGAAGAGAGGCTAAGATACAGGGTTTGGGCCTCCCTGCGTTGTCAACCATCCCTCGGAAGCCTTGAATATGGGTGGCTCCCCATGGAGCCATGGATCTGCAGCAATGCCCAAGTTCACCTGGGGGACTCGCATTTTTCTCTTCTATCTTACTAAATCACCCATGTTGCCACCCAAGCCAACTCCCATCCAACCTTCTCTGCCTTCCTACTGGTGAGGGGGCTCAAGTCCTTTCTGTCAAGCAGGTGCCCATGAACATGTTCTGTCAGGAGCCTTCCCTTGCTGGCCCACAGATGGCAGGAGTCCAAGGGACTGACCTTACTCTTTCTGCCAGTTAGGGAAGTACAGGGGCAAGGGTCTCTGTGAACAGGTGCTCCAGTCCTCAGCAAGACTTTTGGCCACTGCATGACCCTGACATTGGGTAGGGTGAGGGAGTGAGTGATCAGCCCAGTCTGGTAAGTTGTTGTGTCAAGGACTGCCCCATCCTGGGGACACCAGGGGCTCTGAATCCAGTCTAAGCAAGGTTTCACTACAGAAATGAGCGATGCTCATCTTCTTCAAGAAGTCACTTGTGGGCTTGAGTGTGTGATGTTCTGACAGATGACTGCAGGACACAGGTTAACACAAACGCCTGTGCACCTGTCACAGGGGAAGGGGTCCTGGCTCCCCTCAGATTCTCTAGATGATGATAAGAGCTCAAATCAAAGCCCAGTGCAGGATTGGGGCACATGGCCACCAGTCCCCAATGCCCCAATGCAGTTGTCTCCTGGATGCGAGGTTGTGCTCACTGTGGCCAGTTCCTGGTCAACAAGCTTGAGACTGAGAAAGGCTGAGGTCACGATGCTGGAGACTCAGGGTGCAGACTGAAAGTGGCGTCCCACTTTTAAGATGCTGCCTGTGTGAGGGCAGTGGCCCCTCCTGGAGGGCAAGAACCACCTGCAGGACCACTGAAGGCCAACCACAAGGGCAAGTGAGAGTTAGGAAATGGCACTCTATTCACTGCTTCCAGGTGACAGCCGATACAGGACCAGGCCAGCGGAGCTCCGGGGAAATGGAATTCCCTACTCAGCCCTGTGTCTAGGTGCTTATCTTGTTCAAATTTAAAACACATATTATATTTAACCAGATATAGACGTAATTAGATACGATTCCAATGAATTCTTTAGAATGGTTTAATTCATAAGACAAATTTCCTGAAGTTTATAGACAGAATTCTAAGAATATAATTCTTCCTTCTTTCCTTCCTCCCTCTTTCTTTTCTCTTTTACTTTTAGTGATAAAATATTTTTCATTTACTAAAGTAAATAGCCAAGGGCTCGATGTTCTACTAAGTAAAGAGCTCAATAAGAAAAAAAGTAGAAAGATCACCACTCAGTAGAAATGTAGATAAGAACTATAAAACCCAATCAAATCCCAAATAAGCATGACATGCTTTGACTGAGCACTCCTGTGCAAGGGAACACCTGTGTGCTAGCAAGCGACCAAGATAGGCCTTCTACCCTGTTGGTTGGAGAATCCTCATCCCTGGCAAATGCGCTTTGCTGGATGCGTGAGTTCAAGTCATGGCAGCCAGTCCTTGTAGGTGAAGTAAAGCTTTTCAATCCTTTGTGTTCTTTGAAGATCTGGAGTCATGTCCTCCTCTGTGTTACAGTGGCTGCTGGCAAGAGGCCTGTCCTCCGACCTCACTGTCTTCTGGTTCTGTTTGGCACTCAGGCCCTTTACCTCTGTGTTCACTGAGCCACGGTCAAGTTTCTTGCACTCTCACAGCCCTTGCTTTAGGATTTGGATAGCACTTAGCCTATCCTGCTTTGGGTTGCCTTATCAGGTTAACTCAGATTAGCTAACAATGAATGGTCCAAGCTCAACTCACCTAATTTAAAGAAACAAACCCTGCCTTCTCCGCTCCTCCCCCCGCTTGGCCACAGGACAGGGCAGGGAGTAGAATGGAGAAATTGGCTTTGTGGCAAAGGTCAAAGTTCTGTTTCTTCCACAAGAAAAACAAGCAAAAGCCTCTCCCCCATCCTTCTCTATCACGTTTGTGGATTTTTTCCCGGGCTTTCTTAAGTCTAAAAGTTGCACAAGAAAACAGCTTGCGGTCATTAGGACATACGGGATACGGTGGCTGAAGAGTGGGGTTTCGTTACACCTGTGAGACACAGCTAGCTCACAGGCCCTTACATAAAAGCTTGTGTTTGAGTTCACCTGGGGCAAATCTTACAGGTAACACAGAATTTGAACTGGAAGAAGACTGCTGAAGAAGCAAGCCATGGACAGGTGAGCAGCAGAATCAGAATAAAGCACGTGATGATTGTTGGGAAAATTTTAGCTGGTGCATTCTCCATTGAAACAATTTTACACTTAATGAAGGGACCTGTTTATTTTCCAGATACAGTTGCAGAGATCCTCTTGCAAATGAACATTCCCTTTACGAAGGTCAATTTCTGTTCCAATGAGTAGCTTAGGCCAGGTGTGATAGCCTAGCGGCTAACCGGGATCCTATGTGGGTGCCAGTTCTAATCCTGGCAGTTTCACTTCCCATCCAGCTCACTGCTTGTGGCCTGGGAAAGCAGTCGAGGACGGCCCAAAGCTTTGGGACCCTGCACCCGTGTGGGATACCCGGAAGAAGTTCCTGGATCCTGGCTTCTGATTGGCTCAGCACAGCTGTTGCGCTCACTTGGGGAGTGAATCATCGGATGGAGGATCTTCCTCTCTGTCTCTCCTCCTCTCTGTATATCTGCCTTTTCAATAAAAAAATAAATCTTTATATATATCTGACTTTCCAATAGCCCGTACTTTCCTCAGAGCCTCCATGTATCTATTTATTTTTTCCAAAATACTTAGTGCAAAACAATGCTTGTGATATAGTTGATTGCTATACTTTTTTTTTTAAAGATTTATTCATTATTTTTATTACAAAGTCAGATATATAGAGAGGAGGAGAGATAGAGAGGAAAATCTTCCATCCCATGATTCACTCCCCAAGTGAGCGCAACGGCTGATGCTATGCAGAGTGTGCCACCCCCCATGCCTGTCTGGGGAGATGGGAACTTGACTCCCAAAGGGAGATAAAAATGCCTTCCACCCCGGGAAGAAGAAGAGCATCTGCAAAGTTGTACTCAGGGCCATCACTTTGGTTCTATCATGATGAAGGTGAGGAGGAGGAGGAAGCGGAGTACTACAGGCCGGGGTTTTAGACGTCTTAGGATAATGAGACGCAGACTATACCCCTCTGGAATGTGAACAGCATTGGAAATCTGTGTGCAATCAAGAAACTAGCCTGCCCTCACTGGGGATTGTGTGGACCATCGTGTCAGACCAACAGGAAGGAGGAGGTTGGAGAGAAGAAAGGGGAGAGACAGTAGGGCAGGACTGGAAGAGCAGGGTCCACAGCACACAGTAAGAGCTCAGGAACAAAGAGACAAGACTGCCATCTTTGGTTTTTGGTTTTTTTTTTTTTTTTAAAGATTTGTTTATTTTTATTGGAAAGGCAGGTTTAAAGAGAGAAAAAGACACAGAAAGACCATCTAGCCACTGGTTCACTCCCCAAATGGCTGCCACTGTCAGAGCTAAGCCAATCCAAAGCCAGAGACAAAAGAGTTTCTTCCAGGCCTCCCATGCAGGTACAGGGTCCCAAGGCTTTGGGTTGTCCTCTACTATTTTCCCAAGCCACAAGCAGGGAGCTGGATGGGAAGTGGAGCAGCTGGGACATGAATAGGTACCTATATGGGATCCCAGAGCCTGCAAGGTGAAGATTTAGCCACTGAGCCATCATGCCAAGCCCAAGACTGGCATCGCAATACCCCTTTCTTTTTTTCTTTTTTTTTTTTTTGAGATTTATTTATTTATTAGAATGTCAGATATACAGAGAGGAGGAGAGACAGAGAGGAAGATCTTCCGTCCAATGATTCACTCCCCAAGTGAGCGCAACGGCCGATGCTATGCCCAGCCGAAGCCAGGATCCAGGAACCTCTTCCAGGTCTCCCACACAGGTGCAGGGTCCCAAAGCTTTGGGCCGTCCTCAACTGCTTTCCCAGGCCACAAGCAGGGAGCTGGATGGGAAATGGAGCTGCCGGGATTAGAACCGGCACCCATATGGGATCCTGGTGCGTTCAAGGCGAGGACTTTAACCGCTAGGGCACGCCGCTGGGCCCATCTTTTTTATTCTCAAGACACACAATTTCAAGATACACCCAGTTCATCCCAGGCACACACTGTTGTGTTCATGTGCTCTCTCTCCCTTCCCACAACCACTTCCTTCAGAGCCCCATGCTGTCTCCTTTGGACGACTACTGTGATGCCAGCAGCCTCTGTGATCTGCCTCTACACACTGATTCTGGGCTGACAATGAGACTTCCATGCGTACGACCCTCCTAGGGGCAGAATCAAGGCTGAGGATGACACAGAGCACTCCCATTTCCAAAGTCACACTTCCATGCACACTTCCTGTGTGTTACCCTATGGCCCTCCCTGCTTTGTGAGCCATTGAATTCTGCACACTGGCCATCCTTCGGCATCTGTCCAAAGAACCCTCCCACCCCCAAATAGCACCCACCGTACTGTGTTGCAAACATCTGACTATTAGACTACCGGCTCCCAAACACTGCCTATCCTGATGTCCTGGTTTGATTACAATAACGCAAGATCCTGTATTCATATCTGAGACATGGAAAAGTCTCCACAAATTTTGCAAAAAAAAAAAAAAAAAAATGAAGGATGCATGAGCAAGAGAGCTGAGAATGTCACACTTCAAGCACTACATTTTCACCCCCAATGGTCCCACAAACAGTCCAGCAGCCCTCCATTTGGCATCATTTCCCGAAGCCATTAGAGCCATTCGCCTGATCCTCAGATACCAGCTACGGTCTCCTTGTCTCGGCCTCGGTCCTGGATTCTCAGAAGGCTTCAGAGAGCTTAGGTTTGGCTTGAGTTTAGGAAAATAACTAGGCCTCTCCTTAGATACAAGAGAGCTGGCTAATTTATATGAGCGGGAGATTCCAGGCCCCTTGCTTCTTGGACAAGGCAAAGAGAACAAGATGAAGAGGCCCAACGTGAGTTACTGCCTCATTCAGCCCGGCCTGTCTAACATCAGGCCTTCTGTGCCTTAGACGAAGGTTTATGTTCTAAGTCATTAAGACTCTCTGCCAAAACTCAACGTGTTTCTCTTTAGAGGCCCTTGTTCCCACTCAGAAGTTTCTTAATCAGAAACAGTGACTCCCTATTAAAGTCAAAATAAAGTTAAATATCCCAATTGCTTTTTTTCTGTGTTGGGCTTTTACATATATATTATTATTAGACGTCATACTTAGTGTGTGCATATATAAATATATATTATATATATTAGAGCTAATACTTAGCATGTGTATATATAAATATATATACATGTGTGTGTGTATATATATATATATATGTATTTTTTTTTTTAACAATCCTTAGTCTTATGCAGGAACTCCCCAAGGCCCAACTCCCTGTTCTGTTGTGAAGGGAGAGGGGTGGAAGGCCCAACATGATGTTTGAGTTACAATTTCCCTAAGTCATGTGCAATGGTGAATGAATAGAGATAGAAAGGGCTGATGTTGAAAACCAGTGTGCCTGTCACATGCTGGGAGGCTGCTGCTGTGGACTCCATCAGCCTGCACCAATGTTGCGGTGTCTGCAGAACCCAAAGGCCGTGATTCAGGAGGTGAGAGGAGGGCTCCACCAGCTCCTTCCCCTTTCAGGGGATTCCAGCTGCCTTTGCCTTTCGTGAAAGGCCGTTGGCTCAGTCTGCCTCCTTCATCCCCCCATGGCAACATCTCTAAGGCACACGCTCGGGTAGAACCTGCAGACAAGGATGAGGGGAAGGTGTTGGTGAAATTGGGCAGAGAGATTTAGCATCATTCATGTTTGAATTAGACAGCATCGAGTTCATTGTACACTCTGTACAGATGGGGAGATGGGAACTTGACTCCCAAAGGGAGATAAAAATTATACAATGCCATCAGACTTCTAGGATAAAAAAATAAAAAGGAAATAAGAACAGAGCAGGCTAAAATCCAACCCTTAGCTCAGTCCCTGGCATAGGCAAACAATAAACCCTGGATGAAATAGTGGTGAACAATAGCTCACACAAGGGATCCAATAGCCCAGTATTTGCATTGTCCCCCTGGCAAATCCCCACAAAGAACGTCTGAGTTTATTTTTTACTGCATTTTGACATGACTCCAGACTTCTGGAAGTTGAAAGCAGAGGACAAAGGATCTCCAAAGAACGGATTCTCAGATGCATCAGTTGCGTCATGTCTACCACATTGTGTTCCATGTCCACCTACCCATAAAACATATGACCTCTTTGGAACCATTCATGACTGGGTTTCTTGGGGGTTTGTTTCTCATGAATACTTCAGTGTCTTTGCTATGAACTAGCACATACGCAAATAGCTAGCAAATCCAGGACCGAACAACCATGCACACTTTCAGAGAATGCACAGGACCTGGCCAACCTTGTCCATCGCCAAGGTCTTTGGCGAAGGATTCAGGTTAGGGTCATGCCTTGCCCCTGAATGTGACACCCTGCAGACCTCTTTGATCTGCACAGGCTCTCAGCTTTCTTGCGCCTTGCATGACACAGACGTTATTGAAGAGTTCAGGCGGTTGCAGAAGGAATCTCATTTTGAGTTCCCTCATGCTTCTACACTGTTAGACTCCGGCTGCTTTGGCAGGATTCCTGCGTGAGTGTAGCTGTGGTCTTTCTCAGAATGTCACCTCTGGAGGCATGCTAAGCCTGTTTATCTTTTATTAATGGTGTTGAGCTTGACCAGGGGTTTTTCTGTTGCACAGTAACTGTTTCCCTTTTTAAGTTGTAAGTCGTTTACAAGGAATAACGTGAATACTGTTCTTCATCAACCCCCACAAGGAATTTAATAACTAGTGGATGCTTCAATGTTTATTCATTGGGTTATAATGTATTGCTTATTCTGGTATTCAAAATTATTCCATGTTTGGTTGAGGAAACCCTTAGATCTTCCCTTATCTCTGGCATGCGCCTTCTATTTTTAACTTTCCTGACATTTTTGCTAATACAAGATGTTCCAGGCTCCTCTTGTGTCCAGCCTGCCCTGTCCTGCAACCGGCCTTTATGCAAAGACGCCTGGTTCCTGTGAGTGGGAGTGGGAATAGCAATTGGAAATCAAGCTGTTGGGCTGTCATTGTTTGAAAGGCCCCTTGACTGAGAAAACTTAAAAAATACACATTTCTGAAAATATCTAGGCAGGTCCCAGCAACCAAACCCAATTCTTCAGCGGTAGATAGTTCTAGACTCTGCATATTTGAATACTCTCACCTCACAGTGAGGATCCTGGTTCACAGAAAACACCAACAACATATTCTCCCATTGCTCTGTCCCACAACATACCACGCCAAAATAGCTTAAAACAGCCATCCTTATTTAATAGTTTAAAATAATATTAATACCTTTAAAAAATGACTAAGATTCAATCTTTGTTTATACTTTTTTTTGGATAACTCTATCAAAATCCTGTCTGAAACTTGGAATGATGTTTTGTTTTGAAGATTTATTTCTTTTTATTGGAAAGGCAGATTTCAAGAGAGAAGGAAAGACAGAAAGAAACATCTTCCATCTGCTGGTTCACTCCCAAAATGACTCCCACGGCCAGAAACGAGCCAGTCCAAAGTCAGGAGCCTAGCGCTTATTCTGGGTCTCCCACTGGGGTCCAAGGGCCCAAGGCTTTGGTCAACCTCCACAGCTTTCCCAGGCCATAAACAAGGAACTTGATGGGAAGTAGCCAAGGATTAGCCAACTGAGCCATCATGCAGGTCTCTAGAATAACAGAGAGGTCTCCTTTTTTAGTGTTTTCATTCCACTGAAATAAAAATAAGTACTTTTATTTCTGATGCCAAACAGTTTTAGATCACCCACATGCCAATCTTTATTGGCTTTCAATTTCTATATCTGCGGAAAAATAAATTATCTCCAAAAAATGCAACTATATGAAAATAAGTACCGAAAGGTAAGTTCCTCCTTGCCCTTTCAATGCACTATGTGTGCCCACCCCCACCATCTCTTACAGACAATCAATTCCATTGGCCATTGGTTTATCCCCTTTCGCATAATGGATCTTTCGCATCCATTATGCGAAAGAAGTAGAGGAAGATAAATGTTATTTCAAAATAAAAGTAAGAGGTTATGTTTATTTTTATGTTTTCCCTTCTTTCACAAAAGTAACTCTGTTCAATTTTCTGATTTTCTTTGCAATCACTGAACATTCTTACAAATCCCAATTATTTTGCTTTTAGCTTCCTTTCTTATATTAAGTTCATTTATCTTATTATTTTATGATCAAGTCCATAGGCTTTGGGATTTCCCTTCCCCTCTCCCTAAGTCTCCTCCTCCCCACCTGGTTTCCCCTGTGTTATTACAATAGTGTAGTCCTTCCTAAACAGTCATAAGTCCATCATTCTGCTATTGAAGTGTATGCTGACATTATAGGCATGGACAATTGTAGAGAGTATAGCATCCTATTGTCAGGATATATTTAACAGTTTCTTTCAGCTTCTTTAGCCTCCATTATATAAGTGGGTCTGTTTATACCACCGACTTCCTGTATTTAAGGTCAACAACAGATGTGAAGTTAAAACAAAGACAAAATGAAAAAAGAAAAAAATACAGCACCATAGCGTCAAAAAAAAAACACGCCACTGCATGATCAACGCATGGGTGACAAAGCACAAAAGCTTATTTGTATGATGGTTTCCTCTTATTGGAGAGAATATATGGTATTCGTTTTTTGGGGCTTACTTATTTCACTGAGCATGATGGTCTCTAGTTGATAATATCTAGTTGTTTGGTTTTTTTTTTTTTAAGATTTATTTATTTATTGGAAAGTCAGATATACAGAGAGAAGGAGAGACAGAGAGGAAGATCTTCCGTCCAATGATTCACTCCCCAAGTGACCACAATGGCCCATGCTATGCCGATCTGAATCCAGGATCCAGGAACCTCTTTCAGGTCTCCCACACAGGTGCAGGGTCCCAAAGCTTTGGGCCGTCCTCGATTGCTTTCCCAGGCCACGAGCAGGGAGCTGGATGGGAAGTGGAGCTGCTGGGATTAGTACTGGCGCCCATATGGGATCCCAGGGCATTCAAGGCGAGTACTTTAGCTGCTAGGCCATCGTGCCGGGCCCTATAAAATCTTTAAAGCCAGGTGATAGAGAGATATACTCACTACAAAATACCTAGATGATTTAACTTGTTCACATACGACTTGGACCAATTCCACTTATTTTTATGTGTAATGTGCAAAATGAACCAATTATAGATGTCTCAGTGGCATTGCAACTGATTCTAGCACTGACTGCTCTGCAGTTTATATCAAAAACTTGACATACAGTCTTTATCATAAGTTTCCAAATGTACTTTTAATTTCATTTTTTTTTTTCCTGTATTTTATTTCTGCGTGTGTCTATTTGCATGCTGACACCAAGGCAGACTGATTGTAGCGATGTTACTGTCTTGTCATATCTAGAGGACTGGTCATCCATCCTTACAGATCTTCTTTCAACAGTTTTTCTAGACACTCTCAAATGCTTTTCTTTTCTTTTTTTTTTTATTGTATCGCATAGGAGGCTTAGTATTAATTTCTCTGCCACCAGAAAATCAGCTATGATGATCTTGAGCTATTCTGTGCAAACAGAGGTTATCTCATCACTGATTTAAGCTCACACATCTGGAATCAGAGGGAAGAAACTGTACTTGTGATGTGTGCACACTTGCCGTTTTTGTTGTTCTTTCTTCATTTCACAATAAGACCACTCAAAGTCAATGCCAACTCAGGGAGTTACAGCACCAACAGCCAGTCCCACTGCAAGGCCCGGCCTGAGTCCCAGCTCAGCCCATCTGCCTCAACTAGCCACCGTCCTGAATTTTGTAGCCATTGTACCCTTGCCTTTTCATCCCGTGTGAGATCCTTTGCTGGCAAGTCTCACAGGGTCAGTGGAAGCTGTGGATGTGTCTCTGAAGTCTTGTTTACAGATTTCTCCTCCCTGTTTCTCTTTTGCTAGGAGCCAGGGCTGAAGTCCATGCAGGATGGAGAGAGAAAAGGGACCACTTCCATGGGCTCACCTCTTCCCTGTAAGTCACATGTTCTTTGGATGCTGCTTGGAGATCCATCACCCTTACCATCTTCCTTCTTAGTCCCTCATCAAGTCATTGCCGGTTTTTGTCCCAGCTCATGAGAACGATGGCACATTCTTTTCTCTTGCACTTCGTGCACTGTTGAGGCCACACTTCTGCAGAAAACTAAACCGCACACTCAGCAACGGCCACAATCCGTCCTGACGTCAGCTAAGAGGTCTGGTCCTCTAAGTTTCCAGACACTATCATGGGTGTTAGTCAGGAATGCCTTAAAGCAGCATGCATGAAAGGGGAGCCCTTCTTTCCTTCTTCCTCCCACCTGCATCCACCTTCAGAATTCACTGGCACAGCCTAAAGAGAAAAATGAAGAAATTAGTTCTGATGGTTGAGAGTCCAAGCTCTCAGAACACCATGGCTGGGTGTGTGTGTGCGTGTGCGTGTGCGTGTGTGTGTGTGTGTGTGTGTGCGCGCGTGTTGGCGCGGGCGGGGGTGGGGCATCTAAGCAAGCCCCTCAGCATACACTTAATGTGAGCAAGAACAGCATATCGGAAAGATCAACCCCCTCTCAACCTGTGTACAAATCAGAAATGTCAGAGATTTTTCCATAGCCTTCCGTAACGTTCATTATGAAAGAGTCCCCAGATGGCAGATGGCTATTAGCTCCCGGTGACCTATATAAATGTCAAACGTAAAACTATTGCCCCAGCAAAAATCTCAAAACAAATAACAACAGGAGGGATGAGATTCTGTTGTCATCAGTATTTACAGTGTACGCATTGGGGCTCTTTCCGTTTTCTAGCCAGGCACAGACATGCTTTCATCCCACTGGGGAATTCAATTAGCAAAGGCAATTCAGGAAGTGGAGTCCCACCGGCATAACCCTCACAGGGAAAGAGCAGCTTTGCTGTGAAGGAGGGGAGGTGAGAGCTGGTGACTGGGGAGGGTGGGCGTGGTAGGACAGCTTTGGGGTATCGTTTAAAGCTTTGCCTCACAACTGGGCTTCCTGGCTTCCCCAGCTTCCTACCTGGGGAACCCACGCAGGAGCACACCTTACCATCAAAGGAAAAAATCCCAGATCTCCAGAAACGTAGTTCAAGTTATTTTTGAACAGGGCTTAGAGACTCCTCGACTTCTTCCTTATTTGAAATTCGCAGTCTCTTGCCTGCCAACTGCCAGCCCCACAGAGAGCTAGGAAGTGTGTGGGTACACAGTATACACATACAATGTATACACACACACACAAAAGTGATGTATGTATATATCCTTTGAACATATCACTGTCTCTAACACAACACGGTTTAAATCTGGCTCTCCAGATGAACAACTGGAAGAGCCTCAGCCAGTCTGTTCAGCAAATTTAAAACCGGTTCTCATTGTGTTGGTGACTCGGGGATAGAATAATTCTGTTTGGATTCCTTCCCTTTGCATTTCTAAAGGCCTCCTTGGTTCTAGGAGAAAAGAAGTTGGGGGAAGGGAGGGAATTGCTTCTAGACTGTGGGCAACTGAATCAGCATCACAATGTACAGGTTCAAAGAGAGGATGACCAAATAATTTGCCTTCCAGACTGGGAATTTCTGAGAGTGAAGGTCAAGACTTGCTATTAATAATTTCACCAAGGCAACAGACATAAACCAGGGATGCCCAGTGCATGCCAAGGGGTAAGGTCACGTTATTCACAGAGAGTTTATGGAACCTACAAAAAAACTTACTTAAAGTGTGTGTGTGTGTGTGTGTGTGTGTGTGTGTGTGTGTGTGTGTGTGAGACAGAGAGAGAGAGAGAAGGGGAAACAACCAAGGCAGGAAGGCAACCAAGTGTAGTTTGCAAAAAAATTTGCAGTTTGAGGCATTTTGTTTCAAAATGTGCCCTCTTTCTGAACTAGTGATGTGGCCCTAGACCTCTAATTTCTCATTTGAAAAATGAGAATGAAGTCACTTGGAAAGATGTTGTCATGATTAAACAAGATAAGAAATGTGGGGTGTCTGATACATTGCCTGGATAAAATAAGCACACGGGAATTGTAATTTCTCGTTCTTAGGGAAGTGCAGATCCTGTTTCAAATCTGTTCCATCACATTAGTCCTTGGTTTTAAATCAATAGCTACCAAAGTTGTACTTGGAAATCAATTTTCAACAAAGCTTTTGGTAACAACTGACAGCTGGCAGGTCGCAACTCTGGCTGCATATGTTCTTGTGAGTATTGGCTGTGTGGGGGAGCGGATGTTGCCTTGGATGTAAATGTTGTGTTTGTAGACATTTGAGAAAGCAAGATCCAGCACAAATAACGCCTCAGCCATGGGACAAGCCAAGGTTGGACTTTAAGAGCGGCCTCCCAATTCAGAGCAAGCACCCACACAGTACAATCCATCAGCTACAACTGTCATTGTGCACCTGTTGGGCCCGGGTAAGTTCTGGCATACTGGAACTCAATAGTATTCCACAAACACTTGTCATAGGTCACAGAACAGACAGAGTTTACAGGGGAAAAAAAAGTCCATTTAGACCAGAAATGGCCCAAAGTGCCCCATGGCAGCTGGCCCACCTCCCACTCAGCGCAGAGCCTCCTTCAAATCCTGTCCCCTGCAACTCGGGATGGTCAAGAAAGACACACCTGTGCAAACCTCCCACGACAGCAGGCCCACCGCAACGCCACCGGAGTCAGGTTCCAGACTTCCAGTTCACATCATGGGAACATCCAGGGAACAGGTTCCTGTGCTGTCTCGCAGAATGGGCTCATGCTGTGGACACCTTCCACGCTCTACTGTGTCTCGTGAGGTTAGACTACAGCGACTAACTACTCAGTCCTTGTTCATGAGACACTCACTTCATGAGAGCATCCTGGTGGCCAACGGAAAGAAGTCAGTTCAGGGATTCCGAAGGCACGAGGACTTCACAGAGCTGGCCGCAACAAATCACAGCCAACGAACCAGTTGCTTGGATGATGACATTCTGAACCAAAGCGAGACACCTGGAGAAGCCTGGGGATGAGAAGACGGTTACCGAGGAGACGCTTTTCAACTGGCACTTACAGTTCAAGTAGAACAGATCTGGGAAGAAGAAGAAACAGCTCAGTGCCAAGACAGGAGGCTGGGAAGGAGGTGGTGGGCTCTGCAATGTTCACTCCTCCACCACAGGATGGAAGGAGGGCTCACAAGTTAGGGCGGAAGGGACAACCTGTTCACAGAGTTACTCTCTGACGATGCAGTGTGGCATGTTCCCCCTAACAGACCAGCAGCCTTCAGACTGTGCTTAGTTCTGTACTGTCACTCCATGACGATGCTCAGTTTGTTGCTCGAACAGTCGCATACAGGTGCAGCACCCAGGGAGATGGAAGATGAGCAGGGCAGCCTGGAGCATGCACAATGAGAGGGCCCTGCGACATCCCAGTGACCATGTCCATCCAGGCACTTCAAAACAAGGGTCTAGAATGCAAAGGAGACACAGAAGCCATCAGCTTTGGGGCTGTAGATGAAAGCAGGACCTGGAGTGAAATCTCCTTTATGAAGAGAATGTGTGCGTATGTGTGCGAGTGCGCATGCTCAACCAGAGACCATGCCATGTCCATCCACATCCAGAACTTTGAATTTAATAGGTGACAGCAATGCACACGGTTATGTTTATTATTATGTCGGCTCAAATGAAGCCACAGGAACTGGCGGGCCTCAGAACCCTGTCACCAAACTGGAACTAAAGGGTTGGTTGGGCCTGGCATGATGGCTCAGTGGCTAAATCCTCACCTTGCAAGCTCTGGGATCCCACATGGGCACAGGCTCATGTTCCAGCTGCTCCACTTCCCATCCAGCTCCCTGCTTGTGGCCTGGGAAAGCAGTGGAAGATGACCCAAAGCCTTGGGACCCTGCACCTATTTGGGAGAACTGCAGGAGGCTCCTGGCTCCTGGCTTTGAATCAGCTCAGCTCTGATCATTGTGACCATTTGGAGAGTGAACAAGCAGATGGATGATCTTTCTGTCTCTCCTTCTCTGCATACAGCCGATCTTTTCTCCAATAATAATCAATAAATCCCTTTATAAAAAACAAAAAGAAGAAGCAAAGGGTTTCAGGAAAGGAATGAGTTGTTGACAGAACGAACAGAATTCCAGAACTGCCAATCCAGTTTCATAACTCACAGTTTTTAGTGACTCCCCCCAAGAACCAGGGCAGGAGGGAGCAGTGAGCACAAAAGCCTGAGGGAATAGCGTGGAACAGGGGGCCAAGAAAGCAAGTGTGACAGCTCTGGTGTAAGGTCAGGTTCAGCTTCTTCCTAGCCATGTGATCATGTAAACATTAATTCACCTCCAAGTGCCTCAATGGCATCATCAAGCAAGTGGACTTAATAAAGAACTTAAGCTATCTCCAAGTGACCAATGATCAATGACATACCAGCCCTTGACATACCATCCTGAATTTGCCCGATCTCATCTGATCTTAGAAGCTAAGCAAGGACCAGCCTGGGTAGCACTTGGGTGGGAGATACCAGCTCTCTCCCACTGCCCTTTCACTTTGCCCTGGCAGTACAAAGATGTAAAAGGGCCGAGCCATTCTACCCAAAACTCCTCAGCCACCAATCTGAATAATATGAAAAATGGATATGTGACACATGGCCATCAAGTCACTTAATGACCATAGCATTTGTATACAGCATCCCAACTGTTATGTAAAAATGAAACCATCATTTCTGGTCTGTCCTTACCCTGGGTAGTTTCAAGAACTCTCACCCTAACTAGCCATGATTATACAGAGATTGTGGCTCACCCCTGAAATGCATTCTTGACGTTGCCCATGAGTAAGACTCGCATGCTTCAGCCCTTACTCAAATCTAACTCCAGTTGACTTCAAAGGCCTTGTTCTGAATCTGACCATAAATTGCTATGTTGCCTTAATGAGGAAGTATTTATAAGGTTTCCAGGCCCTGCTATTAAATGACTGGTCTGCTATTTTTCTTGCTCAAATGACCTCATTTTCCTAGAGCCGAAAGGGGCTCTGCGCCCTCCTTTTCCTTCCTAGGCCTCCTGCTCCAGGGAGCTGAAAGTAAAAAAGCAAGAAGCTCCCTTTCCCCCAGATCCATTGCCAATCTCAGCATCTTCATTTCCTGCCCCCTTGGGGCAAAGGAGGCGCCTTTGTTCTCCTGCTGGTGAGGACAGAGTTAACACGACCCAGAAGCGGCACAGTAAAGCTTTCCCCTCTCATGACGCTGGCACATGACTCTCTGCTTCCATGTCTATTTGCACGATCGTAAATTCTGAACTCAGGAGGAAAGTCGCAGCCAAAGTCTACATGTGCCGGATACCGTAATGTAAACTGCATATGTTGCGAGAAGCTGTTAAATGGAACTAGTGAATGAAAACACGGCCAGCTCGCTATTTAGGTCTCTGGATTTCCTCTCCTTTTTAAACCAAGGCCTCTCCCCATCCCACCCCCATCCTAACTTTCCGACATGCCTATAAATAAAAAGGCCTTTTTGGCTACCAGGTCCCCTGGAGATATCCAGAAACAGCATGCCTCTAGAGGAGAGTTCGGGCTCTGTTTCAAGTGCAGGGGCGGTGGACAGAGAGGGTAGAGGGCAGGCATGCGGCTCCCAGCCCAGCTGAGACCAAGCATTTGTTTTGCACACCATCTCCTCTTCCCAGCTCTGGTCACCTGCTCCAGGAAGGGTGACCCAGTGCTGGCCACACTGACCCAGCTGGAATACATTGAAGCCCCAGAATTGGCCCAGTAATGATTTATGCCACCATTCAGCTAGAAATAAGAACCCAGCTGAGCCCTTTCAGCCCTTCTGTGAGCCTCCGCTCCCCATTCCTGGGGTGGATCGCAAGCGCGTGGCCATCAAGCAAAGCCAAGGCATGGCAGGGGGGATAGCAGAAAGTACATTAAAAGACACTTTAGAACTTGTTTATTTGAAAGAGAGAGAAATCCTGAGCACGTGTATGATACAAGGACAGAGAGGGAAAGGAGATAGCTAGAGAAAGATAGGGAGAAAAGAACAGCACTCAGCAGCTGTGTCATTCCCCCAATGTCCATTATAGCCAGGGTTTGGCCCGGCCAAGCCTCGAGACCAGAACTCAACCCAGGTCTCCAACGTGGGTAGTAAGAAGCCAAGTACTTGAACCATCATTTCCTGCCTTTTGAGATGTACATAGGCAGGAAACTGGACCATGGAGCAGAGCCAAGACCTGAACCTAGCTGCTTGGATATGAGATGCATGCAACCCTAGCTGTGTCTTAGCTGTTAAACCAAATGCCCACCCCATCATGCCAACCTTGAAACCTCTTGTGTTGAGGAGTCTCCGTCCAAGTTCCCAGCTTCTTTGGGGGGCCATGGGCTATTGATCTATCCAAAATGATGCTAGCAAGACCCCTTCTGCTCCAGCCCCATTCTCTTAGCTTCACTTAAGCTACAATGTGTGTGATTGGTTTTTTTCTTCTACTTCCATGCCCTTCTGGGTTCTAACCACTTCAACCGAAATTACTTTTCTGGACGTGTGATGCCTTCACAGGTCTTTGCCCAGGCAGCAGGACCCAGGCACAATGAGAATTGCTGGCTTCTTTATTTTCTGTATTTCTCCTTCTGGTCCCCCAGGGTCCAGCGTTCAGCTCTGCAGTTATTACACAAAGGCACTTGTAGTTCTTTGCTGAGACCAGAGGAAAAGTTACACTTCTGGAGGCCAAACATGGCTCTCTCTTACCCCTAGCACTTCAGGTTTCTGTGACACACTATACACATATACATTTATACACACACAGATACTTTGATACATACATTAACTCACACAAGGAAATGGAATTAGAATGTTGAATTTATTTGGTGCAGTAAAATGTTAAGTCAATGTATAACAAAGGTCCCTTGGAAAGCTCTCCAAAGACTGTTTATTGTTTATTATTATCCATGAATTTCAAAGTTTCCATGCCAAATACGTTCTCCCATCTAGGGAATGCATTTTGCAGATGTGATTAAAGATCATGAGACGAAGTGCTCATCTGGATAACTGGGAAGCACCTGGGGACAATCCACCTCTCCTTATAAGAAAGGCAGGAGAGAGGCTGGCACGGTGGCATAGCACAATGATTTTCTGATTGCAACACCAGCATCCCCTATGGGTGCAATTCATGTCCCAGCTGTTCCACTTCCTATCAAGCTCCCTGCTAATGGTCTGGGAAAGCAGCAGAAGATGGCCCAAGTCCCTGAGCCAATGCACCCACGTGAAAGACCAGGAGCAAGTTGTTGGTTCCTGGCTTCAGATTTCCTCAGGTCTGGTCACGGCAGCCATTTGAGAAGTAAACCCACAGATGGAAGACCTCTCTTGCTGCTTCTCCTCTCTCTGTGCCTCTGCCTTTCAAATAACAATATATATATATATATTTTGAAAGATTTATTTATTTATTGGAAAGTCAGATATACAGAGAGGAGGAGAGACAGAGAGGAAGATCTTCTGTCCGATGATTCACTCCCTAAATGAGTGCAATGGCGGTGCTATGCCAGTCCGAAGCCAGGAGCCAGCAACTTCCTCCAGGTCTCCCATGCGGGTGCAGGGTCCCAAGGCTTTGGGCCGTCCTCAACTGCTTTCCCAGGCCACAAGCAGGGAGCTGGATGGGAAGTGGAGCTGCCGAGATTAGAATCGGTGCCCATATGGAATCTTGGCGTGTTCAAGGCGAGGATTTTAGCCACTAGTACACGCTGCCGGGCCCAACAATTTTTTTTTTTTTTAAAGAAAGAAAGAAAAAGGAGATGGCCACACAGAAGCGGTAATGTGACCACACAGGCAGACACTGGAGTGAAGCGGCCATAAGCTAATTGTGTGACAGCCACTGGATGCTGGGCGGGCTAAACAGGGCATTTTCCCCTAGAGCTGTCCAAGACCAGTGCCACATTAGTTCAGTGAAACTGAACCCACTTCTGGACTTTCGAACTGTGAGAGACTATTGTTTTGGTAAATGGCTGGACTGTGGCCAAGATTAATATACCAGATTTAACCTATATTCAATATTGACATACATACATATTCCTGTGTTGAAAATGTCCATTCATTATATATATATATATATATATATATATATATATTTTTTTGCCCATTTTCCCATTATGGACTTTCCAAATTGATTCTCATTTTTTCAGGGACATGAGTATCTTTTATTTTTTTTAAATTTTTTTTATTGCATTTCATTTTTTTACATCGTTTCATAGGCTCTGAGGTTCCCCCAACCCCTCCCGTACCCTCTCCCCATGGTGAATTACTCCACCTCATTGCAGTATTACAGTTCAAATCCAGTCATGCTTCTTTCATTGCAAGCATGTACCATGCATAGCGTGCAGCATCTTATTGTCCAGATAAATTTGACAGTTTCTTGGGGAGACCATCTCTGGTCTAAAAACAGAGCTGGCAGAATATCGTCCCGACCAATGAAAAGCCACAACATAACATCAACGACAATTTACAACATTATGGAGTTAATTGACATGGCTTTGAGTGACTGATATGCTAGAAAATGCAAATTCTTAGCCACATCCTGTGACTACTTCATTGACATTTCAATTTTTGCTTAAATACAACCAGCTTCTTTCCACCTTAAACTGGCTATCAGATACTATTCGGCTGTCTCATGTCTATTTTCATTTTTGTATTTAGCAGTTTATTGTATTGAATTTTAATTTTTACTGAACTTGGCAGATTTTAGGAATAGTCCAAACTGGCTTATAACTCTAACAAGGCGTATGTCAACAGTTGAGGTGCAGAACAGTTTTAGGAGGGGTGTGCAGAGAAATCTTCAATACCCCAGTGAGGAGTAACTGATCATGAATATCTTTTTATTTATGCATACATAGCTTTGCCTCTGCAGGTAATGGAAGTAGAATCCCAATTTGTAATAACATTTTAAATTTGTTTGTAATTTTCAAACGATTATGAGATTTAGGCATTCTGTATTAAAATTCTTTCCATGTTACTCTCTCATTCCATACTTCGGTTTCACATGATGTCAAATGAATGCTTATCTATTTCCTAGGAACACTTTCTTTTTAATTTTTTTAAATTTACTTGGTTGTCTGTTTTTGTAAAATTTAAGGATATGCTTCAGATTTTGTTTACATTTTGAGATTGATGTCAAAATGATGTATCCATCCCCTTATTTGCTTTTTTTTGTTGACGTCACCTAAACACAAGATTTTTTTAAACAAAGGCTGGAAACAGATATTTACCATATCTGTGACCTGTGACCCAGGAACAGCTTTTAACAGAAATTCACCAAGCCCACCTCGCCATTATTTTTGTTATCACAAATATTAAAATGTTCCTCAGCAGATTTCTAACTGCTGGCAGTCAACACCACACTATTGCAAAATTTAACTCAGTTTGTGGCATTATTTGTTGTATCTGCTCCTTTAGACAACCGTAACAGCAGCTCTTTTGCTAAGCAAGATAGAAACATCTTGAGATTTTTTACTTTTCGGAACCTCATGTTTCTACTGCCACTAGAAAATTCTCACCATGTTTGCATCTTGTAACCCTGAATCTTACTCGGACTATTCCAGACTTATGATTCAAGGACAGTGCCTCAACAAGAGAAATCAAAGTGCTGTGTTGACCCTCCTGTTGTCTGCAAACAGGTGTGAAGAGATAAATATGTTCTCGCAGGTGTCTGGATTATGTATCCAGTTGGAGCTCTTTCCTGGATGGAGGGGTATTTTGCACTGTAATATTTAATCAAGACATCAATGTGGATAGAATATTTTCGATTTAAGGGAAGTTTGAGATCCACTAAAATTAACTGTTGGACGTTTGTCCTTGCGGTGGCTGTGAAGCTTAATGTTGTCTTTAGATAGCATCAGCTGTTTTAGCTCTTGAAATGCAATTTTGATGCTACGAGAATCTCTGCCATTTTGCTAATAAAGGTTGCTCGCATTCATTTTAATGTTTGTTATGAATCTGAGAAAGAAGCTTTTGCTTATTTAGATCCACATTTTGCTTTCAGGCGATATATTCTGTTATCACGATTTATCCTTGGTGGTCAAATAATCATGCCTGCCCACCTTGTAAATGCCATTCTCCTTATGTTCAAGATCCCAGTTAACCATACCATGGCCTGCTCCTGTTTGTTCTTCTTCAAGATCTTCCAACAAACAAAGGTACCAGGAACTTTACCATAAAACACCACCTTCACATGCAGCTTGGGACAATCCTGTGTGCATATTTGATTGCAAGCAGAGTCACAGAAAGGGGGGGTGGAGAGAGGGAGGGAGAGAGAGAGAGACAGGAAAAGAGAGAAAGAGAAAGAGAGAGAGATTTTGTGTCAACTGGTTCACTCCTCAAATGACTGCAATAGCCAAGTCCAAGCCAGGCCAGAGCCAGGAGCCAGGAATTCCATGTGAGTCTCTTTCATGACAGGTACAGGAACTCCATACAAGTCTCTCACATGACTGGCACAGGAAATCCATGTGGGTCTCTCACGTGACTGGGGTTCAAGGACGTGGTCCACCTTCCACTGCTTTCGTAGGCACATTAGTGCAGGTGATGTTGTTAGGTCGAAACCCTAGCAACCCTCTCGCATAGAATACTGGTGTTGCAAGTACTGGCTAAGCTGCTGTGCCACAACTCTGGCCCCAATTATTTCATTTCTAATGTTTCTCTCGTTCATCTAAAATTTCTTATGTTGAAGGATATGAGGCAGATACAGAACTAAATTTCTCCAGGTGTGAGTCAACTGATTCATCATTACTTATTTCATAGCCATCTCTCCTCGCTGACTCGTTACAGTATTATCACTACCGTTTGATTACGTATATGCTGTGAAGGACCCCAAGGCCTTTTCATTCTATTCCATTACCATCCCTGCCTAACAATGACAGATATATAAAATCTTTTAAAATCTAGAAATATAAATCTCCATGTTGTTCTTTTCAAAATATTTTAGAAACCTTCAAGATGACTTTTCTTATTACTTCGTCAAGTTAAAAAAAATCATTTTAGAATTCTGATTGAAATTGCATTTGCTGAACCAAATCGATTTTGAAACTAAGCATACGGGACCCATTTGCTCATTTTCAATGTTGGTATTGTTCAAGGGAAACATGGGGTATCTGGATTCTAGTAGGGATACAGATCGAAACCCACAAAAAGAGAGTTGCTCTTAAACACTAGATTGTATCAAGAATATGCAGCTGTGGGCCTGGCGGCATGGCCTAGCGGCTAAAGTCCTCGCCTTGGACGCGCCAAGATCCCATATATGGGCGCCGGTTCTAATCCCCGTGGCTCCGCTTCCCATCCAGCTCCCTGCTTGTGACCTGGGAAAGCAGTTGAGGACGGCCTTGGGACCCTGCACCCGCGTGGGAGACCCGGAGGAAGTTCCTGGATCCTGGCTTCAGACCGGCATAGCATCAGCCATTGCGCTCACTTGGGGAGTGAATCATGGGACGGAAGATCTTCCTCTCTGTCTCTCCTCCTCTCTGTATATCTGACTTTCCAATAAATAAATAAATCTTTAAAAAAAATTTGTCTTTGGTAGCAGTCAGGTTGCAGAGGTTGGTGGCAATTCTTAATCCTGGGACCAACCAATTCTGACTGCCCCATCTCACCAAAGGAGCGCTCACCAGCAAAAAGACCAAGTCCCTGGTTAGTTACTTCCATCCTTATACCTTCACATTCTGGTGCAAATCAGTGCAAATCCAGACCTCTCTCATTTTGGAGGGTGAAGGCCTGGGAGATCTTTTTTTTAATTGGATGGGAGTCATAAAACCTGTGATGGAAATCATGCCAGATCTTACACAGATTCTTCAAAGAGTCTGCGTAAGATGATATATAAGTTTACTTAAGGCAGAAAGGTGCAAAATCTATGCATATTTTATAATACACATTTTCCATAATCTTTCCAAAGACCCTTGGTAAGCATGAATTTACATCTTTTGCACAGAATAACTTGCCTTTTAATTCCATTTCCGTGAACTTTTTCCAATACCCCCCTACTATCTTGTCATTGTCAATTTGCATTCTTTTAGGGGCAAGTTTAGACCTTGATTCTCTCCTTTTTAAAATATTTGTTTGAAAGCCAAAGTTATGAAAAGAAAGAGAAAGAGAAAGAGAAAGGGGAGTGGTGGGTCAGTATTTTATCCACAGTTCATTCCCCAGAAGGCTTTGCCTGCTATGCTAAAATGCTGATCTCTCACTTCCTCCTATGGACCTGCCAGTTGAGCTTATACCAAGTTTCCTGGCTTCTAATATCCTTACCTCTCTTGAAAGCCCCCAATTTTACCTTGATATTCATGAATACTTGCATAATGCTTTATAGCTCATTGAGCATTTTACATGATCATATTTACTCCTTAAAACTATCCCGTAAGTGATGGCCACTGTTCTTATTCTTTCCTGTTTTCTGAGGGAATGGACGCAGACATGAAAGTGACTTGCTAGAAGTCACGTGTAGAGTGCACGGTAGCACTGGAACTTTTCACTCTATCATCACTCCTTGCGGAGTTACTCAATCTTGGAAGGGTAACTTTTTGCTGATACGGCAAACAAGTAAAACAAAGCAAACTAGAATACAATGGAGCAAAACCAAAATTACAACATGGATTCATGCATCTACACGGAATTCAATGGAGTTTTCTATAGAAATTCGGGATGCGGTTTGAGTGTGTAGTCCAAGATTTCACGAGTTGTAAGTGCATCCCTGGGTGTGGTGATAGTGGCAAGAAGTGAGGAAGCTTTCAGAGGTGGGACTAACTGTAAGGTCATTGGCCACAATGAGGAGCGCTGCCCTTGGAAGCCATTAATGGTTGTTCTTGCTATCTAATGCCAGAATTACCTTCCAAACGCCCCGGCTTCCTGTCTGACTTGGCCTCTCTCACATATGCTCATGACATGACACAGGTCAGGAAACCCAGGCTGCGGGATATGTTCGGATCTCTAGCTAACTTCTCAGCATGCAGCACTGGCAGACAGCTTGACAAACAGCACTATGGCAAACCCAAGCCAGCAAATCCCCAAGGAAGTATCCACGGCCCACCGCATGCCTTAGCTCCACCTCCTATCCTCATTTCCCCAGTGGACACCCAACCCAAATAAAAAAAAAAAACAGAAAAACAGGAAAGCAATAAAACAGCCCACTGGAAAGCAAACACATGGCAAAGCCACAGACCTCCGGGCTGCCTCCCTGGCGCATGAGAGCCGAGACAATTGGAGTCTGTAAGAACAACCTCCTTGTGTTGGTCGCCTGCCTTCCAGTCCACTGACTACACAGCACATGTGCTTGCACACACACACACACACACACACACACGTACGTAATCTGACTTGCCTGACTCCTATCCTTCCCTCCTAAACAGGCTCATCCGGCAGAGCACCTGCCAGGCCAAAATGCGTTTGTTAGATTTTTAAACTGTGGATAGAATTCTATTATTTTTTCTATGTTGTTCATCTCTGTTAAGCTGCCCATTGATGCTATTGAATAGGGAGCAGTCGATCCAATCAAAATTCTCTAAATTAAAAGTCATCGTATGGGAAAACTCTGGGTGGGAGGCCTGAATCGTGGTTCTAGGTCTGCCCTTGGCAGCTTTGAGGGCAAGTCTCTCTTCTCATGTTATAAGATGCCAGTGCAAGGGTGGGTGATGTGAAAGAAAAAAGAGTAAGACATCGCACGTATTAGTATTGGGCCAAGAACATACTAATACTGAAGATGCATGGGGTTTGCCCTCCTGAAGTAGCCATGTTGTGCACATAAGGACACATTTCTCAGGATAAGACACTGGACAGACATGTGTCAAAGTCAAGTGTCTCCTAGAAGGTAGCATTGTGAAATGTGAAAAACCAACCTTTAATTACTCCAAACATCCAATTGTAAGCTCCCCCTATCACTAATTATAAGGGAAATGCAAAACTGGGTACAGAAAGCAGAACACATGGTCCATGACATTGTTTTCTGACTGCTGTTGTGCCTTCTGATCTTTGCCACTTAGACAACGACTGTTTGTGGATATGAAAGGACTAAGTCATTTTATCCCCATGCCTAAACATGACAATGTTGCTTTGAAACTGAGGTTTGCTGAAAACGACCGGTGGGGAGCCTGGCCTTGTGTCCCAGCGGGTTAAGCCGCAACTTGCAATGCTGCTGGTATGTTATGTCACAACAGCTCCCTGCTTCAGACACACCTGGGAAAGGTGTCCCGTGTGCTTGTCCCCACCCATCACCGATAGGAGACTCTGATGGCGTTCCAGGCTTCAGCCTGGTTCAGCCCCCAGCCTTTGCAGTCAGTTAGGGGAGTACACAAGTGCATGAAAACCTCTGTCTCGTGTGTGTGTGTGTGTGTGTGTGTGTGTGTGTGTGTGTGTGTGTGTCTGTCTCTGTATCTGTCATTTCCTCTCAATCACTCTGCTTTCCAAATTAAAGCAAAAAAAAAAAATCTTCAAAAGTCAGAAATAGTGGCTCATAGGCTAGCATAATTTCTGAAGTATCTAAAAAGCTCACACTATCATGATTTCCTACAAAAGCAAGAAAATGTTTGCCTGAATATCTCCAGGAACCTGACCAGAGAGCCACGATCCAGGCTCCCACTCCTTGTGACCACCCTGGCTTTCCTGCCTCACACCAATGCGTTGGCCTACCCCTGGCACCCGGCACTGTCTTTCTGTGACAGAAGCTTTGCCCTGAAATCTCCCTTTCCTAAAATAAAAGTATTATTTTTTCATTTTGTTCAAAGGTGGATACATATAGAAGAAAGAGAGATTAAACACCTACATGACTGGATTTGCTCTGTAAGGGTAACTGGGTTTCTGATTTGCCTCTCTCGTTTTGGGATATATGTTCCTTAACAGCTCGATGGTGTATATGGCATAACGTGAATCTGAACAACCTAGCCATTTAGGAAAAATAAGCCTAAATTATAATCCAGCTCCCCCTTTCCATCCTCACCAACTCAAGGAGCCTGGAGCCCCATTGGCCCATCTGACTCTACTCCTTGCTCTGGAACTGGGATCAAAGTTACGCTTTCCTAGCTTTGGCAAAGCAACCATTGGCAACCTCCTTTACTTCTCTGAAGACAATCACGGACACACCATCAGGATAACCTTCCCCTTAAATCAGATGTGGATATTTGCAAGTCGCCAACAACAAGGCAACTGAGAATGGAGCAAGCCAACATCTACTGTTAGTCTCAGAAGCATCTTTGTGGTGACTCAGGCATCAGAAGGCAAGCCTACTGTAACCCAAATGTCATCATCTCCTTGTCCACGCCCAGAACATTAAACTATTAACATTTATGCCATTGAAAATTACATGTATGAGTGCATCATTCTTTGTGTATTGAACTTGCATCTTATAAACAGCTTGAGCCAAGAGGATATGGTTTTTTCAGATTTTGAGTTCAGAAATGGAGTAGCGTATGGAATTTCCTCAGCAAATATTTGTGAGTAATTGAATGAGAGTTGTGTATGCTGACATGACATCAAGAAATATATAATCTTAGTCAAGTTGATTCATATTTATGAACCTCTAATTCCACACTAAGGCAAGGGCTTTCAGGGTGCATCTTCTGAAGTTCATTTTAGCTTCAACATCGCAAACACTTCTTATCATTCAGAGATGTCTGAGGTTAGGTTTTGCTCAATTCTGATTAGTATGAAACAATGAAACAAGTTACAGACTTATCTCAAAAATGGTTAGAATCAGTTAGGTCATGGACATTTCTAAGGTCATTAAGAATTATAATGTCTTTCTTCCTGCTTGGTGGTTTAAACAGCACCATATGTATTAACAGTTTTGTTGGGGTTTCAGTCGGAGAAGGTACATACAAATACTGGTGGTTCCCCCCCATTGCTGTTGGTCAGTTAGGAATGGATGAAATGTATTGGGCCTGGCGTGGTAGCACAGCAGCTAAAGTTCTTGCCTTGCATGTGCCAGGATCCCATATGGGCGCTGGTTCTAATCCCGGCAGACCTGCTTCTCATCCAGCACCTGCTTGTGGCCTGGGAAAGCAGTTGAGGATGGCCCAAAATCTTGGGACCCTGCACTCGTGTGGGAGACCTGGAAGAGGCTCCAGGCTCCTTGCTTCAGATCAGCGCAGCTCCAGCCATTGTGGCCACTTGGGGAGTGAATCAACACATGGAAGATCTTCCTCTCTGTTGCTCCTCCTCTCTGTATACCTGACTTAGCAATTTTTTTTAAATAAGTGAATGAAATGTGGTTAAATGCATAAATGTCAATGTTTAAAAAGAAATATCAGGGTTCTGGCATGGTAGCCTAGTGGCTAAAGTCCTCCCCTTGCACTCACCAGGATCCCATATGGGCGTCAGTTCTAATCCCAGTGGCCCTGCTTCCCATCCAGCTCCCAGCGTGTGGCCTGGAAAAGCAGTCAAGAACGGCCCAAAGCCTTGGGACCCTGCACTCTCAAGGGAGACCCGGAAGACCCTCTTAGCTCCTGGCTTCAGATTTCCACGGGTCATCCACAGGCTTCCAAAATGCTAATCATGAATACAAAACTTCAGGCATAAGGAAGGATGTGATTGCTCGTCAGGTTTCTGTTTATTGGCATCCACTTTCCCTTCAGCCTCTTGCAGCTAACCATACATCTTTAATTATAAAATCTGAGGACCCAGCATGATGACTCAGTGGCTAAATCCTCACCTTGCGTGCACTACTGTCCCATGTGAGTACTGGTTCATGTCCCAGCTGCTCCACTTCCCATCCAGCTCCCTGCTTGTGGCCTGAGAAAGCGGTGGATGATGAGCCAAAACCTTGGGACCCTGCACCCGCCTGGGAGACTAGAAAGAATCGCCTGGCCCCTGGCTTCTGATTGGTTCAGCTCTAGCTATTTCAGCTACTTGGGGAATGAACCAGCGGACAAAGATCTTTCTTTCTGTCTCTCCTTCTCGCTGTAGATCTGCCTTTCCAATAAAAATAATCTTTTTAAAAAGCACAAAATCATAAAACCCACATAAGATCTGAAATGCTTCAAAATGTTGCAGATTCTGAAAGTTTCTGAGCACTGGCACTGACACACGGAGAATTTTGCTTATGTACAGAAGTATTAAAAACAGTATATAAAATACCTTATTCTGTAAGAACTAAGTAAAGGAGGCATATTTCCAGCACAAATGAATTTCCTTTTCATATATGGCTCTCACCACCCAGCTACCACAATGTCTGCTTGCAGACATTTCAAAACCTTAAGAACCCTTCACCTGAAACACTTCCAGCCCAAATATTTCAGGTAAGACCTGCTCTCCTGCAGCACATTACCCTGTGTGCGCTCGGCTACTCCCTTCTCCAACTATCCAGTTTCCCCAGCCCAGTGCAATAGCATCTAACAGGCTAGATGACACTAGCGATACAGTGGAGAATACTACAAGTTGGCATGCAATAACAGCAGGAAACGTATCTGTGGCCTTCACCCTCGGGGAGGTTTTCAAAAATTATCTTGGTTTTTTTGGCCATTTTTGATCACCAGGCTTTTGTGGCCACTTTCCTTGTTGCTCTAAAACTTTGTCCACTTTCTTTCTTTCTTTTTCCATCTCAAAATCCCCAATCTTTTTTGAATTATCAAGAAAAACATCAGGCATTTTGAGTAATTTGGATTTAACTTTAAAAAAAATGTGTATCTGAAAAGCCAAGTGACAGAAGAAAGAGAGAAAAGAGATCTTCTACCTGTTAGCTCAACACTCCCTTATCTCCAAATGGTTACAGTGGCTCGGCCTGAATTAGGCTGAAGCCAGATGCCTGAAACTCCGTCCAGGTCTCTCACAATGGGTGGTAGAGGCCTAAGTACTTGGGTCATTTTCTGATGCCTTCCCAGGCACATTAGCAGGGAACTGGAGTGGAAGAGCAGTATTTGAAACTCCAACTGCCACTCCCATATGAGATAACAGCATCCCAGGTGGCAGCTTAATGTGCTTGTGTCTCAGTGTCCAACCATTGACTTGGGCCTTCTAATTAGACAGCTACACTTTTGCATACCCAGAACAGTCTAGAGAGGCCAAGTTGTCACTCAACACCTCTTGTGTGATTAGGTCATTACCTCCTGGGCATCCTCTCAAGCTTAGGGAGGAGAAGTTGGTGGGGCTGGAAGGCAAGACCATGATTCTGGAACCTGCCGGTAGCTCCTATGTTAGGCTCAGCTCTGTCTCACGCCTGGCTGATACCAACTGCTGGGTGGAAGCCCCAGATCCTGCTACAGCTTGCCCATTCTCTGTCCTTCCACTTTCATATCTCTTCTGTCTTTGTATTTCATTCTTTCTCTCTCTTTTGTTGTTTTCTCTCTTACATCGTTCCTCAAACCAACATCAAGATTTCAACATGAATCTGACCCATTGGTTTAAAGAGATATATCTGATGTCAATCTTCTTTCAACTCGCACCCAGCCCAGCCTCTACCACCACCCCAGGCTGCAAGGAGCTGCCCAGTCTTCAGAGGTATCCAAGCGTTTCCTGAGCAGTCATCACCCTCCTCATATCCAAATGGTCCAGTGGCATTTGGGGCATCTCACCAATGCTCTTAGGAAGCTGGCCTGGCAGTGTGAAGGCGTTCACCATGTCTCAGATGAAGGGAACATGATTGTCTGTTATGGAAGTGTCCTTACCTTCTGTCTTCTTTTAGAATCAGTTAAGTTGAAGATGCCTTAATGACCCAGAGAAACTGAATGCAGCATTTATAAGAATTTTCTAGAAAAGAGACAAAAGCAAAGATCCATCTCTTAGAAAACCATCTTGGCACTGCCAGGGATAGAGGCAGAGCTGAGGAAGAAGATAACCCACTCAGTTTTCTTTCTCTTATGAATTTTCATGCAACAAAAACCATAGCATCATTCATATCTATTTTCTAAAACCAAAAAAAGAAAAAAATCCACACATTTAAGAGTAATTCTGACCCCAGTTTTAAGCCCCACCCCTTTTCTCCAGTCATGCACGTATTTCGACTTTTTATTCCTTTATTACCACAAGGAAAATGAAGACCATTATGACAGTTGGCAGACATAATTTTAGAGAAATGCAACTTCTTATCAAATAAGCCTGCAGTAGGTATTTGACAAGCAGAGTTCTTCAATATAACTTCCAACACTAATTTAATGAGAAGTATCAAATGAATTTTTCTATTCTGATATCTCCCATGAGACAAATGATACTTTGCAGGCCTATTTTTAACAAATGAATTATTGACTTAAACTGGTACAATTAATCACAATATAATGGGATCAGGGGATGTTAGGGGCTCATTCATCATAGCCATGACGAGTACCGACTTTTCCCAGAAATGAAACCCTTTAATCACTCTGAGATTAAGAGTTACATGCTTTCAAATTTCAATCAAGGCCACTGGCAGCAGAAGAAGGAGCCAGTACTAGGGCAGAACTCAAAAGGGGCACCTTCCGAGCTTGCTATCTGCAGTTAGAACTCCAGTTCTCACGCTCTCTCTCTCTCTCTTTAAGGTTTATCTACTCTTATGGCAAAGGCAAATCAGATCTATGAAGTGAAGTAGAGATAGAGAGAAAGATCTTCCATCCTCTGACTAACCCCCCAAGCGGTCACAATAGTTGGTGCTGAACCCATCAGAAGCCAGGAGCCAGAAGCTTCTTCCGGATCTCTCAGAGAGGTGCACGTGAACCGGTGCCCACATGGGATCCCTGTCCTAGCCAGGTGAGAGCTGAGCCATTGAGCCATGTTGCTGGGCTTAGAATCCCACCTCTGTCTGTTCTCTTCTGTAGTGATGAGAACATGAGTCCTTATCAAAAGGCAGTGAGGTCATGAGTGCGCTCAGAGGTGACACTCCAGTCATCTAGACTTGTCAATTCCTTTGAAAGTTTGTATGACTCCGAACCAACTGTCCAACTTCTCTGAGCTTCACCCTCCAGGGAGGACAGGGGAATCTTTCCCCTACCCAGGACCATTTAAATGTTTATAGCATCACTTGCAGGCCATACAACATCATCAACTTAAAAATGAACTTGTTAGAGCTTTATTGAATTGTGTGGTTGCCTTGCCTTGGCAGGACCAGAGCAAATGACTTCATCGTAGGCCTTCTACGGTCTGTGGCTCAGGCGTCCCCCACTTCTGTTAGGTGGTTATTATACAACCTCTCGAAGTTCTCATGAAGATCAAGTGACGTCACCCATGCCTTCATGCTTTGGACAATTTGGAAACACAGCCCTTTCCACTTCATCCTTACAGCTGGTGTGGGAGATGTCCATACTCCATTTCCAGGACTTGAACTTGTTAGATACTTGTGACTAATCGGGGAAAAAAATGCAACAGTATATGAAAGCCAGGTAACTCAACGGGAGGTGCTGTTCTTCTGCATTTAATGAGTGTCCCAGGTCCAGTATGGAGCCCTGCTGGCAGAGAGAATTGAGTAGGACCTGATGCTTCGCTCTCCAGGACTTTATAACTCCAGAGGCAAGAGTCACACTTGCCCTGACACAAGGAAATGAGAGTTATTTGTGGTGAGGGTTTTTTTTTTCTCCTACTCATAAAATATATATAGATATAGAAAAAGATCAAGCAATACAGAAAAACTAACCAACTGCTCCCTTCTCTGTCTGGTGATTGGGTTTAAATATTTTTCCTTTCCAATAGTCATGCTGTGGTCATAGCGTCAAGAGGTGGGTCCTTTGACAGGTGATCGGGCTGTGAGCCACCTGCCATTCCCCTTGTAGGCCCCTCTTGCTCCTTCTTGTTTTGTTTCTGACTGTGACATGACACTACTAGGAATTTTTCATCAGATCCCCTTGAGTTTGGGCTTCCCAGCCCCCAGACCTATGAGGCAATCCACATCTACTGTCTGAGCTCATGCAGTCTCTTTATCATTCTCGCTCTCTTTCATTCCAACAACCCAAACAAGCATAGCTTTCTCTTTTACAGACTTCATTTATTCTAGTCTGGCAAACTGTGTTCTTTTTGACCAATTTCCCCTCCAATCCAGAATTCTAGGAGCTTTCCTGGAAAAGTGAACAGGGCTTCAAACTAGTTCTTAAAAGTAGGAAGTAGGGCCCAGTGCTATAGTTTAGTGGCTCAATCCTCACCTTGCAACTCCGGAATCCCATATGGGCATCAGTTCATTTCCTGAATGTCCTACTTTCCATCGAGCTTTTTTTGTGGCCTGAAAAAGCAATCAAAGGTGACCCAAAGCTTTGGGACCCTGCACCTGTGTGGGGAGACCTGGAAGAAGCTTCTGGCTTCTGGATTCGGATCAGTTCAGCTCTGGCCGCTGTGGCCATTAGGTGAGAAAAGCAGATGGAGGATCTTTCTCTCTGTCTCTCCTCTCTGTAGATCTGACTTTCCAATTAAAAAATAAACAAATCTTTTTTTAAAAAGTAGGAAGTAATGTGGAAGACATTTACTTCAACCCTTATTTTTGTAGGTGATCACACTAAGGCTTAACAGTGTTCAGACATAAACATCGAGCAATAGGCTTGGGTCAGGAATCTGAGCATGCTATGTTCTGTGTGGATCAATAAGCCACTAAACGAAGCTGTAAACACTGACTAACATCACAGGTAAGGCATGTTGCTAGAAAAGGCTGAGTTTAAGGAGCAACTGAAGAGATAAGATAGGGTGATGAAAAGCCTGTCTTGAATGCTGGTATTATTGTTCATGACTTTATGCTACGTATTTAAGGGGGAACAAAGAGCAACTTGCACTGCCCTAGGAGTCCACCACCTGGTGATGGGGAAGAACTTGCTGTAAGACAAAGCAGAATGGAGTACAAGCCCTGTAGGGGTACAGTACGTTAAAAAGAGGAAGTTGATCAGGAAACACTTTGTGATTGCATTCGTGATGGATTGCATCCGGAAGGATTGGTGGGATTTTGTCAGGAAATGGTGATGGCAGGGAAAAAAAATTCTCCGAGAAACTCATATGCAAAGGCCCAGCAAGGTTTTGTTTTTGTTTTTGTTTGTTTGTTTGTTTTTTAAACCACAAAGTATGCTTAAGAAATACCATTCAATTGACTGGAACACAAGAAACTTCTCGACCAGTCAAACCAAGCAAGGGGTCCTAGCCAAGGTTGGATTTTCTTGAATGTCAAGCCCAGTGCTTGCTCAAAAATCATGGACAGTGGATGTCCTCCCTTAACACTTGTAGTTACCTTGACAACCGCCCCCCAAAAAACCCATCCTTTTACATCCCTTAAACTGCATCCCCAAACCCCATGAACTGTGTCCATAGAATGTGGGCAGATGTGGTACAGATCACTTCCTGCAATCGAAACCTCGTGTGCATTCATTCTCGGGCTCCTTCTCTTTGACAACTCAGTGCCCAGGTTCACCAGAGCCCAGGCTATGACACTGGCCATCACAAAGGCTGTGCTAGTCCCATGGAAATTATGACAGCGCATGGGTGACATCACGTCTTATTTTATCTACCTTTTTGTCGCGCCTTGTGTAAAGCAGCAAGTCAATCAACTGAGGAAGTGCACACACAGCCACATAAACCATCCAGTGGAGAAATGGACTCATGAGCATTCCATTGCATGCAGAAATCAGCATTCAGACAATGAGATGCAGGTGGACTCTGCTTCAACGGAGAGAACCTGAGAGGGAGATGACTTAGACAACCTTCGCCGTCTTCTGTCTTCTTGATAAGAGCCATCTTACCAGGCGGGAGGACACAGTTTATTTTGCTTTTTGCCTTCATTTCCCTCATGAGGCATCATGGCGAGCAGTTTTCATAGACTTTGTGTACATCTGTGTGTTTTCTTCTAACGTGTGTTGGCTAACATCTTTTGCTCATGCTCTTATTGGATTATTTGAGTTTGGGTCCTTTCCTGCGGGAACTGGGGAGTTTGTTGTGGTTTTCTTTTGCAATGGAGTTGGTGGAATTTTCTCACCTGTCCTGAACGTTAGCCCCTTATAGATACAGGCAAACAAATATTTTCTCCAAGTGGGTAGATGCCTTTACACCCTCCACCTGTTTTTGTTTTCAGGAGCATTTATCTCAGCGTCATTCCATTTGTCTGCTTTGGCTTTTGTTTGGGGGGCGCTTTTGATGTTACATTAAAAGAAAATTGCCGTGCCTGGTATCGTGCCTAGCAGCTAAAGTCCTCACCTTGAACGTGCCAGGATCCCATATGGGCACTGGTTCTAATCTCAGATGCTCCACTTCCCATCCAGCTCCCTGCTTGGGGCCTAGGAAAGCAGTCGAAGATGGCCTAAAGACTTGGGACCCTGCACCCATGTGGGAGACCTGGAGGAAGTTGCTGGCTCCTGGCTTTGGATCGGCACAGCACTGGCCATTGCATTCACTTGAGGGAGTGAATCATTGGATGGAAGATCTTCCTCTCTATCTCTCTTCCTCTCTGTATATATGACTTTATAATAATAAATAAATAAATCTAAAAAAAAAAAAAAGAAAATTGCCAAGACCAATATTCAGAAGGTTTCTTTCCTCTACGTTTTCTTGTACCTCTATCCCATTTGAACTGATTTTTGTATATAACATGAGATAGTGGTCTAACTTAATTCTGTTACGTGTGGATATCCAGTTCTCCCAACACGGTTATTAAAAAGACTATTTATCCCTGGTTCGGGTTCTCTATCTTGCTCCACTGGATTATGTGTGTCTGCGCCATTACAATACTTTAGATAGTATAATAACTCTAACTGTGTTCTTCTGTCTCAAGATTATTTGTACCTTCAGGGCCCATAAATTCCATAGGAATTCAGGTTTTATTTATTTATTTATTTTTTTCCTATTCTTTATCTGCTGCTGGGATTTGGATAGGCATTAGATTACATTGAGTTGCATGGAAATGTTAGCAATATTGGTCCTTCCTCTTCACATATATATGATGCCTTTCCATTTTAATTGTTTCTTTCCTAATTTCCTTAATGAATTCTTACAATCCTCAGTGCACAAGTGTACAAGTTTTTTTCACCTCTACCTAAGTTAACTCCTAATTATTTTATTAACAGAAGCTTGCGTGCACTATTGGTGGGAACACAAATTAGCATAACTGTTACAGAAAACAGTATGGAGTTGCCTCAAAAACTTAAAATAAATAGCACTACCTGGGCCCGGCGGCATTGCCTAGCAGCTAAAGTCCTTGCCTTGAACTCGCCAGGATCCCGTATGGGCGCCAGTTCTAATCCCGGCAACTCTACTTCCCATTCAGTTTCCTTCCTGCTTGTGGCCTGGGAAAGCAGTCGAGGACGGCCCAAAGCCTTGGGACCCTGCACCCGCGTGGGAGACCCGGAAGAGGCTCCTGGCTTTGGATCGGCATAGCATCGGCTGTTGCGCTCACTTGGGGAGTGAATCATCGGACGGAAGATCTTTCTCACTGTCTCTCCTCCTCTCTGTATATCTGACTTTGCAATAAAAATAAATAAATCTTTAAAAAAAATAGCACTACCGTATGATACTGCAACCCCTGCTTCTGAGTTTAGATCCAGAGCCAGGTAACCAGGCTTGCCAGGGGATGCCTGTATGCCCACATCCACTGCAGTGCCATGCACGACAACCAAGGCACAGAACCAGTCCAGATAACCTTTGACAGATGAGTAGATACTTGGGAACACCATCTATAAAGAAAGAAATGCTGCTGTTTGCAAAACCACAGATGAAACCAGAATAGTATGCTAAGGAAAATAAATAAGAAACAGGACAAACACTATATGATCTCACATGGATGTCAAAGCTAAAATAGCCACATTTGGGGTTTTTTTTTTTTAAGGATTTATTTATTTCCGTTGGAAAGGCAGATTTACAGAAAGAAGATGAGACAGAAAGAGGGATCTTCCAGCCACTGGTTCACTCCCCAAACGGCTGCAATGGCCAGAGCTGAATCAAACTGAAATCAGGAGCCGCCATCTTCTTCTGGGTCTCCCACATGGATGCAGAGTCCCGAGGGCTGGGGCCATCCTCTCCTGCTTTCCCAGACCATTATTGGGTTGCTGGATCCGGAGGGGAGTATCCGGGACATGAACCGGTGCCAACATAGGATGCTGGGCCTTGAAGTCGAAGGATGAACCTATTGAGGCACCACATTGGCCCTAAACTAGCCGTGTTTATAGGGGCAGAAAATAGAGTGATGGCTTCCAGGGCCGGAGATGAAGGGGAAAGGAGGTGATGTTAGCCAAAGGGACTAAGCCTTCAGTTCTAAGACCAGTGCATTCTGGGGTCTGCTCCAGGGCATGGTGACTAAGTTAACCGCGTTGTACAGACTTCGTATTTGCCAGAGGATACACCTTAAATGTCCCCATGCTGTACACACATGCTTAAAACTAGGCAGAGGTGACAGACATTTTCATCATCTTGATTGTGGTGGTCATTTCACAAGATACCAAAGCAGCAAAGTGGGTATCATAAATATGCAGCTATGTCAACCACTTTATAGAAAAATGAAGTTAGAAGAAGCTAATTTGGGCCCAGCGTGGTGGCGCAAGTGGTTAAGGTCCTCGCCTTGTACGCCTGGGATCCCATATGGGCGCCAGTTCTATCCCGGCAGCCCCTGCTTCCCTTCCAGCTCCCTGCCTGTGGCCTGGGAAAGCAGTCGAGGACGGCCCAAGGCTTTGGGACCCTGCACCCGCGTGGGAGACCTGGAGTAGTCTCCTGGCTCCTGGCTCCTGGCATAGCATCAGGCCGTTGCGCTCACTTGGGGAGTGAATCATCGGACGGAAGACCTTCCTCTCTGTCTCTCCTCTCTGTATATCCGCCTTTCCAATAACAAAATAATAAAAATAAATCTTTAAAAAAAAAGAAGAAGCTAATTTTAGGGTAAAAATGGTTACATCCCTGTATAGTTATTTTCACATGGCTGCTTTCCATGAACCTTTTTGAAATATCTGTCATATACATGCGTACATGTCTTATGTATTCTATGGTGGACAGGACATGCTACCCCAGGCGATGACTGAACACATGAACCCTGTGAAGAGCAGATAACTGGACACACGCACCCGATCTCACGTGGAGCTGTGAAGTTAGATGTGGCTGCGGCAGACGTGGGCTATGGGAGTGGATTCCACAACTCACAGAGAACGGATATAAAGTCCAATGCACAATCCACATTTCCGCAGCACAAGGGACAGACATCAAAGATTTCTTAAAGCAGCGATCAAGTAAAGAAGGATCCAGGAAAGTCTAGCTCCTTGCAAGCCGCAGGAGGCAAGATTGTCAACAAGGAAGCGTGTAGAGCAGGTGTGGAGTGGGAATGCCGTGACTGGGATGGCTGTGGACTCTGTCCCACAGGAAATAGAAAAGGCTGACTCTGAGCATAGGTAGAAAGACTAGCGGGATCAGGGGAAAGTGTAGATCTTATTCCCTGCGAGGATAAAGTGTATGGTGGCCAATAGAACAATAAAGGAAGAAGAAGCCCAAGGACTTAGTACAGAAGCAGAACCAGGAAGGGTCTGAAAAGGTGTCTTCCCAGGAGGGAGAGTGGAAGCTGGGAGAAACAGAGAGCCAGAAAAGAAATTACATTGTGAGAGATATCACACAGAATGTAACGGAAGTCACCAGAAATGAATCATCGGCAAGGTCCTTAGAGTCAGCTGAATAAAGTGAGGAAAGAAAAAAGGGTAAAGGAGGAAGTCACGGTCTCCGAAAATGCAGGAATTCAAGACCCAGCTGGTGAAAGAATCTCCAGCCGTAACAACCGTTAATTGCAGCTAACGCTGATGAGAAGTGCCAGGTCGTTCGCTAGGCCATTTCTGTGTATTGTCTCATGCAATCCTTTCAACATCCCAGTGGGCAGGGCCTTGTCACAATCCCATTTTATGGGTGGTACAATGAAGGAACTAAATGAATGAGCCACTCACTCAGAGGTACACAGTTGATAAGTACCAGGTCTAAGATTTTGGCGTAGTCCAGTTAGCTAGGGAGCTTAGATGTTGGGCTGTCTGAGATCATTGCTGCCACCCAGGTGAGCATGGCTGGGGTCTGGCTGTGGAGATGGGAGCGTGGCTGGGGTCTGGCTGTGGAGATGGGAGCATGACTGCGGCCTGACTGTGGGGTTGGGAGCATGCTTTGGGCCTGACTGTGGATTTGGGAGCATGGCTTGGACCTGAACTAGTTGTTGAGAGCATGGCTTGGACCTAACCATGGAGTTCAGAGCATGGCTTGGGCCTGACTGTGGAGTTGGGAGCATGGCTTGGGTCTGACTGTGGGGTTGGGAGCATGGCTTGGGCCTGACTGTGGGGTTGGGAGCATGGCTTGGGCCTGACTGTGGGGTTGGGAGCATGGCTTGGGCCTGACTGTGGGGTTGGGAGCATGGCTTGGGCCTGCCCATGTTGTTGAGAGCATTGCTGGTTTGATATGGAAGTCCTTGAGACTTAAGCAAAGAAAGCACAACCCTGAGTCGGATGCTATAGTCCCTAAGGAAGTCTGGAGAAAGCTGCACGCCATGGCAGGTGAACTTCAACACCCACGAGGTACTTGACTAATGGGCTCTTCACTGTTGGGCGAAGTGGTGGGGAGAGCGGATGTGCCAATCCCACCTTGTGCCAGCTAAGAGGATGGAGTGAGGCGATAAGAGAAGGATACGTTGGAGAAAAGATAACCACATAGGAGAGGCACTGCCCACCCAATGCTAAGAGGCAAAAAGGTGCATAAGCAATTCTTGGAGGGGATCCGTGAGTTTTTGTTTTAAATATGAAAGTACCAAGGGTAAGAGTGCACCCATTATATTGTCCAAATATAGGAAAAGAGAATAAAAGGAAAAATAAGCCTAAGGTTAGGAAGGGTGGAATTTTGGACTTGGGACTATGACATGCACAATCAAGGTTTAGGAGGAAGTCAAGGTGTAGGGTGGCGGGAGGACCTTAGAAGCAAAGACAGAAGAGGAACAGCACTGAGGCAACTGTTGGTGAAGGTCAGAACTAATGGTTTTCACCTGGTGACCACCGGGGGGCGCTCCACCCTTCATCTCCTTCCAAGGGTCCCCCCGTTCTGTGGACCAGTCCACACCTTCAGTGAGCTTTCTATCTGCAGTTCTTCAATAAGCTACTTCATCATTCTGTGAGATGAAGATCCTGACAATGGAGACCAGAACAGTCGTTGGAAGAATTAAATGAGATACTACTACACAGGAACATGCGCTTATCTTGTCAACTCAGGCATGAGATCAGCACAGCTGCCAAAGAAGAACCTTCCCCTCCCCGGGTTGTCAGAAACAAGTCCATGAGCTCTCCTGGGCAGTGCGCCAATGAAGATGCTGTGTAGTCCATTCATCTCATTGGTCGCCATCCTTCTCTCTTGTGCCACCCAGTGGCTGTGGTCAGAAAAGCAAGGAATGCTGTCTCCAGCTTTTATTTCAAGGGCAGCGTGTCGGGCAGAACTCCAGAGTCAAGCATCATGAGGCGCTCTGCGCTTTGAGTGATATCCTCTCCTCTCTTTGACGTGTGTTTCTCCCTCCCTTACCTCTTCTTCATGACAGAGTGGAGAGATGGCGACTGAGGTGAGGGGGCTGGGCAACATGCGGGAAGGAGGAGACGCACCGTGGCTTGGTGGGGCTCGTGACGCAAGCGCCCGCGGGCTGTAACGAGCATAATGGCCATGTGGAGGAGCAAACGCATGCATGCCTCGTTCCCATCTCCAGAGTCTCTCTCTCTCTTTTTTTTTTAAGATTTATTTTTATTATTTTTTTATTGGAAAGGCGGATATACAGGGAGGAGAGACAGAGAGGAAGATCTTCCGTCCGATGAGTCACTCCCCAAGTGAGAGCAACAGGCCGATACTATGCCGATCCGAAGCCAGGAGCCTCTTCCGGGTCTCCCACGTGGGTGCAGGTTCCCAAGGCTTTGGCCCATCCTCGACTGCTTTCCCGGGCCACAGGCAGGGAGCTGGAAGGGAAGCGGGGCTGCCGGGATTAGAACCGGCGCCCATATGGGATCCCGGGCGTGCAAGGTGAGGACCTTTAACCACTTGCGCCACCGCGCCGGGGCCCCAGACTCTCTCTTGCAGCACACACTCACCACTCCAAGCTGGAAGGTAGCTGTCTCTGGGCACACATGAACTTGAGCTAAGCGCAGGATGCGCCCAGCGCTGCCAGGATGGACTTCAGGAGCAGCAGGTAGCTTGCTTGAAGTACCTTTGCATGGTTCTGCGTGCCTTATGGTCATGTTGCTCTTTTCTCTGAACCCTGAGGACTTTCCTCCGGAATACACATAGGCCAGTTACTTGAGAAATAAAATGTGCTTTTCATTAAAAAAAAAAAAAAAAACAAAAACCAACCTCTTGACAGCTCCAGTCCCCAAAAGGCATTTCCTGGCTGGTATAATTGAGTGCCAAAGTTTTCAATGACACCATTTCTCTACAAGGAGGAAAAAGTAGAGAAAGTAGAGGCTGTCCTCGTGTCCCCTGCTGAAAGTCCTCCTGTCACCAGGGTGGGATGAAACTCGCCTCTGGAAAAGCACAAGGGAAACCTAAGAGGGAAGTCTCTTCCGAAGTTGAAGAGCAGAGCTCTCATTATCCCTGCGGGATGCTGGAGTCGCTCCGCTGCCTCTCACTCTCGTCCAATCCCTCTCCTCCCCACCCAGGCGCCGTTTTCACTTCCACCAGCCAGGGGAAGTACATAGCTAGGCTCATTTTTAAAAGGCAGTGGTGAGGACTCAGCACGCTAGCCTAGTGGTCTTGAACATACCGGGATCCCATATAGGTGCCGGTTCTAATTGCAGATGCTCCACTTCCCATCCAGCTCCCTGCCAGTGGCCAGGGAAAGCAGTCGAGGACGGCCCAAAGCCTTGGGACCCTGCACCCGTGTGGAAGACCTGGAAGACACTCTTGGCTCCTGGCTTCGGATTGGCTCAGCTCCGGCCATTGCGGTCACTTGGGGAGTGAATCAGCAGACGCAAGATCTTCCTCTCTGTCTCTCCTCCTCTCTGTGTATCTGCCTTTCCAATAAAAAAAAAAAAATCTTTAAAAAAAATTTAAAAGGAGGTGGTGGTGGAGAGTTACCCCAGAGCATTCGGGGCACCACCTCAAGACAGAGAGGTAGATTTTCCAGCCCCATCCAGTGACGCAGATCACCCCCCTAGGAAATTCTCACAGACCAATGAAGATTCATCCTGACTGAGGGATGCTTGTCATATTGTAAGCCATGCTGTGCAGCAGACTCCCTTGTCTGACCTGTCCACATTCCTCGCCTTCAATAGTCAACCGAAAGGCACAATCGCTCGCGTACACTGTTGAGCTCATGCATAGCACCTACTAGCCCTGCTCAACTGGCGTGTCTGCTGCTTCCGTGCAGCGTTTAGTAGATCCAGCTGAAGCAAACTTCTCAGTTACATCCTGCAGTAGTGTCCTCCAGTACTGCTTCCCATGCCGGAAACAAGCAGAGTTTCTTCCAGGAGCAATCTTAACCTATCCAAGCTCTCAACAGAGAAAATCAAAGTGTGCTAGGTTCCAGAGCAAGTCGCTTACCCCTCTGCTCTGCTATCTGACCCACAAGATCTGTGATACTTTAGTGTTCCGTCTCAGATATCTGGATTTATCCAGGGTGCTATGGGACCAGACCAGCTATGCCTGGGATTCAAATGCACAGCCTGAGTGGGAACCCACCTGCTCTGTCCTGGACCCACGTCTGCTCTGTCCTGGACTCAGGCTGCTCACTATAGGAGCCACCAGCCTGGCCATCCAATGGGCGCTTACATTCCTTGACGTCACAGTTGAAAACCCAGCTCCCTAGTGGTAAGAGTTATATTCAAGTAGAATAGGGACCGTGTCTTGTATGTGCGTGAGGGGGGAGGGCGCGGGACAGGAGAATTTAGATTTGCACCATCACAGGAAGTTTTGTTGGGTCAGAAGGCCTCAGGTCAAACTTCTGGAGCTCTCCTGCTGACTCCAGAAGATTGCTTTAGTCATCTCACACAGCCCAGTGCACTTGTCTGAGTTTCCCAGGCGTTCCAGGGGCACAGCAATGTGGCCCTGGCTCCCTGGCTCATTTCCACCCCGCCGTGTCTGGCCAAGCAGCAGCAGCACCTATGCTTTCTTCCCGTTAGTACAGTCTCGGCCACAGGTGTCTCATCAGCCACCCTTCTTCCTTGACAATTACGATCTTCCAGGTCAAAATCCATGACATGGACATGCCACGGTCAGCACGCCTACCAGTGCCCCAGGACCAAGGGGAGCAAGAGAGGTGCTTCTGGCTGTGTAGCCACATCCCTAACAGGAATACACATAAAGAAAAAAAAAAAAAGCCACCTTGGGCAGTGGCAGGAGACTCGGTTACAAGAGCAGAGTCGGGTTTATCACCCTTGTGCTGTCCTGTGACCCAAAGCACAGTCATTGATTTTCTGTCCTTTGGGAAATACCTGGGCTCATTGTGCTGCCCTTGGCTTGATTCAAACATTAAAATGTGTGCAACCGTGAGTAAGGCGCTCTCTCTCTCTCTCTCTGTTACCCACTCACTTTCTCACTCTCTCGTGCTCGTTCTCACTGTCTTTCTTGGCCAGGGGTGGGGATAAAGAAGAAGGAAATGAAAGTAAAAATATTGCCCAACACACACATTCACATTTTAGTTATTCTCCATTTTTCTTAGAAACTCTCCCTCCCCCCCCAAAAAAAAACATCATATGAGAAGATACTTTCAAAGGTAAATTTGTAGTAAATTGAGGCTGCAGTAACTTAGGCTAGCATGTGGGTAGCTCTCGTCATGCTGGACTCAGACCACTAAGGTGTGTGCGTGTTTCTGCTCGCTTCCAGGCTGCAGTGTGTATCTTCTTAAAGGCATTCGTAGTCACCAGGAGTCACCCAGCCCTTTCCCTTGCTGTTCCCCCTTCTCCATCTAGTGATGCGCTCATCTTGAGAATCCTGAGCAGGAAAACATGTCCAGGAATGGAAGACGGAGCCATCAGCCTCTGAGCACCAGCCCCCGGGCCAGGGCTTCCTGTCTGGGACACACCGAAAGCCACCCTTGATTCACACAAGGCGCTTTTCCGGTTTCATGCCAAAATGATCGCTTACCTGACTCTTCTAAATTGGGACACTTTTGCTTGGATGCTATTATCCAGGAATTTTTTTTTTTGGCCTTTTTTTTTAAAATCTTATTGAAATGGACTGCTCATATTGGCCCCAAGCATGATATAAATAGATGAAATTACTTGGCTGATTTTCTGAGAAAAGCAGACCGCCCCCAAGTGGAGAGATCCCGTATCTGTGTAGGCCACAAGGCAGAGCCTTTTGGAAAGATAAACCCTAACCGACTGCCATGTCTGGAACCCCATTTGCTGATGGCATGGCCACTTGCCGCCCACGCCTACCAGCCATGAGGGTCAGCATGTGGTAGGGCTACCGCAGCCCCTCTCTGGCCTGAGATGGCTCGGAGGCTCTCCCGGGTGAGACCTCTGCACCATGGTCTTCCCACACATCAGGTAGCTCACTCTAAGAGGAGCCCCAGCGGTCCCTTCCTCCTCACCAGTTGGGTGCATCTGTTGATGGACACTCCTCCGGCTGCTCCCGAATTCTGCCAAATGCAAGACACCACCACCGCCTGTAACACATGCGTATGCTGCAGGCCCATGGCCACTTCCAACTCAAATGGGTCGAGTAGGGCATTATGGGAGCACACAGGAGCAACTGTACCAGCGCTGAGATGTTTCTTAGAGTCTCCCATGTAGGAATGGGGTAAACACCAGGCAAAAATCTCACAAGGTTCCTGACTCAGTTCATTTGGGGTTGATTCTGGATTTAAGCGTCAGTCACCCGCGGGAACAGACAAATGGCGCTCTAATGATCTAATCTGATGTCTAGGAAGGAACTGGTTAGCTCAGTCCACGGTGGCAAGGCATCAACTTGATGGCACTGCCTGAACCTATCTGCATAAAACCATTTAGTGCTACCACATATAAACACAGTTGAATCCAGACAAGTGGGACAGCATCTCTCCTTTCAGCTCTTGGGTAATAGAAAATACAACAATTGTAAATGGTGTCTCTACTGAGGAGACCATGCAAGCCTAAACTCTGGTTTCAAGTTTATCCTAGCTCCTTAACTCCCTACATAGAATCCAACTTCTTTCCCTAGTTCCTGGCAGCAAACAGTCCTTTTTCACATGCACTGAGCTCTCACATGGGGAGATGTGAGCACGATAGATTAGGACAGAGGAGGGAAGGCACATGTGCCAATTGTCAAGAAATTTGTTTTCATGGGATTAGGAAATCCTTGGCCTCTGACCCAAGGGTCAAAGCTAGAGTGATTATTTCCGGGAATAAAACTGACCCAACCAGATCTTTTGCTCAATGCAGTTTCTTAAGAGATTGTTGGCTAAGGCTAGCTGAAAAACAGCTCACTGCCAGCCTCATTAATAGCCAGGTTCCTTTCTAGTTAGACAAAGGACGATTGCAAGCTTATTTAAGATTATTCTGCTGAGCACTGCTCTGGCCCAGTTCTGTGCTCCGTGGACATCCGTGAAAACACACGACCATGGGCTCATGCTACTCGCACTCTCAGGGGTTAGCGGGGCATGTCACATGACATTGCCTTCTTGGCTGTACCTCTGTCTCAGTTTTCTCATCTCACCTCAGCTCTTCCATCTCCCCCAGCGCTGGCACCGTATGATTTTAATGACCTGTGATGCTAGTGTCTGTCAAACATGTTCCCAACTTGGGAAGTCTCTACGATTAGTGTTATATCCATGCTGTTATTCTAGGAAAAGGTACCCTTCAATTTCTGCAGACACATCCCTGTCCAATCAGATGTGATGCCCATGATGGGTCCACTGGACTTGATAGGCCGGAGAACCAATCAGACTGCCATCGGGCCACCTATCAGATTCTCAGCTGATTCCAGATTCCAATAACACCCTGACGATGCGAGAGCTCACCTCGCCTGTCAGCACTTGCTATGCAGAGGCAGGGAGCTTCAAGTATCTCATGTTGAAAGACAGGACTTTTCTTCCTTAGAGTTGAGCTTTTATCAAGACTTTCAATACAGCCAAGACATTCATGTGAGAGGGATGGAGAGCCCTTGGAAGGTTTTGTACATTTTGTTTCATCTCTCTCTCTCTCTTTTTTTCCTTTTGGCCCTGTTACCAAAATCTCCTCCAAACACACAGAGTCTACAGTCTCCCTATTAAATTATATAGAGCGAGTCCAGCCCTTGACTGTCAGCGGGGCCCATCAGTCCTAATTTATCGCCCCAGGAAACACAGTACAATTATGGTAATAAATAATAATAGGATTCAGTACATGACAACATGAATGATGGAGGCTCTCAGAATTCATTTACATTGCTTTGTGTTGCAATCATCATGCCTCTAATGTAATGCCAAGCAAATGAGCCCCTTTGAATATTGTGCAATCTATTGCAAGTCAACTGGCACAAAACTCACTCAATAAATCATGTTCAAACACATGCCTGTAATGACAGGTAAATCAACAATGAAGTAATTGCATTTAATGTATTGAAATACTGAACAAAAAAAAAACAGTGACCTCAAAGTGACTTTTTGTAAAAGGTATGATATAGTTGCAACAGGGAGTGGGGGTCCCTCTCAAGGCATGCTTGTTGGCTACGAGGCATGCTGTATTGTGGCTGACCTTGTTCTTGATTCCCACTCTCGATCCAGAAGCTTCCCGAGGCCATCCACTAGCTTGAAGATCCAACGCCTGGAGGAGGACAGAAGTCACCAGCACCCCTTTTCCACAAGCGGTCAGCATGCTCTGAGACTTGTGGCCTACTCTGGAGGAGGCAGCCGGAGGAGGACAGGGACCACCCGGCCCGGAGTGGAAGGACTGCTGTGCCCTGCTACCTCTGCTAATGCGGCCCGGTCACTGTGTGGCTTTAACCCAATCACTCCACTTCTTGGCCCACTGTCCATGAAATGCACTCACTGGGCTGTCATGTCCACATCTCCTGGCAGCTCCACCTGGCTAGGGAGGTGTGAATCCTAATGGGAGGCCTTCACTTTTGAGCAGACAGGAAGAAGTTCCTTTGGTCTCCCCAAAGCAAGGCAGCCTCTACATGTGGAGGCATTGGTCTAAACCAGCACACATCTCTCCATGGTTTCTGTGAAACCTGGGCCTGCCCCTTTCTGGGCAAGCAGACAAGTCTAAAATAGGGCCCCAGGGGCCGTGTGGATGGATAACAGACAACGCCACAATAACAGCCTCTCCCACTTCCCCCCCCACTGCGTCCACCCCAGCTTCCCGCTTCCCAGGGACAATGTCAAGAAGAGATGAAGCAGAGACATCACTGGGCCAGAGGCCATTTGAAGAAATTTCTGGCTCATGTGAAAAACTCGTTCTTCCATATCCCTCCCCTAAATCGTGTATTTACTTGCAAGGCAGATTGACAAAGAAAGAGACGGAGCCAGAGAGGTAGTCTGTACCTTGGTTCACCCTCCAATTATTTCCCAACAGCCAAGTCTGGGCCAATCCAAACCCCGGACTTCGTCTAGGTCTCCCGCACGGATGGCAAGAACTCAAGGGCTTGAGCCAGCCCCTGCTACCTTTCCAAATAGGCACATTAGTAGGAAGCTGGATCAGAAGCTGAGGAACCCTCAGGGCTGACCTGGCATTCCAGTGTGCCACATGGGCATCTCTTAAAGTGAGTTTCAGACAGTAACAACACATAGATGCATGACCAAGATGTTTTTGTTGTTGCTTCTGTAGGTGGGGCACTGCTGAGGCAGCACCCACCACACCAGAGCCTTCTTTGCTCCCATATAATCATGAAAGTTAGATTTGCAAATCATGGACTTCATTCCCAGCTAACCAGTGTGCAAAGACGGGTGACTTCAGAGCAGGTATGAAGCCGACAGGCCTCCCTCCTGCTGTCATTTGTCCCTACAACCTGTCCATTGTCTTCTGGGCGTTGTCTCTCTCAGAGCCACAAAAGCTTGCTCTGGGCTTACCTGCTGCACCATGGGAAGCAGTTCCGCTCCCTTGACACCTCACATACGGGCATCTTAATTGGCAAGGTGGCAGCCGGCACAACAAATCCATTGCATTAACCAGGACAGGGAAGTGGGAAGGCGAAACTGGGGACCTTCGAAGGGGAGAGCAAGAGACAGAGCAACCTGAATTTTAGGAAACTGCTACCAGTTGTCGGATGTTGACCGTGTCCTCTGAAAACAGGAAGAGCAGGAATGAAACCTCCTGGCTTCTTCCCCTGCCCTGAGAGACCTTGAAATGCAAATGTCATCTGTGTTGATCTTGGATTTTCCCCACACCATGCTGGGTACAGATTGGTCCTGGAGACAAGACGGGTGTTTAGTAGCAACCGGGGAACAAGAACTCAAAGACCACCCAGCTCTCTCCCTTCTTGAGATGTAAAGATTCCTTGGGGAATAAAGCCAATAGAAAACAGAGTGCAGAGCTGAGGCCACACGGAACCACTTTCCTAACAAACCCCTTCCAACAGCGAGGAAATTGTGAAATGTCTTCATGAATTGTTTCCAAGTAGTCAGTCTGAAGGGTTTATAGATACCCACAAACCTCATAGCCCTAACTCCCCGTCCCCCAGTGCAGATCCTTCTCCTTCCCCATCCTTTTCTGCAACCTCATTTTCACACCCAACCCTTGCCCTCGCTCTCTTCTATTCCTCTGGAGACCTTTCCTTTAAAAACCTTGGGCCCCTTGCGTTTTTTCTTAGGTCATTCCCAAGAGCCAGTGGGTGGTGGCAGTCCCAGCTGTGAAATGACTCTGTAGGGCATCTTATGAGACACTCGAGCCCCCAGAGTGAAGACACAGCGGTGAGAATGGGGGCATCCAAGAAGGATGGGTACCCCCAAAGACAAAGCTAGTGTTCCCTGGGAGCCATGGAAATATCACCCAACAGGAAGGGCTATAGCCGGTTTTCGTTTTAAAAATGGAGCTGGCGAGAAGGAAGCAGAGGCAGAGGGGCTTTTCATCCAGAACTTTCCATGCCTTGCTAGGTAGCATGGAAAGACCCCAAGAGGATCCTTCTCCAGAAGAAGAAAGAAAAAAAGCCATGCCCGGCTCTCCTCATCTCAGCATCCCAGCTCCCCAAATCTAGGTAGGGAGATAACAGGCTGCAGGGTCACCCTACAACCCCAAGGCTGAAGGCAGTCACTCAGGAGTTGTCCCAGGGGAGGGAAATGCCACCCAGTGCTCCAGAGCCTAGAAGGTTTGATTGTTCGTTTCTTAGCAATGTCCCTTCAGTCCCACCTGTGGGTGCAAGTGTGTGATCTGTGCAATGAGCAGAGGTTGTGTTTTCTGTTTGTTGGGTGCCTGAAGAGCTGCTGTCTGGTAAGCAGATCAGGTATCTCTCTTAGAGGGGTCAGGATTAAGCCTGTGTTCACTAACAGCCCTGAATTCCGGCCAGGGCTCAAGATGTCTTCGTCTTCTCTGATGTGTTAACACTAAATTTCCTTTCTTTTGTCTCTTCTGCTTTCAGTTTAAATGTAGAATTTTTGGGGTCCCTGGGTAATCAGGAGCAGTCTCATATTTCAGGCAGAGGGGTACTGCATTCTCGGCTAGATCTTTTAAAACCAGACGTTGAGAAATTTGGGTCAGTGTCCTCAGTAGGGGAACAAGGTAAATCTCTCTTCCCACATTTCCTCCAGACTTAGGCAAGGAAACACACACACACACACACACACACACACACACACACACACTCCAAACTCAGAATAGTATGAAGTCAAAAAATTCTCATAGGTCACAGGGTCCACACCACTAAGTCACACACAGAGCCAGTGGCTTCTGCGGAGAGGAGTCCTTGGTTGAGGCATTGCAGACACAGCAGGACGCATTCGTGTGGGCCTCAGACTTCCTGTTCCTTCTGAAATAGTACGTTTTGTTTCCTAGTAGTTGAGAAGTAGAAGTTAAGAGGTGGAGTTGAGTGAAGGCAAGCAACTTGTTAGCTTCACAAGTAAAAATAAAATAAAATAAAATAAAAATAAAATTGCTAAGAAATGCTAAAGAATGCCAGGAAATACTACCCAAAATGTGCTTCCTAGATAGACACTGGTCTTTGAGATGCTAACACATCTCAGATTTCACAGTAGAAAACTCATTATAAGCAAAGCTGTTTAACGTATGAGAAGCCAGCACTTTCTAAAGTTCTGTAGGCTCAAGAGTCCCTCTCTGTATCTTTGTCTCTCCCTCTCTGCTCCTCCTTCTCTTGCTTCCCTCCCTCCTTCTCCTTTCCCTCCCTTTCACCCTCACACTCTCCCACCCTCACTTTGCCTAAAACATCTTAACATGCTATGGAACCACTGTTGAGTCCACAGAGTATATACTTTGAGTCACGCTGGAAAAGAGGAGAGAGTCCTTGCAGGAGCCATGTGGATTCGATTCTGATCTCAGGAACTGAATTGCCACGGATCAATCCTGTTTACAACTTGGGTTCCAAATTCTCTTCCGTCGTGGAGGCAGGATGTTGGACAAGGTCATGTCACCATTCTTCTGTTTTATCATTACGTGGGGTTGTTGAGCCTCTGCAGAGAGATGAGGACTGTGTACCAGATGCTCTTGCTCTCCCGGCTTGAGGTGAGGAAGGGAACACACAGCTCTCAGGGTTTTCCTGCAGACACGCTTTGGTGTCTTTAGAAGGCCTTTTCGCCATCCCAGCCATTGCCAACGGAAAGGCACGTTCGTGCTGACTTACTAAATAATGATGATACTTCAAAGAGCTCATGCAAAAACGAAGTTAAAAGATACTTATTCTGGGCCCAGCGTGATACCTTGAACATTGCCGGGATCCCATATGGATGCTGGTTCTAATCCTGGCAGCCCTGTTTCCCATCCAGCTCCCTGCTTGTGGCCTGGCAGAGCAGTCCAGGACAGCCCAAATACTTGGGACCCTGTACCCACATGGGAGACCCAGAAGTGCTCCTGGCTCCTGGCTTCAGATTGGCTCAGCTCCAGCCATTGCAGCCACTTGGGGAGTGAACCATTGGACGGAAGATCTTCCTCTCTGTCTCTCCTCCTCTCTGTTTATCTGCCTTTCCAGTATAAATAAATTTTTAAAATAAGATACTTATTCTGGTGCAAAAAAAAAAAACCCACACAATTTCCACATCACTTTATCAAGATCTCAATAAGTCTCCTTTATAATTTTTTAACTTACTCATTTGTTTGAAAGGCAGAGCAGCAGGGAGGAGATTCCACAGAGACATCTTCCAGCCATTGTTTCACTCCCCAGATGGCTGCGGCACCCAGGACTAGCTCAGGCTGAAGCCAGGAAACAGTCCAAGTCCGTTTCACGCGTGCATGGGCAGCGCCCGAGCACACTAAGGGCCGTCTTCTGCTGCTTTCCCTGGTGCATGCGCTGGGAGCTCGTTTGGAGACAGAAGCAACTGACATTCCAACATGAGATGCTTGGGCCACAGGTGGTGGCTTTGTCCATACTGCTACAATAAGTCCCCTCATTTTTATAAACTTTTTTTTTTAAAGCCATCACTTTCTGTGATGAAGTCAAGAAAACATGCACAGGTCTCATTTAACCCTCCACCTGTTCCACACACCTCTGTAGATACAACTCATCAGTTCCCGGTAGGGGGCGGTTGCCTGTCTTTGTCAGGTGCTCTAAAGACTCTCTCCTTTTTTTTTTTTTTAAAATTTATTTATTATTTTTTTAATTACAAAATCAGATATACAGAGAGGAGGAGAGACAGAGAGGAAGATCTTTCATCCAACGATTCACTCCCCAAGTGACCACAAGGGCCGGTGCTGTGCCGATCCGAAGCCAGGAGCCAGGAACTTCTTCCAGGTCTCCCATGCAGGTGCAGGGTTCCAAGTCTTTAGGCCATTCTCGACTGCTTTCCCAGGTCACAAGCAGGGAGCTGGATGGGAAGCAGGGCTGCCAGGATTAGAACCGGTGCCCATATGGGATCCTGGAGCATGCAAGGCGAGGACTTTATAAAGCTGTTTGGCTACTACACCGGCCCTAGAAAGAGCTCTCTTTAAGAAAAAAAAGGCACATGCTCTCCTATTTCCTGAGTGCCTCTAACATCTGAAGTAATCAGAATCCAACAAAGCCAGGCCAGGAAATTGTGTCCTTCTTGGTCCTGGAGGAAGCATTAGAAGGTCAAGGTCACGGATGGGGCAGCAAAGGCGGAGCGGAGACGGCTCACTCACTGTCAGAGCAGCAGTGACTTCACTCCATTTTCCCCTTCTTTCCTACAAAGCAAAGAAACCTAAAAAAGCACCCTCCCTCTTGCCTACGCACACAGAAGGAAACAAGTTTGAAGAGAGAGAGGGAGGAGGAAAAAAAATAAAAAATAAAAAACTGGAAGCATTTTTGAAGGCAAAAAACCGTTTATTTATTGTTGCCAAAGTGCTGATTTTTTTGTTTGTTTGTTTCTTTCCTGCCTCTGGCAACTCTATGAAGCATCGGAGACTTCAGCCGAGAAGAAATTCATTCACTTGTCATCACATAAAACCTTTGTGTGTCACACAGGAAATGGCAAAATTTCACCCTGGACTGGATCTGCCAAGCTCTTACCAGAGGGGTGGGTGACCAAGTGTGGACTGAGTGGAGATGGTGTGGAGCAGCCTGAAGCCCTGGACCCCCTGGAATGTTCCGTGACCTCTTCCTGCCATCCCCCCGTCCCCCGAGGAGGGACAGTTGGTCCTCCACAGAGGTCTTGGGTCAGCAGGAGACAGAGGCGGTCAGGGGAAGGGGACAGCAAGGGACCAGGTCATAATGCAAGGATTCTACCGTGTGTCATTGCACACGCCTGAGTTGGATTTCTCGCTCCTCTCCGGAGAGCATCCCACGGCCTTTAGAATCCGGATTGTTCCTAGAGGTTGCTTGTCCCTGAGTTCAGCACCTTCCTATCCAGTCGTGGTGCTCAGCCCCACATCCCTTCCCCCACTCTCACCTCTCCTGCCCTCCAGCCCCAGCCACGAGGCAGAGGAGGCGCACCGATCCACTAGCCCACTTGCCCAGACTCCTCAGGCCGTAAGCCCTCTCTCTCCCAGCGTCTGCCCAGGGTGTCCCCGTCTCACCTCTCTGGTCCGCTTTCCTCCCAAGCCTCTGGCCTCTCTCTCTCTCTCTCTCCCTCTCTCTCTCTGGAGATGCCTGTCTAAGCCAGCAGCTGTCACTATCCCTGAAACACCTGTATCAGATTGGCCTACATTTCAAAGTGCTCGAGAGGGAAGGTCCAGCAAACTCAAAAGCGGAGGAAACGGGGTTGCTAGGATGCCTGGGGATTGTTTACCATTCGCTCAGCCTTAATTAGGTGTAAGTAACATCTTGTCAGTGGCTGCCACATATGCTGAAGCTGTCCGGGCACTTTTACTGGGTCTGACAGCTTAAATCAGAAACAAGAGAGTCAGCATGTCAATGATGGGGCCGGACACGATGGATATATTAAGAAGAGTCTGAAAAATTCTGGACTTCATTATCTTGACTCCACTTCTCAAAAGTTGCTGTCAAAAGAATCTCAGACCCCTTGGAAAAAAATCATCTCCCGGATCTGGTTACCCTCCCCTTCTCCCCTCCCAAATTCACAGAGCCTCCCACGGCCACCTGGACAGGGGAGGAGAGAGCGGGGAAGATGAGTAGGGGAAAACTCCTGATTTGGGGATAATTTCTACAAATAGATCTATTGAGATTTAAAGGGTGCAATAACTTGACATTTTTAGTAAGTGAAAAAGTGCTTAAAAACTGGTTTGCAGGTTGTTGCTTTTTTTCCGTTGTGGCCTCGGGCTGTTTTCAAAATGAAACGAATAGGATCAAATCGGGCACAGCGGAGGTGCTGTGGAGGCAATAATAAAATTTGAAGGAGGACAAAGAGGGAAGTGATAATCTTTTGAAAGTGTTAGAGGCACACTTGACTTCAGACGGCAAGTTTTTCAGAGGGAAAAAATGAGGGCAAGGAGACGGAAACTTCTGCTCCAACGCTGGCTGTCGGCAGCTGGCTTGGGCACAGATGTCTCCAGCCCAGGCCCCAGGGCTGGGGATGGAAGCCACAGCCAGGACCCCAAGTACTGACAAATTATGTCAGCCATGATTGGCCTGTCGTTTGAGCTCTTTTTTTTTTTTTCCCCAAGTTCTATTTTTATTTATTTGATGAGATCGGGCATGTTCGGGGTGGTATGGCCCTAGAATATTTTTATTTATTTGAAAGATAGAGTTGCAAGGAAAGATCTATATTCCATTTGTTGGCTGACTCCTCAAATGATCACAGCAGCAAGGGTTGAGCCAGGCCAAAGCCAGAAAGCTGCAAGCCCACCCAGGTCTCCCTCGTGAATGGCAGGAGGCCAATGACTTGGGCTATCCTCCACTGCTCTCCCAGGCGCGTTAGCAGGGAGCTGGATTAAACGAGCAGTAGCTGAGACTTGAACTGGCACCCATAGGGGATGCCAACATTGAAGGCAGGAAGCTACTTAACTCAGTCCACCACAACGCTGGCTCCCGCCTATCATTTTTTTTTTTTTAAGATCTATTTATTTTTATTGGAAAGGCAGATGTACAGAGAGAGAGAGAGACAGAGAAGATCTTCTGTCCAATGGTTCACTCCCCAAGTAACCGCAAGGGCTGCAGTTTGAGCCAATCCGAAGCCAGGAGCCAGGAGCTTCTTCTGGGTCTCCCACGTGGGTGCAAGGTCCCAAGTCTTTGGGCCGTCCTGGACTGCTTTGCCAGGCCACAAGCAGGGAGCTGGATGGGAAGCGGAGCCACCGGGATTAGAACCGGCGCCCATATGGAATCTTGGCGCGTGCAAGGCGAGGACCTTAACCACTATGCTATCACGTCGGGGCCCTTGCCTATCATTTTAAACACAGAATCTGAGATGACGAGGATTATACCTGCTTGCGCTGATACCCCACGCTATGGGTGCTTCTGGCAATTAGTGGGAAAGCAGGACACACCCGCAGTCCGGGTCAGGCAGGGCTCCAATCAAAAACTACGTACGACGTAGACAATGCCTTCACATAGTCACCTGCTTTCCTCCTCCTGTCTGTTTAGAAAGAAGTTGCAGGTCAAGAGGATGTGTTCACACCACTCAGCTACATGGCTCGAAACCTCAGACTTGCTGTAAGGACTCGAGTCCAAGGCGGACACCGGGCTGGGGGCTGCCCAGGAGGGGGGACCCCCGCAGATTCCGTTCGTTAGTGGAGACCTTCCAGCATCCTTCTCCCCACCGGGCCGTGATGGCGGCTGGTGCATGAGTGCTTTTCATGCTGCTGGGCAGAGTCACCATGGCTGTTCTCCCTCGAAATGTTCAACAGCTGCTGCCTGAGTTCGAAAACCATGAATAAACTTCAACGAAACAACTTGGAAGCAACGGGGCAAGGATGAAGTGCTTGTACGTTACCTAGTAAGGAAGCAGGCATGCCTTTTGAAACATTTTTTTTCCTCCATGAGGAAGAAAGAAAAAAAAAAAAAAGGCAGAAGAAAGATCCACACCCTCCATTCAGCTGAAACGCAGCGAGTCATTTTCCTTTTTCTGTTTCTCCTCCCGGCGGTGTGCGTGTGAACTGTTCGCTCCTGTTGTCTCACGCTGGGGAGGATGGAGACCATCCTTCTCCCGTGAACATGGCTGAGTCTGCCGGCAGGTGCCTCCAGGGTCGCTGTCCAAAGGCTCTGTCCGTGCCGCCTGCCCTTTAGAATCCCAGCGAGAGGAGTCGGAGACGTGAAAGAACCCTGCCCTCCGTTTGCCCTGGAAAGAATCTCGCAGGGCCCACGTGTCACAGTCTCTCTTGTAAAGGTTGAGAGCAAGATGTATCCTCCACCCTTTATTGCCCAGACAGTCTTCCTCCCTCATATACCTTGGCCCGACCATCACCAATTCCACTGAAAAGTACACTCCGTCTGGGTCATTTCAAATAATACCCTTTCAGATCCTGGGGAAGACAAAAAGTGATGGAACAGCTAATATGGCTGGAGTTTCAAGTAGCTCGCTTGTCTCCGAACTCTTAGATGTCAATGGGGAGATGCTCTGACCCAGCTGGGGAAGCTGCGACTGGGAACACCGCATCCCATGTGAGAGGTGAGAGCACCAGCTCAAATTCTCTCGTCTCCACCTTTCCTTTTCTTAAGATTTATTTATTTATTATTGGAAAGTCAGATATACAGAGAAAAAGAGACAGAGAGGCAGATCTTTCTGTCCACTGGTTCACTTCCCAGGTGGCCGCAACGGCTGGAGCTGAGCCGATATGAAGCCAAGAGCCCGGAGCCTCTTCCAGGTCTCCCACACGGGTACAGGGTCCCAAGGCTGTGTGCCGTTCTCGACTGCTTTCCCAGCCCACCAGCAGGGAGCTGGATGGGAAGTGGGGCCTGCTGCGACACAAACCGACTCCTGTGTGGGATCCCGGCTTGTTCAAGGCAAGGACTTTAACCACTAGGCTAGGGCGCTAGACCCTCGCCTCCATTTCTAGTCCAGGCTTCCGCTAAAGTGTTTGAGAGGTGGCAGGAGACGGCTTAAGCGCTTGGGTTCCTGTCACCCATGTGGGAGACCCCAGTGGCGTTCCTGGCCCAGCCTTAGTTTTTGCAAGCTTTGGGGAAGTGGACCAGCAAATAAAAGATTCTCTCTGTTATTCTTTGAAACAAATAAATCAATCTTTTCTTGAAAACAAAGACAAGATGCTGAAATCTCCATTTACTACATAAGAAAACCGAGACAAAAGGTGTTGCTTGTTCAAAGTCACACAGCTTTCAGATGCAAGAGTAAGGATGCCCTTTCAGACAGTGGTGTGGGAACTGCCGACCTGGCCACAAACCGTACTACCAGGAAGACACCTGGGTTCACTCCCGCAGCAAGAAAGGGCCACCCATTCCACCCATTGGGTGGCTTAGAACAACAGAAGCGTCAGGAGTTCAACCTCAAGGTATGGGTAGGGCCAGGGCCCCTCTGAAATCGAATTTTCCACTTGTCCCTTGGTTGCTGGAAGCCTGATTTCCATTCCCACTTCCATTCTCCCAGGGCTGCCTCCTCGCATGCCTCCCAGTCTTTTTGCCTCTGTCCAAAGCTCCTCTCCCAGGAAGGACACCAGTCCCCACGGATCAGGGTCCCACCCTGACAGTGTCATGTGGACCTGACCAGTTCTACCATCACCCCATTCTACACACAGCCACATGCTGAGCTTCAGGAGCTAGGACGGTAACATGCTGTCTCTGGGCCATTGCCATTCAACCGAAGCTAGTGTTCAACGGAATGTGGACCAGGAAACTGCAAAGAAGATGGCGTGCCAGATGGATGGTAACTGGGTGAGCCTACTGGATTCTGCTTGGGAAGGTTTGGGTCCTGGACAGACAGCAGATACCAGATGAGTGGATGGGTATGGTGGGAGTCGCAGGAGTCAGGACTGGGAATCCTGGAGACAGACCTACAATTTGACTGTTGCTAAAACCTAGAGGAAAGCATCCAAGGCAGAGGCCCCTTCCTGGGCATGTTTGCTTGTTTTTACAAATTGCATCTATTCAACTAAGTTGCTAGCCAATTAGTATTTTTTTTTTTGTTCTTTTTTTGCAAGCTGACAGGCTTTCTGCCTAAGCAATCACCACTTTTTTTTAAATCTTGTCAAAACATTAAACTTCACAGACACTGGAAAACCATTCCAGGTTCGACTCATCTTTTGTTTCTGATCATCTTGGCACTTCCTTATCACATTTTATACATATAAATATGTGGGGATACTATCTAAGATTAATAACACACGCATGGATAAGGGAGTACTTCAAAGGTTTGTGGAAGATGGACTAAAAATAACTTTTCTTGTCGTTAAAATATTTAAAATCCATGCATATAAGACGTCTCAAATAGTCATGAAAAAATGTTTATCTGGAAAAGTTTGCAAGGATTTCAAACTCTTCTGTACCAAAAGAAAATCTTGGAAAAGCCATGTTCCTTGGACTTTTGAACTTTTCCAAGCACCCTCAAAGTATACACACACACAAATACGCACGTGTGAACAGCACAAGTTCCCTTCTGATTCCAAATATGATTTGTAGCGCTCATGTTTGAGGTTATACCTGTGCAAGGATAATTATAAGTTTGTTTGCATATTCCTTTCTCATATGCAAGAATAATGGCTGAGAGTAACAGCATTCATTCATTGCCGGACGCTTTGCTACGAACTTCATGGATGGAATCTCATTCAGTCTTGGAACATTCTAGAGGAGTAGGCATTCTGTTTCCTTAACCAATGAAGAAGTTTAGGTCTTGAGGAGTCAGACCGCCTATCCAGCAGGACGCAGCTCCTATATGAGCTGTGTGAGCTGTGCTACCAGATTGCTATTGCACATTTAATACTGATACGCCCTTCACACTGCCTGTTCAGTACCCACGTTGCTGAAACACTAGGGGACCTCAACAAATTCATACAACAACAACAAAAATGGCATTAAAGGAGTTTAAAATCAAAGCCGTGCATACTTTTTCCATAGTGTGTGTTTTCTGTGAAGTTTTTGAGTGTCCCTGGAAAACAGTTTTGCTCCCACATAAGCTTTTCCTCTAGCTCCGTTTTGTGTAATTGGAGCTGAGAGAGGCTCTGGGATGACCTGAGCTAGCAGCTCCATTTTCTTTATGAGATCATTGAGTCACGCCGGGTGCATTAGAGGACCAAGAGGCTCCGCTGTCGGCAGCACTAGGTGTGGGTGTGATCACACTGGCTCCAAAGCTGAAACTTTCTTCCTGCCGTCCCGGCCCTGCTGCGCGTGGCCACACAGCAGACAGCTCGCGTTTTCCCACGTGGTTGACTTCACCCATCTGTTTCCTGCCCAGGTTGGGGGTTCCTCCTCTGTTGAGATTGGCTTGGTCATTTCAATTAGAGCCAGAGCGAGAGGAAGTGAAACCCTGTGCAGAGGTCATAGTGTTTTCCAGAAAGTTGAACCAAGATTTTTAAAAGAGTTGAAACAAAAATCATTACAGGTCATAAAGGGTTCAGCAGGAGCTCACCTGAAAACCTAATTAATCAGAACACGCATGCTCCAAACGCTGCAATTAATCAAGGGTTTCCAGTGCTTGCTCTGTGCCGCCATCTCCCAGTTCAAAGACGGCCATTGAGCATCAAGCAGGGGTTCCGTTGATATTCTCGACTGACAGAAGCAATTAAAAACGTAATACCAGTTTCCTGCCAAGCTTGTGATTACGGCGAAGGTGTTTTCAAGATGGAAGGCAGTTTTAAGCAACCTTTTGATTAGTCATTCATCTGAGCATTTGAATAAACATTTCAAATCAAGTCAAAATAATCAGGGCTGTAGCATTGTTCTAAAGAAATTGTGATCATGGTGTGATTTGTTGCTGTTGAGGAACTGAGTAAATAGATGGTCTTTGCCTGCTTTATGCTGTTCTAATTGATTACCACAGGCTTGGGAGCTGGTTTGCAGGATTTTCTTCCAGCTCTGGCTGCAGGGAAGGGACAGACCCAGGAGCTGCATCTGGTGCGGGCCTCCTGGCTGCACGGGCCCTGCTAACTGAGCTCTCCTTTCTGTGAGGCCGCTAAGCCCATCAGCAGGTGACCTCGTCTACCCACCCCTGATCTCCTGTCAGCCCTGATCCCACCTTACCTATCCACTCCTGACCTCCGGTTGGCCCTAATTCCAAACTCCATCAGTGTGTGAACTGGAAGCTAATGATTCCAACACGGGAACTTTTGGGGCGCACAGCCTAAAGATAACCCCTCTTTGCCTACACCTGGGTTGCACAGCGCCAAAGAGCTCAACTCCTGGCAACAAGGCTCTCCAGTTGGCTACCGCATGGAGATTGACTGCAACCGCTGGGCCAGACATGGCCTAACCCAGAGAAAGTGGTGTTTCTGCAACGACAGAGTGGACAAGCAGCCATCCCAGGACTCGCTCATGTCTGAAGGAGGATGTTTTGGGAGATGCTCCACTGGGATGGCTGCCTTTTCCCTTAAGTCCCAGCTCCTGGGCTCTGCCCCAGAGTTGTTATCAGTCATGATGCTGGGTGATCTCGTCCTGACGAGATGCTGACTTATACAGAGGCCCATCTGACCTCCCCAGCAGAAGAGACAGCACCAGCCCCTGCACCTTCTCGGAAACTCGCTTCTTCCTCTCTCTGATCCCATTCCTCCCAGACTCCCCTTCCCCGTGGTCTGTTCCCATTTGTCCCTTCTCCTAGCACTCCTTGCTCCCCCATGCCTGAGTGCTGGTGACCCCCAGGCCTGCAAACCACACACACGTATGTTTCCCACTCCATTCCTACGCTGGAATCCAACAACCCCTCTTAACCTGCCACAGACACCATCCACGGACACCTGTCCCCTTCTCAGTGCCCGCATCCCACAAGCCTTCAGACAGGTGGGCTTGTCTCCTCCAAATACTGCCTGCATCACTGTCTCGCTGAAATGCATCAGGTGCCTCCCTCTCCATCGGGGGAGACTTGAACATTGTCAGAACGGGAGACAAGGACACGCAAACTCTGGCCCCAGCTCCATCACCCCTGTCACACCTCTGTCTAACACCATGCGTGTCCACCTGTGGCTCTGGGGCTGGGCTGGCCCTTCTCTTGCACATATGCCTTCGTGCCTTCCCACACCATCTCACACATTTCTACCAGTCTTTCCAAAATGCACTTCAAGCTTCCACCTCCAGGAAACCTGTGACCACCACGGCCCCCAGAGAACCCTGCTTTGTGTTTATGTGCTTTGTGCAAGCTCATGGTCACACACAGCTAACAGTTTATTTGCTTCTATGCTAACCGCCCCTCCCCATACACACATACACCTGCTACGAGGGATGTCGCACAGCAGGGATTTCTAAATGTTGATAAGTCAAGAGCGCTCACAGTCCCTCTGTAAGTTGTGAGACAGTAAGTCAAATACGAGTAAGTCCCAATGCATGGTGTTGCACTATAGCACAAGCATCATTAGACAGAAATGGAACTGCAATGCACAAGGACCCACTGTCCACAATATAACTTTAGTGTATTTAGTAATGGGAGTATCAGCTTTTTGTGTTTTTTTTTAAAGATTTATTTTTATTATTATGTTTTTTATTGGAAAGGCGGATATACAGAGAGGAGAGACAGAGAGGAAGATCTTCCATCCAATGATTCACTCCCCAAATGAGTGCAACGGCCGATGCTATGCCGATCCGAAGCCAGGAGACTACTCCGGGTCTCCCACACGGGTGCAGGGTCCCAAGCTCTGGGCCGTCCTCGACTGCTTTCCCGGGCCATAGGCAAGGAGCTGGAAGGGAAGCGAGGCTGCTGGGATAGAACCGGCGCCCATATGGGATCCCGCGCGTGCAAGGCGAGGACTTTAACCATTGCACCACCACGCTGGGCCCCAGCTTTTTGTTTTTTGTGTCTTTAAGATTTATTACTTTTTTAATTTGGAAAGCAAAGTTATAGAAAGGAGAGGCAGAGAGAGGCAGAGAGAGAAAGAGAGATGTCTTCCATCCACTGGTACCCCACAAATGATTCCAGTGGCCCTAACTGGGCCGGGCCAATGCCAGGAGCCAGGATCTTTTTCTGGGTCACCCAAGTGGGTGTAGGGGCCCAAGCAGTGGGGCTACCTTCCACTGCTTTCTCAGGTGTGTTAGCAGGAAACTGGATCAGAAGTAGAGCAGAAGGGACAGGAACCAGCACCGCAACACTGACCCAGAGAGGTCATCTCCAAGCCCAAGTTTGACACATTCTACAAGTTGCCTACTTCAGTTTTTTGGCAGCTACAAGCACCACCACTACAAGAACAGCTACAGGTGCTTCCACAACCATCTCCCCTCTTTCTATCTTTCCCTGTGTCTTCTTAACACAACAAGCCATGATAACATCATATTTATAAGATGTTCCCAAAAACCCATTATTTGACTTCATACATGAAGATGTGATTTGAGCTTGGAATTCGAATAAAAAAAGAAACAAAAAAAGTGCATACATACCTGTTGCTTACAGTCTGCCCGATTTTTAAATGAGAACTGTGCTGATATTTTCTCATTTAATCTCTAACTCCATTTAAGGGGATGTACAGTAGCTGTGAAATGGAGACTAACATCCAGATGTGAGGATGCAATGTGGTATGCATTTCTGCTTCCAGACAAGGATGGTTTTACAATGAAACTGTTTAATCTATCTTGACCATAGGATTCTGGACTCTCTGCCATTGTCCATGCCCGCAATGATGGACATATGACTGAGTATGAAGAACTATATGTTAGTAATGATATAGAGGAACTAGGTGGGGGGGGGAGGGAATTGGGGAAGGGATAAGGGAATAGGGAACTATATCATAAAATGATAATAATAATAATAAAATGTAAAAAAATAATAAAAAAGAAAGAAACTATCTTCCTACAGCTCTGGAGTCCAGCATTGCACCGTTAATAAGGGGGAAAATTATTTTTATAACCCTGGTTCCAATTTCCAATGTCTAAACTAATTCTACACCATTTCCCCTCTCCCCAAGCCATAATACTTTTTAAAGAGCGGTCATCAAAGAATAATGTGTAAAATGTGCTTGATTTGGAAGAAAACAGACTTTTGGAAACTCTGTAGGACTTATCAGGCCTGAGTGGGGAGCTCCACAAAGCTTTGGTTCTGCTCTAAGTCACTGCTTTATAAGCGGTAATACATCTAACCTGATTCTTCCTTGCTCTCTGCATCCATCCCAGAACCCAGTGTCCAGAAGGCCAAAGCTGCAGCTGCAGAGAGAGGATCAATGGCCCACTTCCTGCAGTTATTCCTCCCTTATCAACAGCTTCCTAAAAGCCAGTGGACAAACCTTGCAGAATTCAGCATTGTACTGGCTGCCACGACTGGACTGTCTTGAAGTGATTGTTGACCCAAAGTTTTGCGGCCTTTCTTATGGCCAGCAGAGGGCACTCGAAAGCTCAGTCTGGCCAGAGGAAGAAGGAAATAGTATTTAGTCAGCACCCAGTCGTTCCGACATGAGCAGCTACTGTTCAAGTTATGCCAAATGCTCCTAAAAAAAGAAGTGTTATTGCATAGTTCAATATCTCCAGGTCGCGACTCAACAAATGTTGAGTTGAAATATGAAACAAACAGTAAAATGCTGTAGGGTCTGACATAATTAAATATGCAGCCATTGGTCCTCAGTAATACATTTCACTCCCAGTGGTAAGAAGCACTTACTTTTGAGAGAAAGTCTGAAGTCATTTTCATGGCCCAGCGATTTGCACAGCCTTGCCACCCTCGCAGAAATCCTTGCCGTGGCTCTGTCTGCCAGCTAGGAGAAATTGCACCTGTGCTGAAATTTAGGAGTTAGAAACCCTTGGTAAGAAAGAAAATTGCATTATACGTTTGCAGTCCATCTTATTAAATGTCTCAAGGAGGATAAAGCTGCTCCGAACCTGGCGATGATTCAGCCCGGGTGTTGCTTGACACGCCATCTGGGTTTGTTTAGGTGCTAGCGCGCTTCTTCCATAGGATGCGTTTTGTTGGAATGCCTTCGCCCTCCCAGCACCCCTGTGAAGGTGGAGACTGGAAGCAGGTGGACCCATCCATCCTTAGTAGATGGACCACCACCAATCTGCCCCTGCCCACCCAGGCCTAGTTTAGGCTCCATCTGCCGGCCCGAACAGCCTCTCATTCGTTCAGATCCAAAGTCTGTCAACTCCCCTGCATTCTAGTTTGGAAACCTAAGTCCCCTCCGCATACGGAGTGGTCTTTCGGCCGAGCAGTGAAGACAATGGTTAGGATACTCTCGTGCGGTATTTCAGTTAACACCCAGTTCAGGCTCCTGACTTGAGCTTCCTACGAGCTGAGACCCAGGGAGACAGCCGCGACAGCTTACGAGATGGAGTTGTTTACATCCAGGAGGAAGGCCTGGAGAAGATGCAGGCTCCCAGGTCTGGCCCACTCTCCACCCTGGAGGAAACTGGAGCGTGAATAGTCACCTAGAGTAAGAAGGCAGAATGCAATGTTTCTCATTCTCTCTTTCTCCCTTGCAAATATTTAATAAATTTATCCAAAAAAAAAAAAGACCTAAGCATAATTAGGATCTAAGGGATCTGGCATTTCCTAAAAAAGGAGCCATCCATGAAAACCAGATGTTCAGGAAAGGAACTTTCCATTGATCCAGGCAGATTTGCTGAGCACCTCCTTTATTCCAGAGTCTATTCCAGGCACTGGGAAACACACCAGAGAACAAACCCTCGCTTTGGGGAGATAATGCCATCATGGGAAGATAGACAACCTGCACAAGAAACAAGTTCATTGTGTAGTATATGCCAGTGTTTTGGAAAAGAGAAAATAGTAAACACGGACAGTTGGGAATGTGAAAGTTTTGAGGGGTTGCCGACTTCATCCAAAAGGTGCTAGCTGAGCCCAGGCTGGCAGAAGTTGGCCAGGATGCTCTGTGGGGCAAACACCTAGCGTGCAGGGGGTAGGAGCCTGTGCAGCTGCAGTGAGGCAGAGCTTGCCTGGCCAGTCCTGAGGAATAAGGTCAATGTGGTAGTGATGGAGTGAGTGAAGATGAGAAAGGCAGGACACAAGGCATGGGGGGAGCTGAGCAGGTGGCAAGTGGCTTATCATCTCCTCACTTGCACCTGCCTAGAGGATGGAGAGCTGTTTTCGTGTGCATTCTGTTTTCCCATAAGCAAAGAGCTTGGCTTCGAATCCATCTCATTTCCTTCTTCAAATCAGTTCCCCCCTGGCAGCCTCCGCAAAGCAGCAGAAATTGGATGGCTTAACAATAAACACAGGTCAACTCTGGAAGCTGAATGTCTAAACTCAAAACATTATCAAGCTCCCTGAGGCCCCCCCTGAGCACTCTCTGGCTCCTTCGCAGCTTCTGGCCATTTACAGACCACGTCTGGTACTCCTTGGCATGCAGTAGCACCCTGCGCAGCTCTGCCCCTGTCACCCATGCCTCCCAGTGCATCTGTCTCCCCTTCCAGAAGGACAGCAGTCACCTTGAATTAGGAGCCTGACCTACTATGACCGCGTCCGAGCCTAATGTTGTGTACCTGGTGAAAGGATCCAAACACGATCACACGGGGGGTGGCAGGGTTAAGTCTGCAGCAAGTCTTCTTGGGGGGGGGAAGGAGACAAAACACACCCCCCTCACACCAGGTTTCCAAGTTGTTGCAGTCCTGATGTCCAGGTATATCTCTCTCTCTCTCGCTTTCAAAAATCTCTCACATTTTTTTGATTCCAGTTCCCTTCTCATTGGGATGCTGGGAGCCCACAGATGATGACTCAGATCGCTTGTCCCCCTACAGTCCATGTGGCAGACCTAGAGGGAGTTCCTGGCTCCTGGTCTCAGTCTCGGCCAACCCCAGCTACTTCAGGCATCAGGAGAATGAACCATCAGACGGGCTCGCTGCTGTTTCTGCTTCTGTATTGGTCTGTGTCCTTTTTATTTATTTATTTATTTATTTATTTATTTATTTATTTATTATCTTTCAGGTAATATTTATTGTATCTGAAAGACAGTGAGAGAAAGAGAAAGAAAGAGAGAGAGTGCTTCCATCTGCTGGCTAGGCCAAAGCCAGGAGCCAAGAACTGCATACCGATCTCCCATTCAGATGGCAGGGGCCCAGCTCCTTGGATCACCCTCCAGCCCTTTCCCAGGTGCCTTAGCAGGGAATTAGATGGGAAATGAAGCAGCCAGGACTCCAATGAGCACCCACATGCGATGCCAGTATGACAGAGCTGATTGATTTTAAAAAGAATGAGCAAGGAAACTTCTTTTCTTTATGAATGACTCAGTCTGCAGTGTTACAGTACGGCAACAAAAGTTGGACTGAGTGAGTGTGCGCGCGTGAATCCGTCTGCACTTCTGCTTATATATGTGGTCCCATGTGGAGGTATTTGCATCTCTGTGTGTGGCTGCATTCGAATGTGCATCTGTGATAAGTTTCTGCAGATGCAACTGTGAGTATACATGACTGGGCGCGTCATACAATGTAAGGCTACGGCTATGCCGTTAGGGATATGTGTGTGTGTCTGTCAGTCTGTGTAAGCGGATTAGCAGTCCAGGCAGAATCCCCGTTGAAATGCAAGGTCCTGTACTGAGCCAAGTGAAACACAAACCACATGTGGTCTTGGGGAACTGTCAGGTACAAAGGGCAGGTCCAGCCTTCCAGCGTCCGGTGGTATCTCATCGGTGCCTCACGAGGAGATGGCTGGCCCCTGACCTCACTCCCTCTCTTGATGCTGGGCCCCTAGAAAGATCAGTTGTTGTTTTTTTTTTTTTAAGCCATAGCCCTTGTGATCATTTGGGATAGTTTAGTAGCATAAGAAATGAGTGGATGAATAGCCTGGTGGGGTGTATTCAGTCTGTGGAGAGAGGATAGAAAACTCCCACGAAGTTGACTGGTGTGAGAGGGGAAGAGAAAGAATGACGGGCCCATTCCATCCAAGCTCTCATGGAACAGACAGATGAGAACACATCCAAGGAAGGGTACCATACAAAGGCAGGGCACTCTTTAGACAGTAACACTTAAAAAAAAAAAAGATTTATTTATTTTTATTGCAAAGGCAGATATACAGAGAGGAGGAGAAACAGGGAGGAAGATCTTCCGTCCACTGATTCACTCCCCAAGCAGCTGCTACTGCTGGATCTGAGCCAATCCAAAACCAGGAGCCTGGAGCCTCTTCTAGGTCTCCCACACGGGTGCAGGGTCCCAGGTCCTTGGGCCGTCCTCGACTGCTTTCCCAGGCCACAGGCAGGGAGCTGGATGGGAAGCAGGGCTGCCGGGATACGAACCAGTGTGCATATGTGATCCTGGCACATGCAAAGCAAGGATTTAAACCGCTAGGCTACTGCTTCGGGTGCTGGACGGTAACTCTTTTTTTTAAATTTTTTTTTTATTATTTTTTTATTGGAAAGGCGGATATACAGAGAGAAAGATCCTCCATCTGATGATTCACTCCCCAAGTGAGCGCAACGGCCTGATGCTATGCCGATCCGAAGCCAGGAGACTGCTCCGGGTCTCCCACGTGGGTGCAGGGTCCCAAAGCTTTGGGCCGTCCTTGACTGCCTTCCCGGGCCACAGGCAGGGAGCTGGAAGGGAAGCGGGGCTGCCGGGATAGAACCGGCGCCCATATGGGATCCTGGAGTTATGATGGAAGTGAGGACCTTAATCACTTGCGCCACCGTGCCGGGCCCGAACGGTAACTCTTTAGTTAGGAGGCTGTAGAAAAGAGAAAACAGGACAGGACCCAAGACTGTGATGAAAAAGAGGACAACATTCTGGGACCTTTCCCTACACCAGCCAGAGTGCAGGAAGTGCCTGGGCCAGCATCCCATGCTTCTCCAAGGAAGTAGCATGGAGATTTCCTTCCGTCAGCTTCCAGGCACAGAGAGAGAGAGAGAGACCAGAGATCTCAACAAGATTTTCCTCTAAAACTCATCCAACCTTACGGACATATTAAGGGGTCATGGCCATGACGGAGGAAGGACAAGGTTGTCATCCCAGAAGACAATGAACTGTCGTTTTGCTGGACTGCAGAGAGGGTGTGTCCACCCTCACGAGAAGGCCCATGCAACTTCCCAGCATCGGAGGTGGGACCATCATCTTTTCTCCCAGGAAGAAGCCAGCACAAAGAGATGTCAAGTTCACAGATGGACAGGAACAAGGAGTCCATTTCCGTTCCCCAGACACTGCTTTATTTGCCAATTCCCGTGATGACCTTGAAGACAAGACTGGCTTCCCATTCATCTTTCCTGACAGTTAGGGAGTGTTAAGTCTTTGCTCTGGAAAATTTTCCACTCCAGATACAGCCTGTGTGTTTGGGTGGAGTTGGAAGCAACCCAACGCTTCCAGCCCTTACCAACATCACCAGTACGAAGGCGCTGGACACAGCAGCCTGGCTGGGTGAACCCCACCTCCAGCCTCTGCCTTTTCACTGCATTCCTGCTGTTCACAAAACGTTCGGTCTTCCAGCCTGACTGTCAAGTCTCAAGGAGCGTTGGGTAGACTGTGCCGTGGCCAAGCCCCAGTATTGCGTTGTTCTGTTACTGGGAAGATGTTTCACGCATAAACTTCCATCATAACTCCACACCCCCTGCCCTGGGGGAGACCAGGGATTCTCACAGTGCTTTGTAAACAAGCATTAGGATTGTTTCAAGATGCTCAAAGCTAGCCAATGTTACTGCCTTAACAGGGGCAGCAGCCCAGCTTCGGCCTGCTCAGTCTCACAGGAGATCTTTCCTAATAAAGAACTCTCCTATTTCCTTAGAGCGGTAAAGGAGCGCTTAGGGACTGTCAGCTCCCCTGGGCTGTGCCAGTGCATCCTACCCAATGCCACCATCAAATGGGACCCCCGAGGAGCAGCCCCCCAGGACCAAGCACCCCTGCGACAGCATGGTGCTAAGCACTGCTGCTCAGACTGGCCACACGGAAGCTGCGTGTCCCTCCCTATCTCCTGCTTTTTCCTGGTCTCACAGACACACCCCTCCCACTCCTGCCATCGTCGCAGTCAGTCCCGCATCCCCACCACCCCATCGCCAGCAGCCTCTTCCGAAACTACTCCTTTTTCCAATATGATGAGCAAGCACGCCCGCACGTGCGCACACACACACACACACACACACCCCAAGTGAAAGATACAGGCACGTCCGAGGAGGGTGACACCAGCCCGTTGCCTGGGCATCCGCGGCTCTCTTGTTCTGTCTCCACGGATCCATCAGCGTGGCTGCGCCTTGGGCAGCTAGGTGGGCAATGACCCCCCACCTTCCTCTCTGTTCTCAGAAAAGCTTCTGCTCAACTTTTTCCGTCCCAACTCCTCCCAGACCGCTTCGTCCAAGCCCTCCTCCATCAGGAGCCACCTGCTCTCTGCATGCAGTCCTCCAAAGCGTGCCACTCTCGGAGGCCTCGCGTGGAACCCCACGAGCCCGCTAGTGGCATTCGTTAGCGCCAGCCAGAAAGTGCTTGCCGCATCACAGGGAGTAGCTGGAAAGGAGCCACTGCAAGGCACAAACTGACCCCGAGCTCCCAGACTACAGGCCCAGTATTGCAGCATCAGTGATTTTGTCCCTCCCTCCTCCCCTCCTCCTTCTCCCTGTCTCCCCTTCCCCTCCCTCCCTCCCTCCCTCCAGCCTCCACCCTCCACCCACTCCTTCCAGGAGAGTCCTGACCTTGCCAAGCCCGGATCCCCCCATCCATCTCCCTACATTGTGTCTCTCCGGTGAACTCATGCTGGGAGATTAATTGCCGCTATCACCCCTAATCCATCACACTTCCCAAAGATTGTTTTGACATCTAGTTAATTTTTGGCTGATGATTTATCAAATTCTTATTACCGTGCTCTGAAGGGGCTCATTTATTGTGTTGATTCATGGTAATGATAAAGGGGGAAGCATTTTGAATTTTAACTACATTTCCCTCATGCTTCTTCTCCCCGGTGCGGTTAAAAAATAAAATAAAATAAGGAAAGGGGAAAGGCAGAAGACTGTAGCCAGGAAACTCTTAAACAACCGCGAATGGGAAAGAACGGGGCAGGGCGAGGAGGAGAAAATTCTCCCATTATGTGAGCTCAAGCCAAGAGCCTGAAAAACGCACACACATACACACGCGCATGCGCACACACGCCCATGAAGTGTTTTTAGCATCTGGGTCTGAAATCTGTTTGGAAAGCTCGTACCCCTAAGGCTCTTAAACATTTATTGCCCTGTACTATCACCTAAATGTCTACTAGCATTTTATTCAGCTGAAATTTAATGGTAACGGATTGCGGTCCCGTAGCACTGCACATGTTAACTGAATGCCTTTGCCCAGCCAGATGGCCACCCCAACTTTTAAAACGTGCAAAGAGGTTCGCCTTTGCCACTTCTCCAGTCTCTCCGAATGTTTACCAAGCAGCATCTCTAAAGAAGCCCAGAGGGTTTCAACGAGCCCACATCCATGCTCCACCCAAGCTGAGAGGTGATGTGTGCACCCAAGGGCCAGGGGCTCTCCCACCACCCCGATCACAGGGAGGACATTTTTTTTGTTTTGTTTTTGGAGGGTGCCATCATCCCATGCACAAGGACCAAGGGAGGTCAGATGCATCCACCAAACAAGAACAGGATTCCCGAGCAAAGAGAAGGAACTTGAGGTCGGAAGGAACAAAGCGCAGTGTCTCCATCAGGACCCTCCAAAAGAAAGACTCCAGCCAAAAGATGTCCTATATTGGCTTGCTGCGTGTGGAACAGACCCATGTCAAGTGTCCTTAGCACCAAGTGTGTCCTGGAAGAGGTTCCATCCCTGTCTCTACGGATCTCCCAACATCCGTCCTCACTTCCAGTGCCATCCCTGCTTCCCTCCACCTCCTCCCTCTTTCTTTCTTTTACATTTCAACAGGCCCTGGAATCCCGGCAGGAAGTCAGAATATGCCCTGACACACACACACACATGCGTGTGCACACACACACACACACACACAGATCTTGCATGCATCTATAGTCACTGTCCCTTTGAAGGAAAGCATGACTGTTGCAGGTGAAATCAAATCCTATTGAGCATGCTAAGGAGAGAACGAATCAGATACTCTCCTTATAAACACATTTCTGTTGCCCTTATAAATAAGTTGGATTGTTTCCTCTATGATTTCCTGTGGTTGAGAAGTAGTGAAATTTAGGGCCCAGCACAGTAGCCTAGAGGCTAAAGTCCTTGCCTTGCACATGCCAGGATCCCATATGGGCATCAGTTACTGTCCCAGCGGCTCCACGTCCCATCCAGCTCCCTTTTTGAGACCAGGGAAAAGCAATTTAGGATGGAACGAGGCCTTGGGACCCTGTACCCGTGCAGGAGACCAGGAAGAGCGTCTGGCTCCTGGCTTCAGATCAGCTCAGCTCCAGTCGTTGTGGCCACTTCAAGAATAAATCAGCAATGGGAAGATCTTCCTCTCTGTCTCTCCTCCTCTCTGTATATCTGACTTTCCAATAAAAATAATTAAATCTCAAAAAAAGAAGTAATGAAATTTATTCCTAAATCATTCTAAAGTCAAGTTCTTTCAATGTTAATGAAATTATTAATTTTTAAGAGATTCAAATTTAAATGTTCCTATTCTGATGTTCTTTTCCAAATATTTTCCATTTGCCTTGGTTTATCAATATTCATCTATCCAGGCTGAGCAAAAATCTAAAATCTGAAATGCCCCTGAGTTCCAAATCATTTTAGTACCCAGAGTGGAAAAAATACACCTTATGAAACTTTTGTTTCATACACAAAATTATTAAGAATACTGTCTATAATATTATCTTCAGGATATATCTGCAGAATATGCATAAAATAAATAGAATCCATATTTGGACTTGTGTCCTCTATCCAAAATATCTCATAATATATCCACAAATATTCCCAAGATTGAAAAACAAAAGCGGGCCCGGTGTGGTGGCGCAAGTGGTTAAGGTCCTCACCTTGCACCCCCGGGATCCCATGTGGGCACCGGTTCTAAACCCGGCTGCCCCTCTTCCCATCCAGCTCCCCGCTTGTGGCCCGGGAGAGCAGTCGAGGACGGCCCAAAGCTTTGGGACCCTGCACCCTCGTGGGAGACTCGGAAGAGGCTCCTGGCTTCGGCTCGGCATAGTATCGACCGTTGCGCTCACTTGGGGAGTGAATCATCGGACGGAAGATCTTCCTCTCTGTATATCTGCCTTTCCAATAAAAATAAAATAAATCTTAAAAAAAAAAAAAAAGAAAAACAAAAGCAAAAACTGAACAGACTCTTCTGCCACCCCAGTTTTTTAGTTAAAGAATACTCAGCCTGAGATTATTTTAAATTTTCCTTTAACATTTTTCAACTCTATATTACCTGTAGTTATGTCTCATTAGGCTTTCTATCGTGTATAGTTGCATCTTCTCTATTTTTCTTGATCAGCCTTGCTAGATTTATCTATCCTGTTAAGCTTTTCTCATCTCGCCAAGTACAACACGATGCAATTAGCTACAGCGGGTAAGAGCTTGCATGCATCTTTTTTTTTTTTTTTTTTAAAGATTGGAAAGGCGGATATACAGAGAGGAGAGACAGAGAGGAAGATCTTCCGTCCGATGATTCACTCCCCAAGTCAGCGCAATGGCCGATACTATGCCGATCTGAAGCCAGGAGCCTCTTCCGGGTCTCCCACGCGGGTGCAGGGTCCCAAAGCTTTGGGCCGTCCTCGACTGCTTTCCCGGGCCACAGGCAGGGAGCTGGAAGGGAAGCAGGGCCTCCGGGATAGAACCGGCGCCCATATGGGATCCCGGGCGTGCTAGGCGAGGACTTAACCACTTGCGCCACCGTGCTGGGCCCTCCTGCATGCATCCTTCTACTCAGTCCATCCATGCTTCGTGTAGGTTTAACTGCACACTGCGTTGACTACTGCTCACCACTTCCTTTCTCCCAAGGCCCTCCCTCTCTCCACTACTGCGCTTAACTCCTAACCACAAGGTTAGCTGTAACCCCCTGGTGCCTCTGGGACCTCACTTCCCACCTGCCTCCCCATCGTCTGGCCTCCCTGGCAGACCCTCTAGTCAGGTCTTCTCCCATGCTCTTCCTTCTACTGAGAATCTGCTACGTGGTAGAATGGGTAGTTTCAACTGTGCAGCCCTTCCCAATATGGCATGGTATCTTGCATCTGTTCTGTCCAACAGCTTCAGCTCCCTGTTCACACAATGAAACTGGAAGCCGAGGTCTAGCATGGAGAAGCGGAGCGGACACCCGTAAGGTTAGCTGGGGTTTGTAGTGGCAGGGTTTCCACGCCACTGGGTAGTAGAGTAGACACAGCCAACACCGCTTTGTCTTCTGCAAGGTACCCCGGATGGGACCGCCATTTACCAACAGCCTTTGGACAGACTGGCTCTGCTTTCACCCGCCTCTACCTGGAAAATGTGCTCTAGGTGGCAGTGGCTCCTCTGTTACAGGCCCCAGTGAAGAGACTAGCCCAGCCCTTGCCTTCCTCACTCTCAGCCTCCTCCCGCCACATCTGGGTCGAAGTAGACTCCATTGAATATAGACCTTAAGTCTGCTCTTGATCCAGGGAAGTTTACCTAAACAGTCATCTCCTCTGTACAGCCCACTGTCAGCCCCCCAAAATCTCTCCCCCACCAGCCTTTTTTCTCATCAGCATTAAAGTATGGTTAAGTTGAATGCAGCCTAGAAAGAAAAAAATATTGCCTCGGTGCCTTCTCTGTCCCCATCACGTTCATAGCCCCATATTCCCAAAAGGAGTATCTCACACCGCATCTCCACTCCTCAATTCACCTTGCTTGGGCTTCCACTCCACTACTCCACCTATCTAGCTCCTCACCACCCACAACGGCTTGCTCCACTACTTTCTTTTGAGTTATTTATTCACTTTCCCTTTGCTTGAAAGGCAAAGACACCGACGTGGAGATACCTTCCATCTGACACTTTACTCCCCCAGATGCCTGTAATAGCCAGGACTGGGTCACACCCAAGCCAGGACCCCAGAGCTAGACCCAGGTTTCCCATGAGGACAGCAGAATCTCAGGAACTTGACTCATCCATCACCTACTGCCTCCCGCAGTGCGCCTTAGCAGGAAGCTGCATCAGAAGCAGAGGAGCTGGGATTCACATACAACCATTGGGATACGGGAAGGAGACATTCCAAGCTGCGTTTTAACTCATGTCCCAAAGACCCACCCCGTATTCTATGTCCAAAACCTGGGTTTCCTGACCTCTTGGCAGCATTTTCATGAATTGTCACTATTTCTTTCCCGAAATGCACCTACCCCAAGCAAACCCTTCTTCAGCCACTGTCTTCCTGCCTGCCATCCCTTGGCAGCCCCTGGATAACTTCTCCTACCTTGAACTCCATGACTCTGCCCTTTCTACCTACCACTTAGACCTCCTCAGAGTCTCCTCTTTTGCAGCCTCTACTCTCAACGCCCCCTCTTAAAAGCAGTTTTTCTCAATGCTCTGGAATCACTCCCCTTCTTTGCAAAATCTTCCTGGGTGATCCTATCCTGGCTCCAAATGCCACCTTTTTGTTGATGTCTTCCAGAGAAGTACCTTGTGATGACATTGCAGTCATGATTCCATGGTATTGCAGACAATGCATAATGCTAGCATGGCATTTTAAAAGTAATATTTTATACCTTCCCATGGAAGGATGGATTTTCTTCATGCAGCTCCTGCCCACTTATTTTTTTTTTAATTTCATTATTTCCCAGGAATTTGCTGTGTAGCCCAGGCTACATGAATGAAATCATTATTCATTTACTTATATATTTACTAAGAGATTACTTTAGTGTATATGAAAGCTGTGAATGCTTATATATTTATTCTGTACTGAGCCACCCTATGAAGCACTCCAATTTTGGTAGATTTCCAAATATGATACGTTTCATAGGTTGTAAAAGAACAATTTGAAACTCAGTCGTTTTCTCTTTTTTCCCCTATATTGTTGTCATAGATAGTCTTATGCTATTTCTAGGACACTCAGAATTCTATTCAATGGTAATGTTGGTAGCTAGTGTGTTTAATTTGTCCTCGACTTTAATAGGGCTGTCTCTAGTGTTTTATTATTTAAATATGATTATGGCTTTTTAATGTTATGCTTATCATTCACTGTGCTCAAGTATCCTTACGTTTTAAATTTAGAAAGAATTGTGCCTGCCATTAATCAGGACTGGAAATTGTATAAATTCTTACAGGGCATCTAGGAAGTTAGTGCTACAGTTTTATTTGGCTGTTTGAAGTGGTGAACTTGACTTACAGTTGAATTATATTATCACATCTCTAGGACCATCGCTTCTTGTTCTCGCAGACTTTAACATTCTGTTGGCTGCAACTCATTAGTATTCTATCAAGGATTTTTGTACTTACACAAAAAAGTAGAACATACACATGGCCTTTACATCAAAAGTATTAATTGTCAAGTTTTGAGTTCACTCTCTAGACAGATTTTTCTCTTTTCCAATCCTTGGAATGGCTTCCGTAGCAAAGAAAGCATTGCCTCATGAAATACATTTTGGAAATAATTCTCTGATTTTTTTCACATACGTGTCTGCACACTTATTTTGCTTACTAACTCTTGCTTGATTCTAAAATTGTTTACTCCCTTTGCCTTTTAATTCCATGTCATTTCTATTTTGTCCTCCTACTCTCTAAGCAATTGAATTGTTTCTCTACATCCTTTTATTAGCATTTTAATTGTATTTTTTGTTTTATGGTCAGACAGCAGGGCCTGTAAGATTTCCAGTCTTGGGAATTTATTGAAGATTCCTTTGTAGCCAAGGCTAGGATTAATTTTGATAAAGAAAGCATGCATGTTTCAAAAGAAGATGTATTCCTATTTGAAGAGTACATGATTCTGTATATATTCTGAGATATGAACCATGTTGTACTGGATCTGGTGTCATTATTTACCTATGTTCTGTTGAACTTGCATGCTGATCTGATCTGTGGGGCAGGATCTTCCCTGCTCCAGGTTCTCCTTGTTGGGTTTTCTGCTTTGTTCCTTTTTTTTTTTTTTTTTTTTAAGTTGGCCATGTTCATAGGATTCTGGACTGTAGAAATTAGACCCTCATAGACACCATTGCCTTTTCCCCACAAATCAAGAAATCTTTTTCAAATGTAAAGATCACCATGAAACACTTCGTCCGCAACTTCTTTTTTAAGTTTTACTTTATTTTTGATGTTGTTCACATGGTTAAAAGAGTGCAGGTCCTTGAGTACCATTGAATAAGGTAGGGAGGGTCTCAGTTTGGGAAAAGGTGGGTGGGGCAAATGCTTTCAACTTTCCTTATCTCTTTTCTCCCATATGGCCTGCGGAAAGGAAAGGCAGGGGAAGGGGCTGCTATAAGCTGCCAAACTACATCAGTACATCAGTACAAGGGGATAGGGGTGCCCACTTGATGTCAGATTAGAAACCCCAATGTGGAAAAGAATATTCCAAGGTATTGCTTGAGTAATTTTGAGAGTTGAGATACTGTTGGTTTCACTGCACCAAGTTTGAGAAAATTCTTCCAAGGTCTACTGGCTGACCGAGTCCACCCTAACATTCCATTCATCCAGACACTTGGTGCCAAAGCTAAGCCAGGAGAGGTGTACAACCTGTTCTGCTTTCCATCTTTTGACATGGCACTTGATGTTACCCTTCAAGCCCAAATGAGCTGACCATCCTATCTCCCATATGCACCTGGGCATGCCATCCGCTGCACAGACATCAGCAGTCGAGGAGGACCAGTTCCAAAACATGCATTACAAGTTCAGAAATAGTTCCTAGCCACCACTACTTCCTGTTCTTCCCCATCTTGTTCTTAGGATAAGATACAGAATTCTTCGCCTCCCTCTCTGCCTTTCCTGCCCCTCTCTACCTAGCCCTACATTCAATGGTCAGGGTTTGCAGCTGCTTCTTAGAGCCCAGTCCTATCCTCTCCCTCTTCTCCACTTCCTCCTTCATCCTGCTTTCGCTTAGTCAAGTTGAAAAAGAAAAACACCATGGCGCATTGAGAAGGGGACAGCAAGACAATGGAAAAACCATCACCCCCTCTGTTTTTTTAAGTTTTAGCTAATGTTAACATAGCTGATCACAGTGTGATGGACTAAGGGTTAGAGAAAAGTGGGTATGACCATTGTTTGCAAATTTTGTACTTTCTATTTCTCCTTCCTGTTTTGGAGGAACAAGTGGGGATGAAGATAAGGGGAGAAGCCATATCTAGCCTCCCAACTGCTCCAGGACCCAGGGATGGGGAACTGCCACTCAATATTAAGCCAGGGTCCCAATGTGGCACATGCTCTGAGGGTTCTGTCCAGGTGGTTTCAACAGTCCTGAAATATTATCAATCTCGCCAACCCAAGGATGCGGGAACCCTTTAAATGTCCCTTGGCTGATACAGTCAACCTCACAGTCTCCGTTCACCCAGATATTTGCTGTCCTTATTCAACTGGGATAGTTGTCCAATTTGTTCTGTACTCCTTCCTCTGGGATGGTACAAATTTCCCCTGCGTGGCTCAATGGGTTCCCGTATCCTCCATGTGGATCTAGGCCAGCTATCCACTACTGCATCTTTTCCACTGAGAAGGGCGAGTTTTTGCAAGTGAACCAAGTACTCAAGGTGACCCAGGTCCTGCTAGACTCGCCTCTTCAAAGGTTCCTGGACCCAGCCTCCACCTCACAGGCAGGCTGAGGACCCAAGCCAGGAGACCAGTGCCCTGCTAGATCCTCCACCCCCAGAGCTCACAAACCCAGCACCCACCACACAAACAGGCTGAGAATCCAAGCGAGGCGACCTGGGCCCTGCCAAACCCCGAGCACCCTATGGCTCACTGACCTGGCCCCCACCATGCAGGTGGCCAAGGACCTAGACCAGGCATTCGGGTTCCCACCAGACCCTGTACCGCTGAGGTTCAAGGACCTGAAATCTACCACACAGCCAAATCAAAGACCCGGGCAAAGCCACTCATTGATGGTATAGCGAGCGGTGAGCATAGCTGCTTTGCCCTTCTTTTAAACAAGGAAACGTAATAAATTACGGGCACAGGGACCCCATAAATTACATAGCTGGCCTTTGGTTGTTATTCTCATATTGGAGATAAGGTAACTACAGTCACTGCTGGTCTTCGGTAGTGATTCTGTGAAAGTAGAATTACGCCAGTTATGACACACACCTCTCTTGCTTCACACACAGTGAATGTGAGCCCTCTTTGGCCAAGGTATCCAGATGCATTTGAGTAGGGCATAGAATATGCAATCATCTGCAGTGACCCTGAAGCGAACAGCAGGGAGAGCTTGCCCGAGGTAACAGGGCCCCTAGATAGTTCATCACTGTCCAGTCCCATGCATTATGGTGGTTATTTCTGTGCTCCAAAGCACTAGACCCATGGTCTCAAATACGCCTGCTGGAAACTCATATCTTTATCTATAAATATGAAATATCTCTTGAAGTGCAAATTTTTAGACTTTATCTAATACCCTAAGGAATCAGAACTTCTAAGAAACATATCTGGGAAGGGAGCTGTATTTTCTGATGGTGGCACAGTGATCCGTATCATCTTAGAAGCTAAGGAAGTATTGCTAATCAGATTCTCTAAGATATTAGCCTTTGAATTGCAAAGGACACCGCTAAGGAGAAAGACAAAGAGAAAAATCCCAGTCAGGGGCACCTTGCTGGTCAGAGGAGTGCAAGCCAGTCTGGAACCGTGTTCTTTCTTAGTGTTCTGATGCTGCTTCAAGGGAAGGCCTTCTGAGAAGCGTGTCCTTGTGTGAACATCATGTTGTTTGCAAACCGAGGCAGATGCTCTGTTGTTGGGCAGTGCGGTCTCGTGAAGGCCCTTGTCATGTGGCTAGGTGGTCTGTTAACTAAAATGTCATGACAAGGTTCTTCCCAATTAGCAGAGAATCAAGAAATCTGGAGGAGAGAACTTACTTCCCCCACGGTGTGTGTCCATAATATATTGTTAATGCAAAACTGTTCTTCCCATTATCAAACACAAAGAAATCAGGCAAAGTGTGTGAAACCCCCTTTCCAGACAAGGCTGAGCAGGTAGGTGGTGGTGAACCAGGAGCCCTGAAAATGGGAAAGCACTATGAAGAAGCAGGCATCCATCCTGGCATTCTGGATCTTTAGGATCCCGGACTGGAGAAGGGAAACCTGAACAGAACAAGCAGAATGCTGAATTGAGCAGGTCAATATGGGTGTTCACAAAGGCCCAGGAAGCTTAAAAGCAATGCACAAGAACAGCACCAAACTTCATAGAAACGACCTCCACAAGTTAGGACAAGAAAACCAGAGAGCCTCTCTCACTCCAAATGTCACACATACAGATGCTAAGTTTCTGCAAGACCAAATAGGCTAACCAACTGTCTTGGATATGGAGCCCAATAACTACTGAATTCCCTAAGTTAATTCGGAGATGTTTGAGTTATAATGAATCCGAATGAAAAAGTCCATTCAATAAAGATGCCACAAAAGCATGGTGCAGACATGGGCTGGCATCAGTTCCAGTGCAAAGAGTTTCATCTCCTCCCCCCCAAAACAAAATCTTCCAAGCAAATCTCAAAGTGATCCAAATGCCCGACGAGGCAGCTTAATTGCCTATTAGAACAAAATTCAACTCACTGAGAGCAGAAGCCAAATCAGGCATTTACCAATGCAGCAATTAAAAAATGTTGAATGCCTGATCAAAATTGCTAGACATACAAAGAAGAAAGAAAATGTGACCTGCTATAATGGACCAAAAAAAAAAAAAAGATTATGACGAATCAACAGAATATTTTGCTGAATACATTCAAGGATTTAAAGGAAAACATACACAGCATGAGGGGTAGAAGGGAGAGTATTGAGTGATCCCAGACAGGCATTTGGCACAGTGTATTGGGGTGCTTGGGGTGCTCATGTCCCATCTTGTAGCACCGGGGTAGGAGTCTGCATTTTGCTAACCATTCCAGCTTCCTGCTGCTGTACACCCTGGGACACAGCCAGTGATGGTCGAGGGACTGAGTCCCTGACGACGTTGCTGCCATAGCCATTAGTAATTGAAATGAACCTTTAAAAGAGTGTTGAAGCCACAAAAAAAGGTGCTTAACAGAAAAATATTTAAAATATCCAGAAAGATAGATAACAGATATTAGAAAAATCATCTTCTACTTCTTTTGTTATTATTATTTTATTGGAAAGGCGGATATACAGAGAGGAGAGACAGAGAGGAAGATCTTCCATCCGATGATTCACTCCCCAAGTGAGCGCAACGGCCGATGCTATGCCTATCCGAAGCCAGGATCCAGGAACTTGTTCCAGGTATCCCACACGGGTGCAGGGTCCCAAAGCTTTGGGCCATCCTCCACTGCTTTCCCAGGCCACAAGCAGGGAGCTGGATGGGAAGTGGGGCTGCTGGGATTAGAGCCGGTGCCCATATAGGATCTCGGGCGTGCAAGGCGAGGACCTTAACCACTTGCGCCACCGTGTCGGGCCCCATCTTCTACTTCTAAAGATTATTGTAAACCAGTTGCAATAGAATAATATGCAACAAGACAAAAGGAAAACAAACAAAAGTATGAGCTTGTGAATTTCTTAAAAATGTACTTAAATGAAGGTAAATTTGTCAGACAAAACTGAGTTATTCTTAATCAGAAGACTGATGCTTCAAAAATGCTTGAAGATCATTCTTCAAATTTAAGGAAAATAATCCCATATGGAAATTCAAGCTGATATAAAAGAATGAAATTTGCTACAAATGGCAAATATGGAAATAATGTGGCCATTTTTATTTACTGCTCCAAACAAATCATTTGAAATGGTAAAGATTACAGTATGGAATTGCTACACATGCAGAGGTAAAAACATAAGCCAAAAAATAGCGCCAGGAATAGGAGGGAGAATTTGGAAGACCATCACTTGCTCAGAACAGTTTCCTTGAGGTATTTTAAACACAATATATAATTCAGCCATTTAAACTGTAGGAAGCAGTATTTTCAAATTTTTAGTTATTTTTCAAAAAGCAATCATAGAAAAATGGAGGGATGGAGAGAGGAAGGGCGCAATCTTGTATTCACTGGTTCACTTTCCAAATGACTACAACAGTCAGAGCTGGGCCAGGCCAAAGCCTGGAGCTTCCTCTGATCCTCCCACATGACAGAAGGGACCAAGCACTTGGGCCATCCCTTGCTGCTTCTCCACATCCATCAGCAGGGATCTGTAAAGGAAGCCAAGCAGCCAGCATATAGACTGATTCCTGTATGGAATGCTGTCATTGCAGTAGGCAGCCTTAACTCACAAGCCAACTCCAAGAATGCAATCATTTTTAACATGTTCACAAAGTACACTACTTTATTGGAAAAAGAAATGGAGAAGGAGGTATCAAAGGCCAAATGCAACATATGAACTATGGCGATAGATACAACGTATCAATACAGTTGCATCAATGTCATTTTAAGCATGAATATCATTCAATGTGTTCATTGGAACACAGAGCATGCCACAGTCAGTTAAGACATGCAGCCAAACCACCTTCACGCTGTCCACAACAAACTCACTGCAAGTACAAACGCTTCGACAAGTTGAAACAGAATGGGTGGTGAAAGATGTGCAACGTTGTGGGGTTCCTTTTATGTGTCAGTTTGAAGAGTACTTTGGGTGGTGTTGACAACAAAATTGGAAAAGTTGGGAAAGAGAGACAGCCTCGATCATAGGGAGTTCTCCTGAAGAATTCGTTCAGATTTCATTAGCACCAACGGCATTGCTGGACTTTGGCTGTGCAGGTCTTCATCTCCTTGCATGGTCACCAGCCTGCAGACTGTGGGCTTGCTGGCCCTTGGCCATGAGAGCCAACTTTTCACCAGGAAATCTCTTTAAACTGCAACTAAATAAGTACACACAAACCTCACACCATTTGTTTCTCTGGAGACACTTGTCTCGTGTAGATTTTGGTACATCAAATTGTTTAAGGGACAAAATCTGGATAACAAATTTTCTGAATTGATTTGGCAGTTTCTGGAATTAGATTTCCAATCTCATTAGGGTTAAGGACAATAATGGCTATTTTCAGTTGCACAGAAGGTACCAACAGCCCAGGACATGAACTGATAATAGAAGAACATAAAAACCATTCAGATACTGTAATCGAACACAACAGTAAGGATCTGAATGACTGTGTATGTGATCCTCTCGATTACTTTCAAAAACTAATAAGTATTGTGACATTGTGGGTTGCTCCTAATGCTACTGAACAAAGGGGAAAGAAATAAAGAGTTTACTGACTGTCATTCTCAAGTCAAGCATTACATAAATATTCCAAGCACTTCTATTCACCCTGAAAAACACCTTTATCTGCTACAGCCACAGAGCTATGATTGCCGCAATGCAAACTCAGAATGGTTTCCTTCAATGGCTGCCTTACCAATCCAACTGAATCTCCGGTCTTGAAGAGCATCTACAGTGAAGGCATGGTTCCCCAACATGGATGGGAATGCCAGCTTCTTATCATCACGTTGATTTCCTCCAATTGTTTCCATGGAAAAAGGGTGGTGTGTTGGTCTTACTGCAATAGACACTCACTCTGGATATAAACTTACATAACTTGCACACAGTGCTCTGCCAAAACAATCAACCATGGGCATACAGAATGCTATTCCACTCAGTGTGGCTCATGTTCACGGGATTTTCCGGTTCTGCCATATTCTCTCACCAACCTGTGACAATGTCTTGATAGAGTAGTAAGGGATGTCTCTTTGATGGTTTAGACTATTTCTGTTAAGACCAGGATTCACAGGTCTGAGATTCAAATGGTTGGTATGGGAGATTCTCCATTTGCAATTGCTTCTAGTGATCCATTAGTAAATGTACCAATGGCGTTAAGCTATTCCGATCTAGAGATCTTAGTTCTATGAACGAGTAATGATTCCACCAGAGGACATAACGATAATTCCATTGGACTAGACTAGAGGTTAAGATTACAGACCGGCCATGTTGGATCGCTCATGCCTCTGAATCAACAGAAAAGGAAGAGAGCTACAGTGCCGGTTGGAGCTATAGATCCAGCCTACCAAAGATAAAAGCTAGACTACTGCTGTATAAGGGAGGGATGGGGAACATTCTAGGCTGTATGTCCTTCCTACTTTATCTTTTAGTGCCACCACGGTCCATGACAAAAGCCAGTGAAAAAGCCACAACAACTCTAAACAGACAAGACCACTAATGGCCAAACCCTCCAGGAAAGCAGGATTGAGTAACTCCTCCAGTTAAGAACTGTGGCCATTTGGGCCAGCACAGTGGGATAGCAGGTAAAGCCACCACCTGCTGTATTAGCATTCCATATAGGTTCCAGTTTGAGTCCCTACTGCTCCACTTCCAATCCTCCTCTCTGCTAATACTCCTGGAAAGTAGCAGAGGAGTGGATGGCTCAAGTCCTTATGCCTCTGTACCCTCATCAGAGACCTGAAAGAAACTCCTAGCTCCTGGTTTCAGGCTAGCTCAGCCCTGGCCATTGTGGCTGTTGGAAGAGTGACCCAGAAGACGGAAGATCTTTCTCTTTCAGTCACTCCTCTCTCTTTAAGTCTGCTTTTCAAATAAATAAATACATCTTAAAAACAAAAAGAAAAGAACCATGACCACCTGAAGTATTTCCTGATGTTAAGGGCATATAGAGCGGGAAGTAAAAGAAGACAGTTAGGAATGCCAGCCCCCACTATGTGACTGAAAACAGACATTTAAAAGGTGATTTTCAGAGCTATTTCCCCCTAATTTTGGTATGGATATTTTTGTAGAAGTGCCTATCAAATGTCATTGTTTTCTTCCCTTTTGCCTGATTGCCATGCAACATAAAATGTACTTTAATATTTTATCATAGGACAAGAGTAAGCATCACTAATGACTTAGTGGCCTCTTCCGGGGAAAAGATTGGTATACTACTGATGGAATGTTTGTACCCCTCCAAAATTCATATACTGAAGCTCTAATTCTTAGCGTGATGATAATTTAGTTCAGATAAGGTCATGAGCATGGAGTACTGTCTTAGACCATTTGGCCTGCTGTAAAAAGATGACATAAGCTATTGGATTTACAGCAAAAGAAATTTGGCACTGGCACTGTGCAGTGGTGGCATCCCATACAGGCAACTGTTCGAGTCCTGACTGCTCCACTTCTGATCCAGATCCCTGTTAGCACCCCTAGGAAAGCACCAGAAGAGAGCCTAAGTACTTGGGCCCTACACCAACACGGGAGACCTGGAGAAAGCTCTGGGCTCCCAACTTGCAGAGCTATTTGGGAAGGGAGCCAGTTGATGGAAGATCCCTCTGTCTCTCCTTTCTCTGCTTTCTTGTAATTCTGGAGGCTGGGAAATTCAAGATTAAAGTTCAAGTAGCTGTGGAGTCCAGTGTGAGGACAGAGATGAGAATAATCATCTTCTTAGTATGTCTACACACGGCTCAAGGGCTCAGAGGTTTCTTCAAGATCTCCTTTATAAGGTCAGAATGAATCCCATCCATGAAAGTTTTCCCTTCCCATCTAATCATCGCTCAAAAAGCCTCCACTTCTGATTTTGTCTTCTTGGGAAATTGGGATTCCAATACATGAATTCGGAGGGAACATAGCAGTCCTCCCGTGGCAGGCCTTCTCAGAAGCATCGGTGATTTACAAGACAAGGAAGACGCGGCCGACTTCTCTCTCATGAAGACATCATGCTAAGATGGTCAGCAAGAGGATCCTGACTAAGCACGAAAGTCACCAGTACCTTGATTTGGAACTTGCCATCACTGAAAAGTCTAAGAAGTCAGTGTCTTCTATGTCTTCTATACCCCGTCTACGGTATTCTGTGATTTAAGACAGCGGCCAAGTAGATGAGAGATGCATTTACGATGATCCATCTTAGATGTCAAATTGGAGCCTATCTTCGGATGAGGTTCACATTGGATTCTGAACTTTGAGTCATCCTTAAGGGAGTGTGTCTCACACAATAACTTGAATGGAACAGAAAGACCAGCTCCCCTGAGCACGTGGAGAGTTTCTAGCAGACTGCCTCGGGACTGGAATTGCACCCTCACGTCTACTGCATCGCCGCCTACTGCTCTGCTCACTTGAACTGCGCTGCTGCGGCTGTTGCATTTCAGCTCAGTCATTGCCGTGCTGTGGGTTTTGGACTCAGCACTATCCTCCATAATGACTGGGCTATTCATTCCACTAAATATCTTTCCTAAAATATGCACACCTCATTGATTCTATTTCCCTGGAAAATCCTGAATAATGCTAATATATGCTAAGGTTAAGCAAACGAAAGCCAGAGGTGCGGCTGTATTCATTCCAGCAGCAGACTAAAGATGAGAGACGCTTACAAAGAATAAAAATATACTCAATGATGGTAAAACAAAACAAAACAAGCTAATTTTTCCCAGAAGTTAGAGCAGTCCTGTGTATGAATGCACCAACAACCAAGAGTCAAAAGACGTGCTGACATCAGCATTTCGGTGTGGCAGCTTAAGCCGTCACCTGCAATACTGTTGTGGTCGGAAGAAGAAGTTTTTTTGCATCAAAGGCCAATTGGATATTCACAGGCCAGAGAAAACATCCAGAATAATAATTGGAGATTTCAACATTCCCTTTCCTGAAATTAAGTGGACACAAAATCAGAAATCAGAAATGGGTATAGTTGACCTAAATAGCACTATCAATTAGCTTTATCTAATTGACATTTATAGAATGTTCCATGAGAAATGGAAGATAACACCTTCTCAAACATATTCAAGCATATTCAAAAACAGAGAAACAGACTACCTTCTGGACCAGAAATCACAAAATCTTCACAAATTTTCAAAAAGAGATACTATAAAAATGGGCTCCACATCAAGTGAAACTGAGGCAAAAAAGCAACAACAAAAGAGACATCTGGAAAATTCTCAAATATTTCATTGTTGAGCAAAACAGCTATGTAACACCAGACATCAAAACAAATCTTAAACAAAGCTTTAGAATATTTTGAGCAAAACCAAACTCCACAATTTCTCAAAATTGACAGATTGCAACAGCAACAATGCACAGGATAACACTATTAGCACTAAGAGCACATATTAGTAGAGAAGAAATATCTAAAATCGTTCATCTGAGCTTCCACTCTATGAAATTGCAGGAAGAAGAGCTGAAGTAAGAGGTAAAATGTCATAAATTTGGAGCAAATTAAATTGTTGCAAGCAGGAAAACAATTGACAGAACAAATGTTAGAACCAAGAGTCAGCATGCAAAGCTAGATCAGCGGAAGTGATCATTGCACAGCCAGGTTAATCAAGAACATCAAAACACAACGACACTTACTGCTTAGGTTGAGAATGAGAACATCTAACTGAGCTCAAAAATGTGAAAAAGTTAGTGAAATAATATGTCTACTGTCTCCACGCTCACCGTTGGATAATTTAGACGAACCGGGCCAATAGCTTTATAGATCCAAACCACCAGAATTTACACAAAGGTAGATGGAAATCTAACAGGTCTTTAAAAATTCACAAAGAAAGCATTAGGCCCAGACAGTTTCACTGGTGAATTCCACCAACTGTTCAGGAAAGCATCATTTCTCACAATTTGGATACCAGGGGTAGAAGGAAACATTTCCTAACTTATTCAATGAGACCAGACGAATACACAAATTAGATGTTATCAGAGATGATAACAGAAAATTATATTTGCAAGCCATGACAAGAAGGGAAAACTGCAGGCCAATATTTTCTTGAATGTAGATGGAAAATACTGAGTCAGCACTAGCAAATTGAATCCATAGAAGATAAAACCACTTTTTTCATATGAGGCTACTTCGGAAAAAATGTCATGGAAAATGAAACGAAAAAGAACACTGACTTTGCTGCAAAAATTTGAAATCTATGCAGCAGTTTTTTCATCATATGCACTTCCATGAGCTTCTTGAAGATCCTTCATTAAACCACAGTCAAGTGGAATTTATGCCAAGAGGCCAGTCAAAACATTAACATCTCATCAGGGCCAGCACTGGGCTATAGCAAATTAGCCCTGGGAAAGCAATAGAAGATGGCCCAAGTGCTTAGGCCCCTGCTTCCATTTGAGAGACCCAGATGAAGTTCCTGGATCCCGGCCATTGTGGCCATTTGGAAAATGAACGAGTGAATGGAAGACCTCTGTATCTGTCTCTCTCTCTCTCTCTCTCTCTCTCTCTCTCTCTCTGTAATTCTTTCAAATAAACAAATACATAAATCTTTACAAAGATCAATCAGTGTAACCCACAATAGCAACAGGCTAAAGAGGAAATATTACGCAATCATGGCAAGGAATATGAGCAAAGGGCATTGGACAACTTCTTGCATTTGTTCATGACGAAACCTTCCAGCAAACGAGGGGCAGAAGAAAGTTTCCTCAATGCAGTGGCAAGCATCTACAAAAACAGTTAATATACTTGCTGCTGAGAAACTGAAGTATTTCCTGCTAAGCTCAGGGGTGGGAGGAAGAAGCAAATGTATTACCTATAACTTCTAATTGTGCATGTCCTATGAGCATCCCACCTGGTGCAAGATGACAAAACGTGAAACTTCTTCTCTTTGTAGTGATAAAAATGAGAACAATTTGAAAAGACAAAAACACAATATAATATATACAAATTGAGAATCAGAAATAATATCAAATATACAATGATTGTCTATGTGGAAGAATCCACCCTCCAAAATTAATCAAAAAATTGTTCCAAGAAAGTATATACAACAAGGTTGCAGACTACAAAGCTGATAAACAAAAGCCAGTCATTCTCTATTATAATAATCTCTATTGCAATCAGAAGTGTTAAAAATAATACCATTTACAGTACTGCCGAAGATTCTCAGGTATAAATTCCAAGAGATGTGTCTAAGGAAATGTATAGGGCTTATACATAAAAAGCTACCCACTCTGGTGAAAGGTACAAAACAAGATCTATTTAAATGAGAAAAATATGTCTCGTGAATCAGAAATTTCAATTTGGTTAATGTGTCAATTCTTACAAACTTGATCTGTCAATCAATGCAATCTCCATTAAAATCCCTGCTCTGTGGATATTGACACACTGAATGAACTTGGGATAGCCATTACAACACAGAAGCGGCACACACAGTCAGCTTGTTTTGAGACATACAGTAGAAACACGGTCATCAAAAACAATGAGGTATGAGATAATGGGCAGGGAAATGGGTGGCATGGAGTCAAGAACCTAGAAGTAGAACCATACAAAGATAGCTGACCTTGGACAAATGTAATTCAATGGGAAACAGATGACCTGTACAGCATGTCGCGGTAGGTACGACAAAGACCAATCCACCTGCACTTTCACAAATACTAGCTCAGAACAGGCCACAAACAGGGAGCTGAGTGGGAAGCAGAGCCTCCAGGATATAAATCAGCACCCGCAGGCAATCCCAGAGCATGCAAGGTGAGGACTTTAACCGCTGGGTGGTGGGATGATCTCATGTTTTACGTCAGAGTGCTAGGCACTGCCGGCAGGGGGCGGAGGGAGTAGCAGGTGTCTCTTCAGGTTTTTAGCCCCAGGATGCAGTCCCTGCCTGGCATCCAGGCATTTGAGAAGTAGACCATCCAATGGGAGCTCTCTCTCTCTCTCTCTCTCTCTCTCTGTCTTTCAATGCCTGTGTCTTTGCCTCTCACACCAAACACAGGAATAAACCAGGAAACAATTAAATTTCCTAAAAACAGAATGAGAATAGAAGAATATTGTGGTGCAGAAGATGTTGAAATCCATGCAGTTTTATTTGTTTTCCATAGCATACATTTCCACAAAATCTGTTCAATACACTCTATACGCCCGGATTTCAGAACTTTTTTTTTCTATCAAAGCAAACTTTTTTTTAAAGATTGATTTTATGTATTTGAAAGTCAGAGTGATAGAGAGGGGAAAAAAGAGAGAGAGAGAGAGAGAGAGAGAGAGAGATCATCCATCTGCTGGTTCACTCCCCAAATGACTGCAATAGTCAGAGCTGGACCAGGCTGAAGCCAGGAGCCTGGAACTTCAATCAGATCTCACAAGTGACTAATAAGGGCCCGAGCATGTGGACCATCTTCTGCTGTTTTCCCAGGTACAGTAGCAGGGAGTGGATTGGAAGAAGAGCAGCTGAGCCTGGAGCTGGCACTGCTGTAAGGAATGCCAGCAACACAACAGCATGAACTCTCTGGACCATAACCCTGGCCCCTACACTTTTCTTTCAACCCCATTTTCCATGTGCTTGTTGAGCCAGCTTCGTGTTTATAAAACAGGAGATACAATACTTACATAAATCATTCATGTAAGATAAATGCCTATAGGGGATGTCATAGGTGTGTTATATGTATGCGTTTGTAAAGGTTTGCTGTGAGGAATCAGCTCATGTAGTTGCAGCTTGGGAATCTCCATGATGAGTCCGGAGGCCTGAGAACTCAGGTTGCTAAGAGTGTGAGATTCGGTTCAAGACCAGGAGAAGATTCATGTCCCAGTTCTAACGGTGCCCAGCCACGTGAGGAGGGGAATCTACTTTCCAGAAGGCACCAGGGTGAATTCTAATCTCATCCTGACCCCTTCAAAGACACCCCCAGAACCACTGTGACATCAGGTACCACTTGGACCAACCAAGTGGACATGGGAAATGAACCGTTGTCCCTCTCCTGCTGCATAGCTGGTAAATGTTCTCTGGGTGAGACTGGGGTGCTCACGGGACTCCCCTTATTCCTTCTCTCCTGTCTCACAGGAACCATCACCCTCCCTTGCCTGACATGTTGCTGCGTATTTTGTCTACTGAAGGTAACCCCAGATGTGGTTTCAAAATCTTGGGCAGAAGCAATATATCCTTAAATCTGTTTTTGATGTGATCAGATGTGTTCATATTTTGATTTACAATTTGTGCCTTTTGATGAACAAATAGGCTTTCAGGGGAAAGATTTCATTTTTTTTTTTTTACACTCAGCCCACCAAAATTTCTTTCTACACATTACATGAAGTGGATTTTTAATCTGGCACGTAGGGTTTGCATCTGATTCGGCTATCTAAACTTCTGTTAATTGTGCCTCAGTCCTGCCTCATGACTCAGGCAAGTTGCTTCTTTTCTGCGATCTCCAATGTCCTCAATAATAAGAAAGATACAAAAACGCTTCCTCCAACACACATACAGAACACTGCATCCATAAAATGATATATGAGTGTATCACTTCCTTTAGTGTTGTGCCAAGCATACAGCGATGCTTAAAACACTGTATTCTTCTTGGTTCTTCTGCCCATGGATGAGATATCTTCCGTAACAGGTCTGTTGCATCTGGCTTATGTTGCATCTGTTGATCCACTGTGTTTTCTGGTCTATCCCCAGAACACAGGCAGTCTATCCACCAGCCCATGGCAGGTGGATGTTGGCTGAGTCACGGCTAAGTGAGCACCTCTCCTCTGACTCTTGAATGAGTTCCACACTGTTTACAAAGGAGGCTTCCAGCCGTGTTCAGCTCCCTTGTCCCTCACCAGGTGAAGACAGTGCTCAGCATTTCATCCCATCCATGCCAGGAGGAAGCGCCCACCAAGAACCCTCTGCAAGCTGTGGTAGAATCCCACATGGGCGCCACTTCATCTCCCAGCTACTCCACTCCCCATCGAGCTCCCTGCTTGTGGCCTGGGAAAACAGTGGAGAGCAGCCTAAGTTCTTGGGACCCTGCACCCGCGTGGGAGACCCAAAAGAAGTTCCAGGCTCCTGGCTTCAGATTGGCTCAGTTCTGGACATTGAAATCATTTGGGCAGTAAACTAGTGGATGGAGGATCTTTGTCTCTCCTTCTCCCTGGCGATACGCCTTTCCAATAAAATAAACAAAAAAAAAATTTTTTTTTTAAAGAGCCCTTTGAGAAGCAGAGAGCACCCCTCACCTGACACAGAACATGTCAGACTCTTAACTACAAAATCCTCAGCCTCTACAGCAACCAGAAAGAGGTTTCTACTCACTGGAAATTACCCAAGTCACAGGTATGTTGTCAGGCAACACACACTTGGCCAGCACGCGTAGATAAATGACTGATAGCATCCCATACACAATTTTTGGAGAAACCAGGAAAGGCCCAAGTTATTTTAAAAAATTTCCAAAGTGCACAACAATACAATTGCCTGCCTCGGAATATTACTACGTTCCATGTACCATCTAGGGTAATGGAGTTGAACCAATACCCACTTGACCCACACAATCCTGGTGGGTTTTAATGCCCAAAAAGGTTGCCAGTTTTGGCCACAGCTTTGCGGGGTGCTGAGAAGTAGCAGATGTGTCTTTTACAGAGAGCCCTGTGTCTTTATAATAACTGGGGCAAAGGAAAGTCATAAAAGAAACACGGTGGCTCAAAGATTCCCCCTCGGTTCCTTAAGGGACAGGTGTATTGGAGTGTCTGAGGTCTGGCCGCCGTGTCTAAACCAGTCAACTCCCCAAAAGGAGTAGCTTAGAAATGATGAAGAACATGGAAATGAAGACTGGAGAATGATGAATGGCTCTGACTTTGCTGGATATCAGCTAAGCAGTAAAAAACTGCAATCCTGCCAGTCTCTCCACTGCCGCCGACACAGAGAAAAGATGCTTACACAAACAGGGAAGGGAAGGACAACACCCGCCAACTCCTCGGGCCGGGATTGGCTGCAGCGCGCGTCGTTAATTTTCCCTGGGAGTGATGGAGAGTGTCATTAGGATGCATTAGGCAGCGTCTCGCAGGGGATGGGAGTGCAGGGGAAGGAGGTTCTCTCCCCCTCTGCGATTGCATAATCGATGCAGATGGTCCAGACGCACTCACAGAATCTCCTCACCCCATTAGCACCGGACAGACGGCCGGCTTGCCCGCTGCTGCCCTTCACCTGCTTCCTCTGTTCGTTCCTCCCTGTTTGTTTCAGAGGAGAAAGTCCTGGACTCCACAGAAAGACGGACATATCAGACGCCTGCCTGAGGGGAGAGAACCCTAGCAGAGCCCCTTCATTTACTTATTTGGTCAACAAATTAGGTTGAAGTTAGATGGCCTCTCACACATTCTCCCTTTCCATCCTGCCTCACTCTTCAGCCTTCCCTGAGCCTCCTCCTGCTCTCCCCTGCCTCTGCCATATCCCCATCTCATTTTCTGTCCCTTTCTATGAGGTCACCCCCAGTGAATGAAGGACACAAAGCTGTGAAGAGGTCAGACATTAGCACTGCTATAACTGCGCTGCTGCTGAAACTGGGCAAAGCCATCCATCACTGGCTCCACTACTCCATTAGGCCTCACATGAAATATGCCCTGCTCTGAATCGCATAGCCATACGTCTCCCGGTCTCGACACCTTCCTGTTGTGTGAAGATCAATGCCGCTCGGTCATGCATCATGTGTCATCCAGTAGCCCTCACTCTAATAACCGTGTCTATTCTCTAGTCTGCAGTATAAATTATGGCGCTGGGAAAGTACTATATTATTCAGCAACCTTGGTCACTAATGGATTATTGGGTTTATTGGTTGATAATGTGAGCTCTCTCTCTCTTTCCCTTTCTCTCTCTCTCTCTCTTTCTCCCTATTTCCCCCTTTCTGTATTTCTGGCTGAACCCCACTGGTATGCATTTATCCCTCTCTATTTTTATTTTATTTGGTTCAGGTTTGAGTGATGGCAGCTTTAAGCTTCTGTCAGCCTACTCCCATATCAAGTCCCTAAAATGATGAGGCTCTAAAATAAGCCCAATTAGAAAGAATTTCCTGCAGTCACCTATTAGATCATGGACCAAGGCCATTGGCAGTGGTTTAGCCTTCTCTTTCCTGGGATTTCTATTAAGGGACGTGATGATGGAAGGACCTTTTTGGAGAACCTGGGGCAGGATGGGTATGCAGAATTCCTCATGTCCCCTGAGACCCCCATCTCACAGAATCCCCTCCATGAACCTGCCTCATCTGTTGATCAACTCCCTGGATGACGTCTGGCCAAGGTCACCAGCTGGCAATGATCTCTACTGGACCACTACCCCTTGGTGTTTCATCTCTGTAAAATGGGTCACAGAGACAGAACACAAGTAAACAGAGATCAGCAAAAAGTCATTCTAGTAAAGGCCTCTGAAAGTAAAAGGCTAAATTGTGAGTTATAGGAGTTAAAGGCAAAGAGAGGACTTGTAATTATCCGTTCTTTTTTTTTAAGTGTTAAAATTTTATATTAACATGACAGTCTTGGATGAACATCTTGCCTGGTGTGTAAGACCCCAGGTTGGGTTAACAGTATCTCAGACTGGGGTGCCCGGAGCCACGTCTCAGCTCTAAGTCCAAAGCCAGCAGCTTGCTTTTGGGTACCACAGCAGGTGACAGCAAAAGTAGTTGGGTCCACGCCACCCATATGGGAGATCTGGGTGGCTTAGCATCTTGTCTTCAGCTAGTTTAGTGCAACCCCCAGCCATCAAAGGCGTGAACTCACAAACGGGAGCTAGCTCTTTGTCACTCCAAAAAATACCTTAGCAACGAATTTAAAGAAATTCAGGTTTAATTTGAGAGCTCTCCAAAGGTGTGTTGCTGTTTCCTGAGACAGCATCTGATCATCAGGGACGAAGCAAAGATGGATTGTGTGGCAAGTATAGGATAACTCCAGCATCCGAGAGCAATCAGACAAAATGCCACTATAAATCTTACCCCATCTTCAGGCTCCATGTGTTTATGATAATACAGCAAATGATATTTTTGAGATATGTTGGTAAAAGCAAAACAAGTTTAGATAATAAAAACGTTTTTTATTATTCTCCTTTTATAAGCACCCAATGCCAAGGTCATTTTAGCCTGCCAAACAATCTCCTGGTATGTTCGTCCTGGGTTTGTGTATCTTGCCTGGCTTATTCTGAGTCTATCCAATCAACTTTGTAACTTGTTTTTACCAGGCACAAGAGGTCCATGAGTGGAATTTTAAATCTGTCTTAATGCTTTCTTCCCACTTTATCTCCTAAATATCAGAACCAAAGAGCCCAGGATGAGGAAGCCACTTTGAAACAGACCTTGCAGTGTTGGGGCACACAGGGCCCAACAGCCTCCTGGGAGGGGAAAGGGAACTGGGAGGCCATGAGCTCTTGTAGTCATGTGCCATTTTATAGCTTCTCCTTTGCTTGTCTGAGAATAAACTCCGATACAGCCTATCCTTGAAGGCTATGCTGAGACCTGGGGTAAGCCAGAAAGAGCCCGGCTTTGCCCTAGTGGCTTTGCCTCCTGATAAAGGTCATGGCCCAGGTGCAGTCAGCACCTGTTTCCGTGGCCATGCCCTTGAGGCGTGGCACCCAGGCCACCCTGATTTCTCTCTTGTCACACCTAATCAGTCCTGAGTTTGCTAGTGCAGAAAATAGCTCTCTTGCCCCAGAAAGCACGGGGGAAATGCTGTCTTCCTATCCAGGCACTGACATTCAGTGACCACCTTGGGAGGGGGCCTGGGATCAAGAGGTCAGCCTGCGCCTGCTGCACTGGCGCAGAGATGCTAACGCCCTGTGGACTGGCTCCCTGCTGACTCTGCCTCCTCCCCCCCCCCCCCCCCCCCCCCCCCCCCGCCTGGCAGTGAGTTGTTGTTTGTTTAAACCTGGCAGTGATGTGTTTACCTAATTGGAAGATGTCAGGGTTCCCCAATCTGTGGTTGGGATTTCCTGATGAGTCACACATCTCCCCGCCCCCCGCTGATGGAAGCACCTGGGCCTTCAGCGGGGCTGAAAGAGGCTTTGCAATGACCCAGCAACCCCATTCATGCATCCCAGAGGAGGGGCTGTTATCCTAAAGACCCTCAGTGTCTCAGCTTCCCCTCCCATCAAAGACAGGATCACAGCTCCACCCAATTCCCTTTCCTGCCCTCCCACAAGAACCAAACATGTCACATGGCTTATGCTTCTTGGAGGTAACACACAGTGTCCGTGGAAACTGCCTCCCAGTGGGGAGCGTGTCTGTTTACATATGTGATGCCCACCCCCTGTGGACATGCTGGCTGCCCTGTGGCCTGGCTAAGGTTTCAGGAGAATGTCACAAGCCATGGCTTCCACCCTCTGCCAAGGAAACAGATTTGCAGCCTGCTCAGAGGACAAATCCTTTAGCAGAGGTAAGTCCTGGCATGGATTCTTGCATAAAAAGATTGGCTCTAAATCAGGGCCTGGGCAATTAAAGCAAAAGCAACCTGGTGATAAACTTTGGAAGGCTGGGCAAAATGAAGGTTCCCTCAGCATTCTTTCTCATTCTGCCCTAGAAGGAAGCCAGTAGATGAAATCAGGTTCAAGTTAAGCTAAGAGTAGAGGAGGAATTCATGATCAAATGTCCCTGGACCACTTAGGGACCTGGCATCGGCAGGTTTGTTGGTGGAGTTCAGTCAGTGCCCAATGCTGGGTATAAGGTAGTCTGTAAGCCAAAGTCATTCCTGCACGTCCAAGTTCACTTCTGTACTATTCACAACAGCCAGGATGTCAGATCAACTGAAATGCCCATCAGCAAACGAAAAGATCAGGAACGCAAGGGATAGAGACTACTTTTAAAATTCGTGGAAAAAATGGGATTAAAAGGTAGGTTTATTTTGATGGAAAAAAACATTAGAAATCTATGCATGGGGCCCAGCGTGATGCCCTAGTGGCTAAAGTCCTTGCCTTGAAAGCGCTGGGATCCCATATGGGCACCTGTCGTAATCCTGGCAGCCCTGCTTCCCATCCAGCTCACTCCTTGTGGCCTGGGACAGCAGCCGAGGATGGCCCTGCACCTTTTGGGAGGCCCAGAAGATGCAGCTGGCTCCTGGCTTCAGATTGGCTCAGCTCCAGCCGTTGTGGCCACTTGGGGAATGAATTATGAGATGGAAGATCTTTCTCTTTGTCTCTCTTCCTCTCTGTATATCTGCCTTTCCCATTAAAAAAAAAAAAGAAACAAGGCATGGCTTTTTCCACAAGATGGCATTTTACATGAACATTTTGAAGATCCCAGGTATATCCCGTGGGACGTTGTTCAGCTGTGGAAAAGGAAACCTCTGTATCGTCATGGACAACAACGTGGATGGGAAGGCAGTATGCTAACTGGAATAAGCCAAGGACGCAAAGACAAATACTGCAAGATCTTGCTCGTATCCAAAGTGGAGCAAATAAAATTGTGGAGCAAATCGAAGCTGCTGGAGGAATAGTGGTATCCAGAGATTAGGGACAATCAAGGGCAGTGGATGAGAGAATGGTGCTCCAGTGTGATGCTTAGTCAGAGACAAGGAATTCATTTCGGCGTTCGTTAGAACAGCAGGACAAGTGTGGTTAGCAAGAACGCATCTCGAAATATCAAAAAAAAAAAAAAAAAAGGATTTTGAATGCACTCCCCATAAAGAAATGATAGAAGTTTAGGGTGATAAATATGCTAATTGACCTGATTGGATCATTATATAATGCACACGCAAATTGAAGCTTCCTATTGCACCCCATAAATATGTGTAATTACTATGAGTCAGTCAAATAGATGTGTGTCTATATAAATAGGTGGCTATAAATATATGAAAGTGGAAAAAAAGAACAATAAAAAAGATGCTAGCAGGCAGTCAGGGTTCTGCAAAGCCCTCTGGGAAGCCCTTAGTCATCTCTGCTTCACCCCACAGGAGCCTGTGCTGGTGTAACCAGGGTCTGAACCACGGCTGAGCCGGGGAGGCCTCCACGGCCCTGCACGCCCGGGCGCTCTTTCACTGTCCTGTATTGTGTCCCATCAGGTTCACCGACGAACCAGGGACCACCAGTTGTGCCAGTCCAACACGTCAGACACGCACACACACACATATACACACACATACACACACATACACACACAGATCTACCCTGGGAGGACACAAAAGCTGTCTCAGGGGAGCCAGGGTTTGACCAGAGACTGTGGCTTTATACATGTGCTGGCTGCTGCACAGGAATGCCACTGGCTGACTTCATCAGGAGCACACACCCCGCCCCCTCCCAAGTCGGAAGCACATCCCAGCTTGAGAAGACAAAGCCCTCCTGCAGGGAGGAGGGAGGAAGGGAGCCACTCAACTTCAGCCTGTCCCATTGTGCTGCCTGCCTTGACACTGCGGCCCGTGCTGCCCCACCTTAGCCCAGGACACAGTGTGCCTGGTACACGGGAGGTACTGCCCAACAACACAGCAGAGGCCAAGCCCCAGTACTGCTCCTCCCACTCCCATCCACAGTGAGGGCAGTGTCTTTCATCAGCAAGCCTTGGGCAAATAGTACCGTATACAGACAGCACGCTGTATGCAGACCCCAAAGGCTCCTGACTTCGTTCTAGTTCACCGGCACTTGACTTGGAATCGGACGGACCTCTTGCTCTCTGTAAGCTATCACACCTTCGAGTAAGTTCAGTGACATTTCTGCCCCGTGGATTGAGCCGCAAATAAAAATGAGTCTGGTGCTGGAATAGACACACAAACAGCATCGGGTGTTCACCTGCCGAACTCTGTGATCCCTTTGGCAAGGCAACTCCAACACCCAGCACAAATAAGTCCACAGTATGAAATAGTGTAGGGAGATCCCAAACCTAGATTATTCAAACACACACACACCTGTTCCAGGGCTAGTGTTGTGAGTTAAGCCTCTACCTGAAACTCTAATATCCCATGTGAACACTGGTTCAAGTCCTAGCTGTGCCACTTGGATCCAGCCTCCTGCTGATGTGCTTAAGAAAGCAGCAGCAGATGGCTCAAAAACTGGGAATCCTACCGGCCACGCAGGAGCCTCAAAAGGAAATCTAAGCTCCTGGCTTTGGCCTGGTCCAGCCCTGTCACTGTAGTCATTTGGGAAGTAGACCCGTGGATGGAAGATTCTCTTCTCATCCTTTCAAATAAATAAGTTTAAAAAAATGCTCCAGAAAGTTATGTATGATAATAAAGACAGATATTGCAAGAAAACTATTCCTGCAACCAGGTTATAAAAGGAACCAGAAATCTGAACTTGAACTATGATCATTTCTGAATGACACATGCTTTACAACCATGAGCCTCCTCTTGTCAACCATTCCAGGCCTGCAAATTGAGACAGAATCCTGAAATTCCGGAGTGCCTGGGTTTCTGGAAGCTTCGAAACAGCTGGATTGAATTCTGGTCCTGAAGCCCGTAAGGAGGGCAGCTGTTGTCCCAAGTGAAAACTTTGGAGATGTTCTGTTTCCACAATAAGTGGGACAACAATATCAGTTCTTGGTGAAGCCCTAACTGTCAGATCCACTGCTGCTACTGTGATAATAACAGTGCTACAATAACAAGAATATCATCATTCCCGGGACCCTTACTAGCAATATGACACTGTCTCAAATGATAAAAACCAAAAAGAAGGGGCAGTAGGGACTTTTAAAGAAACAGAACAGAACCTAGAATACAACCTCTGAGTTTAGGCTTGTCCCACGTCATCCTAATCTCTTGGAAATAAATTTCAGCTTTGAAGGGAATGTTAATAAAAAGAACGGCAATTTCGAAATTCACATAAATCAGATTAAAAATGCAAAAAAAAAAAAGACATGGAAATACAGAGGATCTCCCCTCACCGACGCTGCCAAAAATGCTATTATGTATTCACCCAACTGGAGTTCCTTGTAACGAGCTGCCTCAGAGCATATGGCTACCTTGGGCGTCCTTTCATTCTCCCAGAGTGTGTCTACAGGCCCATGTCGGCAAACTCCATCTGTAGCTCTGTCAATGGAAGCAATTTCCATCAGGAACTATCAGCAGGCATCCGGGAAAGACCTTTCCAATTTACCAAGATCGAAGGAAGTCACCGCAGGGTTTCCCTCCCCTGCCTCTCCCCTGGTCCCCAACTCCAGCCAAGAAATATCTTGTTCTCTTTCCCAGAGATTACCTTCATCCCTGGCCCCTGCTGCTCCGGGGGAGTCCCTGGACGGGCCAGGCACCTGCTACTGCACAGAAGGCACAAGCTGTATTCAGGTCACCAAGCCACTTGGTCTGCCTATCAAGCAGGACTAGAGGGAGGAACAGGTAGAAACGGACCTCCCCCTTCTCCAGAGAGAGCAAGGAGAGAGAGCTCTGAGAGCACCACTGTTGCCCCGGTGTCGGTCTAACCTCTTTTTCTGCACACACAGCACCTACCAGAGAGGCATTGCAGGTTGGATTTCACACAGAGGAGGGCAGCACAGGGCAGGACCAGGCTTGTGGGTGCGAGGGGAGGCTGTGCCCGCAGTTGGATGTGGGCAAGAAAAGCAAAACGTTTTTCCCTGCAAAGCCCCTTCTCCCTGTCTCCCAGTGTGACCACTCTAGCTCAGTTGCAGGTCAAATGGTGGCCCTGACTTTCACCCTACTTCTTCTAATGTTTGTACTAAGCAACCATCAGGTCAACCCATAATTTAGCATTCAATTGTTGAATATGCGCTACTTTTATAGCATAGGCTGGGTGTGGAACTGCCCCGCTCTCTGTTCCCCTCAGTCTCCCTGCACCAAAGCAATGGTAGACACTAAACCGACAGGAAATTGACTTTTCTGGGCATGATCTGTGTGGATACACTTACGTCAATTTACATGACATATTTATTCGTAAATGTACCTGCATGCAGAATCATAGAAAGGATCTGCTTAAGACTTTAGTTAACCATGTCAGCACCCAGAGCTCCCCATGCACCTGAGAAGAAGGTTATGGGAAAACTCTCACTGTGTGGAAAAATCCCATGAATAATCCAGGTCCCACTGGGATGGTGTTGGCAAAGAAATTCTCATTGATTTAAAGACCTCCAATCAATTATTTTTGGACGTCACAGCACCTACAAGTTTGCATAAGCCAACTGCAATTCCCCTTTCGTCGGATACAATGAAAGAAGGAAATATTGAAAGAGTGGAATGTTGCAAGCTTTGCTAATGGACAAATACGGAGTTTTGAGACAATGATATTTAGTCAGGGGCAGTATGTCTCTATATATGCACATCCATATATGCCTCCCAGCAGAGGGCAGCAAGGGTTTAAGCCCCTACCAACTTGTCCAGATGCCTGCCCATAAGTGTTGGCCAGGAACTGGGTAGAAGGCAAGAGGAATGCAGGCCAGATCGCTTGTCTAATGCTGAAGTATCTTCAACATTCCCCACGTATCCCCCACAGTCCACCAGAAGTTGCTGGAATAACTCTTCCTATTCTTCAACAAAACATGTTTTATTCTTAACCTCCCACTGGACAAAAAGAGCCATACACTGAAAAACTGACTCGCTACTCCCCTAAGCCATAGTATATCCGATGCTTTTCCCCTGCCCAACTCCCATTTGTTTTTGGAAAGCAACAATGAAACCACTATCAAAGTGGAACCCACTAATACAGCGAGTTTCCCATCCCCCTGCCTATGCTGACAACAAAATCGGAAACATAAATGCCTTTGTATTTGTCCCAATCTCATCCTAGCCTTGAAAACCCAGGCCTCTAGTTGGGCAGCCTCAGTGTCTGCCATCCCCACATCTGCCCACGCTTCTCCCTTCTTCATCCAGGGTGCACTCACTCCTGCTCACGTCTCACTGTGGCTGGTGAATGAGTCCATTCCCTCAAGGATAAAATCCACACCCAGTCCTTCTCTTTCATTCCGAAGCACCTGATTTTCTGTAACAGATCTGCAAAGCAAAGCCCTGCGAAAACATTGATTGAACAAGTGAACGAATACATAACTTGTAATTATGCTGAATCAAAACAAGGTTTCATTTGCAATATAGAACAACATGTGTTCTGTCCACGCACTTGCACTTGACAGCCCAGTAAGAGTACACTTGACCCAGATGTGCATGGAAAAATCCACCACGGAGAGCCCAAGAACAAAGTGTCACATTCCAAGCTCTCCTTTATCTGCAGCCTCCTGTGCTTCCTGAAATTACTTTTTGCCACAATGATATAGGGCTCACACTGCTCAATGGGATACGCCATCCATCTTTGGGATCCCACAGCCACAGAAAGATGGGACGGAAGTTGAAAAAAAAAAAAACACTGCGAAGCACATTTCACCATTGGTTTGACTCCCCAGCCAAGGCCCCTTGGTTCCCCTGCAGAACTGCCGCCCCCACCTCCCACCTCAACTAAGACATTTCTCTTGTTCTGGCTGATAACGAAGATAATTGTTTCATCCACTTTGTCAAAGCCGAAATGAAAAGAGGGCAGAGCAAAATGATGCCATCGTAAATCACAGGGCCACGACAGCCAAAGAGGGACAAGATAGCGACTTCATTAAGGGTTATGTATTGTGCCATTAAGTTGGCAGGGGGTCACCTTCTGTGTCACACCCAGCCTCTGTGATGCATTGCCAGCTCTTCTTTCCAATAAAATTAAACAGAGATGTAAAACTGATTAGGGCCATGTTTGCTGCAGCCCATGGCTAGGGGAACGGTGCAGGGAGTAATTGATAGAAAATGGCGGCTGATGCACCGTAGCAGCAATTCCTCTTGCTGATGATTTCACTGTTGACCTTGCCCATTGAAACCAGCCCAGCTGCCTCAGCTGGAGGGACACTTCCTTTCCCATCACCCTGTGATCCCATGGCAACCTCTATTCTTGTGTGACCACTGGCCCTCAGCAAACAACACACATGTCAGAGCCTGGAGTGAGAAGCTGGTTTGCCGGAACTTGCACTTGCAGACCCTTCATCCTACTGGTAGCATCCGTGTGCGTTCCCTGAGTCCTCCCAAACAGTGGCTGGGAACAAGTCTAAGCTTTGCTAGCTTCTAGACCCTGCCACGCTGAACAGCAGGTTATTGACCTGCTTGGCTTGAGTCTGACCCACAGCAGCAGGACCTGTGTGTATCCCCCACCACTGCCGAGCGAGGGATGCTGCTGCTGTATAGCTAGGACGGCTGACCATGTTCTCATGAGGACAAATAATAGGTTCCAGTGTTTTGAAAGTTCAGCAGTTTGAGCAATCGCTGCCTACTGGCACTCAATGAATACGCATCAGGAGTCTATTAGGTGACAAGCATTGAGGATAGTCATGCTCTGACTTCAGGGCCTCCCTGGTGCGTCTCCTTCCTTCCATTGCCAGCGTGATGAGAGGACACATGTGCTGTATGTTGACTGTGTGTCACACCTGAACTGTGCGCACTGCCATCCATGAGCTCATCTAATCTTCATGACCACAGGAGAGCAATGGCTATTTCTGGCACTCTTTCACAGATACAGAAACAAGGAAAGCAGAGGATTTGTACTTTGGGATAGCTGGGAGTAAACCAGTGGAGCCAGTACTGCAGATGTCACGAACTGAAGCCACGAATGAAACCTGAAGAAAGTTGTTTCATTAACCTTTTCTGTTGTTGTCTTAATTCCTATGCTGATCAAGTTATTGATGTATTTTACTAATATCTTTTATCCTGCCTTCAAGAAGGAAGCCTGTGTATTTTTAAAGTTTAATTTTTTTAGAAGCATATATATCCTTGAAAGGCAAAGTTACAAAGAGAGGTGAACACACAGAGAGAACGAGACAGAGAAAGGAAGAGGAAAAAGACAGACAGAGAGAGAGAGAGATGAATATTCCATCTACTGGTTCATTCTCCATATGGCTGTCACTGGACCGGGCCAAAGCCAGGAGCTCCACCTGGGTCTCCCGTATGGATGGCAAGGGCCCAAATACTTGGAGCATATTCCCCCTGCTTTCCGAGGAAGGTTGGCAGGAAGCTGGACTAGAAGTGAAGCAGCTGGGTCTTGAAGTGATGCTCTGCTATGGGATGTCAGGATTGCAGACAATGCCTTAACCCCATGTGCCACCACAGCAAACACATGAAAACTAAAAACAATCTTAATGGACCCACAATAACTCTATGTATTTATGGAATAGCATGTGACATTTCAGCCCATGTGTGTGGGGTAACAGTCATATCTGTCACCCCAAATGCTTGTCATTTCTTTGTGTTAGGAATCGTCAAAATTCTTTCTGTTAGCTATCTTAGTGTTCTATTAATTGTCCAGCACAGTTGTCCTACTGTGCTGCAGAACGCTAGGGGCCATTTCTCCTATTCAACCACACCCTGGATGGTCCCGTAAAGGAGTGAGTCATTGTCCACTGAAATTTTATGCCAGAATTCTGTAATTTCCCAGGAGTTAGGACAGAAACCAAAAAGAACATCACGTACGGAGTACACTGTCTGACATTTCTGTTTTCATGGTGTGTGTATAGAAAAATGGGTACTGCTTAAGCATCACGCAATGGGCATCTTGGCTGCTGTTGATGCCATAATCGTGGTCAGTGGCGCTGGGGAACAAAATCTGGCAGGCAGGGCAAAGAGTTCTTGTCGTGGTTCTGGGCAGGGAACTGTGTGACTGGCTCTGCCTGCATGTTCTGAGTTTCACAGAAGAGGGACAGACGGCGTTTATGACTTGAAAATTTTGCTACTTCAGTGTGCAGCAAAGAACAGCTGTTGAGCACACATAGCAATGTGACCTTCTCTGTCGAGTGACCTGAGGAAGGGAGCAGACCTCTTCTTCGGCTCTCTTACAGGAAATCTGAACTTTGATCTGCATGTCTGTCTATGCGTTTCTTTGTTCGACCACCCGCCTCTGGGAATGGCAGCCGCTCGGTGTGGGAAGACTGCAAATGACAAATAACGGTCCCTTGGCCTCAAAGAGTGATTAGACCAGACACAGTCTAAATTAAACCAGACTGTTCCAGCCACCACAGTGCCCTGTGACCCTGTACCCCGGGAGAGAGGTGAAGGCTTTGTGTAAATGAACATGAGGATCATACACTCTTCGCATCTGATGACTCACTTCATGTGGAATGAGAGGCCTCCAGCCATCCGGCTAGAAGCAACAGCAGAAAAGCAAATACTCAGTGGAACCATATGCCTGGGTCTCCTGCTGGCCCGCACCCACTGAACTCCCACCATCCCGCCTCCCCAGGCCCCTGTGCAGGCCAGCTCAACCCGACTCTCTGCTGTGAATGCCCTAATGATGGCATCAGACAACACTTGACAGTGGCTGAGAGATGCCCTGAGTCTGAAATGCATCCCCTCCCACCCAGGGAGATGACGAAGGACAGCTCTTCTTCATGTCAACTTCAAGGCTGGCGAGCATGTTCATTGGCTCAGCTCGCGTCCATGACGTGCAGACTGCCCAGAGGCAGGTAAACATTACAGCAATGAACTTAACTTCCTGGAAAGGCAAGGAGACAACAGGGATTTTTCTCTCCACCTGCTGGCTCTCTCCCCAGATGCTTTCACCATCCCAAGCTGGTTTAGGCCAGAGCCCAGAGCTCATAGTTCCGTCTAGGTCTCCCCAAACACGGGTGAGTGACAGGAAGCCTGATACTTGAGCCACCACCTGCTCGCTGCTCTCCAGGGTGCTCAGGAGCTGGAATCTGGAAGGAGCAGAGCCCAGGACTCAAACCTGGGTATTCTAAGAGATGTGGGCATCCCCACAAGCATCTTAACCACCACACTGAATGTCCACCCCACAGGAGGAAAGCCAGGCTTGGAGATGTGCCTGTCCTTACCTAGTGCTGAGGTCAATCAGCTGGCGTGGAGGCATGAGGCACTTCCCAAGTGATCATCACCCTGCTCTAACAGCCCCGTGCCTGTATACTTACATCCCATCAGCTGCCCTGGCCTACTCAGGCCTGCTTCCCATGAAGTTGTTGGGGGAGCAGGCAAGCCCCTCTGCCCCTGGCCTGAACCACACTGTCACCTCTCAGGTTCCAAGAACTCCCCTCCCTTCTGGCAGCCCAGCCCTGCAGGGCTCACCTGAGGCTATAAGCATAAGGCAACTCTGGAGAAGTACAGCCAGCAGCTGCTGCAGAGATCTGTGTCCTGCAATGTTCCTTAGGGGAAACAGGACTGGTGGGTGACAGTCCTGGAGCGGATCTGCATTAAAGAACCACCACACCGCTCTTGAACCTGCCTCTGCAGAACCCCCACACAGGGACTCGGCCCATGACCTTTGTCTCTCAGTATGGATGATCAGACGGAGGAGACAAGCCTCTCTCTCCACCCAGGCTGCATCTCTATTTTCATGCCACTCACACTACGTGGACAAAGAATGGCCATGTTCAGATGCAAATACCAGCAACTGGAGAGCATTTAGCCAGACAGATGGAAGCGAACCATGCCTTAAAAGCAAACCAAACCTTTATTACTTAGTCAACAAACCTCCACAGTAACTGGTCACGAGGCGTGAGGCTAGAAAAACACAGAAACAAAACAAGATGATTCTCCAGTCCTTCGAGAGAACGATTCTGTTTCCCGGGACCATCTGGGGAGCATGGCTGTCCTGGAGTTGTGGGCAACTACCCTGCCCTCAACCAGAACTGTCCCTAGGCCCTGCCTCTACATCCTTGGAGCCAGGCTGGCAGCAAATCCTCAAACACTGCTCAAAGGAACCTGCTCCTGCCACGTGATTGAATCTGGCCACGAGGGGTGGCCATCCCTAGCTGTGTCATCTCCTCTCTCCAACCCACAGAATCTTGGGCTACCCTTGGGTTTCCAGATTAAATTCTAGGTTGCCCTGGGACCCTTTGGAGATACATCAACCTCTCCCTTAGACTTCAAACTTCCCCTCTGCCATGCCCCTAGCCAGCTGAGGGATAGTGCCACACTCAGGTTAATAGTGCCACACTCCAGTATCCCTGGAGCCAGGGCTCCTGCTGGTAAGGAGAGGTTGACTGTCGTGCTCTGCAGCGATGCTATTGCAAGAGGTGATGGTTTGCTGTGACCAAACATGCGAGCATGCTCAGAGTTCATCATCCATCCCCAGGACTCTGCTGAGGCATCCCTTATTTCCATTAAAGCAAACCACAGAGCCAAGCCTATTCGTCTTCCATGCCCAAGGTACAAAGCATGCCTTGCTTATTCTTTTTCTTATTATTTATTTTATTTGCATTTGAAAGGCAGTGTTGCTTACAGAAAGGGGGAGGGTTGAGACAGAGAGCTCTCCTATCTGCTGATTCATTCCCCAAATGGCTGCAACCACCAGAACTGAGCCAATCCAAAAGCAGAAGCTTCTTCCTGGTCTCCCACTTGGGTGCAGGGACCCAAGCACTTGGGGCCAGCCCTCACTGCTTTTCCAGGCTCATTTGCAGAGAGATGGATCGGAAGTAGGACAGCTGAGACTCAAACTAGCATCCATATGGAACGCTGGCGCTGCAGGCAGAGTCTCAGCCCACCATGCCACCATACGAGGCCCATGCTGCAGGTATACACCAGACATTCACTCCATGCCCACGGTGAGCCAGCCGCTCATAAATCAAGGTTTGTGGAAACGCTCCCCTCTTCCCCTGGGGGCTGCCACCCCAGGTCAGACACACCTGGCTCCAACCCTGGCTCCTTGCCTGTGTCACCATCGAGGTGGCTGACACCCAGCCTTCGTTTCTTGCCTGTAAACGTAAAGCTCTGAAGATGGATGAGGGTGCTGCGGAAAGTACAAAGTGCACAACCGACTCACGGAGCAAGGTCCAAAACCAGCAACCCGAGCGAGTTATTCAGTTGGGCTCCTCATCATCCCCCCACAGCAGCTGCCTGGTCTCTCTGACTCCAATAGCTTGCCTTCCACTCCCCCCTCTGCTGGAAGCAGACAACCCTTCTTCTCTCCATTCTTTGGTTTTTAGATTTACGTATTTATGTATTTGTATTTATTTAGTATTTAAAAACAGAGTGACAGAGAGAGGAGAGACACAGAGAGAGATGTTCTCCAACTTCGTTTCGTTTTTCCACAGACCACAACGCCTGGGGCATTGGCTGAACTTCAAGCCAGAAGTCCGGAACTCCAGCTGCTTCTCCAGCTGCTTCTCCAGCTGCTTCTCCTGCTGCTTCTCCTGCTGCATGAGCATGGAGCTGGATAGGAAGTAGAGCGGCGAAGACTCGATCGAAGCAGTACTCCCACAGGGGATGCTAACACAGCAAGTGGCAGCTGCACCTGCTCTGCCGTACTTACTCATGCAAGAAGGCCCGATTCAAGTACCACCCTCCTCCAGGCAGCAGACACCAAATGAGGTTTGCAGAAACCCACTGCCGACCTCTGCTTCTCAGGTACAGTTCTTCATTGACGGTGTTCATTCATTCATTCAGCCAGTGTTTAGTAAATGAGCACGAGGCACCAGCGGCTGTTCTAGATCCTGATGTATCTATCAGTGGCATGCGGACAAACATTTTGGGAGGGGTGAGGCATTATTAATCTCACATTCTCCTGCCCCTACACGGTGAGAGAGCAGGATTCCCTGATGTGGGGAGTCGCCACACCAAGGGGCTCAACCAGGGCGTGTAACACGAGTTTCTCACAAAATAGGGAGCCAGAGAATCTGAGAACCACAGCTCTGGTCACGCATTCTGCATGAGAAGACATCCAAGGGCACCGAGTGTCTCATTTCCTGTGGACTTTGCAGTGTTCTTGCACATGGGCACTCTTCAAAACTGCATTTGGTTAGCCCAGCTAACCAAAGATGTGCGCTGCCTGTTCTGAGCTGTATGCTGTGTCATCCAGCCCTTTGTTCCACTTCGCTCCCTAGCGCCCATCTGTGACCCCAGGCACTCCCAGAGAGATGAAACAGAGCAAAGACAAGGGTATGTGGTAGAAGCTAGTCACACTTCTAAACTTACAAATTTGGCAAGCTGGCTAGCTGTTTTTCCTTCTCTCCATACACCTGATCTGTCTTTCCAATAACAATAAAAATTTTTTGAAGTAGGTCAGATTTTAGGGAGAGAAGGAGAAACAGAGAGAAAAATCTTTCATCCACTGGTTCACTCATTCAAATGATCGCAATGGTTGCACCTGAGCTGATCCAAAACCAGGAGCCAAGAGCCTCCTCTGGGTGTCCCACGTGGGTACAGAGTCCCAAGAATATGGGTCATCCTCTACTGCTTTCATGGACCATAAGCAAGGAGCTTGGTGGGAAGTGGAGCATCCCAGACACAAATTGACACCCATGTGGGGTCCCAGTGCCTGTAAGGTGAGGATTTAGCCATCCAGGCATCACACCAAGCCCTCCCTCCAGAAGGCTACAGTGTCCCTTGCCCAAGCCACATCACCAGCTGGCGGCACTGTCAGGATGACGGTGGGTGAAGGCAGAGAAGCAGGTGCCATCCGTGGAAACCAGCAGGTAGGTGCAAGTCATAACAGAAAAAGGTGTCATCTTTCAAAGAGCTCCAGTCCGCGTGTGCGCACGCGCCACATGCTCATTTCCGGTGAATCACAAGGGGCCGTGAGTTGGAGGGAAATTAACAAAACGAAAGGGAATGAATAAGGTAATATATGGCCATGAGTGGATGCAGGAAGAGGAACCCAGGCCTCCTCATGCAGCAGTTCAGCCCCCAGTTTGCATGAGGCACAGGGCGCTCGGCCTGTGCCATTTCTGAAGGTGAACCCTTGCCACCAGGCCCTCTGGCACTTCCCAGTCTCCAGGTCCATGCGCCACAAGAGGCTTCCGCCCTTGACGAGGTACCCCGCCTACAGGAGCCCCCGGCGGCAGACAAGTCAGACTGGAAGGACATTGCTGCTCGCTGGAAGACTCTCCCGAAATCTTGCACTGACACTGCCCGCCTCCCCAAGATCTAAGCCGGAGCGAGTGTGGAAACGAGGCTAGTCCAATGAACGGATGAATGAAGTGAAAGATGTTCTGGGAAGGAAATACGTCGACCAATTAGGAAGGCCAGGAATGTGAGATGGGAGTGGCCAGAAGGGCTGAGGAAGCCCTGAGCCCAACAAAACACCCAGCAGTCACCCTCACACCCCAAGACCCGAGGAACAGCTTTGGAGGCCTCGGACACAGACCTATTCCTATAGGTTGTACACGGTCCAGCAACAGAGGGACAACTCGCAGGTGGCTGCGGTGACCCCACCCGGTGGTCGCGAAGGCAGCACCGGCTATCACAGGAACCCGGGAAGAAATAACTCGGGGATCAATTTGGACGCAGTTTACAAGGCATCCACCCTCTCCTCCGGCCCAGGAACAAGCTCTCTTTTCATTGTGTCCTTGGGCTCTGGGAGCACTAAACTCTGGAAAGCCCAACCACCCCATGACCAGGGACATCCTCCGCCCATTCTCTTCCGGTTCTCAGCCTGCAGGTGGAGAGCTGGGACCTGTAGCTGCACCCCTCCTCGGAACCCCCTCCCCTGGAACCCCATTCCCCTGCTGGTCAGAGAGGCACCCCTGAGCAAGGAGGGACTGCTCTGTCCTGTCTTCACAGGGACGGGTTAATGTAAAGGCTCTCCGACACAGGCGTGTTTTGTCGGTTCCTTCTCTCTGCCCTTGGCATTTTCTTCCTGTACTCCAGGCCCGGCGCTGTCCTGTGGCCAGGCTCGCCTCTCATTTGTCAATGTTGTTATTGAATTTTCAAATGCCAGGAGTACACATAAATCAATGGCTTTCTTCTCCCTCCTGGCATATCCCTGCCACATGTGGTCATTCATTTTTTTAATAAGTCCTCCTCTCCTTTTGTCCATTTATAAAAATGCATCTTGTTTCCCCTCGCCACCACCCCCACACCCCAGCGCCTTCCATCACTCGGGGAGCCCAGTCATTTGTTGTCCCTGAGTGCTTATTCATCAACGTTTTCAAAAGCAAAATCACTCTTCGCCTCCTGCTCTTATTGTGCCATCAATCTTGACCGGGGATCAATAAACTTGGCTTTTGCAATTTCCAGTCCCCCCCCACCCCACCCCTTCTCTCATGCCTCCCCTCCCACCCAGACCATCGCCACCCCGACTCTTGCCTCCGGAGCGTTGAGTCTCTCCAAAGTGGAGTCTTTTTATTTACATTTTTTAACTGATCAGCAGCAGAGAGGCTGTCGGTGTCAAGCCAGCCAGAGGCTTTCATTCGCTCCCGAGGCGGCCATCACCACCTCGCATCGCTCATTGACCACGGTAACCTGGAGAAATTGATCCTCCACTCTTCCCTGCCCGAGGTCCTCCCGTGCACATCATAACCCAGGGTAACATGGGTGGGGAAAGCAGGGGCGAGAAGCAAAAACACAGCCCTGGGAAGTATATACCTGAAGCCGATGGCCAAGGTAGCAACTGAGTGACCCAGCCGCCCAAGAGCTGTTGCTGGAGGATGGGCACATGCGTGCAGGCATTTCTTTACTTTGTCTCATACATTCCAAGGGGGAATTCAATCGAAACGGACCATAGGGCTGAGACCCAGGAAGCAAGCCCGGTACAAAATGGGCAGATGCAGAAGGCCAGGCTGGCAAAGGAGCCTGCCAAGCACACAGGCACTGGTGAACCTCCCCCGTGTCTATAGCCAGGTCAAGTTCACAGGCTCCTTGCCTGCCCTGGTTACGCTTGCAGAGATGCAACAGTGCCCATGTTAGGAGCAGCCCCGGGAGTGCAAGAGGTGCTCAGGTCCCATGCCTTGCTCCAGGCAGAGGCTGCAACTTCACAGCCCAACATCAGACATTATTTCAAGCACATGTTCGCCCACCGTGGTCATTATTTTAGTCATCCGGCTGCCGTCCCAGGCAGGGTGCTGGCAAAGGGCCTATGCTCCCAACCCTTAGTTGCTTCTGCTCAATGAACAATCCTGGAAGCTCCTGGGAGCTGGCATGGGGGAAGGGTCTACTTGTACACTTGTGTTTGCAGGCCCTGCCTCGGGTGCTTTTGGATATATTGGGATGCAACCCCGTGTCTGCTCTTGCTTCAGCTGCCACACACAGACTGAGTGACGTGTTCAAGCAGTGACGTTTGAATGATGCTCTGACTCCATATCAGGCCTTCATGCTCCCACCACTCGCACGCGTCCTCAGGGCTGTCCGACGGCAGGGAAGACTCCCCATGGGACTCCAAGGGGCAGGGCCTGCTCCTGTTTCCTCAGCAGCCCCAGAGTCATCAAAAGTTTGGTAATAAATGAAGTTGAAGTCCAATGTCCAGGTCCCTTGTTTTGCAGAGATGGAGAGAAGGACCTCCGTGCATCTGGCACAGTACAAGGCACATGGGTCTTGATGCACACTGCCCTGTGCACGGCTCAGTTTCCAGGGCTCAAAACTGGGTAAGTCAGAATCTAGAGGGCCGGAGTCCTCCCCTGGGCCTGGAGCCACAGTCATTTCTTCTGCCATTGTTTTCCTATGCATGTTCCATGAAGACCGGCCCCCTAGAACACACAGCACCACAGTGAGCACGTCCCCTTGGGAACAGGTGGCCCCAACTCTGGGCCAATGGAGCCTGGATTATAGAAGGTTTGCCAAGGGGCACTTGGTAAATATATGGACACTTTGCAATCATCTCAACAGCCTTTCTGGAAGTGAGGTTCAATACTGGGCTTACAGCTTGGAGATTCAAAAGGGAGAATTAAAAATCACAATAAAAATGTAAAATAAAATAAGTAAAATTGTTTAATCCTAACCTCAAGATGTCAGCTTTTTGTGTTTTTTTTTTCTTGAATAATGGTGTTTTTTAATGATAACCCATTGGAGCCTGGTGGCTTAATTCATGCCTTGCATCTGCCAGGATCCCATATGGGCATTGGTTTGTGTCCCAGCTGCTCCACTTCCCATCCAGCTCCCTGCTTGTGGCCTGGGAAAGCAGTAGAGGACAGCCCCAAGGCTTGGGACCCTGTACCCACATGGGAGACTCAGATAAAGCTACGGGCTCCAGGCTTCGGATCAGTTCGGTTTTGACTGTTGCAGGAGTAAACCCGCAGGTAGAGGATCTCTCGCTCTGTCTCCCATCCCTCTGTAGATCTGATTTTTCAATAAACATAAATAAACATTTAAAAGAAACTTAAAAAAAATGATGGTACTGTCAAGCGTGAATGTTGCAACTGTCAAAAAGCCAGAGAGGAGTAACGTGCAGGCAGAAAGGCAATGGCTTGCTCACCTGCTACGTTAACACAGCCCCATCAGTGACTCCCGTGTGCTGACAAGTGATGCCCGCGCAGAGCACCCCGTCTCTGATTTGGTGACTGTGCCAAGCGCCCAGTTCAGCCATCGACTACACGCAGAGCTATTGTTGTTAAGCGCGCAGCTTCTGTACCTTGTATGAGACTTGAGTATGGCACCACTGGGTCCACCCTTCAGTTCTCCATTCACCAGACACAATGGCTCTTGCTTTTTTTTTGGACTGTGTCTATCTGAGATCCCAGGGGGAGTTCTTTAATTCATCCCTAAATCTCTGTGGTTAAACTGAGCCAGTGGCAAGAATGCTTGGTATGTTCTGGAGGGCCAAGTCCTCCAGAAATCGGACTCTGAGCTCTGGACATGGCGTGGGCAGCTTGTCCAGGCACCTGCTGAGTCCCTGGGAAAACCTCTAGCTGTAGCAAGTCCAAAAAAAAAAAAAAAAGGCATAGGCGGAGCCAAGGGAAGTACCGGAAATAAAGAACCGCACCTGGGAATTCTAGAAAAATCATCCCTGTGTTCCTTTCCCCCTGCAAGAGTGACATGGCAATAAATGCAGCTATCAACTCCAAAATGGCCAACCCTAACAAACAAGGAGTGGTGAAAAGTGCTGGCTCATCGTCTCCAGGCTCCACTAAACTAATCCTAAGAAAGGCATTGAGCAATCCACTGCCTGGCCTGAACGTGAGCCAAGCTGCCAGTCGGAACTTCTTCGGTCTGACCATCGGCGTTCTGCTGCTAGGCTAGAAGTTGAGTGACCGGTCACTTTGAGAAGCCGGCGCCCCTGCAAGGGGAAGAGGACCAAGTAAACCAAGGAGCTGAGGCCAGGCGTGCCTGCCCTAATCATGAATACTGACCCAGATCTCCCATGTATTGCGGTTTGACACTGAATTGATTAACTCATTGGAGGAGGCAAGATTTAGCATTCCTGCAGATGAGTGCTGAAGGGGCGGGCGGTTACCGCCCCAGCATCCCGCTCTGAAGGGCATGGCAGCTGCAGCCTTGCACTGGCCAAAGCTGCCCACGAGCCCACAATATTACGGCCGAGCAATACTAAACACTTCTTGGAACACATCCCTTGTCAGTTCTGCAGGCCCAGATTGCATGCAAAGGTCATTGGGTGCCTTATCAGCATAGACAAAATCCCCTGCCTGTAATGTATGTGTTTATTCTCAAATTAAATATATTAATGTATTATTTGTTCTTAAAATGTCACGGACTAGATAGTGAGCCTAGGCCTCCTGGCAGACCTTTGAAGCTTAAAGAGTAATGTAATAATAGTACATTAATCCATAGGCCATTCAGTCATCTCCCCGCGGAGGCCCCAGCCTCTGGCACCGGCTCCAGGATGTTGAATTTCACTGCACGGGGCGGAAGAGTCCATGTCATGAGCGGGGGGCAGGGAAGAACCTGAGGGCGAGAGACCCTACCGAAGCTCAGGGGAGACACAGCCTCTCTGTTAAGGAGATGGAGTCATCTCGACCGCGGACTTGAACCCAGACAATACTGGCCAACTGTGCCAGGGTTCACAAACAGTTTAGTGCATTCGGAGAGTGAGCATAAAAGCAACAGGACACTACTAGAGCTGGCCAAGATTGTATGCCCTGAGTGTGCAGCGTGAGTCTCCGGGCCCCAGGAGAAGGCATCATGTGCCTTAGAGCAGCGCAACTGGTTTTGACTCCACAGAGTCTGGGCACCCACACACAGGAAGCAGGGTAGAAGAGGAGCCTCTGGCAAGAAAATATGCCTGGGGTAGGTGTTAGTTCTGGCAGGTAAGGTGCCGTATTCCATATTGGAGTACCCGGGTTTGAGTCTCAATTTGGCCTAACAGCAACCTATGTAGGCACTGGGGCAGTAAATGAGTGGATGGGAGATTTCTCTCTCTCTCTCTCTCTCTGCTCTTTCTCAGACCAGTTGATCAATTTAAAAAGCACCAAGTCCACTCAAGTGTTATTGGAAGAATTTGGTCTCCATCCTCCTTGGCTCTGTCTTTAAATCTGTCTCGAGGGGCCCCAACCCTACCAGGCACTGAGGCTCTGCACCTCCACTTTTTGCCTAACCCCAGCCTGGTACCTCTCTCTACCTCCAGCCCTGACTTTGGACTGCCTGTCTGTGTTTCCTGAGTGCTCCAGGCTCAAGGTTCATGTGTGCTCTGACTCCAGGGCCTCAGTTGTTGGCCTTCTCCATTCGCTGTAGCTTAGGGTTACTGTACTTTGGATAACAGGTGCCTCCCCAAAGCCCATCTGTTGAAGGCTTGGTCTTCAGGATGCCCAACATCCTTAGGAGGTAGGGGAGCATGGTAGGTGTCCCTGAGGTGATATTGGTACACAAGCTGAGTTGGGCTTGCGGGGACCGGGGGGTTGGGGGGATGGAACAGGTAGTGCAATGGTTCAAGTGGCTAATCCTCCACTTCCTAGTGCTGCCATCCCATATAAGCACTGGCTCATGTTCTGACTGTTCTGCTTCCCGACCAGCTCCCTGCTTGTGGCCTGGGAAGACAGTAGAGGATGGGCCAAAGCCTTAGGACCCCGCACCCAGGTGGGAGATCCAGAAGAAGCTCTGGCTCCTGGCCTTGCATTGCTTCTCCCTCTGTCTCTCTCTGTGTATGTGTATAAATCTGTCTTTCCAATAAAGATAGATAAATGTTTACAAAAAATCAAAAGCCAAGTTGGGGACACACTTGTTCTCTTTCTGTCTGCTTCCTGGCTGTGTGGTCCTTCCTCTGCATGCAACCCCACCATGGCTACCCACTGCCGTCACTGCACTTGAACTTCCAAAACCACCAGCTAACTGTTGTCACGTTAGCTGCCTCGGCTATCTCCTTGTCATTAACCCAATGTCAGAGGGGACCCTGCAGAAACGACCTCTGAGAGGTGTGTGGGAGGTGTTTTCTTAGAGCTGTCGCAGTGAGGAAGTAGGGAAGGCAGGATGGGACAAAAGAAGCTGACCTGCACGGAAAGCTCAAATCGTCCTGGAGGTTGGAGGTGTTGGAAGGCCCCCCAAAGGTTGTCCCAAACCGAAGCAGGGGGTTCTGGCACTGCTGCGCCTGCACTGATCAGCCACCGGCCAACCCCTTGGAGCAGATACAACCTTAGGCAAACTTTGGACAGGACAGTTGTCAGAGACTAAACATCTGTGAGCTGTCAACAGCCAGTGATCTCCAGCAGCGGGCCATGGACACTGCAGTCCTGCAAAGGGGACCCTTCCTGGGAAAGCTCAATCTCATTGGCTCTCTCTGAAGGCGTTTTACTTGCAGTCTCACCAGCAGTTCCGGCCCTCTGCTGCCCTCTGGTGGCTTCTGTCACAACTACCCCCTCCCCCAGGAAGATTCCACCGCACCCTGTGGGGCCAGGGTTGGTCCATTTTGGCCAGTGTGTCAGGTATGTTCGTGATCGTCAAGCATTTTTTGCAAGAACATCCGAGCTTAGCAATAACTGGGAATGGTCACTGACAGAGAAGAAAGCCCGTCCACCTCTTTCAGGGAACAGTTATGCCATCAGATCCTCATTTGTTATAGTCTAGAAGGGTTTGGAGTCTTGAGAAGGTTCTTGATGAAAATAAATTGCTTTGGGGACTGGTGACAACATCATTCATGATCGAATCGCTTTAGCAGGATCCACTGAGGTCAGTGTCTCTCAGAGAAAGTGAGCCACGGAATTAAAGAGAAATGGCCTGCTTCTCAACTGCAGGGGCTGCCCACGGTTGACTCTCCTTGCCTTGCAAACCGTAGGGATGATTCGTTCTCCAGGGCAAAGAGTGGTAGGATGGAAGGAGGGCAGGATGCAGTTACTGGCTCTAGCTTCAAGCCCCAGGCCTGCCACTTATGGGCTGGCTAGTACCGATTGAGCCGCATGTCCAAAGATCAATGAAGTACTCCCCGGGTGGAAGAGACCCAATGAGCTGTATACAAGAAATCAGGTTTGGTGGCACTGTGCTATTCGACAATTAGCTACTATTGAAAATCTTTTTAAAATATCTTCTGCTGAATTCCAAAATAACCCTCCCCTCCTCCAGAACTTACGGCCAAAGGGTGATGGAACACAGCCAACCTCGGGCTGTGGCGTCCGTCACTTCCCGGGGTTCAGGGAGAGCTCTCCAACCCGGAGAAGGGTTTTTTTTTTTTTGTCTTGTTTTGTTTTGTTCTGCAATAGTTAATAAAATGCAGGCAGAGCAGATGCACAGAAGACAATCAGGGAGAAAGACGCAAACTTCCCTAAGGAGACTTGCTGTACCTTCGGGGATGGGACAGTGGTCAGCCAGCTTCCCACAAGGCCAGAAGGGAAGGCAGGTGGACAGGTACACCCACCCCTGGAAAGACCTGGTGTCCTGGCCATGTGCCACCTCACTGAGGGGCAAACTGCAAAGTGTACTTTGTTTTGATGTGGGTTTTCTTTTCAAGGTAGAAGAGATCTCCAGAGCATGTCGTATTGCGAGAGTGTTTTCAATTGTAATGGATTTCAAACAAGTGATGTAAGGGTCCCCTGGTCTGGGCACCTGGCAGTACTGTGACTTCCAGGGAGAGCTCGTGGGCATTCACCAGAACCCATCAAGGTGCCAGAGGAGGAACGGCAAGGAGGTGACGCAGCACCCTGTACTTGGTCTCTGCAGGAAAGTTCCCTTCTAGTGTGAGGGTACACACACGCATGTGTGCAAGTGTGAAAGAGGACCTCTGCGATGCCAACACTTCCCTGACAGGCACAGATCCTGGGAGCATGGGCCAGAGCCAGAAAGCGAGGAAAAACAACACCCCTGACAAAACCAAGGTCTCTGCATAATTATCTTACCTCTAACTAGGAGGGATAGTCCAAAGGGAAATGTAAGAAAAACCAAGGAACCAACTGCAAAGTGTGTGTGTGTGGTGTGTGTGTGTGATATGTGTGGTGTGTATGTGTCATTTGTGTGTGCGCGGTGTGTGTACGTGTGTTGTGTGTGTGTACATGTGTTGTGTGTGTGTACGTGTGTTGTGTGTGTATGTGTGTAACAATTAGGGAACTCAAAAGGCAGATGATGCCAGTTATCGTCAGGACAAACAGCTTCCAGAGGCCCCAGGGCCCCGTAGGACAGCAACTGTCCTAGAATGAGCGTCAGACGATAAGGACAAATTTAAATAGCACAGGGTGTTCGGTGTAGGCAGAAGCGGAAGTCATTTAATCCAAACGCTGCACTCGTTCTGAATGTTTCATTTTCTTTTAATCTACGTACAGAAGAGAACAACTCCACGTGTCATCAAAGTCTGCAAGCGGAGAATGCGTCATTTCCCAAAAGCTGGTGGAGAACGAGACAGCGCATGCGCGAGAGAGAACCCGCAAAGTACTATTTCTATCAAACGAAAGGAATCCGCTGTGACCAGGACCAGCACACGTGGAGTGGAATGAATTGGAAAGTCAAGGCGGATGTTCCGCCTGGCCCTACTCTGTGCCCATCCTCAACATTTTCCAGAGGTTCCAGTGCCGTGGAAGAGCAGCCTGGGAAATGACGCGCTGCAAATGTCACATCTTAGCAGTCACACCGTCAGGTTCCTTGGATTCACGTCCTTGCTCACCTGTGGCTCTCCGTTTTTCCTTCCAGCCGATGGGTAGATTCGCAGCAAGAGACATGCGTTGGAAGCAGTGTTCTCGCAGCTTCCTTCCTGGAGGCCACAGGTTCTGCAGAGCAGGGCAGAGCTCTTGCCCCGGTAGCAGGTGTCAAAACTGCTTGCCTGGGGAGACCTGGAGGAGCATCGGCCCACATCTGCCCCGTTCTCCACATCTGGGAGCCTTAGTGGGGGACCCAAACCCAAGTATGGCAGAACTGAGCCAGGCTTTAGGAAAGGGTAGAAGGCAGGCAGCCTGCTTTTCTCTCTCCCCTCCAGGGGCCCTCGCAAACCTGGACTCAGCATAAGAATAATAATGAAGATTCCAGAGTCACTAAACCAAGGGTGCTTGTCCAAGTAGCCGGACCAACCAGACTTGCATACTGCAGCCCGGGAGCAGCCAGGCCGGCCGACGGGCTCAAATCTACACAATGCCAGGAGGGTGGGAGAGGCGTCCCCTTCCTCCACGGCCCCCACGCGTGGATCTTTAAAGGTCAGAGAGAAAGCAGGCTGGGATCTGTTCCTCCCGTTCCTGTAATGGTATTAACAATGACTCTTTCTTACTCAATCGCACTCCCAAAGGATTTTCAATAAACTTTTTATGTGCCATAACTGTTACATTAAATAAAGCTGAAAGTATTGAGTAAACCGACTGTAAATCACTTTAGATGCCTTGGAATTACATTAAGTGTGAGAATTATGGATCTTTGGCTGCTTGCAGGAACAGAGAAATGACAGGACCAGGGGTTTTTCTGCTGCCAGCTCTTCGAAGATTTTTTTTTATTTTGTTTTGTTTCGTTTGAAATGATTTCTTTATGCTCTGCGACAGCCCTCTCTTGTAAATGACTTGTTCAGGGCCAGCCAGGGGAGGGGAGGAGAATGAGGAGCCGCTGGTGGGAGTGGCTGAGGATCCCCAGGGGTCACCCTGGCTTTTATCTCCCTTTCCCGAGGAGTGATGACGACGGGGCTTGAACTCGGGCTGTTGCTAACAAATTGCACTTTGTCTATTTGCATCTCCCCAGCTATGGTTCCTGAGAGCTTAAACACAGCCTCCTCCCACCTCGCCCGCACTGCCATCCCTAGGCCCCACCTCGTGCAAAGGGGCTGGACGTGGAGGAAGTTCTAGAATGTTGATAACAACGGAAATGGCGCAGACGGAGGCTCCTTTGATGTCGAGGCAGGTTTGGTTTTGTTTAGAACAAAAGCCCGAGGCTGCCTTCCAGCGGCCCTAGTGGTTTCTCTCACTGGCCGGTTCCAACAGCGAAGTGACACTGGGGGGCGGAGCCGGGGGAGCCAGGGAGAGCCGGGACGTCAGACACTCACGCCACACCGCTCCAGATACAGTGGTGCTCAGCTTGCTTTCAGGAGAAGGAGCTGTGCTGTGTCTAGGCCAGGAAGGGAATGGATGACGCTCAGGGGAGGCCAAGGTGGGCGTGGTCAGTTTGCAAGATCCCAATCCAATGGCCAGAAACGTGGTCAAACAGCTGCCACGAGGACAGGAAGCCCACCTGCAACCTGTCCACGCACCTCGGCCGCGCTGGTAAACCCCATCTTAGCAGTCTGTAAACTTAAAAAAAAAATCAGCCAATCAGAAGCCAGCATTTGAGGTGCGGTGGATTAAGCTGCTGCCTGCCACACTAGCCTCCCTTATGGCTGTTGGCCTGGTCCCACCCGCTGCTCCACTTCCCATCGAGCTCCCTGCTAATGCGCCTGGAAAGCAATGGAGGATGACTGCCACTAGAATGGAATTCTTGCCTCGTGGCTTTGGCCAGACCCCATCCTGGACATTGTTGCCATTTGCAGAGTGAGCCAGCAGATGGAAGATCTCTCTCTCTTTCTCGCTCACACTAAAAATAGAAAATAAAAGCTTCTGCCATTTAGGAGCTCTGCAATTACTCAGAACCTGTATTTATTCACATAACATGGGCTCATAAGCTGAATGGGCAACTAGACTGTCCCACCTTAAATAACAGAAAACATCCCAACAGACAGTGCCACTAAACAGTGGGTTGTGCAAACCATGGTGCTTTCAGAATTCAGAGAGATTACTCTAAGGGTGCTTACGGAGTGGGTGGCTCTACAGCCGCTGGAGGAAAAACCAAGGGGAAAAAATCAGAAAGAATGCAAGACTGCAAGATGTTGTGGGTGACAGAGAAGGGGTCAGTGATTGGGTTTCCAGTTGAAGCACCTCCAATACCAGACAGCTGCTTTAAGGACAAGATAGTAGAGGTCCCACAGCATGCGCCATCAAGGAAACCAGCGTCAGGCTGAACTGTGCAGGCACCTCAGCCAGCAGCTGCCTCTGGGGCAAATGGAAGCAAAGTGGGTTAGGGTTTAGTGTTAGGGTTTAGGGATAGGGGTGGGGTTATTGTTAGGGTTAGGGTTTAGGGATAGGGAAGGGGCGATGCCAGGAAAGCCTGGGAGAGGCACTGCAGTGGTAGGATAGGATTAGGGTTTAGACCTGAGGTTTAGGGTTTTGGTTGGGGTTTAGTCCTGGGGTTACAGTTTAGGATTAGGGTTATTGTTAAGGATTAAGGTTAGGGAAGAGGTGATACCGGGAAAGCCTGGGAGAGGCTCCGCAGTGCTGGTTAGGGTTGGGGTCAGGGTTAGGGAAGGGGCAATGCCAGGGAATCCTGGGATTGGCACCGTGGTGCTGGTTAGGGTTAGAGTTAGCATTAGGGTTAGGGTTTCTGTTTAGAGTTAGAGTTAGGGTTAGGGTCAGGGTTGGTTGGCGTTAGGGTTAGCATTAGGGTTAGGGAAGGAGCAATGCCAGGGAATCCTGGGATTGGCACCGTGGTGCTGGTTAGGGTTAGAATTAGCATTATGGTTAGTGTTAGGGTTTCTATTTAGGGTTCTGGATTAGGGTTCTGGTTTAGTGTTAGGGTAGGTCTTTGGTTAGTGTTATTGTTAGGGAAGGGGTGATGTAAGGCAGGGTTAGGGTTAGGTTTTAGTTTGGGATTATTGAAGTGGCGATTCCAGAGATACTTGTGAGAGGCACCACAGTGCTGTGGTGGTGGCTCCACAACCCTACTTCTTGCCAGCACCTTTGTGCAGGTCCCTGTTTTGGCCTCAAGATTTGTCTTCTCAAAACCCTGGCATGTGAACCCCATGACCTGAGTTTTGACTTTGACCTTGAATCTGACAGGTCACGTGCCATTGACAAGTTAAGTTCCTGACCTTCTAGCATCCTAGGGAGTTGTGGCCGGATGATCGGGAACTCTCTGTCCATTTGTATTGCCAAGGCCCCTTTTTGCCTTGTTTTGTATTTAAATGACAGGCCAGGGAGAGGTCAGCAGAGGCTGTCAGTGAGTGAGAGGTGTAGACCAAGCACCTTGCTGAGATCTGCTGACCGAAACCATCTACAGTGAACCGGGGGCTTCTTCATGGAGGTTCCTTGGTGCTTTGCCACCCGAGTTTAATCTGCTAAGTCTCCCAGAGACTTGAGGTCCATTTCTGTAGAATGGGGAGGCAAATAATGAGCAGAAACACCAGAAAAGCAAATAGCACCTGGAGCGCAAGCAGCACCTGCTCCAGGCCGGTCGGTAGATCTGCAGCCAGGGGCAGTGTGGCTCTGGGATCCTAGGTCGCCATTCTCGGAATGCAGCTGAGCAGCCAGGAAGCCCATTTCACAGTCCCCTGACTGTTGCTCTCCTGTGAGCTAAGAGGTCCATTCAACCATCATGTAAACAGCTTACAGGAAAGTGTGAAGGCTGGCACTGTGGGTGCAGAGTTTTCCATCGCCACCTATCGTGCCAGTGTCCCATGTAGGCACCAGTCCACATCCCGACTGCTCCACTTCCAATTCAGCTCCCTGCTGTATTCCTAGGAGAAGCAGTGGAAGGTGGTCCAGGTGCTTGGTCCCTCTTGCCCGTGTGGGAGACCTGGAAGAAGCTCCTGAATTCAGCCTGGCCCAGCCTTTGTGTCTGTACATGTGGGAGTGGGCAGCTCACACCCGCAGACCCATGGGTCTTCCTGGCAACAAATCAGAGCCTCCCAGGGAGCAGGCCAAGCCTTGCTCCCTGCATCCTTACCCTGTTAAAGCTCATGACTCATGAGTCACGGATGGACGAGGAAACCATTAGCAGAAAAGGTCCCCAGTGGGAACCACTTTCGCTTTGCTGATCTTGTAAATCGTCTGAATTCCACGTGTCACAGGCACGCCTTACAAGGCACGAGATAATGCCCAGGTTTTGTAGTGCGAGAGCATATTAACCTCTGTGTGTTCCAAGGAATGCCTGGTGCAGACTGCAGGGCTCCTGGTAATTGCTTGCCTCGTGGGTAAATGATTCGAAGCTGTGTGAAGATAAGGACGAACTGCTGCAGGCAGATCACCTGGGCTTTATTATGTGCGCCCTGAAAAAATAATTAGCATGGCCTGGGTAATCACACTGGGAGAAGTTTCTGGGGGGCTTTTCTGCTCCCACCCCTAAGAACAAAAAGGTTACCTATGGTGCTTTTCTCCTTACAAGGGGTGTGCGTGTGTGTGTGTGCGCGCGTGTGTGTGCGCGCACATGCACTTGTGTATGTATGCATGCTCTTGCCTAATAGGCAAACGGAAAAGCTGATGTTAAAATAAATACCATGCCGGCAGCAACAGGGACTGCTCTCTCCCTGTAAATGTCAGGCACGAGCGGCTCTTAATCCTGCTGCATTCAAGCCAGGGCAAAGCCCAGGCTCCTCACATGGAGGAAACTCGGCCCTGCCCCCACGCCGATCCTAGCAAAAAGGACATTCCGCCCAACCCTGCGGAATCACAAGCCCATGATTTCTGCTGGCCAGAGCCAGGGTCACAGCGCTCCCTGCAGAGGACTTTCAGGCATTTGAAGTTATCAGACCCTCCACCTCAGTCTCCCAGGCCCCAGAGGAGGAGGCGTCACCGTCTGTCCTAGCTGTTTTCGAGCAGTGGGCCCTGAGGAGTCACCAAAAGATTTTTTTAATTAGTTCTCTCTCCTGGCTGCAAAGGAGAGGGACCGTGCACAGCTGAGAGCAGAGACAAGCATGTCACGAATGAATTTGAAGAAGCCTTTCTTTTTTTTTTTAAGATTTTTTTCCTTTATTTTTATTGGAAATTCAGATATACAAAAAGGAGAAGAGACAGAGAGGAAGTTCTTCCATTCACTGATTCACTCTCCAAGCGGCTACAACAGTCAGAGCTGAGCCAATTGGAAGCCAGGAGCCAGGAGCTTTCACTAGGTCTTCTATGCAGGCGCAGGGTCCCAAGGCTTTGGGCCGTCCTCAACTGCCTTCCCAGGCCACAAGCAGGGAGCTGGATGGGAAGCAGGGCTGCCAGGATATAAACCGGCACCCATATGGGACCCTGGCGCACTCAAGGCGAGGACTTTAGCCACTAGGCTGCTGCATCTAACCCAAAGGAGCCTTTCTTAAAAGCTACCAACATCATGGGAACACTCCGGATCTACACCTACCCTAGACCGTTCCAGTAGCTTGGTAAGCTTGGCATCCTGCATCCCACACTTCCAGCCAGGTCCTGATGGTTTAGTCCCTCCCTAAAACTCCCAGATACTTGGATCCCAGGAGGCGAGGACAGCTGAGGCCCGCAGCAAGCCTGGTCCCACGGGCATGAAAGGATGCTGAGTCTGGTTTCTGGTACTGCCAGAGCAGTGGACAGAAGAGGCCTGAGCATGCTCCCTTCCCGTGGCCGTGGCTCCAACATGGAAAGGAGCTGGTGTACCTTGGGCCAGGCCCCTTCACACCTGTCACATTGCTCACGTGCCAGGCGAAGCTGGGCACTGTGGGCACTGTGATAGTGCACGCTGGTGTGGAGTATAGGGAAGTGCAGAGACAGTCATCTGCCTCCTGCCGCTGGCCCAACCACAAGGGCTGCAGGTCCCCTGTGGAGAGGCCCCTGGTACCCATCCTGGCCTTCCCTCTGAGCGCATGCTGCGACAACACGGGATCTGGTTCATGAGGTTAGGGTGCTGCTCTTTCTACCTCCCCTAGCTTTGATCAGCTCCTGAAAATCTCCTAGTGATCCTAGGCACAGTGGACTTGCACACACGGATTGGCGGTGGGAGCGGCAGCCCATGGCAGAGATAATTAGTCTCATTTTCCAGGTAAGGCAAAGAGAGTCCAGGAAAGTCTACAGATGCACCAGAGCTCAGAAAGCAAGATCGAGCTGCAGCAGGGCCCTAAGCACATTTTCCTGGCTCCCATCTCCCCGCTCTGTTGCAGCTGCACTCTCCTGGGGCCAGCACAGTGGCTCAGCAAGGTAAGCCGCCATTCAACACCAGCATCCCACATCGGGGCGCCAGATCAAGTCCGGGTGGGGGAGGGGGAGCGGCTTCCATTCCCATCCAGCTCCCTGCTAAAGCCTGTGGGAAGGAAGCAGAGAATGGCCCAAGGGCTTGGGGCCCTTGCACCCATGTGGGACACCCAGATGGAGTTCCAGGCTCCCGGCTTGGACCTGGCCATTGCAGCCCTGGCCATGGCAGCCATATGCAGAGTGAACCAGCAAACGGAAGATCTCTCTCTCTCTCTCTCTCCCTTTTTCTGTGACTTTGTTTTTCAAACAAATCTTTCTTTTTCTTTTTCATCGATCTAGAGTGGGTTCAGCTGATAGGGGTCTGGCCAGCTGCCTTGAGGCCAGTGCAGAGCGACACGAGGTCATGTTGATCACAGCTTGGAGCAATCCATAGCAGCAAGGGGAAGTCGGGGGCAGCCCCACACCTGCATCTCTCTCCAGAGCCTTCCCTGGCTCACTTGCTCGCTGAGAGTGATTTTATGGCTCAGCCTTCCCCCCCACCCACCCCCCTACTGCATTACCCTGCTAGAGCCTCTCTCCACGGCCAGGCTGATAATTTATTTAGTTTTGCTAAGTGTTCCCTCATTGCAAAGGGGAAGGGAAGAGTTAGAAGGAAGGGGAGAGGCTGTCTTTGAAAAGCCGAATCATAAATGTTCAGGTACGGTCCTTTTTTTTTTTTTTTTGGTTAGCTAAGCAGCTTTCCCAGCCAAAAACATCATCACGCCGCAAGCATCTCCCAGGTCTTGCGGGAGCAAGTGTATTTCATCTCTCCTTGGTGAAGGATCTGAGCAGTTAATGCCCTTGCATTTTAAGCTTCAATAGATTTTTATCCGAGGCGGCTGGAGTTTGTGGCTCCTCCTCCTCCGGTGTCTGCAGCCTTGGAAAACAAAGGCAGCCACCTCGAAGCAAGGTGGGAGCTTCTTCTGTCTCGAGGTGCCTCCCTGGACAGGTTTTCCTCCATCTCCCTGGCCGGGCCATACCGTTCTGTTCTTCACTTTCGCAAAAGCCGCCCTCACATCTTCTCCTTAACCTCTCCCAGTTCCCCTGGCACACAGACCTGGCTCACATATCCCAGTTCAGACCAATAAAAGGTGAGGGATGGAAGAAAGACAGGGCTTTCTGAACAAAGAGAAAGTTGCAAAGAGATAATCTGTTGCCCTGGCCCAGGTTCTGAATGTGGTTGAGATGTCTGCCACCACAGCAGCTATCTAGCAACCAAGAAGCATCAACTCAAAAGCCAAAAAAAAAAAAAAAAAAAAAAACCGATGTTCTCAGGATGGCAGACCAGAAAGGAGAGTCTGAATTGGGTGGAGAGTTTGGGTTTATATACACAAAACCAATCGAGGGCATGATGAGGCAGTGGCCTTTAAAATTCCATGCTAAGTAAATTGTGTGTGTGTGTGTGTATGTGTGTGTGAAAGAGAGAGAAACAGAGAGAGAGAGAGGAGAGAGAGAGAGATCAGGACACTCTTGCATGGGATCTCGGCTACTAGATGACATTCTTGCACAGCTAACCTAGTGGCGGCAAGTGCCAGGAAGGGAAACGGAGCACTGTTTGCATCAAGGCACAGCACACTCTTGGCCTGAGCGGTACTTTGGAATAGCTTCCACTCTGGCAGTGGTGGATGTAGTGGATGCGATGAGGTGAGGCAGGGTAGGGGTGTCCTGAGGATGCTGTATCACCCACCTTGTGTGAGCTCCCAAGCCGTTGCTGGCCAGCTTTAGCGTTAGAAACACTCACTCCATCACCAGACAGACGGCCGAGTCTCACGGCCTGAGTCTTCGGACTGTCACTGCAGCTGGCAACAAGCTGAAGCCTTGTGTGGGGGCTCTTAGTCTCAACCGTTTGCCCACCTGTTTTGGTTTGTTTTGTTTTGGATTGATTGATGTTCATTGGAATGGTAGATTTACAGAGAGAAGAAGGAGAGACAGAGAGAAGGATATCCCATTCCAGCGATGGAAGACCACTCGGTCTCTCCTATCTCTGAAATAAGATGAAAAAAGAAATAAATTCTTGGTGGTGAGGAACTGAACTTTTCTTTAATTGCTACACTTTAAAAAAGAATAATGAATCGGGGGCAATTTAATGATGCTATTTAATTGGGCCATTTTAATGGATACGGCCCTGAATTTGTTTCAACAACACAAGCCTACATGGTAGACCAGTTGGAAGAGTCAACGTTCGAACCCTAACCTTGAAAGCAAAGAAGAAGTAAATAATGAATTAATCTCATGATGGAGGGATAATAGAACCTGAAGAGAAAGTAGCGATGCTTGGAAAGCAAAAAAAAAAGGAAGCGCGTAAAACTAATTTTTGACAGGACTTGGCAGATTTATAATTCAGAAGATGTTGGCATGATGTGAGGAATGACGGAAGAAAGCCCAGGATCCCGTGAACAAAGTCAGAAAAGAACAGAAAGATAAAGGCAAAGGTGTCTAGGTGTGGTCACACATGAAGGAAGACAAGCGACGAAACCAAGCACACTGAAGACAGCAAAGTTCAAGTGCACAGGAGGGCCAGCGCAGAGCGGAAGGGCATGGAGAGAAACGAGTGGATGAAATGGAGACCACATACACAAAGACTGTGATGATGAAAGGCTAAGAGGGTGTGAAATCAGGGCCTTCCAAAGACACACGCTTTCTGACTTCCAAAGCGAGAGCCGATTTCTTTCTTTTTTCTTTTTTTTTTTTTTTTAAGATTTATTTATTTATTGGAAAGTCAGATATACAGAGAGGAGGAGAGACAGAGAGGAAGATCTTCCGTCCGATGATTCACTCTCCAAGTGAGCAGTCGATGCTATGTCGATCCGAAGCTAGGAGCCAGGAACCTCTTCCGGGTAACCCACACGGATGCAGGGTCACAAGGCTTTGGGCCATCCTCGACTGCTTTCCCAGGCCACAAGCAGGGAGCTGGATGGGAAACGGGGCTGCCAGGATTAGAACCGGCGCCCATATGGGATCCCGGGCGTGTTCAAAGCAAGGACCCTAGCCGCTAGACCACGCTGCCGGGCCCCAAGAGCTGATTTTTAAGGAGGAAAAATTCAGTAGGAATTCGGGGTGGGGGGAAATAGTTGGATGAGGGACTTTTCCTTCCAGGTATGACATAAGCCAAGGCTTACAATGTTACGTGTGTCCTGCCACGAGGAAAGCATTTTGCAGATTTTCATGTTTGGCTGAGCTGTGCTCACACTGAAAAGAGAGAGAGGCCATGGAGCGTTGATCACACAGCTTTCCTTCCAAGGTGGATTGATGCACTTCATTGCAGACAGAGACACAGTGGCTGGTTCACTTCTCAAACGGCTGCAGTGGCCAGGGCCAGACCAGGTCAATGCCAGGATTCCAGAAGTGCGTGCAAGTCGCCCATGTGGACAGCAGGGCTGAAGTGCCTGGGCGACCATTCACTGATTTTCTAGGAGGAAGTAGAGGATTTGGTGTGGAATGCCAGGATCACAAACTGCAACTTAATCCATTACACTGCAAACCCAGTCCACACCAGTGATATGCTTTGAGAGAATTCTTGGAAAACTAAATGGAAAGATTATTTAAAATCAAGCAATAAAGAATAGCAAAATCACAGAGATGAGTCTCTAGACAACTTAGTCTAAAACATAATAATGGCAGGCCCAGTGGCGTGGCCTAGCGGCTAAAGTACTCACCTTGAACGCCCGGGGATCCCATATGGGCGCCGGTTCTAATCCCAGCACCTCTACTTCCCATCCAGCTCCCTGCTTGTGGTCTGGGAAAGCAGCAGAGGACGGCCCAAAGCTTTGGGACCCTCACGCATGTGAGAGACCTGGAAGAAGTTCCTGGATCCTGGCTTTGGATCTGCATAGCATCGGCCGTTGCACTCACTTGGGGAGTGAATCATCGGACGGAGGATCTTCCTCTCTGTCTCTCCTCCCCTCTGTATATCTGACTTTCCAATAAATAAATAAATAAATCTTTTAAAACTTTTTAAAATTAATAATGGCTGCAAATTCAAATTCAGAGGTTCATCAAAAATGAAAAACTAATATTGACAGTTATATAATCGACAATCTATGAAACGTATGGGAAAGCAAAAGTGCAGTAAGGGACATGAAGGGTCATTTCTTATAATTCATGAAGGAATCCATCGTTTTTCCTTTTGGTCATTGGTTCAAGTTTGTCCTTGGCTGAAAAATCTCCTGATTTCTCTATAACTGATGTTCAAGGGAGTTACCAGCCAGAGAAAATCACAATTTGATAGAACTATAGACCCAGAGACTTTTGTAAATAGTGACGAGTAGCTTTGTAAATAGCGACGAGTACTGATTGGTTGGAAAGGTTACCCTAGGAAGGCATCCCAAATAACTTTCTTACGAATCGGATTATAGGGGCGGGCATTGTGGTGTAGCAGGAGAAGCTGCTGCCTGCAATGCCGGCGCTCCACGTGTGCTGGTTGCTCTGTTTCCAATCCAGTGTCCTGCTTGTGGCCTGGGATGATCACTGCAAGATGGCCCTAGTGTTTGGGCATCTGTTACCTATGTGGGAGACCCAGAAGAAGTTCCTAGTTCCCCGCTTTGACCTGGCCCAGTCCTGGCCAGTTGAGGACTGAACCAAGAGATTCTCTCTGTCTCCCTCTGCGTTTACGTGTGTGTGTGTCTGTGTGTCTTTGACTCTTTCAAATGAAGCTCTAACACTAAATGTTACTGTCCTATCTAGCTTCCCTCAAACACACTTCCCACCCATTCCTCACATCCAGAATCAAGATCCACAGCCAGCCTGCTGGGTCCCAAGGAGCAACATGGCCTTCCACCCACGCTTTCAGCAAACCAGGAAGGCAGAGTTTACACAGCCGGTGTGAACTGTGGCAATCGCCAAGCAGTGCAACCCAAAAAGCAGAACAGCAGATAACAGACTCAGCACAAAGTAGCGCTCGGAAATGGGCAGAGAAGCAGTGCAAATTCAGGCAGCGCATAGCTCAATCATGGAATGAGAACAAGCGATGGTGATAAACGTGAAAAGTTGTCTGGTTGGGAAGCAAAGACTGTCAAATTGATGTGAGATCCAAAATGGACTTATTTTGCATCGCTCCATGAATCTTCTGGAATTTCTAAGCAGATACTGCACCAGAGCAGCGTCTTTCTGCTCTCACAGAGGTTCCACCCAGGCACCTGAGGACGGAGCGGCCAAGGGGCTCATCTGCCGAACCGTCACTCCGGGGACCAATGATTGCAGATTTTAGAGGCAACCAGGCCAGTAGCTGTGGATCATGTCAGGCAGAAAGCAGGAGAGCCAGAGCCCCAACGTATAACACAGGATGAATTAATAAACAGCCAGGAAATGTTGTCGCTCCGATGAAAAACCAGCGAACTATCCAAATCAAAGCCACAGTGTCAACAGGAAGCCATTACAGGTGCCAGGGATGATGAGAGGGCACAGGGTGCTGATGTGGGCAGTGAGGACACACACCTGTGCCTCTCGTGCTGAGACGGGAAAGAAGGCAAAACACACGTAAGGACAAAAAGGATTTTGATAGCTCATTTCCTTGCTGCAATGATCCCGAAGTTCATATGAAAGACAAAGCAATTCGAAATTTCAGCAACATTCTAGCAACAGCTTTGATCAAGAACTAGAGTTCATGCTAAAGCTACACTCAATGGAGAGTGTGTGGGATGCGTGGAAAAATCAAAGAAAGAGCAGTGAGACAAAGCAAATCGCCCTGGAAATACCATCCGTATTTTTAGCGATGCTGGAATTTATATACTATTGAATACTTTCATTTAGTATCATAATTAACAAACTTAATATTTCATAAAAATATGTAAGTAGATATGTTAATGAGATAAACATTCTGGCAGTAGATTTTAATATTTAATAAAATTCAATAAAATGTAATAAAAGGAAGCAATAGAGACTACAACCAGTGATAATGGAGAAAAATGATGAAGCCAGCAGAGGGAAATACTAAGTTAAATTCTCATTTCACATTAAGTCCTTGGCACGTAATTAGGGCACAACAGATATTTCTTCAAAGAGCAGCAGAATAAATGAATGAATAATACATTAAGTTCTAAATGGGTTAAAAACTTTGTAGGAAATCGCCCCGGGAAGGGGGGAGGTCTGTGTCTGCTCCCTGGTGGCCTTGACCTAGCGCTTCTCTGCCCTGAGGCATAACCTCCAACCCCGGATAAGGAACGTGACCTCTGACATGATTGGTAGGGCAACAGGATTATGCGTGCCTCTTAGCCAATCAGGGTCATCATTGGGTGAAAACACCCCGAGCGCGCCCGCCTTTCTGTAAACCTTGAACTTGTGCTGAATGGAAGAGACATTCCTCACCAATTTGTCTTTGGTGGTTCCTCCAAGGAAGAACGCCCAGGGCTGTCACATCAGGCTTCGTGACCTCAGGGCCTGTTGTCGGACTTACACCCCGAGGATGTCTGGCAGGGAAATTGCAAACGGATTGTGGAGGTCTCTAATCGGGAGAGAGCTCCCTAAATGTAGAAATGACAGATGAGCTCAGGAGAGGGAATGTTGCTGACCTCGCTGACTGCATGGTGTTTTAAATTGCTCCCTGTGAAAACACACGGAGACGTGGCGTACAAGGCATCCGCATCGCTCATATATAAAGGGCTCTTACGAATCAAAAAGACAGAGACAAATCCACCAACGGAACGTGAGAAAGGACGCAAGGAGACAGATCTCAGGAGCAAAAAAGACAAATGGCCAACAAATGAATGAAGAAATATTTGACTTCATTCGTCATCCAAGACATGAAAAATTAAACAAGCAACAAGAATAATTCAAGTCTTACATATTCTGTCATCAAGAACCCTCTCCTCTGAAGAAGGCACTTCTATGAGTAACCCAGCCAGACCACTGGAGGCCAGGCCAGGGGAACCTGAGGTCAGAATCACTGTGACCGGGGCTGGTGCTGTGGTGTAGCATGTTAAACTGTTGCCTGCAGCGCTGACATCCCTTACGGGCACCAGTTCCAGTCCTACTGCTCCACTTTCAATCCATCTCCCTGCTGACACACCCGGCAAGGCAGCAGAAGCCAGCTCAAGCGCCTGGACTGCTGCCCCTCTGTGGGAGGCCTAGCTGAAGCGCCTGGCTGCTGGGCGCAACCCGGTGAGCACGGGCCTTTGCGCTATCTGGGGCATGAACTTACAGAAGGAAAATTCTTTCTCTGTAAACGTGACTTTGAAATCTATAAAGTTGATTTTTACAAAAGAAAGGGAGAATGAGGAAAAGGAAGGAAAGGGAGGGGAGGGAAGAGGATGGGAGAAAGAGGGGAAGGAGACCAGAACCTTGGACTTCAGAACCATGACGTTAGCAGGCTATGGGGACGGCGACGCCAGCATTTCCCAGGAGGGTGTGTCATGAGGAATATTCTGCTCCCAGGACTCCAGAGAAACAATGCCACAGATGTTACCCAGAAGGGACAGCATCCCTACAGCCTGAGACAAGAATGGTCATCCCCTCCCTTTGAGGTGTCCTCATCTACAGCTCTCCTGCTTGCTGAATTGTGTGTTTGTGGGGAAAAGACACTCCCAAATAGGAGTTCTTGGATTTGCAACTGAGACAGTTTCCACAAAGGACTCAGTACATCAAGACTGCCTGAGCACTCCACCTACCCAGTCACTTAGAAACCCTTAGAGAAACGACCCATACTGGGGAGTAAAACGCTACCAGAAGCCAAGTGGCTCGAACCCTCAGCACCGATGAGACTTGCAGGTGGAGCACATATTGAGGCTCCCGAACAGAAGGGTCCATAGAGCGCAGTCCCAGGGTCACCACTGCCTGCTGGCTGACCTTGGGCAATCAGCTTTAGTGCTCTGAACTTCAGTCTGCTTCTAGGTGGCTCGAGTTAGTAACAGCACCCGCTTCCCAGGGCTGAGAGAGGAAGTCTGTACAAGCGTTGATTGTGTCCTTTGGGTCCCGTCTGACTGTCCTGACAGCCAGTGACTGGGTTTGTTTAGGTGTCTTAAGCATGTCTCTTCTGATGTTGCGTTCCTGTGAAGTCTTGTGTAATGGTATTAATGTTTGTTGAATATTTTTTTAACCATATTAGAACTTCACAGCTGTTGCATGGATAAAGCTCTTCGTTGGTGATAAACCATTGAATCTTCCCATACATTCAGTTATTATGGTGACCAATGTCATAAGCAAACCCCACATTCCAAGGGCTCCCCAAATACACACATGTTTTACAATCATAGCTCAGGTTCTGTGGAACCTGGGTGCTGAGATGGATTCCCAGAGACTTCTAGCTTATAGCTGCCCCTTGGAGGGTCTCCCTTGCATCCTGCGATGAGACTTCTGTGTTTTTAGTTCTCCAGCCGGCGAAGACAGAAAGAAAGCCTGCAGCAGGTGGTGTGTGTCACTGCCCTGCACAGTCTGCTCACATCATGTCCACCTGCCTTCAGGGAAGCCTGGAAGCTGGGCTCTGTTGAAAGGCCCAAAGAGAAGAGAAGCCTTCGGACCATTCTTGCCAGTTCCTGCCAATCTTCCAACACAAGATATTCTTGGATCCTAATGTCATGGCCAACTTGCATTTCAATGCAGTCGTGTGTTTTCCTTGTAAGTTTTATTTGGTTTTTCTGGAAAACAGAGATGCTGTTATCACCAGGTATCCATGACAATGCTCGTAACATGGAGAAAGAAGGATGTATTGTCTTTCATATGGTATGATTCAACGAAATGAGGTTTATGACCATGTAGCAAATGACTTCCGCATAGCTTTCATTTTCCATAGTAACGTCCAAAAATAAGAGAAAACATGTGCTGCTGGCTAATTTCACCCAACAGAATGATCTCCAGCTTTATCCATTTTCTTGCAAATGCCGTGATTTCATTTTTACGGCTGAGTAATATTCTATCTTGCTTGGATAGAACCCACAATAGGACTGTTTTTTGTTTTTTCTTGAAATCCTTGTTTTGTTGAGTGAGAGAATGGCTGTCATGTTTTCCTTTTAAGTGTAAAAGGCATCCTGTATTATTGGGAATCACATATTGTAGAGAGATAGAAGACATCTTGTCAGGACAGCACTGCTGCGGGCGAAACGATACATCTCTTTTAGCAGGAAGTAGAATTGGAGAAAACAAGACTGGAAGTGAGAGGCTTCCGGGATCTGTTAGAACGAGCTGACAACAACAGCAAGAGAACGCTAGCTAGGGACAGATGGGTATTCACTGTGGAATGTCCCAGCTCAGGTCCACTGCCATCTCTTCCTTGAGTACCTCCCCTAATCGCCGCCAGGATTGAAAAGCTGAACAGAAACTACATTTCCCAGACTCCCTTCCGTTTTAGGGCTCTGGATCCGGCTAAGGTTCTGCTGGAGCAAGTGCACACCCAGGTGAAGAGGCAACAGGATCGGATGCTGGGATTCAGACTGCTCCGCAAGCTTAGCACTGGGGGCTGCCAGGCCCCCCCGCCAAGGCAGCCCTGAGGAGGGGCTGGCTTAGGGTTAGGGCCAAGAACACATGATAATAGAGCTGAGTGTCATCTGACCTGGTTGTCTTCATCCAAGCTCAGTTCGTCTTGATGGCCCCAAGGGACACTGCTAGTCTTCTGGCATCATCCCATAGGCAGTTTTCCACACGGCCACGTGGAGTGGATTATGTTGGCCGCCACTGCAGGGTCTGTAACCAGCCAAGCGCCTTGAAGTGGAAGCTTCATGCACATTCTCTGAGCACTCAGCCTGACCTAGAGAGTGGTTGAAGCGGTAGGAGGACGACCCTACCTTTGTGAGCCAGAAAGAAACAGAACTGAAGAAAGGACTGGAAGTCCACATGAGGCCTAGCATTTGGAGCTGGAAAGACAGTAGGGACTCAGAAGTCAGAGACGATGGTGCAGTTCAAGGATGCTTCAGTAGATTCCAGCAAGACAACCAAGAAGTCAATAGCATCACTCAACCCACAGACCGGAGCCCCTCCCTGCATCATAGTGCAACATAAGCTCACCTCTGAGCCCGGATTCCAAGAAGAAAGAAGAGGGAGAAAGACCATTAGAGAGCGATCTTCTAGACACTGGCTCACTCCCCAAATGTTCACAGCATCTGGGGCTGGGCCAGGCCGAAACCAGGAACCTGGAGCTGCATCCGGGTCTCCGTATGGGTGAAGGAGTCCAGGTGTGCTGACCATCGTACACTGCTTTCATAATCGGAGGTGCTCTGTCTCTCCCTCTCTCTGTAACTCTGCCCTTCAAATAAGTCTTAAGGGGGGAAAAAAAAACTCAAGAGTCTCAGAAGAATTGTGATGGGATGTTGCAGTTTTTCAGAAATGGGTACTTACTATGAAATCAAAAACAGTAGGCACTTCAAACACATCTGGTTTGTCAGATCTGAAATTAAAAACTCCCATCTTGTGGCCGCGTAGGCCCTTCCACGAGCCAAACTTTCACGTCCTGGGGTTGACAATCTGTTCTGTGGACTCTGTTTTCTCTCTGGTTATTTTATTGACAAAACTCACTACCACCTTCCTGGTACAGTGTCTGAAGACAAAAACAAACAAATCTGAGTCTTACCCAGGGCAGTCTTCAGGAGCTGGCCCCATGCTATAGTAGTTAGACCTCTCCCTGCAGGGCTGGCATCCCATAAGGGTGCCAGTCTGAATCCCCGATGCTCCACTTCTAATCCGGCTCCCTGTTTGTGGCGGGGAAAGCAGCAGAGGATGGACCCCTGCATCCATGTGGGAGACCCAGAAAAAGCTCCAGGCTCCTGGATTCAGACAGGCCCAATTCCAGCCATGTTGGATATTTGGAGAGTGAACCAGTGGATAGAGATGGAAGAGCTCTCTCCCTCTCTCTCTCTCTCTCTCTGTCTCTCCTTCTCTCCTGGAATCTGCCTTTCAAATAAAAATAAATACACTTTTCAGAAGAGGGGGTTGGGAAGCTCTCTACAATGAGGAAAGGAACAACCATTTTCCTGGTTTCCCTACACAGATGTGAGAGTGTACATCAGGAAAACAACAGCAGAAGGCCCAAGGACTTGGGCTCCTGCCACCCACATGGGAGACCCACATGGAGTTTTGGTTCCTGACATTCATCTGGTCATGTGACCATTGGAAAGTGAATGGCACGGGGAAGGAGATAGAAGATCTCTCTCTCTCTCTCTCTCTCTCTCTCTCTCTCTCTCTTAAATAAATCTTCAAAATGAAAGAAAGAAAACTTTTAACTGCACTTCCAATTTAAAAAAAAAACCTTCAAAAATATTAGTGCTTTCATCAGCTCCCAAGATGGGCCTTTCCCCTGAAAGGGGTGGGTGAAAAGCCCCAGGTCAACGGTCAGGGGAAGCGTTGCCCACCGGTGGCATTCCCTGATATCTGGTACAGCATTTGGACACCTACCCTTGACCGTTTCCTCTCGGCCCAATCAGCCATCAGGAAGGCGAGGAGTCCCTGGAATGAAGTCACACACAACAAAGTCAGGAGAAAGTTGGGAAACCACCTCTGTGTGTGGTCCTGGGTTCGTGAAAGCCTCAACAATATCTAAGACTGGAGAGGCAGAGTTTAAGTCAGCCCTACTCTATACATCCGCACTGGGGCTTCCTAGGGTCTCATGGTCTACACCTCTGTTCATTCAAAACCAAGAAGACTTGAGAAACACTGCTCCTGCTCTAGCTTTTGCACATGGAGGCCAAAGTGCTGGGGAGCCCTAGCGGGTGCCAAGCAGTCCACCAGAGTAGAAGCAGAGGTTGCACAGAGGAACAGCTTAGGAGAGGAAACTTGTAGCAACGGTAGACCACATAGACCAGGCACCATCAGCTCGGAGGGTCTGGATCCTCTCATCCACACCTTCTGAGCCCACAGAGATGCTGCAGTCATATTTGCCGTCGCTGGAGTCTGGGAGGATCCAAGCAGGTTGTGCCAAGCAGGAAAAATGGAATGCCAGGAGGCTACTAACTGTACATGTTCAGGGAAAGGATCGAAGCTAAACGATCAAGGCATTTGCCTAGCCAGGGACTCAGCTGCTGGAGCCCCAATGAGATGAGTTCTAATGGACAAGGTAAATTATTTTCTCTTCTACCAAGGCGCAAGTTTCTATCCATTTCCTCCTTTTGACGTAGACAGTGGAATTGAAAAGACAGAAGGAGGAGGGCAGAGGAGAGGCAGAAAGAGAAGGGGGTGGAAAATATAACACTTAGATCCTTAATGGAAGCTCATTTTGGTAAAGTCCCACCGTGATCCCATGGGCCCAGAGAATTAAATGCTGTCATTCAGGTCTGAAAGCAGAGTCGTCCCGTTTGCAGACACCTGTCATAATTAAACTAATGGCTCTGAAAATGTGCCTTGATATTAAATCTATCTTCCACGGCGAAGCAGAGCTGATTAAAAACACCATCTGACAGTTAATGATGAACCCGGGGCTTGCTGAGCTCTGTGATGGCAGCTGGTCAGTGCAGGCAGTCCTGTATCCATCCCTTCTTCTCCCCACTGCACAACAGTGCCACAGGGTCCTTGTCCTTTCCCCCCCATACACACACCCCACCAGCCCTTACAGAAGCTGAGGTTTCCCTCCCACAATCCCCACTTTGCTGAGGGAGAACAAAGGTGCTTGGCAGGTAGCATCAAATCAGGTTATTGTTCCGATTATCAGCGAAAGCGGAGGTTGTGCAAAGGGTCTGTGACAGGAACAGAGGAGCGGGCACAGACCCTGGCCAGACTTTGGGCTTCTCCCTCAGAAGACTAAATTTCCTAAACATGTCTATGGGAGTGGATAGCCTCACCTTGCTGGAGAGGCAGAGACCCAGCGATGGCAGATCACGAAGCAGGCCTCCTCTCCCTTCCATCAGCCTTTGGGACAAGGCTCAGAACTGACTGGAGAAAGCAATGGATCCTGATCTGATCATCCAGAAGCCTACCAAAGCTCACGGTGCATCCATAGTTGTGCTCATCAGCAAGATGCACACGGCATCAGACTTCTTGGCAAGAGACGTTAGGAGATTAACGATCAGCATCCTTCTGCTTTTTGGGGGGATGCATGGTTGCTCCCAAAATGAGAACGCAGGGATTTACCTCCGTGGGTTCTCCTGCACTTACTTGGTCCAGAATCTTGTCCCAAAGGAGATTTTGGTATTTCTTGATCAGGTGTCTTCCAGATTAGTCATCACCCAAGGGATGCTGTGGAAAATCTTAGTTTCCAGCCTCTCTTCCTGGCGGATATATTGCCAGCAACCACTGGCTAACTGATACCCAGGACCTTAATTCATACAGCAGTCTATTTTTCATGACTATAACAAATAACCAGACTAACCTTACAAAGCAAAGAGGTTTGTTTGGCTCACCACATGAAGCATGAAAGTTCAAACATCATAGCACCTTTTCTGGTAAGAAGTGCCTGGCCAACAGTAGAAGCACATGCAGCCTGACCAGATGGGAAGCAAGAGAGAGACTGGGCTGCTCCCTTTAATTAAGAGTGGGATCTCCCAATCTCATTCAAGACCACACCTGGAATTGGCCGGTTAGTCTCCCACCAAGCCCCCATCTTAAAAGTTTTACCTGCCCTTGTTGCCACACTGAGCTCTTGACACACCAATGCTTGGGGGCCAAACTCAAACCACACCCAAGCCATGACAGAAACCAAACAGGAACCAGCTACACAAAATGTACAGGAGGCCAAGGTACCACGTCTCCCTGTTGTCTCCCCATGGGATGCTTAGACCCCTCCAGAAGACATCAGACTCTGTGTATTATCCTTTTAGATCCTTCACCTTTCTTTTCTTTTTTTTTTTTAAGATTTATTTATTTTTATTGGAAAGACAGATATACAGAGAGGAGGAGAGACAGAGAGGAAGATCCTCCATCTGATGGTTCACTCCCCAAGCTGAGCCAATCCGAAGCCAGGAGCTTCTTCCAGGTCTCCCACATGGTTGCAGGGTCCCAAGGCTTTAGGCCATCCTCGACTGCTTTCCCAGGCTGCAAGCAAGGAATTAGATGGGAAGCAGGGCTGCCATGGGATTAGAACCAGCGTCCATATGGGATCCCAGTGTGTTCAAGGCAAGGACTTTAACCGCTACGCTATCACTCTAGGCCCGGTCCTTCGGCTTTCTGTTGAACTCACTTTGCCTTCCCCTGCTAAGTCCAGGGCTCTGCGAGTTTGTTCTGCTTCTCTGCATCCACTGAGCTCCCCCAAGCAAGCGCAGCTGGAGAGATATGCAAGGAGCCAGCTTTCTCATCCACAGGACACCACGCTCCAAAGCAAGACAACAACTCCCAATTAAGTCTGCAGCAAGGAATGATCTGCTAACAGGCACACTGCTGGCCCCCTCTTGTTACCTGCGCACGGTCGGTGCAGCTGTGCGCATGGCTCGCAGCCTTGTCTGGCGGACTGCTTTCATTCTTTGCAGAGCGCTGGTTGAACATGTCCTTTGATTTTTACAGCAGCCCCAGCAGAGACATACTCCAGTCTTACAAGTGAATCAAGCAGCTTCTTCAAAGCCACAGAACTGGCAGGTGGAAGAGCTGGGATTGGAACACACATATCCAGGGCCACTCTCCTCTGTTCACTGTAACCCATGATGCACCTTGGCCTGGATTCCAAGTTTGTTTTGGTGCAAATCTAATTGCTGGGATCTTTGAAATGTCCCCTTTTCTCCATCCGTTTTGGATAGAAATTCAGACTGCCCAATCAGCGTTTCACTTCCTACTTCCTTGTCCACTTCACCAATACTTTTCTGAGTCTATAAAAATTCATGAATGGCTGACATGAAAGCCGAGAGAGAGAGAGAGAGGAGAGAAAGAGAGAGAGAGAGAGGAGAAAGAGAGAGAGAGAGAGAGAGAGAGATGCGAAACGCAAAAGGCAGGCAGTGAACATGAAAGATACAGAGTGATTACAGAAGGGGCCAAGATTTTGAAAGGAAGAAAATGGGACTACACAGGGGAGTCATCGGGGGGAAAAGAGGAGAGGTGGGTGACACAAGGAAAGACAAGGACAAGAAAATTGAATAGACAGCTCTCTGGTCCCCTGGCTTCCCCCCACACAACCCACGGCCAGAGCCTTCCCCCGCACATCACCACACACCACACACACACCCTGCTGAGGCTGTCACTCTGGGAAAGACCATTAGGAGAGTGACACCCAGCTGAAGGAGTCCCCTGTCCAGTGACCCAGGCTGACACTCCCAGCTGACCCCTCCCCTCCAAGGGCTGATCTCTGCCTGTCTGGAGTGACAGACGCTCCCTGTCTCTGATGGAGTGGGGCCTCTAATTGTGTGAACAGCCGTGCCACGGATGCCCTGGCAGCCGCATGGCTCTCTCTCTCGCTATCATTAGCTTTCTTACCAGTCTCTGAAGCCTGCCGCTGCCACAACAGTAATTACCAAGAGATTAGGCAGGCATTAAGCACTCCTTAATTTGACACATTGCAATGATCTCCATTCAGCCTTTCTGCTCGAATAGCTCTCAACAAATATTTCGGAGGCTACCAAAATAAACAGAAGCATTGTGTTTGCACAGCGGAAGCCTTCTTCCTGCTTCCCTAAATGCCATCAATTCCAGGTAGGGGGCAAGACGGGGGCATGGAGAGGATGGTGAAGAGAGAAGAGGGGAGGTAGCGCCCCCTACAGTGGCCGCCGACAGGCAGAGAACCCAGCTCCGTAGAGTGGGAAGATTACAGAATAACACAACATGCAGCATCCTACAGCTGATGGCTATTTAATAGGGCCCATTTTTTAAACAAGTAGTTATCTATGATCCTAGTAAAAAGACATCCGTATTTATAGAAAAGCCACAGCATTTGGAAAAAATTAATAATTACAGTGAAGAGAGTTATGCTGTTGTTGCTGGATTTTTTTTTCCCAATGGGTTGTTAGTTCAGGCATTACTCATTAAGTAATGCAATGAGAAAACCACTGTTAATAGGGCAATAAATTCCAGGGGGGACCCATCACATGGAAGATAGGATCATTTGGTAATTACAATACATTACAAGTTCAATATTCCCTTTCATTTTCTTACTCCCAGGCCAATGTTTACACACCTAGCCCTCCCAGGCCAACCTAACTGGGAATAGCTGGAAGAGCAGAGGACAATGTACCGTAGGGAGGTTGCACTTCCAGCAGCTCTCTCCTCTCCTCTTCGGGGAGACATGGGGGAGATAAAAATAGACATCCATGAAAAGTAGGGAAGGAAGGGAGTACAACCGAGAAGGCTAGAAACTAAGCCATAGACATAACTGCCTGAGGAAGGGCCACGAGTTTATCCATAGCATTAGTAACTGAGAAAAGAAGCACAAGAACCAGGGCAGGAGCTGGGGTACAGAAAGCAAAGCCTCTGCCTGGGACACCTGCAGCCCATAGTGGAATGCCTAGTCAGGTCTCAGCTACTCCGATTCCAACCCAGCTCTCTGTCAGTTATGCTCGGGATACAGTACGTAAGGCTCAAGTACTTGAGATCCTACCACCCATGTGGAAGACCCCAGTGGAGTTCCTGGCTCCTGGCTGCAGCCTAGTGTGGCCCAGCTGTTGCAAATATTTGGGAGGTGAACCAGTGGATAGAAGATCTCTCGTCCACCTCTCTCTCACCCTCCTCTCTCTCCCTGTGTGTGTGTGTGTGCACATGTGTGCATGCCAGTTGAATGGAAAAATAAACTAAATAAAAATCAGATTTAAAACGTTTGGAAATAGCGTTCATCACCTCTGTTTACATCCTGCTGGCTGACTCATAACCACCTGGGGGGTCTGGTGTACATCCTCAAAGAGGTTAGGAACTGCAACTGAAGTGGAACACCAGGCTGCTCTCCTACAGTTAGAGCTCCAGAGCGCTGGCCAATCACAAGCAATGGAGCATCTATCGGCACAAGACCCTTCCCCTTGCTTCCCGGCAGCAGGTGTATACTGTGCTCCCAGCACTCCGTTGGGACCCTTGGAGATAAAATGACCAACAAGTTACAGTCTTGACTCTCAGTGGAATGGTGAAGAAGCGCACCGATATTTAGCACAAGATGGGACAGAGTGAATTAAAAGCTCTGGTGGAAGGTCGTGAACAAAATGCTCTACAGTTGAACACAAAAGGCAGAACTGAGTCTGGCGAGAGGACGCAGAAAAGATGTAAGGCTAGCTTGTCCAAGAGAGCAAAACTCCGGAAGAAATACACAGAGGCATCTGGGTGCGTGGCACTCTAGAGGTCATGCAACTGGCTTCACGTGACTTAATCAGTCATATGTCAGGCATGCTGCCTAGACCATGCAGCCTCTCGAATCCTTGGGTGGAGAAATGTAACTTCGATTTGCACTTAGTTTTGCTAATATAATCCCAGGCTACAGCTGTAGGATCAGACAACAAATGGGACATTGCAAAAGTCAGCTGCTGGAATAGCATTGGTGGGTTGCGCAGCTCTTCTGCAACTCCTGCGCAGCTTTCCAGATGCAAACGAATAGCTTGCCGTCAGTGGCAGTCCTCACAAGGAGTTGATTTAGCAGGCACTGTGTCACCAAGTACACACCAGAACTGGTGTCTAAACCCAAGTTTGTCAATATTGAACGTGGTGCTACCATAACCCCTTCTTGCCGGTTCTACCAAGTCCTCAACTGGGAATAATTTAACCTCAAAAATCTGCTTCTTTGCTTCTTTATTCATTATTGCTGGTCCCTCCTCGTTGCCTCGCAATTGTTCCATTGGGGCTCATGAAAATCGCTTCCATTCTGTGATCAAGGATGGATGTGCAGGCAGCTCCTGGCCAGAGATTTCCCCGTCATGCTCTGCTCTCTGGAGACTCTAGATAGCTGAGGCTCTTCTGCTCCCAGCTTCAAAGGCACAAATGCTTCACAAAGAGGGTCATTCTGAATTGGTAGCAGTTGAATCAAGCAGCTGGATTCCAGTCTGGGCCTTCCCTGCTGGTCTCCATTGCTTTACCATTGATGTCTTGCATGATTAGGTGTTTGTGACTCTCTCCAGTCTCCAAACACATCTCCTGAATTGCATCTCTCTCCTCTCCCCGACGTTAAAGTCTGCCCTAAGCTGTCACGGCTTGTCAGCGACCTCAACTGACCTGACCTTGGCCTTGTTTTAGTTGACTGGCTCAGTGGCAGTTTTCCAGGTGGTTCTCATTCCCAAGATCCACCCCACTCACAACTCCCCTATACCTTTTGCCACCCAGCAGTCTTGACCAACAGGGATCAGGGAGCAGGCTATACTCATTGCATCCTCTGGCCTAGGACGGACAGAGCTTGGCCATGCTGCTAGATGAAGAACAGCAGACCTGCACAAGGAGGAGCTCAAAAGCCAATGCTTTTTTTAAAAAAAACTGTGATCTTGGGGGCAAGTCAGAGGAGGGGAAAAAATTAAAAGAAACACATTTTTTGAGAACTAGAATAAGCCCGGTACAACCCAGGTATCTGGTCCTTCGGAACTGAATTTAGCTGTTCAGGAAGATAATAAGGAAATCAGGTCAGACTCACTGCATGGCAGAACAAGGCAGTGCTACCAAAAGAAAAAAAAAAAAAAACAGTTCAGCAAGCAAGCACCTAGACTAGTGTTTAAGGCAACTATGTTCCATGTTAAGGTGCTGCCACTGGGAGCAGAGCTGGTGTTGAGTCAGGCACCTTAACAGTTCATTGTTTGCTTTTTGCAGTATTTGCAAAGATCCCTTTCCTGTAGAGCTTCATGAATTCTGTCTGCCTAGAGCTTCTATTCTTTCCTGGTTTGATTTTCTGGAGCACCACATATATCTTACAGATAGGCCTATGGCGTTGAGCATTATTTATTCCATATCTATTCAACAACTCTTCAAGGGAGGATCTTCCCGTTCCCTATTCCTCTCCCCAAAAATATGGAGGGCAAAAACGAAAGCTTGAAATTATTTACTAACCATAGATAGATAGATAGATAGATAGATAGATAGATAGATAGATAGAGAGAACTTGCTAGGATTAGAGCCAGGATCTCAATTTGGGTCTCTTATGTGAGCAGCAGAAACTCAACTCATTGACTCATTGCTGCTACCTTCAGGGTCTACACTAGAATTGAGTTTCTGCAAATGCTGCAAAAAACAAACAATGAACTGGGATGATTCTGGAGGCAGTGAATTCTGTATCAAGGAAGAAAATCCAAGAAGTACAAGGCAGACACATTCAAGGATGTTGGAGAAGGGAACCCAACCCTACAGTTGGTCCGATGAATCCTGATTTTTTTCTCTCTCGCGGGCAAATTTTGTGCTTATTTACTCAGTTTAATCTTTACTTTTTTACTTCAAACATAGAGAAATACACCCAAGAGGAGAGGACAGGGGAAATCTCGCCTCTGCTGTTTCAGTTCCCTAGATGCCCATGATAGCTGTGGCTGGGAGCTCCACCCCTCTGGATCTCTCACGTGGCTGGGCAGGAAACCGAGCGCATGCTCCACCACTCGCCATCACCCGAGGTGTTCACCAGTGGAGAGCTGAATCAGAAAAGCTGAGCCAGGACTAGGATTCAGGCTCTGCTACGGAACGTGGGCCGCCCTTGTGGTGACTTGACCACTGTTACAAACACCACCTGGATCCTGTGATAACTGACCTTGCCCTTGTCCGTGAGAGCACAGAGACTCCCTCCCTTTTAGACTGATCAACCAACACCTTTCACAGCTGCCTGGGAACCGAAAGCCTGACTACAACCAAGGGCCATGATGACATGGCTCACAGCCTCCCGTGGTCCGGATTCTGTGTCCACCCTTGCTTGCCTTCAGTTCTGTCGGACGGCTCTTTTCAGGGCTGAGGATAGGAACAGGGGAAGCAAAACACTCACAGTTTCTCTTGCCAGGACATGGGAAGGCTTGATAGAAGCAAGCCCATGCACTGCCAGAAAAGCCCGTGTCCTTAAATAGTAATGAGATCTATCGGTCTCCTTAACAAATGCATCTTTCCTGAGTGCTAAGTAAACCGTCTCCATTTACAGTGTCAATATCAGCACCGGGCTTTCCCTGCCTTCTCAAGCAGCCTGAACAGATTACAATTGGCTGCCACTCCTGATTGCCATGCTCAGGAGGAGCTGTCAATGGGCATGTCAATAAGCTACCGGGGCTATTGATCAGCATAGGCATTTAGGGGTCACTGGTCGATGAGAACTCTTGCCAAGAGATGTAGAAAATGATGGCTTTCAGATAAAGGCAGCAAAGTGAGGTTCCCAAAGGAGAAATAGTATAGCTCAATTTCCCCTGTCCTGCTGCTTGTCATTTCCCCTTGGTTTTCTGATTGGGGCCAGGGAGAGTAAGATACGGAGAGTGAGAGAAAGGTGGGCTAAGCAAGTGAGCAACTCCAGGGTCTGATTGAAAGCATCACATGTAGGGAGGGGGCAATTACAGCCACAAGAAAACCATACGCCTGCGGCCAGACCAAAGAGCTGAGACAAAGAGCAAGGGAGGCCTCCTTGCTGAAAGAGATGCGTGGGTTGGAGAGTGAGGACACAACTAATGACCTTGACACTGTCAGGAATGTAGGTTCCAAGAAAGCATCGCAGTGGAGAGCTCTGAGTGTTCACCAGCAAGTTCCAGGCCACCCTGGCTGGATCCCCCTGCTCCCCATGAGGCTATGTCATTTACGATAGGCCAGTCCCCAAAGCAACCTGTGTTGTCGGCTCAAGTGTGCCCCCTGAAAGTTCTTCCAGAAGCGTCCATAACCACAGAATATGACTGTCCTTGTGGACGAGGCCCTAACGGAGATAACATTTAAAGTGAGTAATGATGGGGTCCAATTTGATTGGACTAGAGCCTTTAAGAAATGCAAATTTGAGGGCCCAGTAGCTAAAGGTTCTAGCCTTGTATGTACTGGGATCCCATATGGGGGCCGGTTCACATCCCAAAGGACCCACTTACTATCCAGCTCCCTGCTTGTGGCCTGGAAAAGCAACTGACTACATCTCAAGGCCTTGGAACCCTGCACCCGTGTGGGAGACCTGGAGATAGCTATTGGTTCCTGGCTTCGGATCAGTTCAGCTCCGGCCACTGTAGCTACTTGGGGAGGGAAACAGAGGATGGAAGACCCTTCTCTCTGTCTCTCTTCCTCTCTGTATATATGACTTCCAATAAAAAAAAAAATAGCAAATTTGGATGCACCAAGAGAGGCCAGGGATGACAGGAAGTACAGGGAAAAACATCTGGGTGAGAACCCAACAAGGAAGTGGCCATTGACAAGCTTAGGAGAGAAAGAGATTTAACCTGCCAACACCTCTGGAACTGTAAGAAAACAGCTGTCCGTCATTTAAGTCACCAATGTATGGCATTCTGTCATGGAGACTCCAGCAACGAAGGCCACGTGTGAGAGCAGGGTTCCAGACGGCAGAATGGGAAACTGGCCCAAGGGGCTGTGTCTTATTTCTGTTCATTCTGGTCCCCGCTTTCAGCAATTTTCACACTATTCAAGGACAGTTCGGTTCATCTGTTTCTACCACAAATCGACTCCATTCTACTTCGATGATCCCATTTATAGATCATGGCATGAAAATGCCCCATGTCCACAGGCACGGACTGTTTAGTGTTCCTTGATTGATCTGGTCCTAAGATTTGGCAGATAATTCCACATCCAGAATATTCTTTTTGCCAAAGTCGACAAAGCCGCAAAGCTCAGCTTCAAGGCCAGCCACCCTGATGTGATGACCGAGGCCCCAGGACTCATGCTCTGACTTTTAAACCAAGGGCAACGAGCACAGCCCACATTGGCGTCAGTCTTCATTCATCCACGCCTCTCCCAACTGAGCCCTTTGCATGTGATCTCACATACCCCTTCTTTGGGAATTACTTCCTTCCCTTCCTTCAATGCTATGTCTCTACCCGCCTCTGAGACTGTGGGGGAGCTAGTTCGAATCCTGCTAACCAAACCTGGTGCTTGGATGAAACCCTGCACGTTGCTTGTAGTGCTACTTGAGCATGCGTGCCTTGGACTTGGAGGCATGATGGGTACAAGAGGAAACACTGCATCAACATGAGCTCTGGGCTCTCCCCCTTGTCGCTCCGTATTCTCCGCAGGCCAGGGTTCTCCCAGGTATCACTCCAGAAGATACCCACGAGCAGGTGAGAGGTAATGATGCTGAGAAGGAAGGCAGAGGGAGGGCTGGTGGGGGGGGGGCATGCGCTTCACTCCGAAGAACGACCAAGACAGCAGAGAAGAAACCAAGCCAAACTGGCAAGCCCACGGCGAACCAGAGAGGAGCTCGCAGCGCACAGGAGCTAACAATCAAATTGTGGAAGAGGAGAGGCCAGCAGGTCAGTGACTCGCGGCAAAGCACGAGAGAAAGAGCTAAATGCAGCAGCAGCAGCAGCAGGAGGAGGTGGAGGTGCGCCCAAGCAACAGACCTCTTCACAATGTGGCCTTCAAAGCCTGGGGACTCTGAGACACAAAATGCCTAGAAAGCAAGGGTGTACAACAGGGCTAAACACAGGAGGCTTGCCTACAAGCCCTTCAAAAAGGAGACCAGCTTTACGATGCGGCAGATCAAGTTGCCACCAGCAACACCAGCATCCAACGTAAGCATCATTGCTGAGCTTCCTGACCTGGTCCAGCTGTTGCAGCCAATTAGGGAGTCAATCAGTAAATGGAAACTCTCTCTCTCTCTCTCTCTCTCTTTATCTCTCTCTTCCCTTCTCTCTCAGTAACTCTGTCCTTCAAATGAATACATTAAACTGTAATAAAAATAACAAAGAGAAAGAGGTAGTCAAGTTGGCGGATGAAAGGCCTGCCTAACTGTGTGGCCAGAGAGGCCCCTATTTTCTAGCAGGTGTCTAGCAACTCCCGTACAACAGTGGTGCTCAAAATGTGCCCAGGGGGCCAGTAGTTTTGGTAGCCCCAGTAAACTTGTCAGAAATGCAAACTTCCAGGCTGGGGGGCACAGTCACCTGCCTTTCAGCCAGCCTCGGTGATTCTGAGGCAGGCTCACATCTGAGGGTGCCCTTCGGTGGATGCTGTGTGGGACAGTCTCCACAGTGAATGACAACACGGGCTGAGGTAAGATGGACACGCTGCACATTGTATTCCTTCTCAGCTCCCAGAATGCCTGCAGCCATGAACTTTCACTGTTACAGTTTCTTTGGATTTGGCTTTGAGGTCTCTCTCTTGAAGAGTGGCCAGCGGCCTGACCCTTAGCCCTGGGACCAGCAGGTGTCATGTTGTGTGCTTGTGTCGGTGGAGAGACCATGAGGACACCAGGATGCAGAAGGCAGGGCATGGTTTGACTCCCTGGTTCTGAAGCGGTCAGGGATGCTGATGCGGAGTCCAGAGGCATCAGGGAGCTCCAGGGAGCAGAACCAGGAGACGATGCAGCCCCTAGACAGGAGTTCTCTTAGAGACTTCACCCAGGAGACCCTGCATTGTTGATAAAAGCAGTTGCCAAGAGAGAAGCCTCCACTGTCGACTCTAGGGTTTTGCAGTGCTCAACAGCTGTGGGATGTGTTGGGTTTGTGGTTGCGTAGATGAAAACCAACCACACATGAAGCAGAAGTTGGCCAAAGGAGGGTGGGTTTCAAAGAAATGATGTCAGCCTGTAAGTGGATGTCAAAGCAGCCAGGGCATTAACAGTTGTGATCTTAGCCAGCGCTCAGTGTCCTAGGTAGGATGTTCAAGAATGCCTCTCGGGGAAGCCAACGGGCTCAAGAGAACATACCTACAGCAAAAGGTAAAGAGAGAATTCCCTTCAACTGCACATGGAATGTCCGGGTCCCACCCAACAGACATGCAAGCCAATGCAGCAGTGAGGAACTCCTATTCACACAGCCAGAGCTTCACAACAGCCTCACTGTAATTACAAACTGACGGTCGCCGGTGACCGGACGTGCAGGTGCACCTCGAACCTGAAGGAATAAGGACAAAGCAAACCAAACGGAACAGACGGAAACAGGAAACGTGCAATAAGTGAAGGTAATGCAGGGAAGAACGTGCGAAAGAAAAATGAAAGCCTTAATTAATCACTGCAGAATGATAAGAGAAGACAATGTATTTCTGCAACAGGAGCAGAAAGTGATTCAAATCTGAAAACATTGGAACAAGTTTCCCTTCCCTGCTTAAGCAATAGGCCAGCTCTGGCTGTTGGCCCCTCTCCCCAAAATCAACCTGGAGAAAGAAGGCCAGTAGTTTCCAATACTTTTTTTTTTTTTTCAAATGCAGAGATGTTCCCATCTGCTGTTTTATTCTCCCAATGTGCCAAGGCTGGGCTGGGCCAAAACCAGGGTTCAGGAACTCAACCCAGGTCTCCCAGACGAGTGGCAGCGACCCAGGTACTCATGTCTTCCATCATCTGCTACCTCTCAGGGTTGATATTAGTGGAAAACTGGAGTCAAGAGCCAAGTACTTGAACTCAAGTACTCTGATATAGGATAGTGGTCTACATGGCTGACTCTAGGTTTGAATATCTCTCATGCATCAAATTGACATGAGAAGCTTGTTAAAGGACAGAAAGCTGAATCACGCCTCAATGTGTCTGCCAGCCAAGGTGCAGTTGGCGTAAGGACTGGGGAAAACAGGTGTGCACTGGGCAACTTCCTTGGGCGTTCCTTTTCTCTCCCTGGCTCTTTTTTGTTCCAAGAACTTATGGACCAAACCTTGGCCAGAGACTGAGGCACTTCACAGCAATCCCTTAGTGCATAAGTCTCTCTTCCATAGGCTTGTCACCAAGCTCCTTCTTAGGCTCAAGGAGCAAGCACCATCCAAATGACGTCCGCCCTTCCCCAGATGAATGCCAGTATTCCCAATGGACCGTGAGCCCACAGGAGAACATAGCATATAGACCAAGACATTTGGAGAGTTCAGCCACCTTGAAGAGTTAAGGCGACAGCATCTAACACCTGAAGCAAAGTGACTACAGCAGACCAAGACTTTCAAATAGGCTTGATAAGAATAATGAAGGACAAAACGAAAGAAATAAGCATCATGAAGCAAGAACAAAAAAATGCTAGCAAAGAATGAAATATAAATGTTACCGATGAAACTACGACAACAGCTATTAAGCATCACGTATGGAGAATAACCTATGTGATGTATACATCTGAAAAAAATGAATTAAGGCCTAGTCAGACTTAATTGAAGAACTTCTCCAGAAAAAAACGTAGGAGACAGATAACATTAACTCATTTCAAAGTCATCAGACATGCCTAAAAGAGACATCAGTAACTGAAAAACAGAAATGAAGAGAACTTAAAAATATATATCTGAAGCAATAATAGAGGTATGAATGAAATCTAAAAATCCTATGAATGTCAAGTATTGTCGAGGACATGCAGAAATATGAATTCATATCAACCACTGACGGAATGTATGCTGTCTGCAGCTGCTGAGAAATACATGAGCATTAAACATGCCCTAGTTCAATACGCATGTCGTCTACTCCACCGTAAGATGCCGATCTTGGAAAGACTAAAAACATGCAAAAGGATGTTGACATCAGCTTTGTCCTCCACGGGAAAAACCAGAAGAAGAACCACAGGCTCGTCAGTAATCAATGAATCAGTGAATTGTGGCATCTCCATGAAGCAGAACATAAAGCAATGAAAATGTTCGAATTGCATATTGAATTACTAAAACACATATTATACCCCAAACCACATGGCATACTATGTCACACATATCAGGGTCAACATCAAGCAAAACTAGGAAATGTGCTGGACGTGTCACCAGAGAACAGTGGAAGATTGAAGGGTCTGCATGGTTGTCAGGAGCCGTATACTGTAGCCACACTGAAGCCATGTCAGGAGCCGTGTACTATAGCCACACTGAAGCCATTTTGAATATAGAACTATGGGCCAGGGGAAAACTCCCGGCTGGCTAGATGCTGGGAAAGAAGTTACGAAACTAATCACATGCTTAGGTGCAATTGTTTCTAGCAACTGTTTCAGAATGTGATTTATGCTGTACCTGCCGAAAACTTGTTACTGATTACCTATGCTATTGTCAACATGCTGGTTACTATTGTTGATATGGTCGCTGCTCAAGAACAAATGATCTTGAGACCATGGCTTGCATCCCAGTTTCTCCTTTCCTCCCTGAGCCTTAGTTACTGAAGAATATAAAAACCCTCGATTAAAATCAATAAACTGACAGCTTGGTCAGACATCCTGTCTTGCTGTCCATTCTTCATGTCTCTTGTCCCCTTCATTCTCTCCTAGGTTGGTTGCAACCCCCGTTGACTGTCCTGCTGGACGGGACACATGGTAGCACAGCTTGTGAAGCTGCTGGTTAAAACGTCAGCATCTCGCTGCCAGGTGCCTGTTTGAGTCCCAGCTGCTCTGTTTCTGATCCAGCTCCCTACTAACTCCCTTGGGAAAACCTATGATGCTTCCTTGCATCAATTTGTAACTCAGTGATTATTTAGTCATGCTTTGGCTCCTTCCACCTAGATGGAACACCAGGGTGGAGCTCCAGGCTTCTGGCTTCAGCTTGACTGCCTGCCACAGCCATATGAAAGAATGAACCAGCGTGCAGACAACCTCTGCCTGTGTCTCTCTCTTTCCCTCTGTGCATCCCTTTCTCTGTGTTGCTTTGCCTCTCAAATACATAAATAAATCTTTAAAACCTAAAAAAAAAAAATGATAACAGTATGGGAGGATGAATACCATCTTCTATTTTGACATCTGGCAGGATCTCGCTAGATTTTGCTGCATCTAAACTGTGCGTGTTTTTCACGAACTTAGACTTACATACGCTATATCTCATAATAAATTAAAATCAATAAATGTTCTTGAATGCAAGAAAGACAAAAGATGTTGTGTTTGGATTAGAAGTCAGAAAAGAAGGTGGAGAATGCAAGACAGTAAGTGGGGAAATTATGCAATACGTGATAAATCCTAATAGAAGAGTTACTGCTATAAACCCAACTGGGTTCATTCGCCAATCAGAAGGTAGAAAGCGTCCAACTGTATTTTTTTAAAGACTTATTTTTATTGGAAAGGCAGATCTACAGAGAAGGAGAGTCAGAGAGAGAGAGGTCCTTCGTCGGCAGCTCTACTACTCCCCAGATGGCCACAACAGCCAGAGCTGAGCTGATCCAAAGCCAGGAGCCAGGAACCTTCCCTGGGTCTCCCACGCAGGTGCAGGGTCCCAAGTGTTGGATTCGCCGACCACCAGTGAAGAAACACAGCAGCAAAGTATAGAAAAGAATGCAAAAGGCTTTTATTCAGGGAGCTCCACCCTCGGGAGAAGCAGAGAGGAAGAGGTGAGCTGCAGGGAGGAAGAGGAGCCCAGGGTGGCTCACAGGAGGTTTTCATATCCCTCCTGATAGGGGAGCCCCAGCGGGGTCCGGCTCTGGTCCTTATTAGGTGAGGACTGTTGGCCCGAGTTTGTCATTGGTCCATCGGGGTTTTTGCTGCTCTGGTGACATGCCAGATCTCTATGGCCCCTTCCAGATCGCCTGAGGCCCAAGTGACATATGGGGTCTGACACAAACTCCGCCCTTGTCCCATAGCCGCAGCAACCATCACCAAGGACACGAGCCATTCTACTGTGCCTCTCAGGCCACGAGCAGGGAGTTGGACTGGAAGTGGAGCAGCCGGGACATGAACTGGCACCCATATGGAGTGCCAGCGCCTGCATGAGGAAGATTAGACTGTCAAGCACAACACTGACCCCCAAATTGGAGTTTAAAAGTGATCTAGCAGTACAATGTCTATAAGAAACTACAAAAGAATGTGTAAGAGGAATTAAAAAAAAAAAAGCTCATTAGGAAATAGGATTAAAATTATAAATTTATTTTGGGACAAAAGATTCTTTGGATGCAAAACCTTTTCATAGTAGAAAGTGTATAATATGAGAAAACTGTATCTTGACCTAAAAAGTTTGCACTAAAAGAAACTCATCCTAAATTTCATTTTGCCATGAGTCTTGTTGACATGCTTTCACAAAGGTTCCAAATGTTAGACATTAAAAAAAAATCCTTAAAAACACAAGCAACATAAAGCTATCAGTGCTATTAATACTGGACAAAACGGGATTCCAGATCGAAACAGAAAATCCAAAATATAGTCTCAGCCTTTTGAGCATAACCACAGCTAACATGCAGTTTCAAAATGCTAAAATCAACAACTGACATGAACTAGAGGGAGAGAAACTGATCAATAATCAGAGCTGGCAAATGGGCCACAAAGACCAAACAACAACAACAGCAACAAAGAATGCAGATGAATAGGAACTCCGCAGGAGCCATAGTGAATTCTGCATTTAAGATGCTCAGCGCCAAATTTATAGACAACCCAATTTTGAGTTCGCATAGGAATTTGTAAATCTGAAATGCCTTCTGGGCCTTTCAAAACTCCAAAAAATCCATATAATGTCAAACAAGTTCTTAAACCAGAGTGAAATACAATTTGATGGCAATAACGAGACAATCTTGTTTTAATTCCACACATTTAGAAACTAAACAGTGCATGACTAAGTCATCATTGAGTTAAAAATTGATACAAGAAGGAGGATGGTCTTTCAAAGCAGGGACTAAAACACAACCCGTATCAATGAGCCTGTGATTAAGTCCCAGCTTCTCTGTCAATTCCTCCTGTCTACTGACACACACTCCAGAAGGCAGCAGCAATGGCTCCAGCGCTTGACTCCCAGGCCACCTGGATTCCAAGTGCCCAGCTTCGGCCTGCCTCAGTCCTGGCTGTTGTGGGCATTTCGGGAGTAAACTAGCAGGTGGAATATCTCTATCTCTCTACTCTGATAAATGACTTTTTAAAAATTTATATATTGGGTCCAGCGAGGTAGTCTAGTGGTTAAGATCCTCACCTTGAACATGCTGGGATGCCATATGGGCGTCGGTTCTAATCCCAGCAGCCCCACTTCCCATCCAGCTCCCTGCTTGTGGCCTGGGAAAGCAATCAAGCATGGCACAAAGCTTTGGGACCCTGCATCCACATGGGAGACCTGGAAGAGCTCCAGGCTCCTGGCTTCGGATTGGCTCAGCTCCAGCTGTTGCGCTCACTTGGGAAGTGAACCATCAGATGGAAGATTTTCCTCTCTGTCTCTCCTCCTCTCTGTATATCTGACTTGGCAATAAAAATAAGTAAATCTTTTAAAAAATTTAGACTGCACTTAAAAATTTCTGCATCCATGTGCTGTAGCAATCCCACTCTTGGGTGTGTATCTAAAAGACTTGAACATGATAAATCAAAGAGATGTTTGAACCACAGTGTTTATAGCACCACTGTTCACAGTAGCCAAAATATAGAATTAATCAAGGTGTCCATGATGGAGAGAGAAAATGTGGTAAATATACCCAAAGGAATATAATTCAGCTATGAAAAGCGAATGAAATTCTATCATTTCAGAAAAAAGGGGGGGAGGAGGGGCAGGCCGCACTGAAGGACATGATATCAAAATATGCCAGACTCAGAAAGACAAATATTGTCTGTGTTCTTTATATGTAGGATCCAAAATGTCAAAAAAATAAAAAAAACAGCCAAAAAGATTTTCAGAACAGGTTTACGTATAAGTACAAAAATAGCTTTAAATTAAAAAATAAAATTAGAGACCTATTTTTGTTGGTAAGGAAGGTTCGCAGAGAGGACAGACCGAGGCAAAGATCCTCTACCTGCTGGTTCACTCCTCAAGTGACCTAACCGCCTACTGGAACCAATCTGAAGGCAGGAGCCAAGAGCTTCTTCTGGATCTCCCACGTGGGCCCAGGTCCCAAGGCGTTGGACCATCATTCTCTACTGCTTTCCCAGGCCACAGGCAGAGAGCAGGAAGGGAAGTGGAGGAACTGGGAGAGGAACCAGCACCCAAATGGGATGCAGCACGTACAGGTGGAGGATCACCCGGCCAAGCCAACACACATACCCCACAAATAGAGTTATGTTCATCTTTGCTTTATCTCTTGCCAAATCAATGGTTGAGAATGCTACGACACTGTAGTTAGTCACTTCATAATGTCCTGTATCTGGGCGAAATGGTCATTTTTCTAGTTAATTTGTACCCGTTGTCCATATTCCCACAAAAGTTAAGGTTTTTCTGCTCTTTGTTAAACTTTTTTTTTTTTGATGAAGTAATTGAGCCTTCTGCTACAGAAAAACAAAAGAAAGAAAGGGATAAAGATGGAAGGTGGGGGGTAGGATAAAGGAAGGGAGGAAGAAAATGTCATTGTGTCCTTAGAGTTGTACCTAAGCTGCTAATTATTCATTTAAAAATAATTTTTAAAAAACTACAAAAGTTATTCCTGAGGATGAAAAAAAAGAATGAGTTTGAGCTACAACAAAAATTGTTTTCAGTTCCCTGAGGGAGTAACTGTTAATATAATGATATAACTTCATACCAATGTAAAAATTCTTTTCTTAAAATTATTATTTCAAAATAGGAAATAGATAGAACTAAACAGTAATGATTGGTATATGGGAAAGGTGTGAGGCACAGCTGTTAGGACACTGCCCGGAGCACCTGAATGCCTGGTGGGGTCGTGACTGCTCCACTTGCACTCCAGTTCCCTGCCAGTGTGTGCTGGAAGGTAGCAGTACGTGGGCCTCTGCCACGCACATGGGAGACCTGTATGGAGTTAATGTCTACTGGCTTCAGCTATAGTGGGCATTTGGCCAGTGAACAAAGAGATGGAAGATCTCTCTCTGTCTCTCATTCTCTATCTTTCAAATAAACAATTAGAATTTAACTTTCAAAGGGCATGGCATGCATCTAACAATATTTGCCACAAAATGCATGGGTTTAAATGCACTTATTCAGAAATAAGACAGATGAAAAATAAGCGAGAGTCAAAGTGAATTAGAAAACAGAAACAGGTTAAGACCAAAGAAATAGTAAAAGCGATAGTCATAATCTAGTTAGGAGAAACAAACAAAAGAAGTAAGAATTGATGTTTCAAATGATTGTTACCCGTTTACAAGGAACTGCCTACCATGCTAGGGGTATACAGAGAACTGCAAGAAATGAGGTTTGTGGAAGAACACCCATGGATGGAGTAGCAAATGTTGAGACTGGGATTCTTCGGACTTTGTTAAAGACTGGGTGTTGGCTAGTCCCTGGACACCAAAGGAATTCCCTAGGTTTCCCTGGACCAGAGCTTGTCCCCACCTGAAAGGTCAAGGTGAGGCAAGCATGAAACCATATTCCTGGGCTGTCTAGTAGAAACACGCAAGAAAGCCAAAAGAGTGGCAGGCAGAATACTAGCTACTGAAAAAACAGCCAAACTTGCCAAGATGTGCCCATGAGAGTGCTGCCAGCCCACCTCTGGCTGGCCTGTGCCCTGGACCATCAAAGCTGTTGATGAGCCTGTTCTGTTAGTAGCACCAGGCAATCAATGTTGTGCTGGTGCGTGATGTTTCGCAGAATGTCAAGATCATGGAGCGCTCTGCAGGCTAGGCAAAGAATCTTTGAAAAAGCTCACGGAAGATGTATAGCATGAAAAATACATATCTGTGTATCTCTTTTGGTGCAAGGTATTTCAAAATACATTGCACCAAAAGAGACATACTTTTTCGTTAGCATTTTCCATTAAAATTTTCGAAGCCCCTCATATTATGGCAGGGAGCAAAACCAACATGGCCCTGAGGCAATACTATGGAGATGTACTGTTAGCACTGCTAAGTGAAAGCAAATTGCTACTGGAGCACCCTTCAAAATAGCGAGGAGGCAAAAAGCATTAGCCACGTCAATCACTGCATACCAAACGCCAGAACTTGTAATCATTTGCGTCAGGGAAGGTATACCAGAGTCCTTAGCCTGGATCTGGGCCACCACTTACATCAGTCTGAGATATTCCACAGTTACTGTCCAAAACAACTTGTGCACAGCCAAATGTTGACTTACGAAGGAACATGAGGGGCCTCAGAACTCCTGTCCCTGCCAGCGTTTAGATGATGGCATACCTCTCTGAAACTTCCCTAAAAGATGCGAAAGGGGCTCTGATTTTGACCTCAGTATGAAGACATTCCAGGGATTTCCACTTCTCTTTTCCATACATGATGGCTTTTGTCCCACGAGTCCAAGAACCAATGTGTAGATGCTCCCAATTCTGAAATGATGTATTATAGCTGTACACTTGAATCCTCGGGAAATAATCCCACAAGGATTATTATATTATATAAAATATATATTATTTCACATAATATATAATATATTTTATATAATATATAATATATTGTCACATATTATATATTATATGTTGTGTATTATATATTATATTGCATATAATATATTGTTATTATTATAACTTATATATTATATAGGGGTAGATAAGAGCCACTGTGAACCAAATTTGGTTCAGCTAAGTCTCCATCTATTTCCTGAATTCCATAGCTCTACGTTAGTCCCTCAGGGTCACATTTCAGTGTCCTGTGAATCCATAGACAGAGTTTTTGTGTTCTGCTGTTCGTTCAACCCACAGTCACTCCAGCCCATGGCGTTAGGTTCTTTTGGAGCAGATTTGGAAGCAGAATAATAGTGCCAACTTGTCTGGCCTGAAATGGACATAAATCTGGAAACTGATGGCTTCAGTCACATTTTGGATCAAACTGTTTCCGTCACATAGATCAAGTGACTCTTTGATAGACTTCTCATTTATTTCATTCCAAAGAACTCGGATTAGTTAGCTTTCATTGACGATGCCAGATGTGAAACTTAAAGATTGTTGGAGAGTTGCAAAGGAAAACCTAAGAAGTGTGCTGAGTTTCCCTGAGTCAAGCTGGTCCACAGTCTCTAGGTTGAGCTGGTGGTGGTGGTGGTCAGGAAATAACTGGACAGCGCCAGCAAAAACAATCCCAGTGGACCAAACTGAGCCCATTGCCTGTGAAAATGTGACTAACAGCTTCTTGGAAGCTACCCACAATGGTTGCTCGGAACTCATTTGGTGACCTTCTGAACTGAAATTTGCTTAGTGTGACTGAGGGTCCTACATGCCAACTCAAGGCCATAATAACCGAGAGAGAGAACCAACTTCCTTTACAAGTGTCCCTTCAGCACCTGCTACTAACAAACTCCCCCACTCGGCCAGCCCCACAGCACAACAAGCTCAACTAAAGTCAGTTTGGGAGCAATACATTAAAACCGGCATGGAAAGAAAGTAAAAAAAAAACAAAAAAACAAAAAAACACACAAACAACAACAAAACACACCAAGAGGCTGTTTAAAAACACTGAAATATACAAAAGTCTTGGGCAAGAATAAGATGAAAAAGAAGACACAGGCAAGGAATAGTCAGAACACGATTTTGAATATATTTGCAGGTATTTCCAACATTGACTCAAGTGTCAAAAATAAATTTAAGCAAACATCCTAGAATGTTGGACAGAAACCCAAAGGTCTAGAAAGGGATTGGAAGGCATGTAAATGACTCCGCACCCTGTATGGGTACCAGGACGTTTCCATGGACTACTTCCTGTCTCTCTTCCACCCCCAGGCTAGATGCTCAGTTTTGCACATGCGCAGACCACTAGGTAGGCAAACATCGCTGACGTCAGTGGATGCTCTGGGATCCCCCCCACACACACACTCTGTGTGTTGGCCGACTTCTTGGATACTGTGCTTCCGTTCTTTACTCATTCCTTTGTTTTGATGGGCTTGTAGCATCCTCCTGATGAAAATTGTTTTGGATTGGTCATTATTTCTTTGCTTTCCAGAATTTGAAAATTTCAAAGTATTTGAATATTGAATGTCATAATTAAGACTTTCCTCTATCTTAGTTTCTTTTCAAAACAGTATGGATTTCTTCATTTATTTGAGGGATAGAGTGAAAAGAGGAGAGAGAGAGAGAGAGAGATCTTCCATCTTCTGGGTCACTCTCCACATGGCTAAAATAGCCAGGTTTGATCCAGGCCAATGCTAGGAATCTGGAATTCCACCCAAATCTCCCAAATGGTCTCAGGGCCCCAAGCCCTTGGGCCGTCATGCACTGCTTTCTCAGCCACATTCCCAGGTGCTGGATCCAATGTTGGATGTCAGTGCCACAAGCACTGGTTTCACCTGCCATCTCCCAAAGCCAGTCCTAGCTCCTAGTTTTTGACTTGGAAAACTTCATGTGGAAGTTCTCCAACTCAATCACTTCTCATCACAATTATTTAGAAAATTCATAATTACTAAACATGAGAGTACTTCAAAAATTGATATGCAATAGAATCAGATGTTTATTCTGATGCCCAAACCCTGAAGTTTAGACATAGTCCCTTTTCGTAGTTCATATTTCCCCATGAATGTTTCAAAGACCCATATATGGCTGAACACTTGGTAAGCAGATCCTTGCCCTATGGAAAAGTGCCTGTTTCCATTCTGAGGATTTCTCATTTAATAGTGTCTCTCACCCCATTCCCTTTGTCTTTATAGACGTGTTGGAGAATTTGGCAACCCTGGTTAAAAAAAAAAAAACTCAAAAAGTGAGGAGGCATAGGAGGGAACAGCAATGCGTTAGGAGGGGGACTAATCAGTACAGAATAGACGAAGCTCATTTCCAGGCTGCATGGAACGAAGCAGTGAAGAGCAAAGATGAAAAACTGATGTCGAAAATGTAACCTTCCAGAGTGCCTTACGTGGCACATCCAGGAATGGCAACTTTTACCTGAGGACCAAGAGGAATTATTCAACACTTTTGACAGGGATGGTGAAGCAGATGCTGTGGGGGCCTGGTAGGAATCCCCCTACCCTCTCCGTCAACCACATACACCTGCCAAGTGCATCCTTCCCACAGGTAATACAGGTACCGACCTATGATGCCTCCCAGCAGGACTCCTCTTTCTAGGGTTTCCTGTGCTTCAGGCAGGCATGGCCCGTGGCCAGTGATTGACTGAAGGGGAAGAAGCAGCCTTGTGCTTCTGCCTCTGGATGCAGCAACCTCTTTGGCACAATTGATGCTTCAGAGCTCCCTGTGCAATTAGACTGGAGCTATCTTCCTGAAACCACATCGATGCCTCTCTCCCTTCCCCCGCTCTTGCCTGCCCCTCTCACTCCCTAAGAGCTTCCCCCAACAACACTCCCTTTGCAAATCACTCACACAAGCAGCCCAGGCTCAGCTTCTGCATTGAGGGAGTGCAGTCCAGGGCCAAAGAGTGATGTGATGAAAGCTGCACAATAGAGAAATTGATCTTACCATGGTGTTGAAGACCCACTAAATCAAGCAGCCTTCAGCTTAAGGGAAGTGAGGTAAGAAGGGGAGAACTGTGGACATTAGAGAGAAGAGGGCAAGGCCCAGCATGATAGCCTAGCGGCTAAAGTCCTCGCCTTGCACGCACCAGGATCCCATATGGGTGCCAGTTCTAATTCCGGCAGCCCCACTTCCCACCCAGCGCCCTGATTGTGGCTTGAGAAAGCAGTTTAGGATGACCCAAAGCCTTGGGACCCTGCATCCATGTGGCAGATCTGGAAGGGACTGCGGGCTCCTGGCTTCTGATTGGCTAAGCTCTGGCCATTGCAGCCGCTTGGGGGGGTGAATCAATGGACGGAGGATCTTCCTCTCTGTCTCTCCTCCTCTCTGAATATCTGACTTTGCAATAAAAATAAACAAAGCTTTAAAAAAGAGAGAGAAGAGAGCAGACAAGGAGGGTTATCTCTGGGCGATCACCTTAATATTTATATAGGATGGCACACCAGATCTGGATGACAAGGAGGGCTAGATGCTCAGAGAATTACATCCGGCGGAAGCGTCCCTGGGCGGGATTGTCACACAGGTTGATAGAGTGCCCCTTTTCCAAATGGGTCCCTGAGATGGCAGACTAAGTGTCCCCAGTTTTTTTGTTTTACCCTTTCCCTCTTTCTTGTGGTCTTGAAGTGTTTCTCATTAAGGCAAACGGACAATGCATCCTTCCGTACCTTGGCCTTGGACTTGGCCACGTACTTTAGCTTGGGCAACGCAACGTCAAGGGACATGACCTTAGCAGAGAATTCACTTTTTCTTGACTGGTGTTTTCATTATCCACCCTCAGAGGAGCACATGCCAGGTGGCTGTGGATCCAAGGAGACACGTGCAGGAGATCCAGGTGCAACCCACAGCCTAGAGCTACCCTTCCATCCTGCCCAAGTTCAACAGAACCACAGCTACCTGTCAAGGAGAGAGCTACCTGTGCAGTCGTAAACTCCTTGCGTTTTAGGAATGTTCGTCATACAGCACTGTTACAGGAGCTGGCTAATACAACAGCGCGGACACATTTGCTTAGGATGCGCATGAACGAGGTGAATTGAGATGCAGGGAGATTAGAAATGTGTCTGCTTCGTAGTCAAAGAGTAACTAAGTCCTTATTTTCCCACTCAACAGAAAAGCCCTGTAAATGTCGACATACTTCACAGTCTAGAAGCCCAGCACTGGAAGGACTAATTTTTAAACGCTTTTAAGAAATAGAGTACCGAGTTTGCTAATAACCTAAGAAATGCATGTTTTCATATCTGCTGCCTATTAAGTCTGTTCATATCGTATCAGCAAACATCATGTCGTCTTGGAGAGAGTCCTAGTTTTTCCTGTGAAATGTTTTTCAACGCCTGAGTGAATCAAAATGAATGTAAATGAGGTTTATTAAGTCAACCCCACATGGTGCTGTATTGTCAGCATTTGTAGGGCTGTGACAGGTTAGTTATTGTAGTTTGAAGGAAATGTCACCAACACAGCAGTGTGCAGAATTAACTTAAAAATATATATGTAGAAAACGTCTCCTTATTTTTCACCCTTTGAAGAGTCATCTCCCCAGAGGTGACAGAAGACCAGGGCGAAGGTTTGCTCATTCTTCTTTATCAAGAGTCTCTCTCTTGCTACACGCTACGTGAGGTCAAGGGTCTGGGGCTGCAGGTAACCCCCCAGGATTCTGATAGCTCCTGTTAATGGACTGTGGAGAGGAAACAAAATGAGTGTGATTGGAGTTGACAAGGAATGACAGGAGCTGGGAGCAGGAGTGCCAAGTGCCCTCTGCACCCAGAAGGAGGGCCAGATTGATCTGGGGGGTGGGGGGTGGAAGCAGACACAGGCCGATGCCCAAGGCAACTGAGGCTTGGTGCTGCTGAACCGCACAAAAATGAGCTTCAGTAACTTCCAGGAAGCTGAGGGTTCTGCAGGGCAGTGGCCTCCCTTTGTGCCCACGTCCTTTGAGCTCATCCAGGGCAGGGCCTTAGGGACAGGCAGACAGGGGTGCTGCTCCAGCAGAAGACTTCTTTGAGAAAAGTCAGAAGAGCTTTCTCGCCCAAAAGCACATGTTCATCCACTGAACTTGAATTTCGGAGACGACTCTCCTAAGTCCAGGAGCAGTCTCTGTCCTAAGAGGTCCCTTCACACGTGAAAATAACTCACCAGAACCACAAGCATGACAAGCCTTTATCTGTGACTTGTAGTTAAAGATGCATTTTTAAAAAAATAATGTCATTGATTCACTTGGGGGACAGCCACATGATCCTACAGAGCTCCTAGGCGCTGCCTCATCCTCCACAGGCCCACAGTGACAAGAGCCAGGCCGGGCCCAAACCCAGGGAGTTGGAAACTCAATCCCTGTCTCCCGTGTGGGTGGCAGGGATCCCAAAGAGTTCACCACCAACTCCAGGGTCTGCCTTAGCAGGAAACAGGAGATGGGAACAGAGCCAGAGCTCAAACCCAGGGGATGCCATGTGGGATGCAGCCATGTCCTCTGCTAGTCCAAATGCCTGCCCCAGAAGCACATTGACATTGAGACCGGAGGTGCTGAAGGAAGAGACAACCCGAGTGCAGACAGCTAGGGAAAGGAAACACCATAGGGAGCAATGAGACCTGAAACAGACGCTGTTGGCTTCCCAGCTCCGTCAGTCAGCATTGCTCAAAGCTTGTGCCTCTGCCATAGCATCAAGCCTAGCTGGTTCTGGCGGAGCGGGGGAGGCCCCTTTTCCCACCCCTTTTTGTACCCTCTGCTTCTTGTACCCTCTGCCTCTGCCACCCCTTCTTGTACCCTCTGCCTCTGCTTCTTGTACCCTCCTTTAGGTAATGTGTGAGAACCACAGAGATTGGAGGATCCCCTTCATTATCCCACTTTTACATAGAGAAACTGAAAACCATCTGAGCAGGACTTGGGACAAACGGGTTGCAAGATTCCACATTGCCTCTATGAGGCTACACTGTGAACCTTCCGTGGAGGCTCCTGCATCCAACATCTGGATTTGTCTTAAACATGACTACAATCAGAAGCCTCCATTCAATGGTATTGACAAGTGCCCTGTGTCCCCATGCTTTTCCTGTGCAAAGGGAGCTTATGTCATTTGTTCCTTTATTCCTTTGCCCAGCACATATTTGTCAACTGACTGCCTATTGTCATTGGCCTCTGAGACCTGGCAGACTAAGAAACCCAAAATGGGCAACATCCTTCAAACTAAAATGTGAAAAACATCACAGAAATACAGGGGATAAGCATTCACTCCGGGAATTCATTTTATGAAGTAGAGAGTGAAGAGACACTCAAAGGGCCTCAGTGGATATTGCAGGGTCAGTGAGAAATCACTTCCTTCCTCAACAGACGGATAGAATCAAATAATCCAGTTTTGCTTTGGTGAGCCCTTCAGGAAGGGGTCAACCTGTCACAGCTTCAAGAAACAAAAAGAAAGAAGAACAGGGCCCAGAATCATAGCCTAAGTGGCAAAATCCTCACTTTGCATCTGCTGGGATCCTATATGGGCACCTGTTTGTATCCCAGATGCTCCACTTCCCATCCAGTTCCCTGCTTGTGGCCTGGGAAAGTGGTAGAAGATGAGCCAAAGCCTTGGGAGATCTAAATGGGAGATCTAAATGAAGCTCTTGAATACGGGCTTCAGATTGACCCAGTGCTGGCTATTGCGGCTGCTTAGAAAGTGAACCAGCAGACGGAAGATCTTTCGCTCTTTATCTCCTTCTTTCTGTATATCTGCCTTTCCAGTAAAATAAGATAAATCTTTAAAGAAGAAGGAGGAGGAGGAGAGGAAGACGAAGGAGGAAGAGGAGAATGGGGAAAAAGAAACTTCAGGACCCTGGAAAACCAAGAATCAAAAAAGATAACAATTGTTATCTTGCTGCAAAGACTGAGCTAAGTACACCTTGTCCCAAACTACACCACCTGTATGTCACCTGCGTGTGGTTCCTCGGAGTCATAGGGGTCAGGAATAGCACTGCCATGGAGCACCTCCCACTCGATGAAATTGCCCAGAGATCAGGGCATCTTTGGGTACTGAATTCAAGAGGAATCCTGAGACTAGACATGCAGTAGAGCCTTTAAAATGATCCTGAAAATCTAGAGCGAGGCCCACTCCCTGAGTTAGAAGCCACAGGCAGTGGAGAAGCAAATAGAGGACTCCGGGGCAAGCAGGGGTGTCAAGGCAAGTTTCCTATCACAAAGCCAAAGGAACCACGTGTGGTGTGGAACAACTTTACAGAAGCCATTCATTTCAACTCCTTTTCCCATCAAGCATTTTCAGCAGCTTCCCTCGTGGTACAAAATGACTGGTTTGAGTTTCACTCCTTGCTCAACCAAGACAGCTCTGTTGTGGAGAGCCATGAGCTCGAGTCACAAGCTTCAGGGTCTCCTGCATGCTGTCACTCTGCACCGGAGCTCAGCTGGGTGACCGTGCACGGATGCCCTAGTCTCTAGGAGCCCAAGTCTCTTTGTCCTAAGTCACAGGTTGCTGTAAGGGTTGGTGAGATCATCAATATGAAAACATGTAAATGGGCGTAGACATAGAGGGATATTCTAAAAACTCGACTTTGAGAACTGACTGATCCGGAGGTAAACTGCAACAAGGCAAGATGGATGGCCTACACAGTCTGGAGCAGCACAAGCCTCAGATGCAAAGCTTTCAGGACTTAATAACCATCACTGCCAAAATGCCTCTTCACTTGCCTACCTTAGCGAAGTTTCGCCTATTGCGTTTCTTTAATTCATTCCAATGCATGAAAGGCACAAAATCAAGGATCAATCTGGATGTCAGAGAGAGAAAGGCCACAGAAAGAGCAGTGATTGGAGCTATAGGACACGACCTGCCTTTATCTCTCACCCTGTCTACTAGGCTTCAAAACTACCTTGCAACACCCAGCCTGGGGTTTGGAGCTCATCTCAAGACCTTGCCTCAGGGGCCCGGTGCGGTGGCGCAAGTGGTTAAGGTCCTCGCCTTGCACGCCCAGGATCCCATATGGGCGCCGGTTCTATCCCGGCAGCCCCGCTTCCCTTCCAGCTCCCTGCCTGTAGCCCCGGGAAAGCAGTCAAGGACAGCCCAAAGCTTTGGGACCCTGCACCAGCGTGGGAGACCCGGAAGAGGCTCCTGGCTTTGGATCGGCATAGTATCGGCACGTTGCGCTCACTTGGGGAGTGAATCATCGGACGGAAGATCTTCCTCTCTGTCTCTCCTCTCTGTATATCCGCCTTTCCAATGAAAAAATAATAAAAATAAATCTTTTAAAAAAAAAGACCTTGCCTCACCCCTGCTATGCTTTCTGGAAAAGCCCCATTCACAGTGCAGTGCTGTTTACTCTCACTCACAGCTCACCCTACAGAGAAATTTTCTCCCTGGAGCTTTACTGGAGGCAAAGAAATCAGAAATAATTGTCTGGCATTGCAGCAACTTAAAGATGTGGCCTAAGTTGCAGAATCCAAAATCCTGCGCTTGTGTACTGAGAAGCAACATCAAGTGGATGAGAAGTCCATGGGAGACTGTCACAAGCTCTGCCCCATCTCTGATCATCTAGAACATCATGTACAGGGCCTGGAGTCTGCTTGGGAAAAAAAAAAAAACCATTAAAAATGGCTGCCCTCTTCTTTCTAAATGATCTTGAGCCCCAGGCAAGGAAGAAGATGAGGCTAAGGCAGAATTACAAGTTTCTTGAGCAAAAAGGCACACGCCCTCAACAGACAGAGCCACTAAGCTCTGTTCAAGGCTTTTGTCCAAGGTTCCAGTAGAACGCTGTGTCTAGTCCTTTACTGAGCATTAAGATAACCTGGCAAAGTTTGCAGCGACTGCACACAAACGGGGAGTATGTACTTCACAGAATTAACCCGGGAAAGTCACTTTATACACAAATAGCCACAAGCACCGAATTAACGACCAAAAACCAAACAAATCAACTAGCCTTGAGAGGGTGAGATATCTGTTCATTTCTTTATTTTATTCCACATAAGAAATGGGAAAATAGGACCCCAACATCTACCAATATAAACTCCCAGAAAAGGCTTAGAAGTTGTCCTTTTTGGGAAAGAAAGAAAAAAAAAAAGAAGAAGATTGTACACCAGCTAATACGAACAAGGTCAAAGGACTGTACATGGAACAGGTGCTGTGGCACAGTTGGTTGAAGCGTTACCTCGGATGCCTACACCCGATATTGGTGTGCCTGAGGCTAAGCTTTGCCTCCACTTCCAGTTCTCCCTCCTGCTAACGCACACTCTGGGGAGCAGCAGTTAGTGGCTTAAGGACCTGGATATCTGCCACCAACTTGGGAGCCATGAGGTCCTGGTCCCCGCCTTAGGTCTGACCCAGCTCTGGCTGTAGAAGGCACTGGATGGGTGATTCAGAAGCTCCCCACCCCTATCTCTCTGCCTTTCAAATAATGAACTTTAAAAAGATGAAATCATGGGCCCGGTGCGGTGGCGCAAGTGGTTAAGGTCCTCGCCTTGCACGCCCGGGATCCCATATGGGCGCCGGTTCTAGTCCCGGCAGCCCCACTTCCCTTCCAGCTCCCTGCCTGTGACCCAGGAAAGCAGTCAAGGACGGCCCAAAGGCTTTGGGAACCTGCACCCACGTGGGAGACACGGAAGAGGCTCCTGGCTTTGGATCGGTATAGCATCGGCCGTTGCGCTCACTTGGGGAGTGAATCATCGGACGGAAGATCTTCCTCTCTGTCTCTCCTCTCTGTACATCCGCCTTTCCAATAAAAAAAATAATTAAAAAATAAATTTTTTAAAAAAAGATGAAATCATCTCCACACAAGTTAGACAGCAACCTCTTAGCAAAGAGGAAATACAAAGAAATATAAATGGCCACAAAAAGAACCAAGTAGAAACTCTGTGATTCAAATCCTAACTAAAGTGCAAAACGTCTCCACAGAAATTACAAAGGGGAGACAATATAGCAACTTAAATATGCACGATCTATCAGAACATTATAATTAAATATAGTTATTACTGTAACAACATGGTTAATTAAATATTCCGTTAAGATAGTTCAATATAATTATTCTGTCTGTAATGATTAAGGAAAAAAAAATAATAAAAACCAACAACCAAAAATGTTTAAATGGAATTGCAGACACCTATGGGATGCCAGGATGTGCATAATGGGACTCTCAGAAAGAAAAGCAGAACAAGGTAGAAAAAAAACAGAAGTTTGAACAAATGATAACTGAAAACATTTGAAAAAGAAATGAAAAATATTTCTCTGCATTCAAGAGTATTTCAACAAAATCGCATGAACGAGTAGGCTTAGGTAAAACACATGATGTGCAAATTGCTACGAGACGAAACATAGGCAATCCTAATGCACCCTGGAGAAATAAAGAGGCCCCTGGTTCCTGGTTTCAACTTGACCCAGCCCTGGGTATTATGACCATTTGGGAAATAAATCAGCAGGTGCAAGAGTTCTCTATCTCTGTCTGTCTCTGAAGCTCTACCTTTCAAGTAAATACACACCTTTTCTACAAAAAGAACAACATGTATAAATCAGTTTCTACACACTAGCATTCAAAAGCTGAAAATGAAATGTAAAAGACTATTAGCTATAATGGTATCACAAGTGCAAAATACCTATGAACAAATTTAGCAAAAGAATGTTAAATAAAAGAAGAATGTTGAAGAAGTTCTAAGTAAATGGAAGGAAACTGCATCTTACAAGTTGGAAGATGACTGTGACTGTGACTGCTTTGTTATACTACATATTGATCTGTCGGCTTGAGATACCCCGGCAGAAATCTCAGCCATTCTTTTTGTAGAAATTTACAATCTGATCCTAAAATGTATTTGTGATTTCAAGAAACATAAAATAGCACAATCATTTTAAAACAAGAATAATGCAAGATTTCTACATCTTGATATGAAAACTGAACACATAGCTAATCAAGATGATGTCATACCAGGCCTACAAGCAGACACATGGATAAATGGAATGTAATTGAGAGAGTGCAGAAATATACTCTTAACATGGCTTATTAATTTTCTACAGGAATACTGGATATTTCAATGAGGGAAGAATCATCTTTTCAACAAATGGTACTGGAACAAGTAGACACCCACCTGTAAATGAAATTGGACTTCCCCTATCCCCCTACTCCACCATACACAGAAGTGGGCCTGAAATGGCTTATAGATCTGAATGTAAGAGCTGAGACCATGAAACTCACAAGAAACTAGGAGTATATCTTCATGACCTTGAATTAAGCGATATTTTCTTAGACAAGACTCCAAAACCAACAAGAGAACAAAAAAGTACATATTTCCTGTAACTACCAACTGACATCACCAAGAAAGTAGAGTTTCCAACAGTGAGATAAAATATTTTCAAATCTCATAAGGGACTTGTGCATAGCCTATGTAAAGAATGGGTATAACTCATCTAACAAGACAGATACAATAGTTCAATAAGCAATTGATTTCAGCTAACATTTTCAGAAGAAAGCATACAGGTGGCTACTAAGCACATAAAAAGATGCTCAATATCATTAGGAATTAGGGACAAAAAACCACATCAAAACCACCATGAGGTATCACTTGACAACCCCTTAGAACAGACATAATAATAATAATAATAAAAAAGAGAGATGACATGTGTTGGAAATGAAGTGAATAAATGAGGACCCTCATAATCCCAAGTGGCAACAGAAAATGATGAAGTATTTTGGCAAATCATTTAGCGTTTCCTGAATATGTTGAACATAGTTACTATATTACCCAGTAATTTCACTGTTAGATATATGTGACAGAGGAGGAAAAGTACATGCCTGCACTTAAGATTGTAGACAGATATTTTTAGCAGCATTATTTATAATAGCCCGAACAACCCCAATGACAAATGGGTAAGTAGAGAGTGATATATCCACACAATGGCGTCATTTATTCAGCATTTTAACAAAAGAATGATCCATTCTGCAACATGGTGAACCCTGAAAACATTACACCAAGTGAAAAGAGGCCAGTCTCCAAACACCGCATATTCTATGATTCCATTTGGAGGAAGTGTCTGGAAGGGGCGAGTCTATGAAGACAGAAGCGTCAGCGACTGCCTGCCGCTGATGGTGTTGGGAGTTGGGAATGGAGAATGACTGCAAATGGGTTCTGGATTTCTTTCAGGGGTGATGAAATGTTCTTAAATTGAACTGTTAAAAATCATTTCACAACTCCGGGAATATACTAATATGCTTTATATGCTATTTATAAATATATATCTGAGTATCTATAACTATGTAACTATACTAGTATATTTTAAACTGCTGAATTTTGTGAAATGTGACTTACATAGCAATAAGGCTGTTACAAAATCAATGCCTACCCACATAACACAAGAAGAGGGTCTACAAAGCACTAAGGAATAAAGGATATCTGTGGTCCCAGTGCCTTAAGGAAATTGGATTTCCAAAGGGCTTCAGGAGAGAGGAGATTGCTTTTTCTATGTGAAAGAGTTTGTGCTTCTCAAACTCGCTCACAGTAGATAGCATCGTGTAACCTTTGCGGGTCTATGTGCAGGCAAGGGTCTGTCACGCTGCTCTAGTCGAACCCAAACTCTGTGTTCACAAACTGCTCACACTGATCCTTCTAGAATACTTCCCACTGCACTACAACAGCCATGATGTTGAAAAGTCCAACCTCCCAGTGCAGAGATGTTATGTACCTTCCGACTGGGGATTTGAAGAGGGTCCAGGGGTCAACTGAGTGAGGAAGGCATGGGAGGATTTGATCAGAATGTCTCTAAGTACAAACACATGCACTGGCGCTGGGGCAGGTGAGCTGGGTGTGAGACTTGCCTGCAGAGAGAACTGGCAGGAGGTAGGACTGACTCATGAGACTGGGGATGAAGTCCCAGCTGGAGAGGGGCTGTCAGAAGACCCCACTGGCCACCTTTGGTTGTGGGTGATGAAAGAGGAAGGGATACAAACACTGTTTTCCAAAAGACCCCCTGCTTTAATTTCTTTAAGAACCAGGTCATTTGCCAAGATCATTTTTCTCCCCCGATGAATGATTCATTTGCAAAGTCAATCATCAATTCCCAATCTGGCTTGCTCGTATGCCATCAGAGTTGCTTTGAAACAGGTCTGATTCATACTCAACAAACTGCAGTATTTTCTCCACTTCCCACATTAGACATGACCAAGTTGGGTGTTGGAGTCTCTGCATTGCCATCGGATAAACAGGGGGCACCCAGAGATCCTGAGCCTTGCACATGCCCCCAGGGGAGCCAGTGTCTCAGAAGACCAGATTGGGGCCGGCCATGTGTTCCTTGGGATGCAAGACATAGGTGTAACAGAGGAAGCGAAGAGCACAGCCAGAAAACCTGGAAACACAAACTGGCCCACGGACCTGTCAAGCTCGGATCCTTACATTAAGTATTTAGATATGTTTATTCTTATTGGAAAGTCAAATACACAGAGCGAAACAGAGACAGAGAAGATGATCTTCATCTGATGATTCACTCCCCAGGTGATTGCAACGGGCCAATACTGCGCCTATCCAAAGCCAGGAACCAGGAGCCTCCTCCGGGTCTCCCGTGTAGGTGCAGGGTCCCAAGGGGTTGGGCCATTCTCGCCTGCTTTCCCAGGCCACAAACAGAAAGCCTGATGGGAAGCGGGGTCGCTAGGATTAGAACCTATGTCCATATGGGATCCTGGAGCATGCAAAATGAAGACTTAAGCCACTAGACATCATGCTGGATTCTAAACTACTCTTAAACCTGAGAAAATCATGGTATCCACAAAGTTCACTTGCCATTTGCCTAACACTTCGTCATGCCTGCTCCCACTTAGGCTCCTCCTTCTGACATTTCTGCTTCCTCCCCTGTCACACCCACATTTCCTGCCTCATCTGCTACTGCTCTGCTTTCTACCTCTCAATTTCACCCATCCCTCCAGCCTGCTCTGGAACTCTGAAAATATATGCGAACCTGCACCTGTTCACCTCTGCCCAGCAACTCTGCCTACCTGCCAAGTCCTCTCCCGGGGCTCAGCCTCGTCCTTGTGTGGGTCCTCGCTGCATAGTAATGCTGCTTTTCTAGAATCTGATCATGACTGTGTTCTGAATCAGTCCTCTGACAAGTGCAAGTTTGCCACCTGGGTTAGGTTCTTTTAACGGCCAGATCCTCTAGGTCTTATCCAAAGCACTTAAAATGGTGCCCATGTCCAGAAGTCACACACTAAGGATACAAACACGGCATTTATCCATGGCAATGGATTGTGGGAGATTTTATATTTAGCTATTTATTTAAAAATAATTTATTTTTAAATTTTATTTATTTGAAATACAGAGGTAAAAAGAGAGAGAGAGAGAGAGAGAGAGAGAGAGATTCTTCCATCCATTGATGCACTCCAGATGCCTGCAATGTGAGGCCAAAGCTGGTAGCCAGGAGCCATGTGAAATGCCACAGTAAGGATGTGACCATGGCATTTATCTATGGCAACAAGATTGCAGGAGGTTTTATGTCTGTTTGATCATGGGCTTTGCTTATGGTTCTATAGATGGCCTCTGCACCCACTGTCAGGGCACCAGCTTGCGAGTTAATTATGGAACGTCGCAGGCTTTTGCAAGGCAGATGATGTCATGTTGGCCCTTTGATGTTGATCCACAGTGGAAGGATCTATACCGTGTAAATTGCGAAATACCACAGATTGAGTTTTTTTCACCCTAAAGAGCTGGTCAGTAAGAACCCATCAGTACACTAATAACGCTAGAATCCAAGGAGTACAGCCTGGCTAGTGCTGGATTTTAGGGGACTTAGGACTAAGGCGATAGAAGTGGGAAAGAAAAAGCAAGGGAGAAACAAAACCCCACAATTTCTGTGACAGCCTCAAGATCACAGGGCCCTTGTGAGAGCTTTCCTAGGGGAGATGAGCAAGCGCTCCGTGGCGGCTGGGCCACGAGGTGATAATGAAATGATCAGACCTAACAAATCTACACTATTCCACTCCAACTTAATTTGCTCCTTACTGCCTTACAGAGCCTGCCGCCAATTAGCCAATTAGTAGCTAATTTAATTTCCTCACCAGGGTCACAGCAGGATTTCTGATTTGAGCATGAAGCATGCCAGGGCAGGTGCGGGCGTGTTTAGGTCCCCCGTTAATGACAGCCTGGCATGCCTAGGAGCCGTGCATCTGGAAGGGAAGGGAAGCCAAGATGTGCATTCCAAGTCTGCGACCCTCCAATTCAGTGGCCTTGGACAAGTTACTCCTCAACTCTGGGCTTAGTCCCTCATCTTCCGAATAAAGATGTGAAGGTCCAGCATGATAACCTAGTAGCAAAAAGCCTTTTGCCTTGCACGCGCCGGGATCCCATACAGGTGCTGGTTCATAACAACCAGACCTGTTAGGATTGGCACAGCTCCAACCATTGCGGCCACTTGGGGAGTGAATCCGTGGATGGAAGATCCTCTTCTCTGTCTCTCTTTCTCTGTATATCTGACTTTCCAAATTAAAAAAATAAATAAATAAATCTTTTTTAAAAAAGAATTAATTAGCGTCTTATTTACCAAGCAGATAGTGGTGGCCTTTCATTGACCTCTGCATTTGTGGACAAAGGCAAGATTGATGTAAGATGCTTTTGCCCCACTCATCCTGTGTGTTGGGCATTGCACATGAGTGCACACGGAGTCACCTTTGTCCCTCAAGCAGTTCTTCCCATCCACCCATGCATTCATGTTTCCATCTACCCATGCATCCATCCATGCATACAAACATATACACATCATCGGTCTCTCCATCTATTTATCCACATATGTATCATTCCGTGTATCCATGCAAACATGTATCTGGAATGGAGCACTCGCTAGTGACTAGGTGTTCACTGAGTCCTGACGTTGTATCAGGCATTGCTAAGTCCCAGGAAGATGTCTTCAATCTCAAATAGATGGTCACTAGACCGGAAATGAAATGCTGAGCAAGAGCATGGTTATGGTTCACGCAAAGAGCTCCCAACCTGCCAACACTGGGGCCTGGGTCCTCACCCATGGCCACTGCACTATTTCCCAAAACCCAGGCAACATATGCCAAGCATGTTCTTTCCAGCGTATCTTGACCTCTAACCTCACCATTGACACCAAATGCATCCCATTGGAAACTGTGAGGGGATAAACTTGGATGTGGTACCTGCAGCCTGATGCTCCATAACCCTTTCATCATCCCCAACAGGAGTATGCATCGCTCACACTTGGACTATGTCCCCCTTTCCAAGAAAAATCTGCTCCCAAAGAAGGGGGAAAAAAAAGTGCAAACCCATTTTTCTCTAAGATGCGAATAAACGGTAACAGCTTAAAGTAGTACCTCTCCAGAGTTATTTATATCTTTGCATTTTGAGAAGAGAAACTTAAAGCAAAAAAAAAAAATTTAATCTCTAATTCGGGGATTGAGGGCAGCCCAGAGGATCTGAGCAGCAGTATTTCTAGAACAACAGAACCACGTCGGGGCTACTGTGCATGCCAATTGAACCAATATGAAGAACTGGCCACAACTCTTACCCTCCCTTCAAGTTCCAGACTCCCATCTCTCCACATTACCAGGAAAACTCAAAGCCTGGGGGTCACCCAAAGAGACTGATGAGACACAAAGCAGCAGAAAAAGCAGGTGAACTCAGAGGAGGGAAATGTCAGACCAGAGTTCGAATCTCAGTTACCTCATTTCCAGCTGCCTGCCCTTCTCTGGGGGAGCTGGGCTGCTTGTCTTCAGCATCTGATTAACAATGCTCCCGGCTCGGTGGCAGAGACATTATGGCAATGGTGGTGGGCAAAGCCCTGAGGATGGTGATGATCTGAAAGAAGGCACCAAAGCCGCAACTTTTGCTGGTAAACAGAGCCAGTCAGGCCTTTTGAATCCCAGATGGGACCCCAGTTGTGGAATATCTCTTGCAGGCGCCACAGCCAGCCCACAGGCTGTAACCGAGCGAGATTCCACATGTAGGTGAGGACGACTTTCTTCTCCGGAGGCAACTGGACCAGTGGTTGATTGGTGCTGACAGCAGGTGGAAGGGAGACATTTCTGCTGATCTTCCAGCATCTATGGTCCTCTGGTAATTCAAATTACTTTCCAAATGTCACCACATCGGTCTGAATGTGACAGCTCTTCAAACAGGGCCCTGTCTCTGAGTCTGAAGACCTGAACATATTCCTGAAGGAGCTTTTGATCTTCATTTCTCTCCAGGTGGGAGGGTCCTTTGTGAGACAAAGTCTAGGCTCATGAAACTTGCAGACCAAAAAAAAAAAAAAAAAAAGCCTAGTGACAGGCATTCTGGCAGGTGAAGGCAACAGCTCATGCAATGCAAGGACACGGCTAGTTGGATAAGACAGATGACATCTCTAAAAAAGAATAGTCAGGGGAAAACTCTCCAAGGTTCTCCCAACCCCTGGCAGCATCACCCCCACTTATTACTTCTAGTTACTTCTAGTAAGATCTGCCATGCACAAGCAAAGAAAGCTCTGGACACTTAAGATAACTACAACACAACCCTATACCCGATTGACGATCTGCACTGCCTGCCTAGCCCTAGGAGAGGGGACAAGGCATTGGTTCAGGGACCACTTGCTTGTGTTTAACATAGAAATCTGATGATCTCAGGTAACTCAGCTTTCCCAGCTACGGCCAGTTGGATGGAACACGCCACGGACAACGGGGTGCAGGCAGAGAGAAGCATTAGTGACAACTCAATCACGTGATGAGGATTGACAGCTGACAATGCAGCAGCACAGAGGAAACAGCCCCAGTGTCTGAAGGACAGGTGAGCTGAGTGGATGCAGAAATTGGGCAGGGTCACCCAGAAAGGGTTAAAGCGTGTTGCGGTTCCAAGAAGGTAAGGAGGAGTATAATGTGTTTTAGAAAATCTTCCATCCAGAATGGCTGAAAGAAATGAAATTTTGGCTTCACAAAGAACAAACCTGGGATTTCAGGAAAATTCACTTAAGTGGAACACTGTACTCCCCTGACAATGGAAGATAAATGAGGCAGTCGCGTACCTGCAAAGGGCACCACGATGGGTTGGGAAAAGAAAATAGACCTCTGTAAGCTTCCCAGCAGCTCATAATGCTCTGGAATGTCCTCCTGCCCCCTACTAGCCACCTGGCCATGCCTGGCTGCAGAAACTGCTGTGGGCACTCATCGGGTGGAGTGCAGCCCTCTTCTTGCATGCCCACTTGGCACAGAGGCCCACTATACCTCCTGGGAAGGGATGTCTCGGAGACATACTGCCGGACACATGGCTTTTTCTCTCCTTGTCTTTTCTTCCACTATCCCCTCTATCTGATGTGGCTTTTTTTTTTTTTTCCAAAACTCACTCCAGCTGCCCCTCTCCCAAGACGCATTCACAGCTGTCGAATGCAAGCCCCAGCTGCAGCAGGGGATGTTGCAAGCATCCAGACCTTGGCCGGACTTTCTCCGTAGGAGGATGTTCTCAACCTCGGCTGACAGCTTAGAACCTCCTCGAAAGCTTGAAACAGTCCAAATGGCCAGCACCCTTGTCCTGGCTTAAGATTCAGATCCAAGCAGTGGTGGCAGGATGGATGGTGACCCCAGCGGTCATGTTTTTTAAAAATTTCACCATAATCCAAAGGTGCAGTCAGGGTTGAGAACCACCACCTGGCACCAGAGCCAAAGCGCACGCAAAGCCGCAGAAAAGGAAGTGGATAGGGGAGGGTCTGGCCCTGCCGTGAAGTTGAGTCGGCTGAGTTAAAGCCCCCCTTCCCCCCAAAAAATGCTGCTTTTAAATAGGAGGTGCTGAAAAGAAGGGAGAAAGAGGATCGGGTGTTATCAGGGTCCCAGGGACCTCTGTAGGACAGGACCTGAGACTCTGGGGAGCAAAAGGAGCCGAAGATGAAGTAACCGCATGGGACATGATCCACCAGAAGAGATGTGTGGTAGAGCAGGTGTTTGGCCTAGTGGTTGAGTTGTTCACATCCTGCCCTTGAATGTCTGGGGTTACTTGGCGGCTCCAGTTCCTAACACCAGCTTCCTGCTAATGCAAGACCCTGGGAGGGCAGTGACAACGGCTCAGCTGCTGGCTCGTGGGAAACCCGGATTGAGCTCCCAGATTCCAGCTGCATTTGCGGCCCAGCCTCAGGCACTGCAGGCGTTGAGGGAGTGATCCGGATCATGGGAGCGCTGAGAATGTCTGACTTTCTGTGGGTCTCCCACCACTTCTTAAGACAGTGAAAGACTTTTGATGGACTGAGACATGCAGAAGAGCTAGGTTGAAAAGCCCAGGGAAACATCAGCAGGCAGGTGTGACCTGGTGGCCCTTGCAGGGAGCTCCAAAGGTGTGGAGTGGGATTGTCATTGTCACACATTCACATGGTTATTGAGCAGAGCTGCAATGCCTCGTGTGTAAACCCCATATGAGACTTCAATACCCAAATGCATGTGCGTTGGGGCCGGCACACTGACTCAACAGGCTAATCCTCCACCTGTAAATTCTAGCATCCCGTATGCACACTGGTTTGTGTCCCAGCTGCCCCATCTCCCATCCAACTCCCTGCTTATGGCCTGAGAAAATATCAGAGAATGGCCCAAGTCCTTGGACCCCTACATCCATGAGGGATGCTCCTGACTCCTGCCTTCACATTGGCTCAGCTCTGGGCATTGTGGACAATTGAGAAGTAAGCCAGCTCATGAAATATCTTTCTCACTCTGCCCTTCTCTCTGGAAATCTGCCTTTCCAGTGAAAAAATGAATCAATAATCTTTTTTCAAAATTAAACAAACTACTGTACCTGCACTTGCAGGCTCCTGTCCAGGGCCCTCCCAAGCAATCCAGGTGAACCCTAAAACTCTCGGGGATCCCTCCCTGAGTCTGCTATCATCTGCTGTCTGCACCAAATGTCACACAAACTTGACTTGGAGGAAGCCATTTGTCCCTTCCTTGACAGAGACTTCACGGAGGGAAATGTGCCCTTTCCTTACGCATCAGACACCTCTACTGTCAGCCTGGCAGAAGTCAACGATGGTTCTGTCGGACTCACCTGTGCCAGCAGGCACAGCTCAAAGGCTGTGAGTCCCACCTCTCTGCGCTCCCCGTCTCCCTCTGGATTTAGTCCCACCCCACCTGTCATGCACAACTAATTTAACTTTGGCTTACAAAGCACACACACACACACAAAATCTCTTTCCAGCCGATAGACTTAAAATACTAGAAATGAGGCAAAGGACAAAGATGAGTAACAAATGGGATTAGGATGGTAATCCAGACCCGTTCTGGAAGCTGCAGGATCCCGGTCACAGACGAGGGACAATTGGTTTGCTTTAGTATTTTCTCATCTCCGTCACAAAGAAGGCCAGGGGATCGTTGATGTGATTCCTAGTTCACAACACAAAATGCAAACAGACAGTCAAGATAAACATGACCATTCCTGGAAGTGAAACCAGACAAATGCCTGCCCGTCACTGGGCGCAGAAGGGGGCCCCGTGATTTAGCGACTCGCAGCCCTTCTATAAACATGGGGATGAGTTTTACAGGTCTGTGTTCGAGAACAGCCTTCGGTAGGGGCTGATATTCTTCTCCCCGACTGTTCGCCAACAAAATTAACAAGCAGAAATGCGGGACGTGAACATAAGGGAAACATGACTCCCATCTGATTCAATGAAAACACCGACTTTCGGTGAGAGATGAGATTGGGGGACGTGGTGAGGAGGCCAGACCTGCCTTATCGCACGTGTGAAGAATTACAGGAGGCCCTGAGCACCGTCCACATGGCTCCCATGTCAGCATCTCCCAGCCACTACGGGGCCAAAAAACGAAAAACTCCAACAAAGGACTCCATCCCTCTCCCTATATGCTCACTCTCTTGCTGGGCCTGGGTTGGAGAGAATAGGGGGCGGAGAACTTGTTGCTAATGGATTGCACGGGCAAAGAGGGAATAGGAAAGTTATGCTCTGCTTAGCACCGCTCTGGGACCCTTCACCCATCCCCTCATTTAGCTGAGGCGGGATGCATGGAAGCTCCTCCCCCCTTCTCATCCCATGTCACCATGGAGGCCAGTTTATACAGCTGCCCACGTGGTTTTCTAAGGTGGCTGCTTGACTCGCCCTTTCCCCACCAGAGGACATTCCACTTCCCTGCCTGTGTCTCCCAGCTGTCCCATGCAGCACGTGACCCCAGCACTCCCAGCCTTGTTCTTCCTGTGCCCTCCATCCCACCTCAGCATCCCCGGGGAGCTCAGAGCTAGTCCCAGGCTCAGGTCTGGGAGGAAGAGTCCCGCGAGGCACCTGTCGGGGGAAGAGGAACAAGAGAAGAAAAACAGCCCCCTCTGAAAGCTTTCCAATCACTCCAGCCACCACCATCTCTAATTCTTTTCTTAAAGTATAAAATCATTCTTCCACTGATCTCACTCGTGGTCAGAGCTCAGCACAGACCCATCCGTCACGGGGCTGATTTGGTTCAGCAGGTGTTGGCTGGGCAATCGCTCATTTCAGGCTAATCTGCTAGCGGCTGTCAGGGGTTATGGAGTATTTATTGAGTTTGTGTCAGGTCCGGATGACCAATAGCCAACAGCGGGTGGATACGTACTGACATTGATGATATTGCTGAATTAAACGAGGTGATGTATACTCAACTCGCTTAGAGCCAGCAACGGACCTAGGGAGCATTCTCTAACCCAATGCAGATGATCCCCAGGCTTTCCTTCTCAAAGAAAACATTACACACATGGCGTTTCTATTTAAAGAAACAAAAAAAAAATGCACGGTCCCCAACAAAGGTAGTCATGTCTGTGTTGAAATGAACAAGAGCATGTCCTCGGGGGGGAAGCTGAGGGAGCAAATACAACGCAGACTTCTGGCAAAGAGGTCTGCCTGCACTGCCAAGGCCTGTTACATTCACAAAATTCAGATTTGGGGCCTCAACAGTAAGAGGCAGGAATTGGTGGCCCAGACTCAAGATCAGAAAACTGGCCCTCGGTGACAACAAGATGTCACAGATGAGAGCAAGGTGGTACAAGTTAGGCATGGATTTAAAGTCGGCCTCTGCCATTCCTGAGCTGCGTGGCATTGAGTGAATTCCTAGATGTCTCAGAGTCTCAGGGATTTTCTCTGAATGGTAGAATATCAAGTCCACAGTCAGCATGAAGCCATGGGAGGTGTTGCATATGTGGGTCCCCGGACTCTGTTCTATGCTTGTTCTTTTTCCTGCCCCTCTGCTGCTAGGTTCACCCAGTTCCAAAGCCAGATACCTAAACCAGTGCCATGGAGATAGCCGTGCAGAAACAAGAGGAGGCGCCACTGTCCCATGAGCAGAATTCAGGATGCCTTAGATGTCCTGCCAAGGAGCCTTACGCTTAATCACATCGCCTGCCTCATGGCCTGGCCACTAGGTCAGTACTCAATACTTTCTCAGGCAATAAGCAATGGTAATGTCTCCACCTTGCACCTGCAACTGGATGATGGCGAGTGGTGCTCAATGCCGGGCCTCGGCAGCAACTCACCCTGGAAAATGTCCACATGGGACTGCTTCATTTCCAAGTTCCTTGCAGTGCTACTGATTTTGTAAGACCACTCCCTAGAGCCACTCTGTCTTCCTTTGAGAGAAGCACTGGTGTCCAAGGACATGGGGTAGGGGAGGACTTTCAAAGGGACAGAGCAGGAGAATCGGTGTTCCAAATGTTCTGTTGCTGCTGACTTTGCAAGCGCTTCTGTTGATTGAACACATGCTGGGGGCTGAGTATGCTGGGGGATGTGGAGAAGCACAATAGAGCATTTTCCACAACCCCTCCCTGGCCACTCGTCACTGCAGGAAAAGAGAATTAAACACAGCAGTGAGTGGGATCAAAAGGAGTGCCGCTTACAGTCTTTCCCCCAAACAGTGGACAGTGGGCTACAACAATCCCATGATGTGCAAGTGCATCTGTCACACAACAGCAGAAGTGACTGGTGTGCAATGTGTGCACACACACACTCACACACCTCACACCACTAGGTGCTCCTGGCAGCAGGTACCAGCTCCGCAATGCCACCCCACGATGGCAAGGGGTTACAGAACATCATCTGGCCCAATTGCCACTGAATTATTCCATGCAAAAATATCAAAGTTAATTTTGGGGGCTGTCAGCCCAGCTGATGAGTTGGGCGGCTGTCAGCCCGGCTGCTCCCGCCTGCCGTGCCAGATGGGAGTCTGAGAGCCACCCCATGTGAACAGCGACCTTGGCGGGGACAGGGTGAGATTACTGGGATGATGAAGTGCCCAAGGCGCAGGTTCCGGAGTCAGGATTTGAATACCTGTTTACATGGGGGATAACAGATAGCCGCCTGCTGACGGTGAGGTTGTAACTCACTCCCCGGAGTCTGCCACCACCATAAAATACCTAGACCCTGCTCGGGAAGTCTCTGTCTTGGCAGCCAGGCCCAGGCAGTGATTTAGGGCCCTGGATCCACTCTGAGACCATCTAATCTATTGTCTTTTATTACATGCACCACTCAACCTCGCTTCGCTGTCTCCATCTTGCACTGCCTCCCCCTCCCCCACCTCCCGTGTTTATGAAGCACCAGCAATTCAGTCTCCCTTAAAGGAATGCGATTTGAAAGTGCTGGTTTGATTCAAAAACAGGAAGGGATCTTCATGCTAGATAGGGTCCAATAAATAAAAGAATTCCCAGCTGTTGCCGCTCTATAAATATACGTAAGGACACTCTAAAGCAGAGAAGAAAATCATTAAAAGATACGTTTATTTTGGGCACAAAAAAGCACCACGGAAGTCCACATGCAGTTTTTGTATTGCACACATTCGTCTCAGACTTTTGGAAACCTCCTCATCTGAGTGACTCTGTTCTCAGCATCAGATCATCGGCGTCCTGTCCCCTGGCTCCTTCCATCCCCACAGACACACCCGTCCTTGCTTCCACCTTTAAGGCCTCCTGAGTCCTCCCTTTTCACTGCAAATCCAGCAGGGCCATTTCCTGGCTTGTCTTCTGACTAATTGTCTGGGGCCATCTGACGTTGAAATAATCCATAATTGCTTAATCCATCCGCGTCTGTGTGGCAAGCAACGGAAAAGCACTTTAGAAAGATCAATCATCTAAAATCATTGAGCAGTATATTGGAAGCAGAGTTGCTGCCTGCTCCCAGCTGAGAAAATGATGGTGGGATGAGATACGGGCTCGCAGAAGAGGCTGTGTCTGTCTCCGTTGCTTTCTGATTCTGAGATAGATCACCAAGAGCACTAACTGCTCTCTGCTTGGGCTAAACAAAGATAATAGTGTTAGAAGTCACAGACACATAAATGATGCGACAATCAAATCAACCACGCCTTGCCCCTGTCTCCCGCTGGCACTGGCACACAAATAGATTAGGCAACGGGGGAGGGAGGTGGTTGGGGAGCAGGCAAAAAAAAAAAAGCACCTCGGCCAGTGGGACCTTGATCTCCAGGGACCTGGGGAAAAAAAATCTGAGTTCCTAAGTAGCTGAAACAAAATGCAAGAGGCTCCCATAGACTCTCTGTAAAGAAGAGAAATTTGGGTTGGAGAAAGCTTGGTGGAATAAGGTCAGATCCCTTTTATGAATCAAATTAGTGGCTGCACAATTCATGTTATACAACATTAGGCTGTGGAGACCAAGGGAATGAAACTCGTGATTCTCAAGATTCAAAGATTTGTAGAAAATGGACTGTAAAGATGAAACTGATTTTGACGCAGAAACATGCATCACCCATGCCTAGGAGAGGTCTTCAAAAAGTTCCTGTCTAGTTGTGTGTTACGGATTTGAAGAATGTTTACAGTAAAGTTGTCTTTTAACTCCGTTTTTGCTTGGAAGTTCCCACATAAGCTGCCCCAGGTGGTATCTGTGTCTTTCCCACTGGGGGGGCCAGTCTTTGTGCTACCCTTGGTGGTATACGTAGCAGGAGCTAATTCCAAGAGCTCTGGCCATGCTGATCCTCCTCTCCCTCTGTAAGAAAGTGCTGCCTGCAAGAGGAACATGACCCAGAAGAGGAAGGAGAGGCAGCAGGTTAGCTGGCCTCTCACCCTATCTAGTCTGTTAGCCTGATCGAGACAGTCAAGCACATGGCTTGGAGCACAGGAAACAGAGAATCCCAAAGGATAAGAGACACCTAGGAGTGGAGCTACAGACCCAAAGCTCCTCAGAATTCACCCAAACTAGTCACTCTAGATGTGTGGCAAAGTTGAAAGAGTGGCGATTTATGTAGGTCTCGAAAGCATGGTGTCACCATGCTAAGTACCACTCAACTCCTGTCCAAGCAATTGAGCATCCTTGCACTAGGTGTTCAATACACATCTCATTATCATGGTGACGTTCACATCTAGTATTTTCATTTTCTTTTATTTTTTAAAGATCTACTTTTTCACGGCGCGTGTTGTGTGGAGAGGATTGCATCCAGGTGCACTCGAAGGAGGAGTTGGCCTGTTCCTGTGGATCAGGTGAGGGCCCCCGAACGCCACCTCAAAAGTCGTAGGAAGGCCAGTAACTTCTCAGAGTGGCGAGGACAACCTGGGGGACCCAACCACGGACACCAGCTACACTTTCTACGGCCTGTGAGATGGAGCCATTAGATGAGACAGAGTTCCAAACCTGGGACACACAAGACCTACATCCCTAATCTGCCGAAAGCAGTTACAGAAAAGCAGATAAGACTACATCCTTCAGCAATCCTTAAGAATAGGAGGAAGTGAAACGGGATAGGCAGGCTTAGACTCACTAAGTGAAAGCTAGACTTTCCCATCCCTGTGTAATACAGTCTGTCTGCTTTTCAATCAAATGACTCCCTCTCTAGGACACACTCTCCCCCTTAACCTGATTAGAGGGTGCTGTCATGTAGCCATGCCCCTTCGCAGGGCCACAGGAAACAAAGGGAAGGGGAGCCCCCTCTCTCCGTGTAGAAACAAAATAAAGTAGAAGCATCTCTCTCCCATCCTTCCCCTCCCTGCCTACTCTATCCTTGAATGTGTTTCTGTAATTTCCTCACCTTTCAAAATAAACTTTTCAGAAAAGGATTTACTTGTTTATTTAACTGAAAGACAGTTATTGAGAGAGAGAAAAATCTTCTATTTGTTGGTCCACTCTCCAAACGGCCACAACAGCCGACGAGGTTGTGCCAGACTCAAACTAGAAGCCAGGAACTTCCTCTGGGTCTTAGTGCCCAAGCACTTGGACCATTCTTCATTGTATTCCCAAATTCGTTAACAGAGAGCTGGATTGGAAATGGTGCACCAAGGTCTCAAACTGGCACCCATAGGGGGTGTTAGTGTTGCATGCAGAGGCTTAACATGGTATGCCACAACACTGGCCCTAAGATTTAGTATTTCTAATAGAGAGAGAAACAATGTGTGTGTGTGAGAGAGAGATCTTCCATTTACTGATTCCCACATGGATGGCAGGGGAATTTGAGCCATCACCACTGCTCCCTTGGGTTTACATCAGCAGAAAGCTATGACAGGGAAAGATTCAGGAATCCAGCGCTCTGACATGGAATGCAGACATCTGATTCGAGGTCTTAACAACCAGGCCACGTGCGAGCTCCAATGTGTCACCATCGTCATCCTGAGTAATTAATAAGAGTACCAAGATTGCCTTGGTTTTTGAGCAGACATCTCATGTATGTTGTCTTCATCAGGGGCCACTCAAGTCACGTGAACACTGGAGCACTTTCCAGAGCAGTCTCTGCTGTTTTCATATCTGTAATCCCGCCAGAGTCCTGCCCACCTTCTTTCTCCCTCTGTAACAACCTTGCCAATTCCGAGACCCCCAATCCCAGCGAGTTGGAATCTATAGTCCAGTGAGAGTCCACCTCTCGACCTGTTCAATGACTGCTGGCATGCCAAGAGCAGTTAGTGGTTTAGGAGGTGCAGCCTCTGCTGGACTCCCAGCCCTCGCATGGGCGAAAGAGGGACCAGATATCACAGAGAGGTCTACAGTATATCTGAAGAACTCACTGACTTAACTTACAGGCTTGCTGCAACAGGCTGCAAAGGCAAGAGCAGAGAATGGAAGGACAGAATGGAATTCCACATTTGGGCTGGAAACAGTCAAGGGAGAGCAGGGGACCACCCTCTGCCCTCAGCGCTTTGACACTAGGAGGAATCTAAGAAGCACTGGAGCCACAGGTTTGTGTTATGCAAATTCCTTCCCTCCAGCATGACAGCCCATGCGCACCAAGTATCTATATCTCCCCACACACAATACTCCTGCTGGGATAAGGCAGGCAGACCAGGCCAAAACGTACTCAGATTCTGAAAATCTCCTGGAAGCTGAGCGCTTTACCTAGCAGCTTGCTAAGATGTCCCTTCTCTTGTGTGACTAGGAAAAAAAGCTGAGGGAAGCCCTAAGTTCCCCAGATTCCGATACTTGACAGGTCCTCAGTGAAGATTTCCTGAGTGACACGAATAAATAGGCACCTCAAAGAGGTCCTATTTGTTGGTGGTGAGAAAGCAGTAATAAGTGACAAAGGCAATCACAGGTTGGAGAGGTGATTGGGCCCAGTGGCAAAATGGACTTTTGAAAAGGAGGGACTGAGGGCGACAGAGGATGACAGAGGATGGTGTGGTCCACATATGTGCACCATGTCTGTGCTGAGATTCTGCAATCAGGTGAGCCATCTTAATGAATGGTGAGCTGGATAGACAAGAGAACCCATGCCAAGAGGGCTGAGTTCCAGAAAAGGTATAAAGATACAAACTGAGAATGTGTAAACATGAGTGAACAGATGGGCGCTTGAAGCAGGTGAGTTAGTTTTCTTTCTATTGTCTATTTCTATTTCCATCTGCTTGTAAGACAGAGAGAGGGTTAGAGAGAGAGATCTTCCATCCATTGGGTCACTCTTCAAATGTCCACAACAGCCAGTACTGGCCTACTCTAAATGAGCCAAGAGCCTGAAACTCCATCTGGGTCCCCCATGGGCTGCGGGGGCCCAAGGACTTGGACCATCACCTGCTGTGTTCCAAGGTGCATTAGCAGGAAGCTGGATCAGAAGCAGAGCATCTGAGACTCCAGCGAGCACTGCCATACCACTGTAAGCTTCACGGGCAGCAGCCTGCCCCACTGTGTCCTGTGTCAGAGTTATTTTTCAAAACTCAGAAAACATAACAGGTAGCAAAAGAGACTGTGGCAGCAATCACTCCATTGCATCTGGCTCGAGGTGGACAAGAAAAAAGTAATGAAAACCTCAGAGCTGTGGAAATTCTTGACAAGTTTTAATAACGATTCACATCATTTGAATAGAAGAAATAATTTTAAAAGATGGAGGTCATCTTGTGTTGTTATCAGAGAAATATGAATTCTGTGTTTTCCATTCATTTTTTTCTCTAATTTTCAGATAAGAGCATCTGAAAGCTTGAACAATCATGACACAATTTCATAGGCTCTGGGAGTTCCCTGACCCCTCTCCAAATTCCCTCTCTCCAACTGATTCCCCCATATTATTACAATAGTTGAGTGTTTCTTACTAGATATTATGGAGAAATTGCAGTCAGTATGTAGGGGATAAAACTGCTGGCTACTGCCAAATAGGTAAATGAATTAGATAACTGTGACATATGAATTTACCAATATAATTTTTAGCTATAAGTGCTTTCTGTGAGTTGGGGTGAAGAACATATTTTATGAGGCTTTATTTAAAAAAACAGAGTTACAGAAGCAGAGGAGGAGGGGAGAGAGACATCTTCCATCTGCTGGTTCACTCCCTAGCTGCCACTACAGCTGAGCTGGGTCAGGCCACAGCAGGAGCCAAGCGCTTCATCTGGATCTCCACTTGGTTTATATTCTGCCACTGTCCCTGGCGCATTAGCAGGGAGTTGTATCAGAAGACAAATAGTCCTGATTAGAACCAGTGTCCATTTGGGTGCCAACATAGTAGAAAGGAACTTCACCCCCTACACCAAAATGCCAACCCTGAAGAACTTCTTAAATAATGCCCAAGCTCCAAATTAGAGTGTAAAAATATTTTGTGAATGCAAGTGCATTATTTCTAGTATGTGAAAATCATTATATATGAAACAACAAGTGGGAGGGAGAGGAAATAAAGTTATAGTGAATGTCGAGGTGCATTATGGTACAGCATGTCAAGCAATTGTCACAAATTAAGAAAAGATTCTGATATATACACGCATATATAATATAAGTGACATAAATTTAAAAGATATGTATGATATATGACATATACCATACTCATTATGTATGTTGTATATCATATGAGATATGTATATATTAAAAGGCATATATGACATATGCTGCATATTTATATCTGCTATATACATAGATAATATATGGTTACACATGTATATTACATGATATATTTTTTAAAGTATGTAAGCATGGATCAAAGAGGAAATTCAAATTACTATATTAGATAGAGACATGTTCAGTACTATCAACAACTAGACAAATGTAAACTAAAACATGAATAATAGCAACTTACTACTCTTTAACCATCTAAACAGCCAAAACTTTAAAAATCAGGTAATAAATGTGGGAAAGATACGAAGAAACATGAACTCGTGCATTTTTGCCAGGCATACCCACCATTGCATATCCCTTATGGAGAAAATTGTGGCAGTATTAGCCAAAGTAAAACTGTGTATAGCCTAAAATCCAGCTTAATCAGTTTAATTACATCATGGCTTCAAGTATCAGAAATGGAAGACACGAGCCCACTACTTGGGCAACGGTAAATGTGACAAGTATGTGCACGCTAAGGAATACAATACGTAGATTGGGAGCAGTGAACTGCAGCATCTGAGAATACACATAGATCTTTGTAAAACAAAGGATCAACTCCCACTTGGGGTGGAAGGGGCCCTGGAGCAGACAGCATACCCACAGAAAATTAGTAGGCTAGCTAAATAACCACAGACAATGCCAAGTGCTGACAAGGAGCCTCACTATCTCAATCTTATCCACAATTTCAATCCTAGATGTATGGTCTACAGACATGTATATTTACCTACAAGAATCACTAAGAATACTCATAGCAACACCCCTTACAACTATCCCCAACCAACATACCCTACTTAGCCGCCAAGACTAGAGGGAATAGGGACTAGCACTGTGGTACAGTAGATTAAGCCATCTCCTATCAGTACGCGTGGGATAAACAAATATATCCTAGTCCTCTACCTACTTCTGATCCAAGTTCCTACTAACGCCCATCTTAGGAAGCAGCATATAGTGGATCAACTACTTAGGTCTTATCCACCCACATGAGAAATCTGAATGGAGATCCTGGCTCCTGGTTTTGGGCTCGCCCAGCCACGGTCAGTGTGAGCATGAAGCAATCTCTCTCTTGCTCCTTTCTCTCTCTCTCTCTCTCTCTCTCTCTCTCTCTCTCTCTCTCTCTCTCCCACCTTCTCTGAATTCTGTCTTTCCAAATAAATAAAATAATTAAAATAATAGAGGAGATAAATACATTTTGGCGTATTCACACCATTGAACACTACAGTGCAATGAAAATAAATGAACAGATGGATTAATCCTGTAAATATAATGTCTGGTGGGGGAGGGAAACAATTTAAAAAAAAAACAACATAATGAAAACTTTTATTTCTGTAAAATGCAGCAATAGGTGAAATGAATCTGTGATATTTAAACTCAGAATGGCTGTGGCTAGGGGGGATGGAAAGGGTCCAGATCATAGCACATCCTGCTTTTTTAGCTGGTTGCTGATTAACCTTGCTGACTTGGACAAAATCCATGCAGTTGTGCCCTCATGATGTCTTTGGCTTTCTGAATGCACATTTTACATTTCAAAAACATACATTATGAAAACCAGAGTGGTGCAGGGGAAAGCTTTGTGGTCTAGCAACTAAAGCTGCTGTCTTGAATCTCGGCATCTAGAGAGATGATAGTTGTGTTCTGGCTGCTCCACTTCCCATCCAGCTCCCTACTTGGGAAAGAAGCAGAGGATGGTCCTAGAGTTTGGGTCCCTGCACTAACGAAGTGCCGGAGACCAACTCCAGCTGACTCGAGAGCTTGCAAAGGATGCATGCATTGGCGAGACGATAAGAAGAGACGAGATGTGGACCACCATGGCATGATGCTCATAATGGACAACTCAGAAAAGTTGCCTTCTTGATTTAGACACAAATTATCACAAGCTTTTGCACAACACCCAATTGTTTCACTTTTACTTCATTACAAAAGAATGATTACAAAATCAATCCTAAAATAACATTATTATTATTTTACTTTAGAGAAAATACTTTCAGCAAGCTATTACTCATTCAAACCTGCAGTGACCTGGCTAAAGCCGGGAACTCCACGGTTGGCAGCTCATGCAGTTACACAGTGACAATTAGTTTACTTATATCCAAAATCAACTTTTACTAAACATAAATTAATATTATTTAAATATGAAGAGTACAGAATTAAAAACAACATAAATGAAAGGAATTTATAAAAGCATATAACATAGATTCTTTATTAAATCTTATAATTGATCATGCATTAATTACCACCACCTTCACCTAGTGCTGATTCTATTGTTTTTTGTTCTTTTGTTAAAGGGCAGTGAAAGGGATCAGGGCAACTCAGCCAATCTACAGAGAGGGCCTTTACAAGAAACTTCCTCTTAGCTTTATAAACTGTTTTCTTTCCCTAAATATAAGTGCCAATATAAGTTAGAAATTTAAAACCATTTGGGGGGGGGCGGTTCACATTTGTCTCCCTTTAGAAAATGCTCCATATACTTTCTGCTTTCTGTGGTGAGAAACCAAAGTGAGTCATTTCATGTGTTGTAACAGTTCGAGGCGCATGGTAAACAAACTCTTTGTACCTCCATGATTGCCATCTGTTCCAAGATATTATCAAGCCATTTCTTAAGGAAAACATTACTTACATTAGGACAAGCTCCAGGACAAAGGTGGGCACATAACAGGATGTTTGGAGACATTGTGGGCTCAATTGTACTATTATATGCTTTAGCTGTGTGTCATTGCCTTACGTTGCTAAAGATGTTTTTATCATAGCATGATTGATCTGTTTGAGGTATTATACCAATTACAGGAATCACTTCACATTAGCAGAAAAACAACAACAACACCACCCTTAGGATAATTCTATGAGACATCAGAGAGGTGATTCAGTGTTCATACAATGGGGTGAGGCAGCAATGAGGTGACCAGAGACATTCTGCCGGGCCTTGCCATGCAGCCAGAAACTCCTCCTCGTAGCCCTGCTAACAGAGGAGCAGTGCTCATCACAGACCCACGCCATCCGACCCAACTGCACGGCTCCCCACAACAGAGGAAATTCATATGAAACGCCAAACTCCTAGCTCCTAGTTTTGCTGTGGTCCAGTGCTGGTTCTTGCAGCCACGTGGGAAGTGAACCAGTGAATGGAAGATCTCTTTCTCTGTTTCACTCTTTCTCTATGAGGCTCTGATTTCAAATAAATAAATAAATCTTAAGAGTTAACTCAACGTTGTATAAGAAGAACAAGAAATGCATAGATGATCTGAAGAGAAAGAGTATGATCAATAAAAAGGAACAGAAAGGACAATGTTTGCAATCTGGCAGATCGGTAGTTTCCCATAGCAGGGCGACATGGTGATTGCAGCGTACAACGATATGAAAAGATGTGAACACTTTGAAAGCACTGGGCCCGATAGCTGCTGCCAACGTCAATCCTTCGCACTAATGAACTGTGTTGCACAGTACAAATAGGGACACGATAATTACTGCATGCATAATGGAAAAAGAGAACTGAAGGAAAGAAGATTCTAAGGAAAGGAGATGGAGAAGAAGAATGAGAGGGAGCAAGAAAGGAGAGAAGGGAGAGGAAAAGAGGGAGGGAGGGAGGACCTTAGTCCATTTGACTTTCCATGCCTGTTTCCGTGTGGGAAGTCTGCTCTCCCAATGCTATTTGCCTGTATCTTTTCAAAAGTAAGGAATGGGAAGCACGCAGGTGAGAGAGAGAGTGTCTTGATCTTCCTCCAACTGGTACAGTGATGCAGCCTTGTCGTGTGGACTCATTACCAGGTGCATGCATGTCATTTTTCATCACAAAGTTCAGATCCTTTTCTCAGCACGTGGCTGCAAGCAATGTCTCCTCTAGCGAGAAACAACCTGCCTGGGGCTGGAGAGCCTTTTATTCCCAGAAAATACACTTCATTTGGGTGTTGTGCTTTTCAGCCATGATTCTGTTTTATTCTTGGCGTCCTGACAGACTTGATCATAATCTAAATGCTGGTGGAAGCTATGTTTTGAGTAGAAGATTCGGAGGTGGATATGGGTTAGCTGCTTCCATTTTGAAGTCACTGGCTACTTGGAGTCAGAGACCCGAAGAAGAAAGCAAATTCAAGGTTTGCAAACCATAACCATGCCTGTAGTGGATCTAAAGTGAATCATAATTCTCCTTGTTTCCTTTTTATAAGAAGGCCTTTCAAGTGCCCAATTCATCAAATTGTGTTTCACATCAGACATTGACAGCTACTTTCCCGGGAAGTAATTGTCCACCTCATCAATTTCTTGTCCCTTCTTTAAACCCTTTGTTAGCCCCCTCCTCCTTTCCACTCCCTGGCAGAATGATTTGGCCCTCTGCCCTCCAATACTGCACACACTTCTTACTGTACTAAAATGATGTGTGCAAGAATACGCCACCCCCTGGCTCGCTCATTTTGCTTAACATCTAGCAGAAAACAGAGTCCAGTACTGGAAAACTCTGTATGTGCAACATGCTCACCATTTGCTGAGTTGATTTTGACTATCAAATGCATATTTCAAGAATGGAGCTTGGGATAGAGATTAAAATCAGTCCATACAACATCCTTAATCTAAATATGCAAAATGCTTCCAAAATCTGCATCTCACTGAGCATCAGTGTGATGCCACAAGCAGAAAATTCTACCCCTGACCACACGTGAAGTTGTAATCAAAAGGCATGTAGACTTAAAATAGTGTATAAAATTCTCTTCAGGCTATGTGAATAAGGTATGTATGAAACAAATATATGTAACAAAGAATTTCATCTGTAGACTTGGGTATCATAACCAAGATATTTCATTATGATATATGCAAATCTGCCCAAATGCAAAATATCTGGAATCTAACATATTCCGGTCCCAAGCATGTTGAAGAAGTACTCAACTTGTATCTAGATACATTGTCCTACGGTTCTACAAGCACAGATTGAAGCAATCTCTCTTCTCTCTCTCACACACACCCCACACACCCTTCTGTCTCTACTCTATAGTCTCTTTGCTCTTCCTTTGTAAATATCTAAGCACTTCAATCTTTCTTATTCATTTCATCTCAAAATTTCTTAAAAAAAAAAAAGAACACTGACATGGCTGAGAAATTTATTCCCATGAAATCAGTCATCCAGTGGACAAATGACATTATGTCAAACCTAACTCTTTTTAAGGCATCATCTTTCCCCAAACCAGGTACGCAGTAGCAAAGACAGTTGGAAAATAAAACACTTTTGATTGTTTTCATTATTTGAGCAGCGCACGATTTGTAAAGCATTCCTTAGGGATTCTCATTTTGGCCCACATCAACTCATATATAGATTTCTAAACCTATAAATGAGTAAATTGAGTTTCAAATAATTTTAGAGCTAGCTCAAGATTACAGAGCTAATACGTAGCATAGTACTTCAAAACATTCATGAAAAAACTGTAATCAGAAGATGAGTTTATTTGGGTGCAAAAAAAAATCCATGCATATTTCTTTCATCATAAACATTCCATTTTCTCTAAATGACTAGTTGTACAGAGTCAAGTCCTCTACTGATTATCATATTGTACCTAACAATCTTTATTTGCATAATAATCACTCATTCCCATGACTGTATACATACCCATAACCAAGGGATTACTACAAAGCTAATACTATAAAGTTTAGAGGTATACTACATCGAACGCTGGCATCCCTGAGAAGAATCAAATCCAGGACACTGGCGAGGAGGCCCAACACACTCCCAGTCACACAAGTCAGACATTCTAGAAGAGAGGGGGTGCTCGTTTTCACCCCGTTCTGACAGAGGAGAAAGACATTCGCCATTGACTCTCTGCCCTTTGGTGGAAAACTCCATCCCACTCTCAAGGGATCAGGTAGTAAGGATGATTTAATGACACATTCTTCCGAAAATAGCCCCCATTTTTGCAAGTCAGGGTGGCGGATCATTTTCCCCACGAGGGTGGGAGGATTTTCCAGCTCCTCTGTCACTGGACTGTGCAGACACGCACGCTACCAAAAATACAGCTCTTTAGATGCTAGTCTCAACAGGCGTGGGTGTGTTTGCTTGGAACAGATGCTGAGCGCCATGTGGCAGGGGGAGGGAAGGCTTGGGCTCATCATGCTCCTGACACCACGAGTGTTGGGATCTGAACCCACTCTCTCTCATCCTCCGCCTTGTGGTAGCTGCTTTGCAGTTAGCCCAGCCAGAGGAGGATCAGGCGACTCTTGGCCAGTCAGCCTCAGTGAAGACTCCAGTCAATCCAGAGCAACCTCTCGGTCAAGACCACCACGTGCTCCACCATTAGATGCATTCTTTGATTCGGACTGAGCCAAACTCCAGCTGGAGAGGGCAGCCTCCCCAGCCACTCAATGGACTGCTTCTAAAGTGCTGATCAGCATCTGCATTGAAGCAATTACTATGAGAAACACTAGGGCAGATGAGGGCAAAGTCAGCCCTGTTGTTTTCTCCCTTTAAAAGCAATATGTCTAATCATAAGGACCCTTGGGGTACCTACTGGCATTTTTCACTCATTATCTAAGTCAGCCAGCAAATCTTCACAGTTGGACATTATGTTTTGCATCTTAAAGATGAAAAATCCAGGGTTTGGACAGACTAAGTAATTTGTCCAATCAACACGGTTGTTAAGTAGCAGAGCTAAGATTTAACCCCAGTCCCATTGGTTCAAATTAGCATTAGATTAGAGCAAAGGGACATGTATTTTTCAATGAAGTTCGTGATAACAGGATCCAGCCACCATGCCTTTAAAACCCAGGAACTCCCTCAACAGATAATCCAAAGGAACCCAGTTCTCACTCCAGGATCCCCAAGGAAAAGCCACACATGGACAGGTGACACCTGTTAAACTCCCACAAAGTTGCCCAGCTCCCAGCATGGCTTCCCCCAAGGGAGCAAGGACTGATTTTTCTCTTTCTCTCCAGGACTGAGAGCAACAGGATCTTTGAAGTTTGGCTTCATTTATTTTTTTTTTCAGCTCAGTCTGAGTCCTCTTTATATTCCCCACAGCATCTTGCACCAGGCTTTGTAAATATTAGGTGCTAAATAAATATTTGTAGAGGGAAGAAAAGGAATGAGAAGTAGAGAAAGTAAGTTATTTATGGAATGGCAAAGAGGAACAGCCGGAAAAACAAACACGGGCTTGGCTCTGAGAGTGGCTCGCTGCCCTTTCTTCTAGAAGCTTCCATCTGTAGCTGCAGTTCTCAGCACCTTCTCCTCTTTCAAACTGTTCTGAGCTGTGTTTTAGTAACCTTCCCTTGCCCGTGAGCAGTTAACAAATAATAACTAATTGTCCATAGAGGGTTCAATTACCTATTATTCTTTCAAACAGTTCTCTGCTCTCCCTCCGGAATCAATAGTTAAGGTGATGGGGAAGGGAAATCTGCTTTACTCTGCTTTACACTTCACTGACACACTCAGCAAAGTGCCCGTGTACAGGCAGGGTTTGAATAACAGGTTTCTTTCTTTGCATTCTCCCAAAGACCAAACATCCCAGTGCCCGTGGTGTACACGGCACATGAGAAACAAATCAACTTGTGACTCAGGTACAGATGAAATTCACCTGGCAGAGTTTGGAGGCCTCTCTTTTCCATCTCTCCCCACCCCCCTCCCTGCACTTACAGATCTTCAGGGCTGGGCAAGGCTACACCAGGAGCATGCGCCCTAATCTTTACATAAACACTGGCCCAGAACCGCCCAGGAAAGGGTTCCAGCCGGAGCTATCACCGGCTTCCTTTAAGTGAGAGTGAAGTCTGGCTTTGAATGCAGCAAGAGTTCCTTGAAGCTTGAAGCGTTCAATTTTACTTCGCCATGCCCCCAGTATAATCCATTGAAAGGGCACTGTCCTTCAGGCCTTTCAGCCGGGCTGACAGCTGCCCGCTGATTAATTGACAGGTTAAAAAGATTGATTCCACATGTCAGAGCGGCAGCCCTGCCAGAACAATACAGCTGTCAGTAGGGCTGTAAAACAGACGCTTACATTAGCAGTCCTGACAGAGCCGCGCGCGGACACATGCACCTGCCTTTACGGAGAGCCTAAACACACAGCCGCGCTGAGATTAATCATCTTCAAAGCAACCCTGGAAGATCAAATAAACGTTTCTGTGATGGAAATAGCGGTTGTGGCGCTGCCTTGGCATGTTCTTGGTCTGCAGATGGTGCCCAGCGGCTTTGCCAGCAACGGCACAGGGGACAAGGTGGGGCTCTCGGCAGTTCTTTGCAGTCGCCGCCTGCCCCTCCACGCCCAGGGCCTTCCAACGTGCGCTTACACGCACTTTCCTATACTCACAGGCGGAGTCCCACTTCCTGCTTGTGAGTCTCGCTCTTGGCACGGGGGAGGCTTAGCCACCCTGGGGTCAAAGCTGCACAACCAGCCAAGCCACTGTCACACCAGTCAGTGCATAGGATGGCTGTTGGAAATTACACCAAGGGATGGTGCACCCACCCACCCCCCACCACACACACACACCAAACAATGAATCCTGAGCATAACAGATTAGAGGGGTGACTCCAGCAGTGTGGAGACAATGATTTTTCAACAGGAAAATCTTTGGGGAGACTAAGGACTGCCTTCCCCCCTCCCCCACCAACCCCATCACCCTCACCAAATACGTGCGAGTTTTCCCAGGGCTGTTTCATTGCCCAAGAAGCGTTCCCAAAGAGAAATCCCCTCACTTGGTTCTATATCAAAGTAGCCTGAACTCATCAGCAGGTAATTTGAGTACTTGAGCCCGAGGGTTGCTAGGAGGAATTCTTCAGGAACATAACTTGGAAGCATCGAATCAGACAGCACGTGGCTTCTAGAGCCTGGACCCATTGTTCCATTGCCCTTCTCCCTCCGGACGGGCTGCTGTCCAGGCGGCCCGCGCTGGGACATCGGGCTTCTCCTCTGGTCCTCCAGCTAAGTTAGCAGGGAGTACCTGGAGCCCAGCACTGAGTCTACACTAGGGCATTGTTTTTTTTTTTTTTCAGGGTGTTAATTAACTTGTTGTTGTTGTTAATTCTTTTATTTTGGTAATCTTTACATAGTTGGTTAGAGCACAAAGGGTCAAGGGCTACAGGAAAGTGAGTTAAGACCATTGTTTCCACATTAATGTTATTATTTTTTTCTGTATCCAGGGTGAGGGAAGAGATAAAGGGAGAAGCCCCACCCAGCTTCTCACCCATCTCAGGTCCCCAATATAAGGCACACTCCGAGGGTCCTGTTCATGCAGTTTTGATAGTTCAGCAATTCTGAATTGCTGCCAATCTTGCCGTTCCACGCACTATTAAAACTCTTCAGAATCTACTGGCTGACATATCCTCCTCATGGTTAAGGTTCTGAGATGAACAGTTCAGTTGGAGGGATCCCCAGAGAAACTTTGTCTGAGGTGATCCCAGATCTGACTCTTGTGTGTGCATGCCAGTATAGGGTCTGGCACAGTCCATTGCCCTAATCAGCTTATGCACATGCTGGTCGTTGCAATTGCTGGGTCAGTTCTGTTTCCAGCCCTGTCCTCTGCACAAACCGATGGGTGTTGCAGTCCAGCCTGGTCCTGCCCACTTCATACTCAACCCTCACGCAAACCAGTGGGAGCCACAGCCTAGTCAAGGAGATTCCCCATAACCCCACCAGACCTGCCCCCTACCCTGGTTCCCGTCCTTGCCAGTATGTACTGCAGACTTGTTCTGTCCCACATCCCATTTAGCTCTCGTGTATGTCAATGGGAATTGAAGCCTAGTTCAACCCAACCTGCCCTACTATCCAGCCCACACACATACTGGCGGGTGCTGTTCTGTCTAGTCACCCCTGCCCCAGTCCTGGTTTTCATGCTCTCCAGTGGGAGTGGCAATCCAAGATGGAGGTGCACTAGGGCACTATTATTTACAGTCCACAAACTCCAGAATTTTCCATCCTGAAAATGACCAAGATTCCTATTCAAGGTTTCTGTGACAATTTTACAACCAACCAGCAGATGCTAAGGAGCCCCCATCATAGGGCTAGGAAATCAGAATCTGGAGTTTAGGATCTAGAAATCTGTATTTTTAACAAGCCTTCTGGTTGATTCTTAGCTGACCTGAGTGTGTTAACCACAATCCACAGGGCCACTCCAAGACAACATCTTGGCCTGAGCTGGCTTCTAGAAGATCAGCCCCTGTTGGAGAGGTCCTGGTGGCACTTGTGTTGTCAATCTTGAGGAAGATTCATGCCTCAAAGCTGTCAGTAGCATCAATTACAGGTGGGTAGATAAAGGAATGCTATCAGTCTATGTGTATCCGGCTTGTTAATCATTTAAAATGTATAACTTTCACAGATTTTTGGAAAATATCCTATAAATAGAAAACTGAATTTTGATGTGTTTTTTCCCCTAAACTAGGTCATGTACATGGCAAAAGTAAAATACATTCACTGTAACACAGAAAAAGACTATGGAAGTTATCTTCCACCTCAAAGATTCTACACTCATCCACATCGCCTAGCAGGCCTGGGGGCTCATGGCTATAACAGGCCGTATAACACCCATGCAACACCCATCTGAATCATCTTCTCTGGCCCTGCAGAGGCAAATGCAGGTGAGGCTTGAAGTTTCATGAATCTGTAGCAGCCTATTTTTAAAAATAAATTTAATTTTTGATGGTGTTTACATGGACCACTGATTTGGGTGGGGAGGGTCAAGGTATGGGGGGGGCGTGGATGAGACAAGTGCTTCCAATCTCCTTTCCTTCCTGTATCTGAGAAAAATGGGGAGAGAAGGAGATAGATCTGTTTCCAGCAGTCCAACAGCATCCGTACCCAGGAATGGGGGACGGCCACCCGATGTCATCCCAGGGTCTCCGTGGTGAAGCATGTTCCGATGAAGTAGTTTTGATAGTTCTGAGATGCCATTGATTTCATTGCTTCGAGGTTAAGGAAATCTTTCCAGGGTCCATTGGCTGATACAGTCCACCTTAGAGTCTTCATTTGCCCAGATACTCACTATCGAGGCTTGGCCAGGTGAGCTGACCAATTTATGTCTTCCATTTATGGTACTAGATGTACACTGCAGGCCTCAGTGAACTGGTTGTCATGTCCCCCTTGAGTTTCTGGACAAGCTGTCCACTGCACAGGCCTCAGCAACCAGAGGTGACCCCAGAACTGACTCCTGTGTGTGTGCCAGCCAGTGTGGGGTCCAGCTTAGTCCCTCACCCACATCAGCCTACACACACACACACACACACACACACACACTAGTGGTTGCAGTTGCCCATTCAGCTCTGCCCCCAACCCCATCTCTTGTGCAAGCCAGTTGATGCTGCAGCCCAGCCTAACCCTGCCCACCACACACTGGGTCCTCATGCATACCAGTGGGAACTGCAGCCTACTTGGAGCAACCCCCCCAAAAAACTCCACCAGGCCCACTCCCAGCCCCAGTTCCTGCACATGCTGGTATGTGCAGCAGACGGATCCAGTTTGTCCCATATCCCATTTGGCTCTCATTCCATACACATCAATGGCTGTTGGCCAGCTCAGCCTGGCCAACTCAACTATCCAGCCCACACACAATGCCAGTGAGTGCTACTGCCTATTCAGCCAAGCCCATCCCCAGCCCTGGTCACCATCCTCACTGATGGGAGATAAAACCGTTTAGAAGGATTCCCACAAATTCCCCTACTATGCCCACTCCTAGCCATGAATCTTGCACTTCCCAGGTGGTTCTGCAGTCTAACCCTGACGTGATTTGTCTCCAGTCTAAGCACCTGCTAGACAGTGCTGTGGCAGAACCATACCAGCCTGTACTTACTCTGGCTCATACAAGCACCAGTGATATGACCGCTTAGCCCAGTCTGGCTCTCTCTCTAACCCAGCTCACATGCAGGCCAACAAGCGTTACAGTCCTGCACAGCCTGGCCTGCCCCCAGTCCCAGCTCTCATGTTCAGCAGCAGGAGCAATGGTCCAAAAGGGAAGTCCTCACAGCCTTCTCTACCAGGTTGGCCCACCCCTCCTCACTCGCTTAGTCTTATGTGTGCTGGTGGATACTGCAGTCCAGTTTGGCATGTCTAGCCTTAACCTGACATTCACCGGCAGGTGCTATAGCTTGGCTCAGTCTTGTCTGCCCCAAGTCCCAGTTCATACTGGTGGGTGCTACAGCCTAGCCCAGCCTGGACAACCCTAAATCTTGGCCCTAATGTGAACTCCCTGGTATCATGGCCCAACCCCACCTGTCCCACACCCTGAACTGGTTCTCACATCTGTCTCTGTCAGTAGTTGTTATGGCCCAGCCTGGCTTGCCCCCCGACCTGACAGACATGTATGCTGGTGGGTACTATAACCTGGCCTTGTCTGGGCTGCACTCACCTGCAGGGACTGTGTCCTGACATAAGAGTTCCCCAAGCTCCTCTGTAAGGTCACGTCACAGTGACAGATTTCATGCACACTGGTTCTTGGCCTCGCCTGACTTGACCCACCTCCTTGGTAGGTACAGTGGCCTTGTCTGGCAGCCCACAACCAGTTTGGCTCTTACCTTTAGATGTTACAGCCAGGCTTTACCCGGTGCACTCCCAGACCCAACTCTCATGCTGTTCAGCAGGTTCTAAAACCTAGCCCAGTCTGTCTTACACCTACCTTGGCTCTTGCAAGCACTAGCAGGTGCTGGAGTCTAGCAGAGTATGGCAAACTGCAGACCCAGTCCACACCCACACTAAGGTATACTGCAGCCATGTCCAGCCCAGTTTGCCATCCCCATTCTGGCTCTTGTGCTCACCAGTAGGAACCACAATCCAGCTGGGGTGTCCCCTTAGTTTCCTGGCCAGGCCTGCTCCCAGCCATCAATCTTGAACATGTAAGTGGTTGCTCCGATACAGCCCAGCATAACCCATCACCCAGCTTGGCCTTAGCCATCAGATACTGCAGCCTGGCCTGACCTGACCTGGCCTGCCCCCAGTGTCAACTCTCACTGGTGGGTGCTATAGCCTAATCCTGCCCACTCTGCCCCATCCTTGGCTTTCATGTAAACCAGTAGGTGTGATAGCCTAGCCTAGCCCAGCCCAGCATGGCCCACACCCCATCCTGACTCCTGTACATGCCAGTATGCTACAGTTAGGCCTAGTTCTGCCTAGTATGCTCTGACCCTGCAATCCCGAGCCAACTCACACATACCCACTAACAAGTGAAGTGTCCCTGTCCAGCTTAACCAACACCCAGCCACCTCACAGGCTCACCAATGGGAGCTACAGCCCACCCGGGGAGTTCCCCAAGTTCCCCCACCTGGCCCACTCCCAGACCCAGATCTCGCATGTACCAGTGATTGCTAGGCCCTAACCTGGCACAGTCTGCCCACCCTCAGTGTTGGTCTTGTGTGTATGCTGGTAGATGCTGTGGTCCAGCCCACCCTACACCCAATTCTTGGGTATAACTGTGAATAATACAGCCTCGACCAACATGGTCTATTCCCAACCCCAGCACCCATGAGTGCTGGTGAGTTCCACTGCCATGCCCAAGTTGGCCCATCACCTCCCAGCCCTCAAGCAAACCAGATGGTATGGTAATCCCACAAGAGTAAGCCCACAAATCCCCCACAGAATCTGCTCCCAGATCTAGTTCTCTTGCATGCTGATTAGTTTCATGGCCCAGACTGACATTGTCTACCCCATGCTCACTCAGTGGTGGCTACTATGGTCAAGTCCTGCCAGACAGGATCCCCCAGACACGGTTTTTGTATGAGCCAGTGGGCAAGGTTGATAACAACAAGCCCAGCTCAGGTTTCCCACATGTGTGGTTGCATTGGCTTGACCCCTAAAGGTCTTCTGGTTTCCTTCCTCTAAACTACCCAGTCTCAGCCCCATATTTTACCTGCAAGTGCAGTAGTCAGATCAGTAGGAGTCCTTCAGAAGTCACTATTCATATGTCACATTCTCCCTCAGCAGTCCTCCCTCCCACACATCCCCAGGCTCCCTTCTCTGAGCAATCCACAGCCTCCCATGCCCACAAGCATGCAGATCCCTAATCCCAGTTCTCTGGCAGGGTGCCATGCCACCCTGGGGACCTGCCTACCTGCCCAGAGCCCATGCACACTTGGACCAAACCCACACATGGGTTTCCAAATCCCATCTGCCAGCATTATGGTGTCTACCCCACTACATATTAAAAATTATAATAATAAAAAGAATGGGCAACTTTGCTGGAACAGCGGTATAGTTAACACAAATTTGGCATTAACCAGGCCTAGAGTGCCCACTAGTTATAAGCTGTTTTCACACTTGCCAAGGTACAGCTGGGTGTGACCTATTATTAAACCGGCAATTCTATATTACCCACAAATGATGTTATAAACATCCAAATGGTCCATGGCAAGAAAAAAAGATGCTCCACTCCTGCTGCTAATTCAATCCATTCAGGTAAATCATGTTAACAGTATAGAGTGTGATTTTCCATGTCTTTCTCCACACTCATAGATGGCTACACAAACACACACAGGCTTCTTACATTCACCAACTTGACCGGGTGAAGGCACATTCAGAGAGCCGGTAGAACCTTGTTCCTCAGTGTATGTATGAGGAGGCGGTTTGGAAGAGGTAAGCATTTGAGCAACAATTCATGGGCATCACCTAGTCTAGTGAGTTTGGAGCACAAAGGCAGAGGAGGTGTGAATCTGTCCTCTCTTCTTCAGCACAGACCACCATCTTTTCCTGCATCCCAACACCTCAGGCATCAGAGCTCTTGGGGTCCCACTTCCCCTTGCCAGTGCTTGGGTCATTGAGTTCAGAGTAGAAGTCACACTCCAGGCTGCTTCTCCGAATTATGTTCCTGACTTTCCTGGGTCTCCAGCTGTAGGTGGCAAAGACATTCTATGAGCCAATTCCCACTAGAATTGCCTCTCACGGAGCTACATAGGAGCATCCTTAGAAAGCCTCATGAAAATACAATTAAAGTATGTTCGTTTGGTGGGGGCCAGGTGTTGGCCGCAGCAGTTAGAACACCACTCAGGGCTCCCACATGCCCACTGTCTATACTTCGGATTCCAGCTTCCTGTCAGTGTGTATCCTGGGATGCAGCAGTAAGGCTCAAGGACTTGGATCCTTGCCATGTGCGTGAGAGCTCCTGGCTGTGACCTGACCAAGCCCTGGCATCTGGGAGGCGAATCAATGAATGGAAACACACACTCCCTCTCTCTGTCCCTCCCTCCCTTTAATAAGCGAATGGGGGTCAGGGAAATTGTATTTGTTTTAGTGAACAAACTCCATGCCAACAAATCATGTTTAAAAAGTTCATAGTTAAAGCATATTGAAAAAAATCATGCCTGAATTTGAGATTTTTTTTTTCCATCAAAAAAGGTGGCCTTTAATTACACTTTTACCACCTCTGCGAAATGCTCTTACTACTGACCGTTTCTCAGGAGAATCCTAACTGTTTGGAACTGTCCTTCCTTTTCTTTACTATTGTCATAAAGACATATCACCCCATCACCCTTGGGTAGAGGAGAATGCGTTTCAAACCCAAAGTCATAAAAGCTCATTCCATCATGGCCCTCACCGCTATCTGCCTGTCCCATGCTCTGGAACACAGCTGCCTTCCAGATCATTAGCAGATAAAATATTCTACGCAAAGAGTTACCCTTTCCCTGCTCACAGTCAAGCCAAGTGAAGATGACAAAGAAAAAATTTAAGTGATTTGACCCCCTCCCCGCAAAAAAAAGCAATAACCACGGGCCCTGAACAATGGCTCAACTGGCTAAATCCTTAGCTTGTAAACACCAGGGGTCCCATAGGGGCACTAGTTCAAGTCCTGACTGCTCTACTTTCCATCCAGCTAGCTATATGTGGCCTAGGAAAGCAGTCGAGGATAGCCCAAAGCCTTGGGACCCTGCACCCACATGGAAGACCTGGAAGAAGCTCCTGGCTCCTGGCTCCTGGCTCCTGGCTACAGATCAGCTCAGCTCTGGCCATTGTGACCATTTGGAAAGTACACCAGAAGATAGAAGATATTTCTATCTCTCCTTCCCTTTGTAAATTTGATTTGCCGTTTCAATAAAAAGAAATACTTAAAAAAAAAAAAAAAGCCAATGACCACACTGAAATAGAGATGGATTTTTAACCAACAAGGAAAGAAACAAAAGTAGCAAAAACCAGTTATCTATCTGATTAAATATAAGGTATTAGCAGATGCCATAAATTTTTATTTTTTTATTGCAAAGTCAGATAGAGATACAGGGAGAGACAGAAAGGAAGATCTTTTGTCTGATGATTCACTCCCCAAGCGGCTGCTGTGGCCAGAGCTACACCGATTCAAAGCCAAGAACTCAGAGCTTCTTTTGGGTTTCCCACACAGGTGCAGGGGCCCAAGGCTTTGGTCGTTCTTGGCTGCTTTCCCGGGCCACAAGCAGGGAGCTGGATGGGAAGCAGGGTCACTTGGATTAGAACCAACACCCATGTGGGATCCTGGCATGTGCAAGGCGAGGACCTCAGCCACTACCGCACCAGGCCCACCCACAGACTTTCTTCAAGTTGCCTAATACATGATTTTCAAATCCTCATATCTCCTTCTGTGGGGACTGTCACTTCCTGCCAGCACTCCTGTAGGGTACCGGCCATCCACTACTCACAAAGCACAGCAAAAGCAGATACTCAGGTGACACTGAGCTATATGGATGAAGCCATCAGCATGAGTTATCTGCCATGGCATCTCCACAAAAGCAGACATGTCACATCCATCCCCTACTCACACTGACTGAGGGCCAGTCTGGCCCTGGTGTCTGAGATCAATTAAAATAACACCCCCTAGAACCACTGCAGGGTAATCCCTAACTCCAAGCAAAACTCGAATACATTGGGTGAATGGAAGGAATGGTCCCCATGGAGGAGAAAAGGATCGCACGCCACACCCGGGTCACACGGTCACTCTCCAGCAGAGACAAGAAGGAGTCAGGTGCAGTGAGGTGGCCGCTCCAGGGAGTTCCTCTCTTATCGTCTCCAGACTAGGTAGAGCCGTGCTCACCACAGGGTCACCTCTCCGTCGACTTTTCAGTACTTCAAGTAAAACATCTGACACAAGCTGCTTAAGAAAGGAAAAAATGGGGCCCGGCGCGGTGGCGCAAGTGGTTAAAGGTCCTCGCCTTGCACGCCCAGGATCCCATATGGGCGCCGGTTCTAATCCCGGCAGCCCCGCTTCCCTTCCAGCTCCCTGCCTGTGGCCTGGGAAAGCAGCAGAGGACAGCCCAAAGCTTTGGGAACCTGCACCCACGTGGGAGACCCGGAAGAGGCTCCTGGCTTCGGACCGGCATAGTATCGGCCCGTTGCGCTCACTTGGGGAGTGAATCATCGGACGGAAGATCTTCCTCTCTGTCTCTCCTCTCTGTATATCCGCCTTTCCAATGAAAAAATAATAAAAATAAATCTTTAAAAAAAAAAAAAAAAGAAAGGAAAAAATGTGCAACTTCAGCATTGAGATTGGAGTTGACAGTTCAAAACTAGTTGATGTCATCGGGCTGGGCAACCGGTGCAGGCTGGCCGTGGTGTGCTCCTATGGCGGGGCAGATGGAGAACAAGGCCAGACACAACCAGAATCATCCACTGCATCCGAAATGCAAGACCCTCCGTGGGCTAACTACTTCCCACCAGCTCCACCTCTGAGATGCCACCCTCCGCCTACCTCCCTTCATATTTGAACTCAGAGCTTCCACACTCGCATGCATCTGGGGAGCCGATTCATGCTCAGTCCCCCAACAACAACTTAGATACATTCTTGGCCTGCCACCTTGATCCCTGTATCTCCTCTACAACTGGGCTGCCAGCAACTGCCACAAGCCTTCAGGCACAGGGCACCCTTCCCTAATAGGACAACCGGGTCTAGTGTTTCTGAGAATTTAACTGTAATGGTGCAATGACATCTTGCTGTATATTATTGTCCCCCAAGTTCCCAGGAATTCCTGTTGCCTCACAATCCCTCCTCCTTGTAGGGAGCAGCTGGGGGTGTCTTCATGTCCCTTGCCTCATGGAAGGAATAACAGCATAATAACATCAAATCATGTCCATGGGGATATCAAATTCCAAGTCCAACCAATGAAGATTCCAAAGAATAGCAGATTAGTTGCCAACAGGTTCCTCCCTCCCAGAAATTAAAGCAAGCAGAACAACTTCTTGAGCTGAGAAGGAAGAAACTAGGGCGTCCAAATCAAAGCAAATAACTGCTAGTGCTGAAAATGAGGTGCCCAGGACAGAAAGCAGCAGGGTAGCCACCGGTGGCAGACAGGTGGCACAGCCAGCCAACTACTGTGGCAAGATAGTACCCAGGAAGCCAATGCTACAAGTTGCTTAGACTCAAGGTTAAGACCAGATGGGGGCAAGGACACTCCGATGGATGCCAGCATGGACAGACGACGGCAATCCCAACAGAGGAGCCCTGGTCCTCGACAGCCTCCACTCTCCATTGGCTCTCTGGGTTGGTCTACTCATTGCCCAGGGTAGAAGGATGCAAGAAGCTTCAAACTCACATGCAGCTTCTTCTGCACAAGCAATGTGGTATCGCCATCAGGAACCTACACAAATTTGATTTCTGCTGCAAGTGTAGTGGAGAAACAGGTTAAGTCACCCACCTGCAGTGCCAGCCTCCCAGAGAGGTCCCAGTTCAAGTCCTTGACTGTTCCAGCTTCCCATCTAGATCCCTACTGATGTGCCTGGGAAAGCAGGAGCAGATGACCCAAGTGCTTAGGCCCTTCGACCCACAGGCAAGATCCTTGAGAGGCTCCCAGCTTTTGGCTTCAAACTCCAGCAGAGCGATCATTTAACTGCGAGCTGACGGGCAGAAAATGGGAGACTGAAGGTAAGGGTTATACAGCCAGAAGGCTTTTCTTTCTCCCTGGCTTTTATTTTTTTCTACTTTCCCCAGCTCTGGAGTTCCTCTTCAGAGAGATTCTAACCATGGCTGGGTGGCCCCAGAGAAATGTGATTTGGGTCTAAACAGGCTTTGCCACAAGTCTCTTCAAAGCTTTTATGGGCGAGATTCAATGCAGATATACAGATCAATTATCTTAAAAGCAGCAAGGAGGCCCATCAAATATTTCGAGCTTTAAACAGGTTTATTTCCATCTGCACTTATCTCTGCTATTTAAACTCCATTGCTTGCAGTTAATCTTATGTAATGCAGCATAAGAGGCCTTATTTACTTTCTAATGACACCAATTGGCCATAAATATTAGACATCCAAGGTTCGTTGAAGCTGTGGGGACAGTTTTCCGTTCCGACTTGACATTTGACTATTTACAGAGCTTTCTCTTCTGTTTGTTCTTGTGTGACTCACTTATCGGCTGTCATAGGCCCATGTTCGATTTATTTAAATTGAATGAATAAGTACATTAGGCAGGGCTGTCAGGAGCAGAGAGAACGGGAACTTACTGGGATGAGTGATAAGTCAACACGCTGCGAGGAAGAGAGGCTTAGCAAAGCTACACAAATCAAAATGCTAAGTGGAGGCAGGGAGGCAGCATGGGGCCATCAAAGGCAGGTGTGCGGGAAGACCCAGCCCCACGTTCAGTGGCTGGAAGGTGCATGCCAGCTTCTGGGATTAAAAGACCCTCTGCAGGGCAGCGGCAGCGTTCTTCCGACACCGTGAACACAGATTGGCTGACAAGTTAAATTGCTGCAAAAGTAAATGAACTGATATCTGAGCAGTTTTTGAGCCAGATGTTGCATTTCACACCCTTTGCATAATCCCTGTTGTATTGGCCATGGCACAGGCCACGGCAGCTCAGAGATTTTGGACCCTGCGGGAACCCCACAAGACTCTGTGGCTCCCCAGCCTCACTCCCTGAATTCATTCTTTCAGTTTCTACTTGGAGGACAGAGAAACAGGCAGGACATTCTGCTGGGTGGTTCCAAATATAGCATAGTACATCTCTTCTCACAGAGATTTTCCATGGTTCAGACTCCTCAACGTGCTAATGCAACGAAGACAGGCCCTTTAGCTGGCCAAGTGGCCTTTCAGAGGCCGCTCGGAGGACTGGTGGTGGCTGAGTCAACGATGCAATAGCTTGGGTGTGGGCAGAAGTGGTAGAGACAGAGCTATGGGCAGATTCAGTAGCAACTTAATAGCAGAATCGAAGGACTTGGTGAGAGGCTGATGGGAACGTGAAGCAGGAAACAGGATGGCCACTAGACACACGCTGACCAGGTACCGTTAGTCAGCGAGGTCCTTCCACAGAGAGACACGAAGAAGCTCGCAAGACCTTGGGCAAAGTCTTAACACATCGATTCAAAGCCAGACACAATTGACTTGCACAGTGCAAGAGAACAGAGCCCTGAGTCACGTGTAGAAACACCAGGGTTCCTGAATAAGAATAGAGGTGTTGACCAAAATGAACACAACTGAAGGCATCTCAAAACCTTACTTCAAGACATAGATCAGAGCTATGATCACTCCAACCACATGGCACTGGCATGAAAATAGGCACGTAGGACCAACGGAAGGGAACCGAGATCTCATAAACAAAGCCAGGTGTCTGTAGCCAACAGGTCACTGGCAGGGACACAATGGAGAGACAATGTGGCTTCAGTGCGTGGTGATGGAAGACTGACATATCCATGCACATGGTTTCAGCCAGCCCCGACCCTCAGCACTGCTTCTTCACCTGTTCAAAACCACACGCAGCTTTTTTCTGCGCTCCCAGCGAGGGCTCCATTCGGTGTTGTCTTTGATTCCCGGCGAAACTTTACAGGGAAGCTGTTGCAATGTCCGGAGCCCTTGACATCCTGCAGATGAAGGAGGAGGATGTCTTCAAGTTCCTGGCTGCGGGAACCCACCTGGGAGGCACCAACCTCGACTTCCAGATGGAGCAGCACATCTGCAAAAGGAAAAGCGATGGCATCCACATCATCAACCTCAAGAGGACCTGGGAGAGGCTCCTGCTGGCGGCGCGGGCCATCGTGGCCATCGAGAACCCTGCTGACGTCAGCGTGATCTCCTCCCGGAACACCAGCCAGAGGGCTGTGCTGAAGTTTGCTGCTGCCACTGGAGCTACTCCCATCGCTGGCCGCTTCACTCCCGGCACCTTCACTAACCAGATCCAGGCCACCTTCCGGGAGCCCCGGCTCCTGCTGGTGACAGCTCCCAGGGCCGACCACCAGTCCCTCACGGAGGCGTCGTACGTGCACCTGCCCACCACTGCTCTGTGCAACACGGACTCTTCTCTGCGCTACGTGGACATTGCTATCCCGTGCAACAACAAGGGAGCCTACTCTGTGGGTTTGATGTGGTGGATGTTGGCCCGGGAGGTTCTGCGCATGCGTGGCACCATCTCCCGTGAGCACCCGTGGGAGGTCATGCCTCTACTTCTACCGTGATCCTGAAGAGATTGAAAAACAAGAACAGGCTGCGGCTGAAAAGGCCGTGACCAAGGAGGAGTTCCAGGGTGAATGCACCGCCCCGCTCTGAGTTCACGGCTACCCAGCCCGAGGTTGCAGACTGGTCCTAGGGTGTGCAGGTGCCTTCTGTGACCATCCTGCAGTTCCCCACTGAGGACTGGAGCGCCCAGCCTGCCACTGAACACTGGGCTGCAGCCCCCACGGCTCAGGCCACTGAATGGGTAGGAACAACCACCGAGTGGTCTTGAGTGATCTGCAGTCTTTGAAGCAGACGTGAAGTTGACGGAAAATAAACACCAGTTTCTAAAAATAAAAAATAAAAATCTGTTCCCTTTCTATGATCACCACGTTAACACGAGACTTGATGAGGAGAAAGAAAAAAAAAACCCCAACTATTCAATGCTTTAAGTTATCTGTGATGAAAAGCAAAATAAATATTTTCTGGAAAGAATAAGACAAAACTTTCAAAAAATATAAAGACTTAAAAAGTGTCAAACTACTAGAAGAAAACACAGGAAATTTATCAGGGCAATAGTGTAGACAGTGAATTTCACCGACAAGAACGAGTTCAAGAACACGGGCAGCCAAAGTGAAAGCAGACAGAAGGGGCTAGATCAAAGCAAACCGACGGAGAAGAGCATAGGAGAAAATAGTTAAAAGTCACTCACCTTACAAAGGATTGAATCCATAAATCATTCAAAAAGCAAGAATCCATAAAGAAAACAAACACTGAACAGCAACCAGAAAAATGAGTAAATGATCTGAACAGAAATTTCTCAGAATAAGAATTACAAGTGGTCAACAAGATGTCCAGTATCATAACCCATCAAGAAAAATGCTAACTGGGGCCAATGCTGTGGCATAGAGGATGAACTGCTGCCATCCCATATGGGTGCTAGTTAGGGTCCCAGCTGCTCCCTAATTCCAATCCAGCTCCCTGCTGATGCACCTTGGAAAGCAACAGAGGACAGCCAAGTCTTTGGGTCCCTAAATCCAAATGCGAGACCCAGAAAAAACTCCTGGTTCCTGGCTTCAGATTGTCCCAGCTCTGGCTAGCGCAGCCATTTGGTGAATGAGCCAATGGATGGAAGATCTCTCTCTCTCTCTCTTTCTCTCTTCTCTTTTTTCTCTCTCTCTAACTCTGCTTTTCGAAGAACTAAATAAAAAAACTTAAAAACGTTACTAGATATTGTCTTAAAAAGTTAGAATGGCTATACTTTTTCTTTCTTTCTTTCTCTTTCTTTCGTCGTCGTCGTCGTCGTTGTTGTTGTTGTTGTTGTTGATGATGCATTTATTTAAGAGAAGGAGAGAAAGCATGAGAGAGAGGGAACTCTTATCCGGTGGTTTACTCCCCCAATGCCTCAAAGACTACGGCTGGGCAAAGCCAAAGCAAGGGACCTGTCAATTGGGTCCCCCACATGGCTGAAAGGAACATAAGCGCTTGAACCATCGCTACTGCTTCCCTGGCTCCTTATTAACAGGAAGTTGAAACCAAGAGCTGGAGCCAAGTATCAAACTCTGGCACTCTGATATGGAGTGTGGGCATCCCAACTTGCATCTTAACTTCACGGCTGTTATTGAAAAGACAATAACAGCAAATGCTATCAAAGATGTGCAAATAGGGGGCCTGGGATGGGTGGGAGGCTAGATGGGGCTTCTCCCTTTATCTCCCCCTTTACCCCAGATACAGAAAAAAAAAAAAAGCAATAAAGTGGAAACAATAGTCTTACCCACTTTACTGTAGTCCTTGACCCTTTGTGCCCTAATCAACTATGCAAGGATTGTCAAAATAAAGCAATATTTAAAAAAATGTGCAAATAGGAGATCTGTCGTATACTGTTGATAGGAATGGCAATTAATGCCTCATTATGGAGATCAATATGGAATTCCCCTCAAGAACTAAAAATAGTTTCAACATTGAGCATGCTCTCTGGGTTCCGGGTATAAACCCAAAGGATATGAAATTAGCCTACCAAAGATTTACCTCTCATGCTCATTGCTGGCACTGCTCACAACAGATAAGATGGAATCAGCCCCAACACTCCCCAGTGATTGGACGGATGAAGAAAATGTGGTACAAATGCACAGTGGAGTATTACTCAGCAGTAAAGAAAAACGAAATCAAAGAGCTTGAGGTCAAACAGAGGGAATTGGAGGAACTTAAGTCAAGTAAAATAATTCAGGCATAGAAAGACAAGTACCATATCTCCTCACAACTGCAGAAACTAACAGAAAGGGGAAAAGTTTATCTGAATGTTGTTCCCGGAAGTTGAGAAGGTGAGTGTGTGGGTCCAAGAAGTTTGAACAACAGCTATCAAAACACGGAGAGAAGAAATAAGCTCTAGCATTCCACAGCATGGAAGATTGATTATAGTTCATGATAAGCTAGTATATATTTTGTGCAGAAGTCCAGGAGAAAGACTCTGATGCTCCCAAGACAAAGAAATGGTACGGAGCTGGACATGCTAGTTACTACCATAAGACCATGCTGTATAAATGTCATGATGCGTCATCTCGAGCCCCATGAACAGGTGCAATTAGCACCTTCATCAAAAAAAAAAATGTATAGACCCTTTACAGAATGTGAAAAAGGCAATTGTTTCCAAACAGTACATTTCTATGTGAAATGTAAGCCTGTGAGAAATGACATCTCTTTCTGTGCTTCCTGCTGCTGCACCTAAGTATCCAAAATGAGGACTGACTCCTTCCAGGGACTCAGTGAATGCTCCCAGACTCCTGGCAGCTTCGTTCCTCTTGGTTCCGGGCAGGTCTCTGTGACCTGTGGGAACTGCCTGGAAGCAGTTAGAATCTGAAAACACCTTCCGCAAATGCACCTGTCACTAAAGCATGTGCGAATGCCTTCACTGGCTACTTGCTCCAGGCGCAGGGGGCCGGCCCATCTCCCACTGATGCCTCTCAGGGTAGCCACTTGACCCACAGCAGCCTCCTTCTCCAGGGGTTCCACAGACTCCACACTAACCAAAAAGGGATATGTTGACTACACAACTCTCTTCTCTGAGAGTTTGAAATTTTGGGAGAGAGTTTTTTTTTAAAAAATAATAACCTAAAAATAGCTGGGGGAAAAAAATCCTTTGAATACCAGAAACTTGGATGGAAATTCCCTTGAAGCCATTTAGCAAGTGCTCAAAAGTAGTTCTTCAAATCCCCCTTTCAATGATGAGAGATTGTGTTTTGGAAGTGGAGGACGTGATGGTGGATGAAATAAACCAGACTCAGAAAGGTAAATCCCGTATGTTCTCTCTCACATGTGAAAGTTAAAATGCAAACCAGCTGATCTGAAGTAGAAGAGGGATTACTGGATGGCTAGAAGAGTGGGGGAAGGGCAGAGAAGGAAATTGGGGACTGAGGAATCAAAACGCAGTTAGAGAGCTGCGACCTGCGTCCACGTGATGGTTGGCTCAGGTCCCACGTCCCAACTCCTGCCCTGGCACAGAAGTCCCCATGAGCCCGTTCACGCACGCTTTCCTCCCCACCCCACAAGAGACCGCCAGTCTCCCAAGCGCCACGGTGCAGATCCAGAGCAGGATCTCCACTCTGTAGCATCAGATTTCTACCCAGAGCTGACAACCATCAGCACGTGGGAGGATTATTTCAGGAGGAGATACGAGCCAACTATTTATCAGCTAATAATTGCTGGGGCTGCTATCCTCCCAGGCTCAGAGGGAGAGCTGTCATGTCCAAGACACGGTGCTGATGGCTGCCCTTCTGGGCTTCGCCTCCCGAGGAGGGGCCGGGTAACACAGCAGAACTCCAGGAGCTGTAAAGAACCAAGGATACCAACTCTATCACCTGTCATCACAAGGCAGAGAAACACAGAGAGGGGGCAAGAAATTGTCCTGGGCAAGTTGGCTCCCCAGCAGATGGACCGGTGCTGTCCTCAGATGGATTGGACAGAGAACCTCCTTGGGAGGTATCAAACAGAATCCTGGGGGTGCTGCGGCAGGGGGGCTTTGCTTGTAGCCATCTGCTTGCTTGCTGGTCCCTTCCAGCCAAAGCAGCATGGTGGTATGGGGTCAGCATGCCCTGCCTCACATCTTCATGGGAGAGTGGATGCAGACCGAGGGTACAAGTCTGACACGTGCAGAGAGTAAGGGACAAGAGAGGTGTCTTCACTCCCCATTCCTATCATCCCCTCTTCTACACATGCTTACACCCCCCCAAAAGTGCAGGACCCATCGTTCATGTTGAGTGGAAGGAATTCTTTATTTATTTATTTATTTATTTATTATTTTCCATTAGCTAGCTGGGCCATGCACAAAGCCAGGCATTCCTCTCCCCTTCCTTCCAGCGGGGAATCGGAGGGAGGAAGCAAAGGAATCCACGTGTCTTGGACAGCCCTCCCCACACCACCTGGAAATGCTGGCGTCTCCCCAAAAGGCTGCCTTTCCAAGAGCCTCCTCCAAGCGGACCGAGGAAATCCCTAAAGCTGTAGCTTCGGCCGCAAACAAGGCAGGACACCTGGCTCCCCGCCCTCTGTCACACCCAGCCGGAGCGCCCACCCTCAGCCAAGCCAGAGAGGAGAGACCCTGAGCTGTCCGCAGAGCCACCCCAGCCTCGCCTTGCTCCCAGCAGCACAGCCCGGGATGACAAGGGGGACTCTTGCCTTCTGGCCCCCTGCAGGCAGCCAGGCCTCGCGGGGAGCAGAGCCCCAGCAAGGCAGGCTCAGGCCGGGAGCCAGTCAACTAGAGACCGTCTTGGGAAACAGATGGTCAGGCGGATGGGCCGGCAGATAGAGGCTCCTGCTCCTTGTCAAGATGACACTGAAAAGTACATCTCCGTCATCGCAGCTTGTCAGCGGTGTGTCAGCGCGCGATGCCGTGTGTGTTTTTGGACACTCTGTGAGTCTGGAAAGGCTGAGCCCAATCCCACTTCCATAGCAACGACAAAATTCCAGCCCCAGACGCAAGGCAGTGTCAGACGGTGGGGCGGGGGAGGAGAGTTGGTGGTGATGGGAGTGTGTCACTGCTAGCAGAGAGCAGCGCTGGAGTGGCAAGGGTGGGCAGCCAGGAGCTTTCTGGAAGTGTGCAGGGAGACCAGACCATGTGTGGGCACAGAGTGACAGAAGGCAGGAGTTAATGGCTGAGCTAACGGGAAGTGCAATCTGTCAGCTCCCAGTGAGCTGGGGAGCCCGGCTTTCCTGAGCCATGCCCACCTCCAGGGACTCCTGGGGCACTCGGAAAACAAGCCCTGCCCTGTTGGACGGAACTTTGGGAAGAGCCATGGAACAGCCCACTGGGAGTTCTTAATGAGTTAACTTCAGGGGAAAATGCCAGATTCTCCAGGGACAGTAATAGGACATGCCAGCACAGGGGTCATCGGCCTCTCCTGGACTTGAGGGTCTAGGCTGATGCTGACTCAGAACCTGCTCAAGAGGGCAAGGTCATGGTCCTTGCATGATTTCTTCCCTTCTCCTACATGCCTTATCAGTCAGAAATTTAGTGATGTGCACAATTATCTGGATCAGAGCTCTTCTATTTGATTTCTTTTCTATTATTGTCAGATGTATTTCTTTGGAAGGCATAATGACACACAGACACACACAGAGAGAGATTTCCTTCTGCTGGTTCACCCTCTAAATGGCTACAACAGTCAGGTTCAAGCCAGGAGTCTTGGACAACATCCGGGTCTCACACATGAGTAGCTGGGGCCGAGGGCACCTGTGCTGTAATCTGCTCTTCTCCCAGACATGTTTGCAGGAGAGCTGGACAGGAAGTGGTATGGTCAGGACTCCAACGAGTGTGCCTACCTAGAGTGCAAATGTCAGGGAACCAATATGCCAGCCCCCGGAGAGCTGCTTTCTAAGCTGAGCCCTGCTGACCACAACCGACACAACCTGAGTCCCACCCTGGGCCTCCATTTCCTTCTCTGTGCCATGGGAGTCCTTGAGCTGGGTGGGTGACTAGGCTCGTGAACTCAGCCAGGGGGTCCTCTCTAGCCAGTGGAAAGATCAGCCAGCATAGGTGATGAGCCGGGTAAGTACACACTGCCCTGTCCTTGGGATGCGTTCATGTCCTCACCCCCGGGCACTGAGGTGGCAAAAGGGGCCTGACAGCTGTGCTTGCATTCAGGTTCTCTAGCTGGAAGTTGTTCCCCTGCATTCCACCCCTGAACCTGATGTAACCAAGCAAGCCTCCTTGCATGGGAGAAGACAGTGAGATAAGTAGAGGTCAGATTAGTGGGAACACTGGGGCTGTGAGCGAGGATGCTCAGGCAGCAGCCAGAGGGCCACCAAACTGCCCTTAGAGGACCAAAAAGTAACAACACAGCCCTGCGAATGCTGTGATTTTAGCCCAGGGAGACTTGGAACTTCATGTAACCTCCAGGACCACAAGATGGTAAGTCTGTGCAGTTGTGGTTTATGACAACTAAGACACTAACAGTTCTCTGGTTCACAACCTGGCCAGGAAAATTCTTCCCATTGGTATGAACACACACACATACACACACATACACACACACACATACACACACACACACATACATATACACCTATATACACCCCATGTATGAGGGACTGTGCTAAGTCAGGGGAGCCCTTGGTGTCCCCAGCAATGTGTGGGTCGCAGAACGGCCCTCCCATTAGTCCTCATGGATTTGATGTGGTTTGACACTGAGAGGAGGGCACAGTTTGGTGGCCCAGCCTTGCCAAGTGTGAATGAATCCTGGTGTGAGCACTCCCCTGGTTGGTAAATGCCCACCTGCTTCACATGTTCAATGTGGAGCAGGGTGAAAACGATGCTGTTCGCCTTGGTGTTCCTATAACGCAAATACCGAAGAGACACTCCAGGCCACTTCTGGCGGGCTGACCTCAGTTACCAGAGCAACCTGCCAGTGGGATTCCCGGGTCAGCTTACAGAGGGGGAGTGCCCTTGCAAAATGCTATAGGAGCAGCTGGGCCAGGTACTCAAGGAGAAGTTTAAACAAGCATCGCATGAAAGCTGAGCGACATTCTGGGGACGGCAGATGACTGAGCTCCGCGCCACACTTAAGAGGCTCACAGACCCTCCGTCTAACACCCAGCAAGCAACTAATTGCAACGAAGGGTTTAAATACACAGAAATTGCACGAGCAAAATGGAGTGGCATTTGGGATGGGCTTGAAATATGTTTTCTTTGTCCAAAGAATCAGGGCAAACACGTTTCCAGACATGAGGGAAATTGTAAGCAAATAATGAGTAGTCGGAAAGTACAGTAGGATATTCAGAAAACTGGCAATAGACGGGAGTGTCCTGAATGTGATCAAATCACTTCTTTAATAATGAATAATAATAATAACACAGCTATGATCAAGTACAGGACAAGGATGCACTACACTACAGCCAGTCTTGAACTAGAATTTCCATGCGAAATAATTAAACAAGAAAAACTAATTAAATGTATGCCCATTACAATGAATAAATAAAACTATCTTTAGTCATGGTGACATGAATCTACGTATGGAAAATCCCCCCATAGCCCACCAGAAAGCTAGTCTGATTAATAAATGATGTCAGTAAAATTGCAGGACACAAGATTAGCACACAAAAATCAGTTGTGTGCCCCTATGTGCTGGCATTTAACAATCCAAAAAACAAATCCAGAAAGCAATTTATTTATGACAATATCTAAAGGATGAAATATTCAGGAGTAAATTTAACTCAGGAAGCATAAAACACATAGGAAATTACAAAACATTATCAAAAGAAATTTAAAAAAAGACTAAGTGGAAACACAGCCCACATTCACTATTGAAAACCTAGTATTGCTACAATAGCCGTAGTACTCAAAATGAGGTATAGGCTTCATTGCTGACAAAGTTCCAACAGATTCTTTTGGTTCTTCTTTTTGGGGGTTGGAGGGAGTGGGAAAGACAATCTTCAAGTTTATATGAAATTATAAAAGATTTTGGATATTTAGAATGATTTTTAAAAAGAATAAATTTGAGAGTCTCACATTCCCTAGTCAAAAACTGTCTGAAAACTGAAATAATCAAAACGGCAGCATGATATTGATATCAGGTTAAAAATATGTACCAATGAAATAGAACTGAGTGTTCAGAAATACATTAACACCTTTATGGCCAGTTGAAGTACCCAGTCCCCATTCAATGAGAATCCTTTTCAACAAATGGTGCCAGGGGCGGCTGGATTTCTGCTGGCAAAAGAATGAGATTGCATCACATTTTATATCATATACAAATATTAACTAAAACTGATGAATGACACAAATATAAAAGTTGAAAGTATACAGTATTTATACTATGTGCCTATAAGGACACACGTTCTTGACCTTAGATCTGACAATAGATTCTTAGATACAACACCAAAAGCATGAGCAACAAAAGAAAAAAATGGATAACTTAGACTTCTTCATCAAAATTAAGCCGTTGTTCATAAAGGGCACTTATCAGAAAGGCGAAAAGACATCCTACAGTGCACAGGAAATATGTGTGAATCATATACCTAGTAACGGTTTATCATCCAGTATAGAAAGAACTACTACAACAAAACCACAGCAAAACACAATTTAAGTGGGTAAAGGACTTGACTAGACATATATCTGAAGACACAAAAATGGCTGTAAAAGAGGTTCTGTATCATTAGTTATTGGGAAAATGAGCACACTTCCATGCTTAAGTAGAAAGGCTATCATTTAAAACGTGGAAGATGCCAAGTGTTGACAAGGAGTCGCAGAAACTAGGACCCTCCTAGATTGCTTGTTGAGATGTCAGAAGCTGGTTAGTACTTCCTCAAAGTTCAACAGAGAAATGCGCCCAGCACTACCACCCTCAGGCACACCACACATATCTCAAATAAATGAGAACAAGGAGCCAAGCAGATACAAACCAAAATGGCCATCAACCTATGACCAAGTCAGCAAGAATTGGTATATGCCTGCCATGACATATTGCTTCACCCTCAGAAAATAATGAAGTGCCAGTACATGCCACTGTAATGCAGGCAAAGCTTGAAATGGTTATTCTAAGTGCATTAGCCAAGAACAATAAGGATAAAATTTCACGATTATACTTATATGAAATACCTAAATAAGGTGCATTCCTGCAAAGGGAAGTTGAAGTCACTGCAAGTAGGAAAAGGGGAAGAAGGCATGTGAAATCAAAGTTTTAGGGATACAGAGCTTCTGTTTGGGATGATGAAAATCCATCCGCAGTCAGCGAGGATGATTGCAAGCATGATCAGAGCCACCGAATGTTTTAAATGGACAGTTTGATGCTATATATTTTACCGTGTCAAAACACAGTATACTAAGACAAAGCTTACTGAATTTTTGGCATAAGCAAAGGAGGTCTGTCACCACCTGAGGACCACGTATGTGCCTGGTGAGGATGTAGAAGGAGATGGATGGCCTGGTCAGGCGCAGATCAAGTTAGGACAGAGCCTGGAGTCTCACTGCAGGGTTAGGATTGCTGGAGGGAGGACCACGCCTCACTGCGGATGGTTGGCCTAGAGATCAACCACACACGTGTAGTTGTTAGAGTCCAATAAGAAAGTGCATGGGTTGGGAGGTGGGGTGGGGACAACATGTGACATAGAGGGTTACGCTGGCATTGCTGCTCCATTTCCAATCCAGCTTACTGTCGATGTGGCTGAGAAGCAGCAGAGGAAAGCCCAAGAGCTTGGGTTCCTGTCCCCCACGTGAGACACCTGGAAGAAACTCCTAGCTTCTGACTTCCACCTGGCCCAGCTCTGGCTGCTGTAGCCCTTTGGGGAGTGATCTCAGTCTTGTCCTCTCTCCCTCTCTCTAGCAATAGCTCTACCTTGCAAAAACTGAAACAAACAAAGCTTTTAAAAATCCATGTTGCAAAAAAAATTTTAGAAAAAGGAAGTACAGGGGGCTGATGAGGGGAAGCACGGACAGAGAAGGGCAGCAAGACTGTAGCGCAGACTGAATCCATGTGCCTTTGCGGAGTAGAGGAGGATGAGATGGAGCAAGGAGGTGAGGCAGCCTCCCGAGGGGCTGGCCCACCGCTGTTGGCCCACAGGGATGACTGGAGTCTTAGTCCATTGAGGCAAGGGCAACAACAGCCCAGAGCTAGGGAGAAATAGAACTGAATGCCAATGCCCTTCACTCTCACACACCACCCCTGAGTCCCACATTTCAGCTGAATTCTCTCTGGAAGCCCTGGGTCCTGTGTAATCCGTTCAGAAATATGACTTCCCCTTTTCTGTCTCCTGCAAGCAGCCACATTCCACAGGCACTTGTTGGGGTGCAGGGGTTCCCCTCCCAGCTGAGCTTCCTCCCCTGTCCCCCTCCCCCCATCCCTCTGCCAAATCTACCCTGCTCCTCTGCTCTTGCTTGCAGAATTCCTAAAGAAAGTGTAAACCCAGCCAGGTGGAGGAATTTTTTAAATGGACAGTTTGATGTAGATGGTTGTAAACTCATTTCCAAGGCTTCATCATCAACTAATCTTGTCTGGGTTTACGAATAGGGGCCAGTGACATCTTAGTCACTGTAATTAGCAGGTGCCACAGCAGACCTGAAGAATCCATGGCATAAACACAGAGGTTGGCTTTGATGGGGGGGGGGGCACTCAGAGCTATCCTGCCTCCTGTCGTATTGATCTTTCTCCAGCCCATTGTATGCGTCTTACAGATTCACCTGCTTCTCAATGTAAATAGGAATTTTCTTATGTTTACTACAGTCAAAGTACTTTCAAATGACTCCTGGGGGATGGAATAAGTGTATTTTGGTGCAGAGAAGTTCTAAGTCCATGAGAGGTTCTTGTTTTTGTTTTCATCTATAATATGCATTGGCTGTCAACATATTCCATGTGCAAGGTCTTCAAAAAGTTCATGGAGAATGGGTCTCATGACTTTTGACACCAAAATAAGCTTATCTTTGAAATTCGTTGCCCAAGAATTTTTAAAAGCCCCTTCGTGGAGACTTCCAATGATCTGACAAGTGACATGTTCAAGTCATGAAATGGAAATAATGAGAGGGCACACTTTCCAGGCAGTCCAGAGACACGGAATAATGGAACCCCCATTTCAGCTCTCAACCAGTGTGCATCCTCAGGCAAGTCACCTCATGTGTCCCATCCACTCGAGGGCCGTCTCTGCTGTCACTGGGAGTGGCAGAGAGGGCTTTCCCGTTGTGGTTGCTGTTTACTGCCATCTAAACTGTCATGAGCTCATGTCGCGGTATTGAATGCATTAGGCTGCTCAGTATAAACGGTCTGGTTCAAAGCAATTTTATCCCTTATATAATGGAGTCAGCCATTCAATATGTAAGTACATGTGCATCTGGAGGTTCCTTTGCAAGAGTGTTTCTTGCAGATCAATACTAACACACAAAGCAAAATTGCCAAGCTCTGTGTCCTGTCTTAAGAAATAAATCCACACTTCATTCCATTTGGATCCTCCTGGATGAGGCTATGAGAGAGATTAGGTGGCTGCTACCTGATGGGACCAGCAGCTGCAGGGTCCACTGCTACCTCCCAGAGTCCACAGTCAGACCACCTGGCTGAGGCTGCTGATTCTTAACTCCCTGGAAAAGAAGCCAAAAAAAGAATCTGGACGGCCTAGTAGTCCCACACGATCCCTTATGACATCAAAATGGATTCTCTTGGGGACCCTTGTCCCTTTGCCATTTGAGCCACATTCTAACTTTACCTGTAAATAGAGACCCACTTCCAGTGGGGACCAGAAGGAGGGCCATGCCACTTGCTTCTGCGGAGCATTCCCTTAGACCCTTCCGGCCTTCAGAGCCCCACTTTATGCATGCCCATGGCCACTCGGCCAGGAGATGGTGCATTCTTCCCTGGAGAGCTGAACTAGTGCCACCATAACTGCACATGAGGATCTTCCACTCCATCCCGGGTCCCTTTACCCTGCCTCTGTCTCACACCTGGTGGCAGGTGCTTGCCTATGCCTTCTTGTTCTCCTCTTGATTATGTCAACCCAGCGAAGACAGTCAGGCTTATTCATGCGCACTATTAAGATTCCCACAACACAGGGCCCAGCACGGTGGCGCAAGTGGTTAAGGTCCTCGCCTTGCACACCCGGGATCCCATATGGGCCACTGGTTCTAATCCCGGCAGCTCCACTTCCCATCCAGCTCCCTGCCTGTGGCCTGGGAAAGCAGTCGAGGATGGCCCAAAGCTTTGGGACCCTGCACCCGCGTGGGAGACCCGGAAGAGGCTCCTGGCTTCGGATCAGCATAGTATCAGCCATTGCGCTCACTTGGGGGGTGAATCATTGGACGGAAGATCTTCCTCTCTGTCTCTCCTCCTCTCTGTATATCCGCCTTTCCAATAAAAAAAAAAATAAAAATAAATCTTTAAAAATAATAATAATAATACAAAAAGATTCCCACAACACGGACAACTGGCCACTGTGCAGCACCCAGCCAGGGCCAGGGATGACCAGTACGCCATGTCAGACAACATTTCTACTTCGGACAGGTTCTGTTTTGACTTTCTTGCTCGTCAAATCTGTTCTGCCAGACCCCAGATCCTTGGATCAATAAGGGCTTTTCTGGATTAGTCTTCAGGTTCAAACTTCAATTTCAGGTGAAAGCCGCCACGTCGCATGTGAAGCCTCAGGATGATGCCAACTCCTCAGCCCAGATACCACCTTCCTCATCAACAGGGCTTGCAAAGCAGCCCAGTCCCTGAGTCAGCCGCTCTCATGTCGGGTCCTGTCTTCCTGTCCTGTGCTTCCCGTCAGCAACGGGACAGAGCTCCTTTTTCATTCCAGCAGCATCTTTGCCTTGGACTCTACTGCATCTGACACCGGCTTGCTTTTTTGTTTAGAGTTGCCTGGGCCAACCTTTCCCATTTGCCCTTTGCTTCTCACCCATCACGGATCACTTCAGTGAGTCTCAAAGTCGATACGGTGTTGATCTTGTTGGGTTTTTAAAGTTGATTTCCATTTATTCATTTGAAAAGAAACATTACAGAGAAAAAGAGGAGAGAGAAAGAGAGAGAGAGAGAAAGGGGAAAAGAGAGAGAGAGAGAGAGAGAGAGAGAGAGATCTTCCATTCATAGTTCCTGAAGGGCAGTAAATTGGCACAAGACTGAAACCAGGAGCAAGAAGCTTCATCCAGATTTCTCACATGGGTTACAGGGCCGAGATACTTGGTGCATCCTCTGATAGTTTCCCAGGAATATTAGCAGGGAGGTGGATCAGAAATGGAGCAGCTAGGGCCCGGCACGTTGACCTAGTGGCTAAAGTCCTCGCCTTGAACACCCCGGGATCCCATATGGGTGCCAGTTCTAATCCCAGATGCTCCACTTCCCATCCAGCTCCCTGCTTGTGGCCTGGGAAAGCAGTTGAGGATGCCCCAAAGCTTGGGGCCCTGCACCCACATGGGAGACCTGGGAAAAGTTCCTGGCTCCTGGCTCAGATAGGTGCAGTACCAGCCACTGCGGTCACTTGGGGAGTGAATCATCGGACAAAAGATCTTCCTCTCTGTCTCTCCTCCTCTCTGTATATCTGACTTTGCAATGAAAATAAAACGAATCTTTAAAAAAAAAAGTGGAGCAACTGGGACTTGAACTACATCTATGTGGGATGCCAGCAACACAGGGGCATCTTAATCCAGTATGCTTTGACGCCAGTCCCACGTGCTTATTTTTCATGATTTATTTTCCGCTAACCTTTTCCTTTATCTTGTTGGGTATTAGTTTTGCTTATTTGAAATGATTTGTCAGTCTGTTCTGGTCATCTTCCTTCCTTTGAGACAAAATGCGGGGTGCTGTCCCTCTTTGTCACCAGTTATATCTCCCAGACATTTCATAATTACAGCCTACAAATTCATTTTCCACTTGAAATTCCAGCTGCCTGTTCTTCCTCCTACAGCATGATTCTGAAGTGTCAAAGGTCAGGCCTATTTCTATGTTCCTTTCCATGCACAATTCCCCCACCACATTCCCACTCTACCAGAGCTGAGGCACTATGCTCTGTGGATCCAAGACTGGGCTCTTTTCTTACTGCACCAGGGCATGAATGAGCATCTCAGGAAGTGCGTGAGACAGGCAAGAGCCGATGTAAGAAGTCTCCCATAGCCATCATGGGTACCTGTTACTCCTTACACACACACACAGATGTGCACACACATGCATACAACACAGGCATGTGTGCGCACAGAGGCATGCATACGTAAACAGAAAGACAGCCATGCACACATGTTCCCATGCAGCGACACATAGGCATGCACATGTGTACACACAGAGATCTGCAGTCCCTGAGATCCTTGGAAATACTCCCTCATTCCCACATGGCCGTCAGTGCCCCTGCTTCATGCTTCGCTGTCCAAGTTCATCATCCTGTGAGGGTCATCCAGCAGTTCCCTGAACCTGAAATGACGGCCGCTTGGCATTAACTGGCAGACAACCCCACGGCAGAGTGTTTTGCACTCCTGAGCAGGAGCTGCTGCAGGCCATTCCACTTCTGCCTTGCGAAAGTGCAGCTGGCTGGCTAATCCTGCTGGTGTCAGAACCATGCAACAAGACAGGGCAGATATTTCCTGCCATGGCTACATTGCCCATATCCTGTATCAGAGCCCATGGTTTGAGACCTGGCTCCAGCTTCCTCTGATGCCGACTCTAGGAGGCAGCAGTGATGGCTCAGCAGCTGGCTTCCTGCTGCACTCAGGGGAGACCAGGGCTGAGCTACTGCCGGCTTCAAGTTCTGGCCTGAGAAATGTAAACACACACACACACACACCACACTCTTGTCTGTGAAGGTCCCAAATGCCAGGGTGTCTCCTTTTCTCCCAGCTGTCTGGTGCATTTTTGAGGAACTTCACATCTACCCAATGAGATACGCAGTAGATCTGCCCTCCCTTTCCCTGGGAAGAAACCGTAAGCCAAGAGGAGTAACAAGATGGGCAGGGATTGCCCTGGTGTTGCTTCTTCAGACTCTTTGCCCTCGCCTCACAGCCTCCTGGGAAGGCACTCAAAATGCCAGGGGCCTCCTTCTGGAAGTTCATTCCCTGGGCCTGGCAGATGGACAGCTCCTCAACAGAGGCTGCAGGTGCTTCCCCACCTGCTCTCTAGCACAAAACCAGATCAAGACAGACTTATCCAGCTTCGTGGCAGAGTTCTGGGCTTTAACACTGTGTTGTTGATTTTCAGCTTACTGAGCGTTTCTCATTGCCAAGAGGCCAAACAGCTGACTGTCCAGGCTTAACTCCAGATGAAGCGGATTGCTGGGCTGCACAGTCAGGTGCGTCCAATGGTGGGAGAAGGGGGGATGGCAGGATCGTTGAAAGCAAGGAGCTCTCTCTTCCCTTGGAGGAAAACACGACTTCCCTATGCCAGTTGCTCATGCCAAAAGGAGTAGGTCAGCTTTGCTCCTCTTTCTGCCACACCCCCAGTGTGTCTGTCATTCGTTTCTGTCAACCTTGCCTTTCACAAGCATTCAAAGCCTGCCTCCTCAAAGCTCCCCCAACTAGCCTGGTCCCAGACTCTGGCCCTGCCTCTTGCAAAAGACCCTTCCATGTACCCTGTTCGTCCTCAGCACAACAGCCAGCAGGATCACTTTACACAGATCACATCACCGCTCAGCACCAAACTCAGACCAAAAAGTCCAATTCCTAATCCGGAGCTACAGAGCCATGCCTGCCTCACCACCGGCATCATAGATCACCTGAGATATTTACCATGTACGTTTATTATTTGCCTCCTTGCACCAAAATATAAACGCTAAGACAGCAGAGGGGTCTTTGTTTCTGCTAATATTCGTCACAGCTGAGTCTTAGTTCCTGGAGGAGTGCTTTATCACTCAAAGCATAGCCAGTCAATACTTGGGCGACTGAGTAAGTGAAAATTCTGAGAGGTGACAATCAAGACACAGTACTTAGCTCCCTGAAATACCACAGTCAGACACTCCAAACCCTGCATCCATTGGAATTGGGAAGCCGGAAAGACAAGCAGGTACTCACGCAAGCATAGGAGAATTGTTTTAAAATGACAAATAATCATTGTGTGTGTTAATGGGATACTATCTGATGTTCTTATGACAATTCTGTAGCACAGTGGTTAGCATATTCACCTCACAGGGGGGGGGATTTAAAAGGGCAAGACCAGGGCCGGTGTGATATGCTGGATTAAATTGGCTTCTGCAATGCCAGCATCCCATTGCAGAGCTCGGGCCCCAGCTTGCTTTGCCTCTGATCCAGCTCCTTGCTAATGCACCTAGGAAAGCAACAAAAGATGGTCCAAGTTCCGGGCTTTCCATGCTGTTGCAGCCATTTGCAGAGGAAACCAACAAATGGAAAATGTTTTTTCTTTCTATATGGCTCTCTTCATCACTCTCCCTTTCGGAAAAGTAACAAATGTTATTAAAAAATAAAAGTGCATTAACTCCAAGTTTTGTGAACAGATACAAGCTGTCCTAAGTCCTGCATTCTTTTTTATCCAAACTTGACTGAAAGTACCTTTAGTTTTGCCCTGTTCCTTAGTTTTCTCCTCTTCATCTCAGCAGTTCAACTCCCATCACATCCTCCAACCCAAACAAAAGCCTTACAAGCATCATTAGCCTTTTGAAGAAATTTCTGAATCTCTGGACAATTTTCCATCCCAGATGCAAAGTTAAGAAAGACTAGGTTGAGGGCGCAATTTCCTTGGAGACAAGTGCACCATCTCAGGCAAGAATATGCGCAGAGTGCCTTTCTCCAAATCACCAGTGCAACAGGCAAAGGCTGCCGGCGTTCCCAGGAAAAGGGGACTGGCACCTTAGATACAGTGCCTCAGGAGTTGGGAAGGGACCATGGCAGGGAAAAGCGCAAGGACGAGAGACAAGGACGCGCAGAGTCAAAAGCAGTTCTGCCCACACCAAGAGTTACTGAGCTTCCAGCTGTGCAGGGACTGAGCTGTGCTCTCTAGACTCCTGGGAAGCAGTTCCAACGAGTTCCCACCAGCAAAGGATTCAACTTAGTGAGGTCCCCTCCAACTCAGTCCTTCCGAGGTTGGTTGGTTGCCTTCAAGCCCCGTACCCTTTCTTGGCATCTTGTATCTGTTGAGAAAATGACCCAAGGAGTCACTAAGAGCAGGATGGCTTTTCTTATCTCTAAAGGACTTGACTTCCAGAGAGGATGCAAAGAGAGGGGGAGGGTGTAATCCAGAGAAAGATGTGTGCACTTGTCTCCATTTTTCTAAGAAGAACAAAGATGGCAAATAGAAAAAAAAAATGTAGATACAATTTTGAAAAAGCACATGACTGCGCGGGGTACTTTACCACATACCTCATTACACTTGATGTAAACTAAGGTACCCACTTCATGAATCAGCACATTGAGGCTCAGGGAGTAGAACATGTCTGACCACTTTCACTCAAGCAGAGAGCAACATCAAACACAGACCTCAACACGTTAAACACATTGTCCTTTCTGCTGCTGTGCTTCAACCAACTCTGCATTTTCGTGTTTAAATATATTGTAAGATGATCTTCTGAGGCAACCTAGAGATAGGCCAGGAGCTGGAAGCTTCTGTAATTTGCGTGCAAAAGGGAGACATCCTTCCCCCTCACCGCTCCTCCCGATTACAAAGTCACTCTCACCCTCCTGCAGAGAGGTCCCTGGTGGGTGGAGTGGACACCTTGACGAAACCTAAGGAGAATGACAAGCTTAGGATAAGCCTCAGAAGGAGGACTTGGCCCCTCTGCAGTCCCAGTGTTAGGCTGGCTCACAACGCATCCCATTCTTGTCAGTGGTATCCTGACCTCAGACAAGCTAACAAGTTTGCTCAGCTGTGAAGTGGGGTGCTATTTTCCTTTTGGCCGTATCCCATGATGCTGGGCATTAGCCACAGTTCTGCAACCCAGATGGTGCTTAACAAAGCAGTTGTCTCCTCTCTTATTCTTATGCCCAGAAACGACCAGGGGATGGGAGCTGATATGACTTTGGATTCTTATTTTCCAATGTGTTTATTGTGGTGTCTAGTTCTTATTCCTCAGCCCCATCATTCACTCACCATGTGTGCTCTATACCTACTAAACTAAATTACGAGAAAGGCTGCTCAGTCTGCACAGGTTTCTCTCCGTAGCTACCCAGACAATGAGCTAGTTTCAAGCAGGAGGCTGCCTATCTCCATCATGACCATAGCATGGGGTAACAGAAAGAGCGGGGATTTGGAAACAAGAGGCCTGGGTTCCCTCCAGTTTTGTTACTTGGACACAGAGAGTGTCTCGAGTTTCTCATCTATTAGAAAAAAATGAGGTCAGCATTGTGGTGCAGCAAGCTAAGTTGCCATGTTGCATGCCACTCTCTCATAACAGAATGCCATTTCAAGTCCTGCCTGCTCCACTTCTGATCCAACTCCCCGCTATTGCTGCTGGAAAAGCAGCAGAGGATGGATTCAATACTTTGGCTCCTGCATCCATGTGAGATGCCTGGAAGGGGCTCCTGGCTCCTGGAATCGGATCCATTCAGCTCCAGTCGTTGCAGTCATCTGGGGAGTGGAACAGAGGATGAAAGATCTCTTTCTCGCTGCTGTTCCTTTTCTTTAACATTGCCTTTCAAATAAATAAATAAATCTTTATAAAAGTATGTGTAGATGTTTTTAAAAATTTAACCACATTTTGCAAGCAGGACTCTTTAACGCTACAAATATTTTCTTTCACCAGACACTGAAGCAAGGCCATTCCCATCAAGTGTCGTTAGCAACTGAATGCCTGAGCAATCTATGGTTGAAAGCAGAAGGTCCTGCAGAGGGGGAGAGGTACCCCAATTGCCCTCATGTTTGTCCCCCTTTGGAGCTGGGGTTGGAGTCTGGGTGCACCCTACACTGCTGCTGCAGGGTGGCCATGTCCTGTCCCAATGCTCCAGGGACATACCCACCACAGAGCAGGACACTGGCATCCCTGGAGTCATGCTGGACCATGCACCACACCTACATGCCAGCATCCTGGAATCAGAGCTCTGGAAGACAGCACATCTGCGTGGGGGTCAGCTTAGGGGATGCAAACAGTCAACATGAGGTGGGCCGTGGCTCCTCTGTCATGGATGAAGGGACGTGGTGTAATGACATCAGCAGGCACAAGAGAAGGCTTTCTTCCAAAGCTATATAGCCCTCAGTCCCTCAGTTCAGCACAGAGACAGGAATGTCAGGGTGCTGATGGCAATAGTGGCAGTGGGGTGCAATTTGTGCTGCAGAATTAAAAACATCTACATCTTCTGGATGTGGATATTGTTGTGGTCACCCTTGTTACAATCCAGCTTTATCATCAGGTGAGGCCTCTGGTGGCACCCCCATGAGCAGCCCCTTGGGTTCCAGGTATTCCAGGTCACTGGCACAGTGCCCCGACAGCTTCCTGGCCCTGTATCCTGGCCTGGCCCAACCTGCAAGGATGTTTGATGTTTGACTCAGTGCTGGGACAACATAGAGACTAGTGGGTCTGCACAATGCTTTCTGTAAAAAAAAAAAAAAACCTGATCCTGCAGGTTACCCTGGCAGGATCAACTCCGAGTGTTTCTACCTTCTCCATCGTCCAACTTTTGCGCAGAAGCAGTGTCTCATTCTCCTGCCCAGGATATATGCACAAGAGAGACTCAATGAGCATCAAGTTCACAAACAAGCAGAACAGAAAGTCACCTCTAGTGCAGCCACATCAGAGGTTCCAGGAAAGCCCCAAGCCTGCTGCCTCACACACCTGAAATTTATCAGGCCAAGAGCTTGGAATCCCCCCACGAAAGACTTGGTTTGGGGCTCTGGAGGGGTCACTGGTATACAGAACAAGTAAGATCGCCCCACAACAAGGGTGCAGAAACATCAGACAGCGTGGGTCTAGGCAGTCTTGAATTGGGGGCTCAAGTTGAGTGAAAGTGGGGAAAGCCACCCCTAGAAGATGGGGGACCCAGGGGTGAGGACAAGGCTGCAAGGACAGGGACAGGGCTTCTGCGGTAGTGGTGCTGATGATGGCTGGAAGGCAATGAAGACACCCCTGGCTTGACTCATGCCGCTCTCAGTAGCAACAGTGATGGACCCCTGGGGTCCCCCGTGAGAACTGAGTCCTGACTCAGCTCTCAGCTCTCAGCTCTCAGCTCCCCCTGGGTGTCTGCTGATGCGCAGGTCCAGGGCATCTCCCTGTGTCCTCTGCCCCATCTATAGAATCCTGTGCGATTAATTGATTTACTGTCACTCTTTTAGTACAGAAAATTAATTTCAGAGCAACCTTGCTTTCTCAGGGTATGAATCCTCCATGCACAGAGTTTTTAGGCTCCTCCATTATGCATGAGCAGAAATAGTGACGGAGTATGCAAAGGAGACTACGCCCTGGCCACAGAGGCAGAGGCCGTGTTACTGCTACAGTGGTACTCCACACGGACTCTAAATCATTCACATCCCCAATTCAATTTGGGCGCATGCCACACATGGACGTGATCAGGGAGGCAGGGCTGTGAGATTCTCAATGACAACGAAGAGGTAAAGCCAACAGGGTGGTGCTCTGGGTGGGACCTGCAGCTGAAACCCTCCTGACTGGACAGAGGACAGCACGGTGCGTGCTGTCCCAGGGAAGGACAGAAGGGACAACCGACTCCTGGGCTACAGAGAGCCGCGAAGACCACGAACAGCTGGAGTCCACAAAGCTATCATCTATGCCACCTCAGTCTTCTTGGTTTTATTTTTTCATTAAGATTTATGGAGTTGAAAGGTGGAGTTGTTTCCCACCTTCATGGGAAACTCAGGTAGAGTTCTGGACTCTGGCTATCACAGGCCTTTGGGGAGTGAACCAGTAGATGGAAGATGTCTCTCTTGCTGTCCCTTCAGGTCTGCCATTCTACTTTTCAAATTAATAAACACATCCTTTAAACAGCAGAGAACCAGTAGTTGAAGGTCAAGGTGAGCACCACAATGCCATTAGAAAGAACTACCAGGGGTCTGACTTGTGACCTAGCTGTATGGCCCTACTGCCCTGCCCTTATGGGTCCCCACTGCCACCCAAGGAGGGATGCAGGCCCACCTGCTCCATCCAGGTCCTCCTGAAGCAGATGGTGCTGTTGGAAGGTTCCTCACTTCATGGCCCTATCTCCTTGTGTTCCTGCTGTGCAATCCCCTCCCGTTGGGCTTGAGCAGGGAGCATGAATTTGAGAGGATCTGACCCCATGTTTAGATCACAGATGAGTCAACTTCGAAGTTACCATGAGGAAAATTGTCCTGGGAGGACTTCTGGTAGAGGGTCTCCAGTCGCTTCCAGTGACCTTCCTAGCCAGTAGCAAGCAGGGAAACAGGGGCCTCAATCCATAGTCACAAGGAACTGGACTCTGCCAGCACCTGAGTGAGCTGTGAAGACCTCAAGGCCCAGATGAAATCACAGCCTTTATTGACTCTTGGATGCACCCTGGGGAGACGTTAGGCAGAACACCCAAGTAACCGATGCAAGGAAATTGCAAGTAATCAATGGGCATGGTTTTTGGTCAGGTGCATCTGTTAAGCCTATATAACATGAACTAAGATGCAAGCAACGACTTTTGCATGCCCTTTGCAGTCTGCAACAGGCTTACAGAGCCCACATGTGACTTGCCGGAGCAGACCAAGTGCCTGGCCCTTCACTTGTTGTCAAAGAGACCTCCGGCTGGTGCACAGAGCAGTGTTGTGAGGTTGGGATGGCAAAGAGAGAGAGAGAGAGAGAGGGAAAGATCTTCCATCTGCTGGGTCACACTCATCAAACAGCCACAACAGGTGGTCTGAGGCCAGGAGCATCTTCCAGGTCTCCCACATGGTACAAGGGTTCATGCATTCCATCAAGTCCTCCACTGCCTTCCCAGGTGGATTAGCAAGGAACTGGGTCAGAGTGGAATAACTGGAACTCAAAGTGACACCTAGATGGGATGCCCATGCTGCAGGCAAAGGCCGGCCTGTTATGCCACTGTGGCAGCCCCAACAATGCCCTTTTGCTAAATTTTTTTGCTTCATAGGTGGGGAAACTGAGGATCAAATACTTCATATACTTCTTCACAGTCACCTACCGGGTTGTGTGCTGGCCAGACCTTCTGATTCCAAGGTCTGCTTCTATGTGATGCTCCCCATCCCCAGTTCTGAGAAAAAGAGAGCTGTTTAAAAAAAAAAAAGCCCCAAAGGCCTGAGGGGCAACAATCTCTCAAAAAAGGGAAAGGGGGAAACTGAGAGGATAAAGAAGAGGTGATGGTTTTATGGCCTACCATATGCAACCCTCACAGCCCATATGTGACAGCCAGTTCAAACTCCAGCTACTCCACTTCCAACTTAGCTTCTTGCTAATATGCCTGGGAAATTAATGGATGACAGCCCAAGCATTTGGATCCCTGCCACCTTCATGAGAAACTCAGGTAGAGTTCTGGGCTCTGGCTATCATAGGCCTTTGGGGAGTGAACCAGTAGATGGAAGATGTCTCTCTTGCTGTCCCTTCAGGTCTGCCATTCTACTTTTCAAATTAATAAACACATCCTTTAAACAGCAGAGAACCAGTAGTTGAAGGTCAAGGTGAGCACCACAGTGCCATTAGTACGCTTCTTGTTACACATTCATTGTCCCCAGTGGATTCTTCAAAGGCACAGTGGTGAGGGCCAGGGAAGAGACAGATCAGCCTACAGTGGCCTCCACATCAGTGCTGACCCATCACTCCTGCACCTTCTAGGGGTCTTCAGCCAAGTCCAGCCTGGCTTTCCTGCTCTCCCCTGACCCTGGGAAGCTGAGAGCTTCGTCATGCCACTCATCCACAGGCCCGTTGTCGTGTGTCATTCATGGTGCCAGATCAAATCTAAACAACGATTGGATAAACAGATTGCAACCCTTTACTCTCGGTGGCTGCTGTTTCTGTGGCACATTAGCAGTAAGAAGCCCCCAGAGAGGAGCTGTAAAGGAAGAAAAGAGAAAGAGTAGAGACAGAAAGCCAGAGAGGTACTTTTTCCCTGGCTACAAACTTCAAGATGCAGTCACTTTGTAACTTGCACCGTATGCAGTGGCCACATACAAGGCCCAATAACCTGCTTCCAAACGGTAATAAATCCCCGCGGACCCCAGCACACTTGTAATTTACAACTGGGCTAAAATGAACATTATTTCAAGCTAAGCGTATTCTCAGAGGTACAGGGGAATGTGGCAGCTTTCCTGCTGACAGAGGAGTTTCTTTTTAAATGTCATGCATTCACTTTCATTACTTCCAAATAATTGCCTGGAAAGATCGGCTGCTGGACAGGGCTGCCCACTTTACATCACTGTGAGTCAATTTCATCATCATCAAAGGAGCCCCTGGGAGCTGATTTCAGCTTGGGGTGGACTCAGCCCTCAGCTGCTGGCTGCCTATTGGTTTCGGGCTGTGCAGATAAAGGTGTTTCCACCACTCTCCAGGGACATCTCCAGGTAGAACCGACGCTGTCTACAGATAGACAGGAACTGTCACCACTGCCAGCATGCCACATCCTTCTCCTCCCCCTGGTAGGTCATCATGCTATCATCTGCCCAGCCCCGGAGGTCATGCTTGTTATCCGGGGCCTGTTGAAGCTGGTGCATTCCTGCTCCTCATGAAAGCAGGGTCTTGAGACAAGAGAACGGAAGAAATGGAAGATGTAACTTAGAAGGCTTAAACAGCAAACCTTCGCGGCCCATTCCCAAGCTTGTTATACACACTATAGAAATCCAGATCTCAAATTTAATATATTCTTAATGCTTTCAGAGCTCTGATCTTGGTCATCTGTTTGTATAGAACAAACTACCTCCAAACCTGGCAACTTAATTCTTCCTGTGAGTCTACAGGTTAGCTGGGCTCAGCTCTGTGGTTTTTCTCAATACAAAGTCCCTTGGGATGGGATGGGATGGGATGGGATGGGATGGGATGGGATGGGATGGGATGGGATGGGATGGGATGGGATGGGGCTGCTTTCACAGGTCCCACGCCTGTGTATGAAAGCATCAAGACCAACCCCAGTATGTCCAGAGAACATCCAGCCTTTTCTCTTACCATCAGACCAGAAGCAACCTTTCTCTCCCACACAGCCTTCCCCAGCGAGTCTCCAGGGGACCTCTTCTGCAGAGTAGCTGGACTTCCTGTGTGCTTCTGAAGACTCATGAAAGCACCAAAATGAGAGTTCCCAAGACAAATGTGGTCTCATTTTGGCGTGCTCTGCTGGCTCACAGGAGCCACAAAGCCTGTTCAGACTGCATAAGGGGAAGTAGACAAGGATACAGACACTAAAAGATGGCGGCTCTTTGGGGGCCATCCTTGGACTGCGTTTGAATCAGGAATAGGTAAAGGAGAGAGCAAGAAGCCACACACCTTTTGTGAAAATCACCAAATAGCTACACCCTACTGCGTTGTCCCATAAAGGGTGAGAGGAGCATCATCATTTTAATTTGTTTATCCAGGGGCAGGTGCTTGACCCAGCGGCTAAGACACCCAAAGGCACAGCAAGATATTTTTATTTGATACATTGCTCCAGTTCCTGATGCCAGCTTCCTGTGAATGCAGATCCTGCAAGGCAGTGGTAATGGCTCAGCTGGTTGGGTTCCTGCCAGCCACAAGGGAGATCTAGATTGCATTCGCAGCTTCAGGCTTCACCCATCCCCATTCGAAGCCCTGGAGAGCATTTGTGAAATGAACCAGTGGATGAATACTCTCTCTCTCTCGCTCTCCCCTTCTCAAATAAAGAACAGAATACATTATCAATCTAGACTAAAAGCTAGCTTATCAAGTTCATGGAAATGAAATTAAAGATACATTTTCCCAAGTGCTGAATATTTTGAATCTGTACATGTATTTTTGCGATACCTATTTTCCGTGTGCTTTTTTGAGGGCCCCAAGTATGTACTGCACATTTTGGGTCTTAGCTATGTACTATGTCTGTGAGGTGGGGACTTCCTCCCAACCAAATAGATGGAAGTTCCTGGAGTATCAGCCCCCTTATCCGAAGGTCTTCCTCTGCCTTATAGACCCCATCCCAGACAAGACAAAATTGAAAACTTGCTGGATCTTAAATGTTTTTGATGGGCCCCTAGACCCATCACAAGTTCCCTGACAGAAAAATAGCCTGCCATCTTCTCAGTTGAGCTTGGATTCCAACCTCTGGGGTTGTCTTTTGCCTTCACTTAGTGCCCTCACCTCCCAAACAAGGGTCCAAACTTCTCCGTTCTGCAGGCTGGGATCTATACCCAGTGGGCATCTTGGCCCTCTTGGGCTCAGCTCCCCCAGCATCACAGAATTCTGATTCTGCATTGATTCAGTGTACCCCATTGATTCGTTCTGAACTTTAACTTCATTCTACAACTAGTCTATGCTGCTGACTCTTTCCTGTTGGGCTCTGTAGCCTGAGTCCCTGTCCAATGACTGAGTCTAGATTTTTGTTCCTCCAAAGTGGATCATACCTCCTATGCCAGTAACCCAAGGTATGGCACCATGCTGCCCCCAGACCCAGTTTCAGGAGATAACCTTTCCAAAGGCTTCTTGTCTTGCTCTCTTCTCCATCATATTCCACCTGCTAGCTGTAACTCTGGCACTTAGCATTAGAGCCCTTACTGGTAGCTACATGCATCATCTAATGCCCATATACAGGAGGCACATCCTCTCTCTGATTTGTTCAAGCAGCACAATCACCCCTAGAGTTGCCTGCAGTCCTGTTCAGGACTTGTTCTGCGCCTAAAGTTAAGTAATCCCAGCTGTTCCAATGGGTGTGTCCAATTCCTGGTTCTTAGCTTCTAACCATCTTACCTGGTCTGGGTCACAGGAAACTCTACCTTGTTGCTCCACGAAACACACGGTCCTGTTCCAGTTTATCCCACACAATTGCAAAGGGTGAGGCTGAGCCTTCCCCCACAGCAAGAGAAAGGGCTTCCCCTGATGCGTAGTGAGCAAGCATTAATTCATAGGAAACAGGACCGCTGGGTAACTCATGGCTGAGTAGGTAGAACCATGGGTACAGGCACAGAAGTGAGGGAATAGTCACCATCACTGCCTCAAACTGTGACGGGGTTCATCTATCCTCCTCGTAGGTAGTGATGCCCCACACGGATCCCACAACTTTCCTGTAGTGTTCACTGTCTAAAATAGCCTGATTCAGAAGATGAGAATGACATTTTCTTTGGAAGTGATGGTGATATTGTGGTTGTAAAGAAGAGCATCCTTCGGGCCCGGCGCGGTGGTGCAAGTGGTTAAAGGTCCTCGCCTTGCACGCCCGGGATCCCATATGGGCGCCGGTTCTAATCCCGGCAGCCCCGCTTCCCTTCCAGCTCCCTGCCTGTGGCCTGGGAAAACAGTCGAGGACGGCCCAAAGCCCAAAGCTTTGGGAACCTGCACCCGCGTGGGAGACCCGGAAGAGGCTCCTGGCTTCGGATCGGCATAGTATCGGCCCGTTGCGCTCACTTGGGGAGTGAATCATCGGACGGAAGATCTTCCTCTCTGTCTCTTCTCTCTCTGTATATCCGCCTTTCCAATGAAAAAAATAATAATAATAATAATAAAATCCTTTCTAAGAAGAGCATCCTTAATTTTAGGGGGACGTTCTGAGATGCTCAGGGAAGCAGTGTCACGATACAGTGATTTATCATGGAATAAATTAATGCTTGACAATTATAGGCAAGTGAATAGAAAGGTGGGAAGAAAGGAGGGAGGAAAAGAGTGAAGGAAAGAATCTACAGGTTAGGAATTAATAAAACCTGGGCAGGCATTTGTTCGTTGGGGTAAACGACTACTTGGGATGATTGCATGCCATGTCAGAGTTAGTGGTCTGAGTTCCGGCTCTTCCATCTCTAATCCAACTTCCTGTTGGCATATCCTGGGAAACAACCGATGATGATTTGGTACTCGGGACCCTCTTACTCTTTGTCACTCTGCCTTTCAAATAAACACAAAAAAGCCAGTGAAACTTGGGAATGGCTAAATGCGGGATTCAGCTTTCTAGTTCAACATATATTTGAAAGAGAGAGAGAGAGGGAGATCTTTCATTTTCTGATTTATTCTCCGAATACCTGCCATAGTCGGGGCTGAGCTAAACTGAATCCTGGAGCCAGGAACTCGATCTCTGGATCTCCCAGGTAAATGGCAGGAACCCAAGTACTTCGGCTATCAGCTGCTGACTCTTTTAGTAAGAAGCTGGGATCAGAAGCAAGAGCTGGGACTTCAACCCACATCCTCTCTTAGAGATCTTGGCTTCAGCCTGATTTTGTCCTGGCTGTTGTGGCATTTGAAGAAGGAACCAGTTGATGGACAACCTCCTCATCGCTCTCTCTCCTCTATCTGTCGCTCTTTCTTTCAAGCAAATCAAAATAAACATTACAAAACAAAATATGGGTTAGTGCCTTTTATCTCCATCTGGTATGACTGCTGGTAGGCAAATCAGAGAGGGAAAAAAAAAAAATCACACTCCACACTCCTTTTCTGGGGCATCAACGTTCCCAGGGCATCTGAGTGTAGAAAGATCACAACGTAACTCACCACTCACCTGCTGTGTGACCTTGTACTGTCATTGAGCTTCTCTGGGCGTTAGCTCCAAAAATAGTCTCAAAACCGTGCATCCATCCAACTGTCCCAGGGGGCTACCATGGAAAGTCCCAGCTCCCAAGGAACAGTTGGGTTGGGGTGCATTGCCATGGCCTTTGAACACATAGTTAGTTCTGGCTGATGGGGCCAGATCAGAAAAAAAAAAAAGTTTTAGAAATGCCATATCATAATAAAAGAGATGTGGCCACGTTTATTTTAAGGGGAGAGACACATTCCCGGCTTGGGTTGTGTGTGTGTGAGGGAGGGAGAGCCCCCACGCTACCGCCCTAGTCTTAGCCCACTGCTGTGTGGCAGGATTGCAAACTGCACAAGACGTCTGAGGCAGCATCATCAATCACTTCCTCACTGCCCCTTCAGATAAAGAGAATCAGGGGGCAGGCTGGGGAAAGACACAGAAAACCACACTCCTGCTTTCCAAGTAAAAGCCACGTTCCCTGGTGCCAAGTAGTCTCCAGGGGCTACAGCTGGGCGGTCCCCATCAGAAGTCCAAACTTCCTCCGAAACAAGGCCCTGGCTACCCCCAGCGTCAGGTACTTTGGGAAGGATGGAAATGGCAAAATGGGTCTGACCGGTGTTGGATTGGAAGGAAGCCTCATTCTGCATACGGAGAGTGCTCAAGGGAGTGACTGCATGTGCCACCATAGCAGCAATTTGGGCCAACGAAGGGCGAGCAAGTCGACTGTGGTCCTCTAATGTTGCATCACCTGGGAATGTCACAGCCGTAGCCAACTGTGTGTGGGCAAGAGCACCCTGTGACATTTACACAGCAGCAACAGAGCCTCACAACACAGTTCTCAGATGAATCCCCTGTAGTTAAGCGCTGCAAGACTGGACCTGCTCAACAAACCAATCGGCCAGGTCTCTGCACAGATTCTGGGCTGTTCGCTCACAGCCAGGGCAGTGCCGGGAGGCACAACCGCATCTCTGGAGCCCAGAGGACCCAGCTGTCACCTTGACTGGACCATGGCTGAGCAGCATCAGGCGCAGGCATCGGTAGGCAAGCCAGTAGTCTGTCGGGTGTGAGTGGCATCGGTGGAGTACCACGTCCCAGCATCCCGCGTCCTCTGCATAAATGCAATTTCCCCAAATGTCAAGAGGAAAGCGTTACAGATAACACAGTGTGTGTCTTTGACCCGGTAAGTGCTGAAATCACAGATCTCATTATTCTGACATGATAGAATTTTCTTTCTCTCTCCCACTGCAGGCTGATGGCTGTTGTTCTCAAGACTGCAGACCTAATCGCCAAAGGTGCAAAGCCACCCTAGGAAAACGAGCCCAACTGTTTCCTTCCCTAAACAGAATTTCCACATCTCTTCGCGTGAGAAGAAAAAAAAAATGATTGTAAAGGCAGCTCATAGGCAAGGCGTTATACTGGAGTTCACTCTGACCAGAGCTGTTCTGGGAGACTGAAATAGTTCAAGGATAAGATAGGACCTTGAGGGCAAAGTTGCTCTGCCTATCTGACCTCCAGGGCTCAGACAAGGTGGGGCCAAAGCACTGAACTTACAGCAACTGTCCCAATTTGCATTCAATGCAGTAATGAAGCAGCCATGCAGTCATATTTATGTCTGGCTTCTCAGTTCTTATTGTTTCATCCATAAAAGTGGAATCTTAAACCTATATGACAGTTTGGGTGTTAAAAAAAAAAAAAGATGGGGTGGGTACAGTGGTGTAGGTTAATCCCACATGAGAGTCATTTCGTGTCCTGGCTATTCCACTTTTGATCCAGCTCTCTGCTTATGGCTTGGGAAAAGCAGTGGTGGATGGCTCGAGTTCTTGGGCTCCAGCACCCACATTGGAGATCTGTGAGAAGCTTCTGGCTTCGGATCAGCTCAGCTCAGCCTTTGCGGTCATTGGGGAGTGAACCAGCAGATGGAAGGCCTCTGTCTGTCCTTCTCTTTGTATATCTGCCTTTCAAGTTAAAAAAGAAAAGAAAGAATGAGATGATGATTGCCTTTAAGGTACCTGGTAAAGAACAGATGCCTAGAGGCATTCATTATAGCTGAATCTGCAGGATCACTTCTGGGCTGCAGTCCATCCACCATCCATTCAAGCAATAAACAAAGATTTCCCAAATGCCATGATCTTGAGCACAGAGGACATGAGCTCACTACCTATTTGCAAAATGAGTAAAGAAACTGCTTCTCATTCACCGCTGGGTGACTATGCAAGTCGCCAACTTGGTGTCGCCTGCTTCATGGCTTACAAAGTGCAGGGTTGCGTAGGAGCATCTTGAAGTGACCTTCCAGCTTTGACATGTTGTTGATGGAGAGGGCCCACCTGAAAGCAGAGCGTTCTAGTCCTCTCAGGTCCTCAAACCCTATGCTCTGGGCACTGGGCATCCCCTTACTCCTCTCCTACTGACTTATCCAGGAGCAGGGTTGCAGGGTCGAGGGGTGTGGGAGGATGCCCAGGCCAGACAGGGGCTCCTCGCCTTGCTGTTGTACATCCAGTGCCCAGACCCCATAGCTTCCAGGGGGGTTTCCAGCTTCTCTTGAGTGATCCTGAGATTCCAGGGGATGTGCCCCGTTGTCCTGAGCTGAGTCGGACAAGAGATGACCTCACACCCGTTGAGCTCCCTCCCTGGTGTGAGGTCATCTCTTCTCCGACTCAAATGTCCCCTGTTTGTCTCCTACACCTCCTCCCAGGTGGAAGGGCAGAGCCTCCAGAAGCCATCAACGCCAGGTCTGACTTCCTGCTTCAGTTTCAGAGGCCACACTTAGCACACCCAGCTTGCTCTTACCTTCTCTTTTCCATCATTAGAAAAACAAAAAGCAAACGTGCATAAATTCCTTTCTGACTATAAGAAAATAGTACTGTTTTTACACTTACTATGAATTTTGGAAAATATAGACAAGTATAAAGAACATAATTCTGACAGGGCTAACTATAAGACAGATGATAGATAATAGATACATAGTAGGATATTCAAAATCAGGCAAACAACTTTGTGTCTTTGCTTATTTTTTACTCAAGATCTCACTGTGAATATTTCCCCATGCTCTTAAAACATTATTTGAAAATATAGTTTTTGCTGATTGTGTAACATTACATTGTGGATCTGACCATAAATTAGCCAATGATTCCCCTGTTGCTGGACATTGGGGTATTCCTGTCTTCAGCTGTTATCAGTACTGCTATAATAAATGTCATGTACATAAATCATTTTTGCTAACATCATATGGTCAGAAATGAAGCTTTTTTGTCAAAGAGTATTGAGGTCAGCATTTGATCCAGAGTGTACAATGTATGCATCTCATTGATGCGTACCAACCCAGAATGCCTGGGTTGGATGCCCAGCTTGGGTGCCTGCCTCCACTCTACTCCTGGCTCCAGGTTCCTGCTGATATGGGCACCTGGCATGGCCGGGGTGACAAGGTTCTAGCCACTCACTCCCATGAGCGATCGGGGTTGGGTGCCCAGCTCCTGGCTTCAGCCCCAGCTGGGAGCTGTTACCAGCACTTGGGTAGTAAATCAGTAAATGGAGTATCCCCTCACTTTGAGTTTTTGTGTGAGTGGAGGTCATTGACATATTCTGTGTCCTCTGTCTTTCCAGCTGTCCTCCAAATCATTGATTAGCCAACATGACATTTCTCAATATTACAATGATACTTCACCAAGACATGCCACGTCTCCCCAGCTGGGTCCCTGGTGATTCCAAAGCAAAAGCCACATGTGCCCCCCCAAAGGCACCTTGCCATGGTCAGTCCGTGCCCATTAGGCAAATAAGCAAATTAGGACAGTAGGTCTGAGTCTCTTTGCCCCCAGGCCGACATCCTGTGAGTCCCATCTTGATTTCCCGCCCAGGGAGTTCATTTTCTCAAGCACCTGAAGAGATTTCACAATTGCTTGGTCTCCCACAGAGCAATCTCACACCACCGCTCTGTCTCAGCCTGAAGAACATTCAGATAAACTGAGCCCTGCCTCAGTAAACAGGGCTGCCCTGTTTGGTGCTAAGCAGTGACCATGTGACAGGGGAACCTGCCAGAAGGACTCAACACGAGACTAGATTTAAACACCATCCAATCCTGGGATCACGGGATTCTTCTCCCAGTTATCCATTCCCATAACTCCAAGGAGGGGCAGCCAACACTAAGGGTTTTCCCGATAAATGCTGATGACCAAACAACAGACTCTCCTACCAACTCAACGGCCGGCAGAAGTGGGCTGACGGCAAAATGAATGGTGCCCACAAACCTAAGGTGCCTGTTAAACCTTCCCTTCTGTATCAGTTACACGCCCATCATGTAAATCTTTTTAAATGGCCCCAATATTTCATTTCAGCTGTGGTTCCACTGCAGGCCTGGGGGAGTGCTGTTCCCGCCACACACAAAATTCCACCCAGGGAGGCTTCAGTACCCAAAGGGGCCAAGAACAAGACCCCCTCCCAGTATAGGAGTCTCCCAGTTGCGGCAAGGAAATAAAACATAACCACACCAGTTTAGGCTGACCGAAGTCAAATGAGAGGACGTGATCAACTCATTTTGTAGAAAGTTGTTTGACTTGGGGCTAGAAATGCAATATAGCAGCTAAAGTCAAGGCCTGTGAAACTGGCACCCTATAAGGATGCTAGCTTGTGTCCTGGCTGCTCTACTTCCAATCCAGCTCCTTGCCAGTGGCCTGAGAAAAGCAGTCGAGGATGGCCCAAGCACGTGGTCCCTGCCACCCGCATGGGAGACCTGGATGAAGCTCCTGGCTTTTGCTCATTGCTGACCCAGCCCTGGCCATTGCAGCCATCTGGGGAGTGAACCAGCAGATGAAACAGTTCTCCCTCTTGTCCCTCTCTTTGTTGCCCTACCTTTCAAATAAATAACTGTATCTTTTACAAAAAAAAAAAAAAGGAGAAATTCAAGATAATTACTTGTTTGAAATTCCAGTAACCATCCACTGGTTCACTACCTCAGATGACTGCATCAGCCAGGGCTGGACCAGACCAAAGTCAGAAGCACGGAGCTCCATTCCACATGGGTGCAAGGGCCAAAACACCTGCACCATCTTCTGCTTCCTTCCCAGGAGAATTAGCGTGAAGCCAGATCAGAAGCGGAGCAGCCAGGACTCAAAGCGACACTCCTGTAGAAAGCCAGTGTCTGTCACAGATAGCAGCTGAACTGCTGTGACACAAGGGTCCCCCAATACCACTGTCAGCTTCCCTAAACATGGGCCTGTATGCACCATCTCATGGTGGAGAGAGGAGGAGACGTTAAAAACACTGCTCTCGGGCCCAGCGCGGTGGCGCAAGTGGTTAAGGTCCTCGCCTTGCACGCCCGGGATCCCATATGGGCACCAGTTCTATCCCGGCAGCCCCGCTTCCCTTCCAGCTCCCTGCCTGTGGCCTGGGAAAGCAGTGGAGGACGATCCAAAGCCTTGGGACCCTGCACCCGCGTGGGAGACCCGGAAGAGGCTCCTGGCTTCGGACCGGCATGGTATCGGCCATTGCGCTCACTTGGGGAGTGAATCATTGGACAGAAGATCTTCCTCTCTGTCTCTCCTCTCTGTATATCCGCCTTTCCAATAAAAAAATAATACAAATAAATCTTTTTAAAAAAAAAATCACTGCTCTCCACATCACCATGCTTTGGCCCAAGCTAAGCATCAACAGTGCTAAGTCTTAGAAGTGAATGAGCCATGAGGTTGTCCAGTCTCAAACTATGCTCAGTCAACCTCATGCCCTATGGCATCCAGCCAGAAGGCAACAGCACCAACTGTCACCATTGTGACACCCTTAGCCTCGGCAGCAGATGCATGTCTATGGTAGCCATCCTATGCCGGGAGCAAAGCTGGCCCTGGACATTCAAAGACAAGAGCCTGGCTGCTGCTCAGTCACAGCAACCCTGGAAAGGTGGGGACCAAAGCACATCTCACGGTAAATCTTGGAGCCCTTGTGGGATCCATCTTACAGCCTTCAGCACCACTGCCTTTGCCCCTACAAAGACATGAGGGGCTGTGGGTAGCAATTTTGCTGCAATTTCACTGCAATTTCCTCCAAGTCCAAGACCCTGAAGATACCTGATCTTCCTGCCAAATATCTCAGCCTTTCGCATCTTCTTCATAGCTACTCTGGGACTATCACAGAGGAAATCTTTCCCTCCTCTTTTCCCCACCTCTTGTACTCCACCACCACCTATCCACCCACCCCCACACACACTCTCACACACACACACACACACACACACAACACATTCATTAATGAATGCATTTAATCAAGTTTATGAAGTCTCTTTATTATCAATAACCCTAATCACTCTTAATTGCTGCATCATTAGTTCAGCCAGAGTCAGATGTAGGAGTTAGGCGGAGCAGTAAATGACAACGGCAGAAAAACGACTTGCTGCCTGAGCGCCTGGGAGGAAGGCAGCGACAGAGGCACAAGAAGGAGGGGAGGAAGAAGAGAGCAGTTCCTTGGGCAGAGCGCAGCCTGCTGCTGGGCAGAGCGAGGGGGGGAGGGATGCCATTAAGAGACGCGACCAGGTGTGAAGACACCGCTGCCTGCTGGTGAACCATGTTTGCATATTCTGAAACTTTGGGGAGCATGGTACCAGCCGCGCAAGAGAACGTTTTGCTTGAAGAAAGCTGATGCTGTGTTAATATCTAGCACCTGCCACCCTCTCTCCCAGCCCCCTGCAAACTCCGGCATGTTCAAAGCCAAATGCTTGGTGGCTGCAAGGTGACTGATGTGTCCTGTCAATGTGAAGGCAGCCAGGGGAAGCCTGGGGCAGGCAGGGCTTTGTCAAGGCGTGAACCAACCCCACCTCCCTCACTCCCAATACACATGGCCCAAGAGGCCCAAAGAGGAGCTGTCAGCTGGAAAAGGACATGGCCAGCAGCTTGCTCTTTGCCCCAGGGAAGCCAGAAAGCTGAGGCTTGGCAAAGGGTGTGGTCAGAAGAACTCTTCATCGGCTTCAGTTGTTTAGTCCATAAAATGGGCACAAGGACACAGCTAGCCAGTCCCATGCCAGTGGAAGTTTGGAGATGGGAGAAGGGTGCAAAAATACCCCTGTTGGGCCCAGCACGGTGCCGCAAGTGGTTAAGGTCCTCGTCTTGCACACCCGGGATCCCATATGGGCGCCAGTTCTATCCCGGCAGCCCCGCTTCCCTTCCAGCTCCCTGCCTGTGGCCTGGGAAAGCAGTTGAGGACGGCCCAGCTTTGGGACCCTGCACCCGCATGGGGGACCCGGAAGAGGCTCCTAGCTTCGGATAGCATCGGCCGTTGCGCTCACTTGGGGAGTGAATCATCGGATGGAAGATCTTCCACTCTGTCTCTCCTCTCTGTATATCTGCCTTCCCAATAAAAAATTAATAGAAATAAATCTTTAAAAAAAATACCCCTGTTGCTACTTCCGGGGTCCACAGCTACCTGCCCTGGAGGGATCTCCAGGGATCTCCAGTTGGTGAGTCCCTCCAGCCTTTGTGGTGGCCCCAACACCATCTGCCCCAGGCTCCCTGTGTCTCAGCACCTGCAGAAGTCACTGCCCCAGGCAGCAGTCCTGTGGGCACTAAGGCATCCTCACTCTCACTTCTGGAGATTTTTCTGTCCCAACCCATGCACAGTCACTTTCTAGCCCTACCTCACAAAACCGTTCATGCCAAACAGGTGCCTGGCAGTAGGCATATCACCAGACATCCGTAAGAAGTCCGTCCTGGAGGAGCTGATGAGATGTCAGCTCTGCTCCCCTCCTGCAAGCTCCCATGCTACAGAGGGAGGCTCCCTGAGCCAAAGAAACCAACCAGGCTTCACCTCCCCACCATGTTCGCTTGGGTGCTCCAGTCCCACCCCAACCCCATCCCCAAGCCAAGCAACCACCCTGGTCACCCTGCAAGCTCCGAGGCTCTTGTGAGAGGGTCTGGAATGAGGGAGAGCTGAGCAGTTGAATCAACTGCTGAATCAGATGTGACGGGTGACCGCATTAAGGCAACAGGACTGGGCTCACAAGGCCAGAGCGAGCTACTCAACTTGCAGAGCTCAGGACAAAAGGAAAAGAGGGTCCCTTTGCCCCCACAACTATTCAGGGCTTTCAGTGACTACATAATACATAACAAAGCCCGGCTCCCTCCCCGGTAAGAAACCAGTGCTGTGGCATGGGTCACCTGTGCATGAAGGTAGCCCTACACACTCTCCCTGCACGAAATTATACTCCTGAAATCTAAAAGTTAGAAATCCAATCCCGCTTTCCACTAGATTAAAGTGCTTAGCACTGGGATCGGCCTTGAGGCGCAGCAGCTCAAGTCACCGCCTGCAACTGTAGCATCGCCAGTGGGCACAGTCCTGGCTGTTCTATTTTTCATCCCTGCAGATGGCCTGGGATGAGTAGTGGAGGATGGCTCAAGTGTTTGGGCCCTGATCACCCATGTGAGGACCCAGATGAAGTTTCTAGCTCCTGACTTTGGTCCAGCCCAACCCTGGCTGTTGTAGCCATCTGAGGAGTGAACCAGCAGAATGAAAAACACACTCTCTCTCTCTCTCTCTCCCTCTCTCTCTCTCTTTTCCCACCCCCTCTTTGTGTGTGTTTGTCTGTGTGTCCCTCTCTCTGTAGCTCTTTCAAATAAGTAAATCTTTTAAAAACAAATTTTTAAAAACATGCTTAGCACACTGAAACGTAGCAGGTTCTAAATAAATAATTATGGCTGTTCCATTATTTTTCATGTTTCAGCGACAAAGCAGTAACAAAAACCAATTCTGTCTCCAGCGTTTATTCATTCTTCATTTCTAAGCGTGTCAGCCCTTTGCAGTCCTCACATCCATCCCTCAAACTTTCCTTGGTAGCTCCCATGTGCTTGCTCCACATGAGAACATTCTAGAACAAGGGCACTGAACCTTGTGGCTGCCCAGGGCCATTTGGATATTTCCATCATCTGGGCGTCATACAAAATTATCCACTTAAAAGCTAGGCTGCTACAGATGTATTGAATTTTGTGCTTTGCCTGTGTTCGCTTTGATGGAGCCACACCAAAGGATTTCACAATCCTCTACTTCCTGTGGCCTTGACATTCCCCACACCTGTACTAGAAGCTTCCCCCTCCACTGCAGGGACCTGGAGCTCTTGATCCATCAGCTCACAAAGCTGTTCTCTTCCCCCGCAAAACCCTTCCATGCCTGCCTTACCATAGCACCTCTTTCCCGCCTGCTGATTTTCGCACTGCACACAATGGCTGTTCCCATCACAGGCCCGAAAACCCACCTGAAGCCACCGCTCTGCTCTCTCTTAAGTGGACACCAGCCCTGCCACCACTGCTGATCCAGCTTGGAAGGTTCCACATGTCACAGAGCCACATACAAATGATGCATTTTATGGCAGGATGCATGGCATCTTTCTTGCACAAGAATTCCCCATCCACGCTGCCACACTCAGCTTGCTGGGTTATCACCAACCCCCATCAGGGTCCAGGGAGGTTTCTCCCCTCCTTCACTGTGAAGAAGTGGTGTGTGAGCAGGTGCCACAGGGTGGGTGGGTTGTGCCCCTGCAAGAGAGATGATCTGAGAGCCTGAAGGGCTTGCAGGGTGGAAGAGGAGCGGGTCTGGAGGCCAACATCAGGTAGCCCAGGCCTGTCCTCCAGGGAGCGCGAATGTCACAGTTTCTTGTACAATGAAGGATTGGTCCCCAGTGGAGCCCGGTGGTCACTCGCTCCAATCTTTTCATGATGGGACTCCGGATTCCTGGGGTGAGCATGAATGCCATGGTGATCAGTGTGCCTGGGAGACGCTCTGCATTCTGATGTCATTTATGTGACTGGACTCGTGTGTGTTTACACGGGTGAAGCCTCTTTCCAAAGCTTCACTCGTCTGTGTGGATCTTGGACAGGCTCAAGGCCACGAGCGATTGCAACTGGTGGGAGGAAGGTGATGCGCTGTGCGGTGCTTTCTGAACTTCAGAATAATTGATCAGAGGGGACCTATTTCCATGCAAGATATAAAAATTCTATGTTCATTTCAGAGTGTACCAATTGCCTGGAAACTTCTGGTGTAGCAGTTTCAGTTACTGCTGCCTCAGCTGAGAGAAAACGTCTCCAAATTGAAAAAGCCTCTGTAAGAAGCGCCACCACTCGGTGCTTGTGTGGTGGCTCAACGCCTGTGGTGCTGGTATCCCAAATGGGCCCTGGTTTGAGTCCTGGCTGCCCCACTTCCCATCCAGCTCCCTGCCTGTGGCCTAGGAAAGCAGCAGAGGACGGCCTAAGTCCTTGGACCCTTCTTTGCACCCAAGTGGGAGACCCAGAGGAAGCTCCTAGCTCCTGGTTAAGATCAGCTCCTCTCTGATCACTGTGGCCATTTGGGGAGTAAGCCAGCGAGTGGAGGATCTCTTTCCATTTTTCCTTCTCTCTGCAAATCTTCCTTTCAAATAAAAAATAAGCAAATATTTTTTAAACATAGATGTGCAACTACTCAGTAAAACTTGCTTTGGCCATTGTCAGTGAAACACAAATCATATAAAAACCTCAACTATGACAATATAACCGAGGATTCACTTAAATAAATACATGAAAACCATTTTAAGGAAGTGAATACCCAGTTGCTGTGAATTATGAATTCAGAATATCTAATGAATAGTCCAAGCCAGCCCAGGGTTATACTCTGTTCCCTAAATCTGATCACCTTTGTTTGACATTTGTCAACTTTCAACCAAATAAAACTGCAGTTACACCCATTCTGGGGTACACCAGGTGGGAGATTAGTCTTTTTCACTTTAGCAGGGGTTTTGTTGTTGTTGTTCTTTTGTTTTTCGTTTACTTCGTGCCTGGTCTTCATGGTCTGTATTGGTTGCTTTTGTGCAAGTGTTGGCAGTGGGCCTGCCAGACTTCAAACTCAGTCTAACAGGTTAACATCAGTCAGGGTGTGCTAAGACGACCCCTTTAATCAGTTGAAGCTCTTGGTTGTTATAGATTCTGTCTCAGTGTCCAATTCCTGAAGATCTTTGCAAATTTGAGAGATTGTTTGGATAAGAGTAACTATAGATACGCCCAGGCTCAGTTGGCTGGCAACTTCAACTTGATCCATTCAGAGGAGCTACCCTTCCAGATGACTCCACAAGCACCTTGCATATCCTCAAAGCCCTGTGTCTTCACACGCTCTCAAAACACAGGTGCTGCAATTGCTTCTGAGCGTTTCTGCACACCTCCAAACTCCTGGCATTGCCATTGCTCCAAGAGGAGGAAGCCAGGATCTACAGGAACATCTCTGCATTAGCAAACGAGCTTTCCTGCTGCTGGGTGGAAATGCGCGTTGCTTTTTCCATGCATCATCCACTTACACAGCTGTGGTGCTTTTCACCTTTTCTCTTACTGATTTGTGGAGCATTTTATATATTGTGATTGGTAAATCTTTGCCCACTCTATACATTTTTCCTATTTTTTTGATTTCTCTGTTCATTTTTCTGTCTTACAATGTAATAAAATATATAATTATTCATGATCAAATTGACCAGATTTTTTTTTAAGATTTATTTTTATTATTTTTTCATTGGAAAGGCGGATATACAGAGAGGAGAGACAGAGAGGAAGATCCTCCGTCCGATGATTCACTCCCCAAGTGAGCGCAACGGGCCGATACTATGCCGATCCAGAGCCAGGAGCCTCTTCCGGGTCTCCCACGCAGGTGCAGGTTCCCAAAGCTTTGGGCCGTCCTCGACTGCTTTCCCGGGCCACAGGCAGGGAGCTGGAAGGGAAGCGGGGCTGCCGGGATTAGAACCAGTGGCCCATATGGGATCCCGGGCGTGCAAGGCGAGGACCTTTAACCACTTGCACCACTGCGCCGGGCCCAACCAGATTTTTTTTAAAAGCTTCCATCTTGGGGCCAATACAGTTGCATAACAGGCCAGTCCTCCACCTACAGCACTGGCATCCCAGAGAAGGTGTCAGTTCTCGTCCTGGCTGCTCTGCTTCAGATCCAGCTGCCTGCTTGAGGCCTGGGAAAGCAACAGGTGATGGCCCTAGGGTCTTGGGGCTCCGTACTGACATAAAAGACTCAGAAGAAACTCCTGGATCCCAGCTTCAAACCAGCCCAGCTCTGGCCATCACGGCCATTTGGGGAGAAAATCAACAGATGACAGATTTCTGTCTTCCCCTCTCTATGTGTAAACTCTAACTTTCAAGAAAAAATAAATAATTTTTTAAAATGTAATGAAAAAGAATGCTTCCAGCGCTATTGTAATTCTTAGAAAATGTTTACAAAGATTTTCACCTGGTCTAAGGTTTAGACTATTTTTCAGTATTTTAAAATTTCAGCTAAATCCAAATCTTTCCATACTTAACTTGGATAAATTACATTTATTAATTCCCATGCCAATAAAGTAAATTTTTAAAAAGGATTTATTTATTGGAAAGTCAGATTTACAGAGAAGGAGATACAAAGAGAAAAATCGTTGATCTGCTGGTTCATTTCCCAGATAGTCACAAAGGCCAGAGCTGAGCTGATCCGAAGCCAGGATCCATGAACTTCTTCTGGGTCTCCCACATGGGTGCAGATTCCCAAGGCTTTGGGCCATCCGTGCCTGCTTTTCCAGGCCACAGGCAGGGAGCTGGGTGGGAGGTGGAGCTATTGGGACTCAAATTGATACCCACATGGAATCCCAGCGCATGCAAGGTCAGGATTAGCCACAAGGCTGTCATGCCAGGCCCCAGTAAAGTATCTTTTAATTACGATAGTTCCATAGTATGGCTGAAAGGGGGCAAAACAAATTCTACCCTCATGATCATCCTTCACAAAATGTTCTGTTTGGGTATCATTCATTCCTTCACAAGCTCTTTAGAATAAATTTGTAATATTTTGAAAGGCGTTCAATAAGCTCAGTGTTTAATATACGATAAAAGATACTCTTCTCTTTAAGAATGAATATTTCCAGCAAGAACGGGGCTATGCTTTCTCAATTTCTTATTTTCTCAGGTCTTTCAATGTTATCATCTCATTTTCATATTTAGCTCATATTCTAGTTAATTGCATATAATTATGAAAACAGCGCATTGCCTTCTTTTCCTTTTAAGATTTATGGACTTATTTGAAACACAGAGAGATAGAAGACAGAAAGAGGATAAAGAGACAGACACAGATAAAGAGAAAGAAAGAGAGAGGGCCAGATCTCATCCTTGGTTCACTCTCCAGATGCCTGCAACAACAGAACTCCAGATTCCTACAACAGCAGAACTCTGCCAAGGACAAAGCCAGGAGCTAGGAGCTCCATGTGGTCTCCTTTCAAGTGATGGGGACCCAACTGCTTGAGCCATGATTTGTTGTCTCCCAGTATGTGTCTTAGCAGGAAGCTCAAATCAACAGCCAGGACTCAACGTGGGCACTGTGATTCTGGACCTATGTGCCATCTTATCCACTATAGCAAATGCCTATCTCCTATTGCTGATTGCTGACAGCCCGTCACAGTAATGTTTTTCTCATTCTTGACCCCCAATTGGTTATCACTACCGCAGTCTTATTTCAATTATCTGACTGAATTTCCCTTCTTCAGTGGATTCTCATTTGATTAACTTAGATCTTCTCGGTTTGCGATACCGCCGTAATCAGGGAGGAACTGTCTGACTCTTTCCAATATTTATTTTCTATTCATTTTTATTGTTTCATTGGCTAGACTTCAACAATGATATTGAGCAATCTTAATATTTAAAGCTGCCTAGATCATTCCTTTTGGTTCTGGATGTTGAAATTTGTGAAGTGTCGTCTGTAACCTTAACAAGATGATCAGATCTGCTTTTCTGTTTCAACCTGGTAATGTCAGGAACAGTGTTAACATTTTTAACTTGTAATTCACAATCATCCTAAGATCGAGCCAAGCTCTCATAACCATTTGCAGAATGGCCTCTCCTGGATTATAGCACATTTTCCCTTCAATACATTGCCACATTAGATTTCTCAATGTTTTCCATTAGAACTTTATATCTCCGTTCCAATGAGATTATCCTATGATTGTTCTTTGAAAGACTTGGACTTGATCGGACTTGACTTTCAGAGTCAGACAGTCAGGCTGAAGTGACTCCACATTTTGGTTGCCGATCTAGAGAGGTTCGTACGACCTGGGTCCTACCTTTACCATCTCGGGTGTCTTCAAATGACCCATGGGAGATGGGCACCATGAAAAGCAGCACAGGATTCAATTCTTTCTGCCTCCGCAATGAACTTCTCTTTTCATATCATTTCTCAGCCTTGCAGACATGATGGAACTTAACCTATAGAATTCTCTAGATGTGGTAGTTTTGGTGAACCTGTAGGAAAAGAGGAGATGTTATTGTTCTATTTGCATTCTTTTCCATATGCTTGAGTCGATTTTATATCTTTGTACCTTCCCAGGGTGAGGAAAACCGTTCAGCTAGGTTTTCTAATTAATCGGACTTACACTGCATATAATACTTTCTTAATGTTTTTCCTTAAGATTGTCTAGCTTCATTGGCGTACAATTGGCAAGGAAGTAGTGCACATATTCAGGTTATATACCCAAGGTGATGTTTTGACATATGTTTGTGATGTGAGATGATTACCATAATGAAGTTCCTTAGCAGGCCTATCACTCCATCACCAGTCATCATTGCTTGAGTTCGGTGGTGCAGATGCCAACATGAAGGCTGGTGTGCTTCATAACTAACTTGAAAATATCTGTGATTAAGAAATGCAGGTAAGCAGATGAATGAGTCCCTAAGGTGTCCACGTCCTCACCCAGAAACCCAGAGTGCCACCCGTGCGGCAAAGGGACTGCAGGTGCACTGAAGCGAAAGATCTCGAGAGGCGTTGTTCATCCTGGAGTAGCAGGGTGGACCCTGCTCGCAATCACACCAGTCCTAGTGTGAGAGAGGCAGGGAGGTCACAGAAAAAGTAAGGACAGAAGCAAGGAGTGGAGGTGAGGTAAGGAAGGGGTCACCAAAAAGGAATGCAGGAGGCACTCAGAACCTAGGAAAAACAGATTCTCCCTTGAAACCTTCTGAAGAAACCAGCCCTGCCTGCTCCTTAGCGTCTTCCCAGGGGAGCGGATCCCACACTGAGGTGCAGGGAACCATGGGAGAATCAACTCATGCTGTTCTCTTTTTTAAAGATTTATTTATTCATTCATTTACTTATGTATTCCAAAGGCAGAGTTGCAGAGAGAGAGAGAGAATAAGAAATTGTTCATCCACTGGTTCACTCCCTAGATGGCCACAATGGCCACAGCTGAGCCAGGATGAAATCAGGAGCCAGGACTTTCTTCCGGGCCTCCCAGGTGAGCAGTAGGAATCCACACAGTAGACTCAGTTTTCACTGCTTTCCCAGGTGCGCTAGCAGGGAGCTGGATCAAGAGTGGAGCAGCCAGCACAGGAACCAGTGCCTCTATGGGATGCCAGAGCTGCAGGAGGTGGCTTGACGCACTAAGCCACAGCACCAGTGCCACCCAGTTCATTTGTTCTAATCAAAACCAGCAGACTAGTGGTGATCTGTTACACAGGTCATAGGAATAAACACACACAGTTCTGTGTAATATCTAATGTGATATAGTCCATAATAGTCTCATTCTCTCTCTCTGTCTCTCTCTCTCTCTCTCGTCTTGGTCAAAGTTCAATCTTATTTGTTCTTTATTTTGTATGCCTAAAGAACCCGCTTTGTTGCTCTGATTCATGTGTTTCTGCATTTATCTTTACTAAGCGTTACCTCTTATTTTGCTTTTGTATTTACTTCTTTCTCCTCCTGAATTTCGTATCATTTACTTTTCATGCTTGCTGCTTAAGAAAACCATTTAAGCACATGCGTCATCCTTTTAAAACAGATATGACCCTACTTTATAAAACTTTATAAAGTTTCAGATTGAGTAAACGGAAACCATCTGTAATTTTAGCTTTCCTCTCAGACTTTCATCACTTCTTATTTTCAGAATGTTTATGTTTTGGAGAGTTTCTTAAAATCCAGAATTTGTCCAGTGTCTGATAAGGGTATTAGTGAGATTCTCCTGACTACAATGACATACCCAAGGTAAGTGACTTGTGAAGGTTGGAGGTTTGAGCTCATGGATTTGGAGGTCCACGGTCCAAGCCTGAAGGACCCCCTGAGCCCAGCAGCTGGTGATGGTGTTCTCACACCAAGGATGCTCACAGCATGGATGCCTAGATCCCTCCTTCTAAAGCTACAGTAATCCATGCCTGAGGCCTCCCCTGTAGCCACCTAATCTAATTTAAACCCTTCGCAGAGATCCTGGTCCCCAAACAGCATAATCAGAGCTAGTCTCTACACTCTCACTATCATTAACATAAGACTTCAAGACTCACACCTTTCACATGTAGGTCTTTGTAGCAGACCGCCCAAGCCAACGACCAAATCCTAAGAGCAAATATTTTTATATTAGCAAATTCTAACACTAGTGTGCCATGATCACCAAATGCGGCCAATTAGACTTTCTAAAAGTTTATGGAAAACACCTATTACCAAAAAGAAAAAACTATGCATAGGTTTAACTATTTTGCACCAAAGTAAACATATTTCTTTAACTTCACATTCCAAGAAGTTTTTGGAGCATTCATGCATACCTGTTGTCCTTTTGTTGATGTTCCATTGGCTTTTGTGAGGAGTATCAGTGCCTTGTTGGGACCCATTTGGAGATGTAACTGACAAATGCCATCCTGTAATTCAGCTCTCTCTATCTTCAGCGTCCTTACTTAGACCCATGCCAAAGAGTCCTTACTTCGATAGGTTATAGGAGACCAAATGATATGACAGACTTCACATATGTAGCAGGATCTAGGAAGATGGAAGGTGAAGCAGAGCACAGAATTCTTGCAGGTAGTATCACCCCATTCAGAAAAGGAGAATTTCAAAATGAAGCCTCGTAGTGAAGGGAGAAAACAAATACAGGGGAAGACCTCAAAGCCACCCAGGTCAGCCTTCTAAACTCAGAGCCAAGCAGAGAACAGAAGTAACTTCCCCAAGGTCTCACGAGCAGTCAGCAACAGAGGAAGAGACAGAGAGCCTAAACCCTGACTCTAACCCTAACCCTTGACCGCCAGCCTCAAGCCAGATGTGTTGATCCATGCCATGGCATCAGAGTCCTCTGGGACAAGGTCACAGTTCTGTATACTCTCCTCTCCCTATTCCACATGGACACCTCAACCCTTTTGCCAGCAAGGACCAGGCAAGAAGATGATAGCATGCTTATCTGGGACAATCTGTTGGACCCTTGCTTGTTGAAGCACTAGCCCAGGCACTGTCCCCAGGGCACTCAGCTCACTGCCTTGGCCAGACAGCACAAACTCTGTACTGACACTGGAAGGGCTGTGTGCACAGAGAATCTTAGAAGGAGGGACAACGAGGAGATGAAAATGTTCCAGGCCAACAAATGTGGGGAATAATTAAAAATCCCACGTCCCAGACTCTAGCAAACTCAGATTTCAAACTTTGAATTTCTTGACCCAAGTCAGGTCTGGGCACATACAGGTCCAGTGAAGGGCTGTGCAACTGGGGTGCACAGCACATAAAATAGGACCAGAGCACTGGGCATTGCAGGTGGCAGCGCTGGAAGTATCACTGCGGCTTTGAGTGGTTCAGCTTCCACTCTTCCTTGGGTCAACCTACAGGCAAGTATATGTAATGCTTGGTCAACCCTGGGTCAACCTACAGCCATGTCTCACCTGGCATGGGGGCTGAGTGATTCAGGTTAGCCTACCTAATGCAAGAGTAGCAACAGAGTTTAAGCAGAAGGTAATATTTAGAAGCATTTGGAGGTGTGGTCTGTAATGTCTAGGATGCCGAGAAGATACAGCACAACCTAAATCAGAGAGAAGCCCCAGGAATCATGCCCTTCTCTGACAAAATGTGTCTCTAAGAGATGCAACTGGCACCAATGCCCTGTTCTCACTTCGCTCAGTGGTGTCTCCAAGTTATATTCTCCCCACTTCCCAGAGTCTGGTTCTTTTCAGAAGACTTTGTGGAAATGCTAAAGTGATATCTCAGTGCTAATATTCTGAAAAGTGATCAAAGACTTTAAAATAAAAATACCAGGGGGACCCTGTGTGTGTTAACCCAGTGGCTGAAGTCTTTGCCTTGCAAGTGCCAGGATCCCATATGGGTGCCAGTTTGTATTCCAGCTGCTCCACTTCCCATCCAGCTCCTTGCCTGTGGCCTAGGAAGGCAATCGAGGACAGGCCAGTGCCTTGGGACCCTGTACTCATGTGGGAGGCCTGGAGGAAGCACCTGGCTGCAGATCAGCTTAGCTCCGGCAGTTGCAGGCACTTGGGAAGTGAACCAGCAGATGGAAGATCTTTCTCTCTCTGTATCTCCTTCTCTCTGTAAATCAGCTTTTCCAGTAAAAATAAATCAATCTTTTTAAAAAATTAACTGGTACTCTGCTCTCAAATCACTGGCAGGGGTGCAAGTTGGCAGTGGCTGGCCAGCAGGCACCTGCGGGTAGAGCAGGCACTAGCCAGCTCCACTCCTTCGGGGGTAGGAGGATGCTGTAGGCATAGGGACATTACTCATCGCTCCCTGAGGCAGCCTGAACACAGAGGCAGAGCCAGTGTTCTAGAACACACCTGGCTAGGCACAGAGCCGGTAGGCCCCATCCTGGCCTCCTCTCTATAATTCTCATCTCTCTCTCAGATCTCCCAAGGTGCCCGGAAAGAGGAATGGTCCTGCTAAGAAAAGGGCAGCGATATCAGCAAATATATCACAGGTGGCTATTTCAAAGGAATTGACAAAGGTGACATTTTCCATTACAGCCCAGTGTGTCAGCGTTAATATTCCCTTTCGCCTAACCACAGGCCCTCCACTGCCCCCTGCAGACCCCTGACTCCACTTCTAATAGGTCCCGTGGAGGAGCCTCAAGGAAAGGGTCTGTCTTGCTGACACATCTTATTTCCATTCTTGTTGGCATGGAGAAAACTACTTTGTTTGTGTCTGATTCCAGCTGGGCCACGGAGGGGTCCTGTCTGATGAGCTGGAAATGGCTGCATGATTGTACCCAACGGGGCCAACCTCCCCCACCAGCCCTGATCCTCTGCACTGCACATCCTCACATGCCACAGTGCTTGGAACCTTGGAGAGATTTCAGTGGCGTGCATTCTGTACACACAAACATCGGCAAAACCTTACACCTCCCTCATGTCCTCCCGGAGCGAGGAAAAGAAAGCAATGACCTTGTATTGTGCTCTGTCCTGCCAACAATCCTTTCTAGACCACAGGCACTTAGGGCGGAGCTAGTGACAGAACACGAAGCACATGGCAAGTGACTGCTGTAGGAAACAGAATTGGGAATTATTTCAGTGCCTCCCAAACTGTGAACAGGCCTGCAGCTGATGGGATCTTCAACAAATTCATGGACAATGCATCATTTCGCAAAAACTATCCGTGGATCTCAATTATGTTACACCAAAAGGAAATTATCTTTGCAAGTACATTTTCCCATAAAGTTTGTTTTACAGGGTTTGTTTATTCCTTTGTCAAGCAGAGAGAGAGAAAGAAGGAGCGAGAGAGTAGGAGGAATTCCCAACCCCAAATCCTCTCCCAGAATGCCCATAATAACTAGGACTGGGCCTGGCCAAGGCTGAGAACCAGGATCTGAATCCAGGCTTTCCACATGGCTGGCAAGGATCCAATCACTGCCATCTGTGCTGCTTCCCAGGAACAGGAAGTTGGAATCCAGAGCCGGAGGTGGGAATCAAACCGAGGGGCTCAGTGTGGACAACAGGGGTCTTGGCTGCAGTCTCAGTCACTAGGCCAAACAGCAAATGCTGGGCCCTGTCTTATTCACTCTTCTCACCCTTGCCACCTGACAGTACTCAGTGACCACTTGTCCCAGGGGCTCTTGAGGTGCTATGAACTACTACCTTCCTTGTTTTTTTTTTTTTTTTTTAAGATTTATTTTTATTGGAAAGGCAGGTTTACAGAGAGAGGAAGAGACAGAGAGAAAGAGGGTTCTCTCCCCAGGTGACAACAACAGCAAGAGCTGAGCCAATCCAAACCCAGGTGCCAGGGGCTTCCTCCAGGTCTCCCCCACGGGTGCAGGGTCCCAAGGATTTAGGCCGTCCTTGACTGCTTTGCTAGGCCACAGGCAAGGAGCTGGATGGGAAGTTGAGCAGCCAGGGCACGGGCTGGTGCCCATATGGGATTTGGTGCATGTGAAGGGAAAATTTGGGCACTGAGCCATCATGCCAGTACCTGGGACCCACTGCTTCCCAAGCTGAGAAGATAGCACCCCCTTTCCACAGCCTTGTTTCCTAATTTATCACTTGGGGCCGGAGATACCGGTTGCCTATGGAGTTGTCATGCCTTTTTGTCAAGCGCTACCCAGATGTTTGCAGTTGGAGTTCATATTCTCACCACCTAGACCCACAGAGCAGCATTCCTACAAGAAGGCACCCGGGATGTGATGATCCTAATTCTCTGGCCAGAGCAGTCCAGGAGCAGCCTCAGGCTCAGGATTTCCCTGTACTCACCTGAGGTCGCCATTCTTCTTCCATCTTGTCCCTCTCATTAGACTCACTTTGGCTGTAGATTCTGACACTGTGCCGATGTTCAACCCTGCCAGAATCTATTTATAACTCCAACACCCTTGAGAGAACACTCCCTCTCTTATTCAATTAGGATCCTGTGTGTTCCTAGACTGATGCTCTTTCCCAGGTATTTTAAGAATCATTACATTTAGAAGAACACATTGTGAATGAACGGGAATGAAGGGATACGGGCCCTGTGAGCATCAACATCCCATGGGATGCCTGCTGACATTACACCCAGCACATCTTATAAAAGCAAAATAAATGTAGGCTTTCCTAGCCTGCATGACCCTCCATACTTACCCCCAAAAAGTCCCAGGAAGTGTTCCTTATTTTAGGATTATTTATTTGAAAGGCAGAGTACATGCGCGGGCACACACACACACACACACACTTTTTGGAGGAAGGGGGAGAGAGCCTCCATTCATTGGTTCAGTCCTCAAATGATTGCAATGACCAAAAATGGGCTAAATCCAAACCCAAGGGCCATGAGCTTCTTCCAAAGTCTCGCACATGAGTGTAGCAGCCCAAGTAAATTGGACCACCTGCCACTGTTTTCCCAGGTGCACTAGCAGGAAGCTGAACCTGAAGTGGAGCATCCAAGGCTTGAACCAACTGTCCCCAAGGTGTTCTTAATCATGGTCTCTTGGGGCCAGCACAATGGCTCAACTGGCTACTCCTCTACCTGCAAGTGCTAGGATCCTACGTGGGTGCTAATTCATGTCCTGCTTGCTCTACTTCCCATCCAGCTCCCTGCTAATTGCCTGGAAAAGCAGTCAGGGATGGCCCAAAGCCTCGGGACCCTGCACCTACATGGGAGACTAAAGAGACCCCAGGCTTCTGGATTTGGCTTAGCTCAGCTCCAGCCTTTTGGGTAGTGAACCTCTCTGTCTCTCTTTCTCTCTGTAAAACTGCCTTTCAAAATAAAATAAATAAACCTTTTTTTAAAAAAAAGTCTTCTTGTGCATGAATCTTGAAATCAGATCAGGCCTCCTAGAGTGGAATTCCAGCTCCACCATCCACTCACTGAGAACAAGTGACTTCTCCTAGACTTTCACATACTTCCTGCCTCCATAACGTGGAGCTTTTGGTAGTTACTCTGAAGCCCCCTAGGACTATTACAACAGCAAAACTTCACGTAAAGGGCAGAGGCCCCAGTACGCCACAGATGCCCAATGACAGTGTTGATAGCATCCGTTGAGAGTTAACAGCCCAGATCTGATAGGGCTTAGATGCATTCCCTCATTTCATCCTCCAAATAGAACTGCAAGAGGACAAAGGGAAGGGAAGAAACGTGGATGTCATATGAGCTATGAATCCATGAGCAATTGAAAGTTAAAAGTGCAGGTTTTCCAAATCACCTGCTCCAGATACTCAACTGCTCCTCGGAAGTCCCCTTTCCAGCTAGACAGTTCTTGCCTCACATCCGTGCCCTTGTCCTCTTTGTATATGACACAGGCAATGGGGGTGGGCATGTGGCATGGCAGCTAATGTCCCATTGATTTCTAGGTCTGGTTTGAGCTCCAAGCTCTGCTTCCTCCTCCAGCTTCTTGCTAGCGTGTATCTGGAAGGAGGCAGGTGATGGTTCAAGTATCAATCCCCTGCTTCTCCTCGAGAGAGAGAGCTGGGTGGACTCCCTGGCTCCTGGCTGCAGCGTGGCAGCCTCAGCTGCTGTGAAGATCTGAGAAGTGAGTCAGTGGATAGGGGTTCTCATGGTGTCTGACTCTCTTTCAAATAAACAGAATAGAATGTAAGGAATTTTAAGTGGTTTTCTGAAAACCTAAGTGCAGAAGCCACCTGTCACCTGCAAGAAACTGCTGGTCTTTCAGTGGAGAATCTAAGGCCTTGAAAGAACAGAAAGCCCACAGATGCCCAGGAATCCTGAGTTGAACATTGGAGGAAGAAACGCTTGCTCCCTAGGCAATGTTCCAGACTACTAGAGGCCTGGGACAGGAACATGAGGTACCGGGCTGCACAGTCAGTCTCGTCCTCCTCAGGAGCCCTGGGCTTCTAGCATCATTGTCTTGCAGCACTAGTTACAGACCTTCATTCTTGACAGGGAGAGTTGCCTCCCCAGGTGATGGACAGACTGAGGAAGCTCAGAAACTCTTGCCTGGAGTCAAGGGCAAGCCAGGCAAGAGAACAGAGTGTCAGCCTCTCTCCTTCCCTACAGACGACTTGCTGTAGTGACTCGGCCAACTCCAAGTCCATCTTCCCATGCACGTGTTCCATCTTTCTCCCTCCCCAACCCACAGGGCTCTGCCAAAGCAGACACTGAACCCCAGTCACCTGGGATTCCTCCCAGGGCCCAGAGTGACATGTGGAAGATCCCCCAAGGTTCCAGGCTCTGGCACGCACGCCCAGCCCCCAGAGCCCAGGACCATCCCACACCTGTCACTGGCTGGCTCACATGAATAGCCCTCATTCTTGTGTGGATTTGTGTTGTGGGAGATTGTTGGAGATGAAACGGAAGTTCACACTGCCCAGACAACTGTTGTACATAAACCCGGGTATATGTTGGACACAGGGTCCTTCTCCATTCAGTCTTCCATTCTTGACTCTCAAGAATTAAGACACTCAAGAGCCAGTATCTAGAAGCCCTCAGCATACTGTGCCCTGCCCCGCAGAAATTCTCACCAGGTGCCCTCCTCTGCCACCAGGGCCTTGACACGCCCCAAGGAACTCCCTACAGACCTGAGTCCTAAAAGGCTTCCATCTATCCCAGAAATCTCCAAGGACTGGGTGCAACTAGGAGTCGCTCGCTAGCCTTCCCACATGCCATAACCTCTCATTATTTTTTAATGTTGTTGTAACTTTATGGCTTAATCAGTATTTGCAATTTGTTAGCAGCCTGGGCAGCCATAAAAATTGTTTTTCAGGTACTGAAACATCCCATCAAGGTTTATAAAGCAGTGGTTCCTAGTTTATCACACCCATAAAATGCCCTGGCAATTTGACAGATATAATAACTTTTTTTATCAAGTGTCTAATTTGAGAGGAAAATTAAGCCATACGTTAGCATGCAGCCTGCTCTGGTCTGAGCTCTTCTGCCCATCCTACTTCTCACGGACTCCCCTCTTCCTCACTCCATTTGTCCTCCAAGCACAACTGCAAGATTTCATTCACATCCTTGCACCCGGCCTGTCCCCCTCGGGAGCATTGGGAGTGGGTAGCCTGAGTGGGCAGTCCTGGAGGGACCATGTTTATGCGTGCAAGGAATAGCCACAGTTGAAAAATCAGCTCCCTAACAAAAACCGAAGGCCTGCTCATCTCCCCACTGCCAGTTGACATCCCCAGACTGGATCCCATCAGCCCACGAACATCACTTTGCGCAAGATGAGCACCATGCAGCCCCATCTCCATTCTCCCGCTCACGTCATCGACTCCTACTTTGCTCCATATTGCCCGTGTTGCAGGAAAGACATGCTTATTACCTTCCCCTCAATCACCTGAGGCTGCTCCTCTCTGCAATGTTGGGGTTGTTTGATTTTGTTTGGGATAACATCTTGGCCACAGATAAGGTCAGCATATCCATCCCAATAGCAATTCATGGTTGATACCTGTGTGGTGCCTGGCATCAACTGTCACGTGACCTTGAAGCCTGAGACACGCTGCCTTTCCCTTTGGCTCCTACATACACAACCACTCGGTTTCCACCTGGCTTTCCAATGTGCCCCCAAAATCTCCCACAGTGACATCCAATCTTAGACAGCAAACTAAAAATTTTTCTCAATTCTTAACGGCAACACCTATCACCATTCAGTCAGCATTTGCAGGACAGCCACTGTGAGGCCAGCAGTACCCTAAGCCCTGCCTCTTTGAGGAAACTGACCAAAATAACAAAAGAGAGAAACAGCAGTGGGGCTGTGGGAAGACCCACTCCTCCAGAGCAGAACCCTTGGTGATTCACAGAGACTGAGCCAAATGAAGGGAAAACCAGGTTGGACCACAGTGGCAGAGAGGAAGACCTTGGGATGCGGAGGGATCTGCAGAATGACAAGTTTAAAGCTCAGGGGGAGAGAATACAGCCGCCTTTAAGGAGGAGAAGCCAGAAGTAGCATGGTGAAGCAGGTGCTGTTTGTAGGCTATGGGCCATGGCCAGCGGATGCAAAGGCCACGTCTGGAGTTGTCTCAACACCAGGCGAAGGGGACTGAACTTGAGAAGACTTCAGACCTGGGCAGTGGCTAGATGACAATAGTATTGTCACATGCCCTGCTTGGAGGGAAGCCTTGGTCTCCACCCATCACCAAGGTGCATTGATTCCCTGTCCCACCACTCCTGATAGGCACCCACGACAGGATGCCATCTTCTCCCTGGGGTCACTAAGCCATGCCCTTTTCACAGACCATGGCAAGTGGCACTTTCCGTAGCTGGCCACGGCAATATTTGGGATGTCATCTGCTCCTGTAGAACCATGCTACCCCCCATGGAGTCCATTTCCAGAACATTACACCAGTGGACGTTGCCCTGCGAGACTTCAGAGACCAGATCAGAAGGCATAAAATGGCTCCCATGCGGACATTGTCTCTCAAAACACTTGCCATTGACAGTAGCAGCCATGTTGCCCAGGGGCCAGCTCCCCCAGCCAATGAATGCCCCAGGTCATAACCAGCATCGACCATCAGATGCAGCAGTGAGGGAAACTCTGATGGTACCAGTTCCCAGCCAGTACAGGCTGCCCAGGCTCCAAGCCTCACCCAAATCATAAACACATGAGCTAAATGAATGCTGTCATTTCAAACAACTGAGTTTGGAACCATGTTTATCAAAGAAGCAACCACAGGCACAATAACCTGGGTGGGTGTCTGGCCACACTTGACCCTGGCAGGTTTCTAGTCCTGATTCTAGAGCTCCCCTGAGGGTTGTATTCATTGAACACCCTGCCAGGAGACATACCCACTGCCTGGGATGAGGTTTCCCAAGCAGTTATACAATGGTATTGTCCATAGAGAGAGAGGATGAGGGTCTGAAGACAGATGTGCTGGGATGGAGGGGAGTGGGGAATGGAGTGTCACTTGTAAATACCCTGGTACAGACTCTGCCAGGGTTTGTGGAAGTTTAGGAGAAGCAGGAAGCCATGGATAGTCCTTCCAAGGTGTCTGACTGCACCAAGGGGCGGGCAGATGCCCAGGCTGTGCAGTGAGGGACAGAAGATGAGAGAAAGCAACAACTCTAAAGGAGCTCTCAAGAGCCAGGGAACCACAAGTTCAGGTTCAACATGAAGAGTTACAGAGGCCTGTGGGAACCACACACGGGTATGGAACACACTGGAGCCCCATTGTAGCTTTCTAGTTTCACTGCCCAGCAAGACAGCACTGGGGATTGTGTTCAGAAGGTAAATATATATTTGCATGTATATATTTGATCAGACAGAGAGAGAAAGGGAGAGACAGAGAACTTAGCTGGTTCACTCCTCAAATGCCCCTAACAGCCAGGGTTCAGCCAAACCTAAGCCAGGGGCCAAGAGTGCCAGCAGGGTCTCCCACACAGGCGGGCGGGGACTCCAGCATTTGGACCATCCTCCAGTGCTTTCCCAGGTGCATCAGCAGAGAGCTGGAACCGAAACAGGGAGCAACAGGGGCCTGAACCTGCGCACCCCTCAGGGGTCCTGGGGTCCTGGTGTCAGAGATGGCAAGTTAAACTGCTGCACCACAGCGCTGGCACCTTGGGCTAAATCTTGGACTTGAGCAAGTCTTCTCTGTGGATGGAGCGTCACGCGCAGGTGTGTGTGCCTGTAAGCACGTAGGTGAATTCCTTGCCTGCTCAAGCTGAGCTGGAAGGAGGGAGGGGCGCTGGGAGAGTCTGCATTCCTTCCCCATTACCACCCACCTCACCCGGCATCTTATGCAGCCGCTCAGAAAGCTGTTAACCGGCTCTGTAAACGAAAGAAACACCAGACATTTATGCAAAGCCTTGCTCCAAGGGGCTCCCGGGGCTGCACAAGTAATGGCCATATTTATCCTCAGAGCACCTCTGCAAGGCAGTTACAGGACAGGGGTGAACACACCCGAGTAATGAACAGCGTCAGGAGCTGCGTGAGGCCAGAACAGCCTATAACTCTGAGGGCCTGGACAAGGCGGTGGGGACCCAAGGTCACCCAGCGAGGAGGGGAGAGGATGAGCTTCCACGCTGCGCCAGGGTGACTCATCATTTCCCTACACGTCTCCCGGGCTTGCTCGGTCCTGTCGCCTTGTGTGGGGAGTCTGTGGTTACAAGGCGTTCAGGGGCAAATTCACTAGGTTGGCTGGTTGGGACAGGTCGGTCAAACAACTCCTTGGCCAGCCAAACACTGCCTGGCTTGCCAACAGGCATCAAATGACTGCCTGGAAACCTGGAGGCAGGGACTAGGTGAGGACCAGGAAGCTCACCTGAGCAGCTCTGTGGTTTTAAAGCGTTCCTCGGAAGGGCAGGCTCCGACAGCCAGCTGCAGCCCCTGACTCCAGCTCGCTGGCAGTGCAGATCCTGCAGGTGGCTGTGACCGCTCAAGCAACTGCATCCGTGACACCTGTGCAGATGCTCCGACGGAGTCAGGGCTCCCGGCTTTGATGGGGACCAGCCCCAGCCGTTGGGCACATGAGTGGGCTGAACCAGTAGGTGTGTTCATTCTCCCTCTGAATATATTATTAGACTTATGAACTATTATACCATTAAATATTTTAGTTTTAGAAAGAAAGCACGTGGGAGATGGACTTAAAACACACATTGAGTGTAGTATCTCAGCGGGTTAAGCTGCCGCCTGCCACACTGGCGTCTTACATGAGAGCATCAGCAGGCTTTCCCGCTAATAGTATCCCTAATAGCTCCCTACTACTGCACCTGGGAAGGCAGCAGAAGATGGCTCAACTTCCTGGGCTTCTGCCATCCACGTGGGACGAAACTTCGACAGAGTTCCAGGCTCCTGGCTTCAGCCCAGAGCAGCGTCAGCCCTGGTGACCACTTGGAGAGTGAATCCAGTAAATTCTCTTTCTCTCTCTCCCCCCCTCTCTCTCACTCTGGCTTTCAAACAGATCAGACAAATCTTTTTTTTAAAAAAATAGATATGTGAGTTTGGGTACAAAGGGAGATTTTCCATCTCACAAAGAGAGAATGAAACCCAACCCTCCCCTCCCCCCCCCAGGAAAGCCACAGCTGCCTGACTCACACAAAAACCTCTCTTGGCCAGACCGGGCGATCGCTGAGCCTCTGAGCGAACACAGCAGTTGAATCAGAGCTGTGTACTGTATTTGTTTAAATTTCATGCCAGCGAATGTCTGTGACACAGGAGACAGGTTTATGGAGAGAGAAATAAAATGTTGACAAATGACCCTCTAATCAACTGGAACATGCAATAAATCATTAGAATGCCAATAACACTTCCAGGACAAGCTTAGAAAGGTCATTACTGTGTCACAATATATCTTCCAGCACCAAACAAAGCAAACAGAACATGTTGGGAATAGGATTATGGGGGAAGCAGCTGTCAGTCCTAATTAAGAATTAACTACAGATCGTATCTTGGGAGATGTATAATTTATTTTCCCTCTTCTTCCTCCCTACACACTCACAAAAAGAAAAATAAATCAATAAAAAAAAATTTTTTTTAACCCATTCTAGATCAGAGAACAAGTTCCAGGAGAAAGTGTCAAGTGCAGGCCTGGGAGAGATGAGATTCTAGGAGAGTCGGACAAGGTAGGACGCAGGGCAGGGCAGAGAGACCTGAAGTTGGGCCAGAGACACCTGAGCCGACCTAAACCCCGGAAACTTCTCCCTTCGCCCCAGCCCAGCCCCGCCCCGCCCCAGACATAGTTTTATACCAGCAGGAATGTGGAGGTTATTTAATACTTTGGCAACTAAGACTCATAAGCTAGAAAAAAAAAAAGGCAACAGAAAGATTGGGAGTTTTAAAAAAAAAAACGTAAAAAAGAGCAGTCAAGGTGCCAAGTTCTTTCTACCTGAACATCCCCGTTGAGATGAGGTTTGGCTGCGAAGTGTTGAAAAACAAAAGCAGATCGAAAGAAACCTCGGCTCGCAGTGACTTCAACCAACAAGTATGTCTTCCCCCACCCTGCCACCCCCATCAGTAACAGAGCTTCAGAAGTGGGAGGGGCCGGGTTGGTGTTTGAAATGTGTCTTGCAGGTTCCTGGGTTGGGCTTTTGTCTTCTTGAACTCCGTGGTCACCAGGTGGCTCCCATGGCTCCGGACACTGACTCGATGTTCAAAGAATGAAGGAGAGGGAAGCTCCTAGACTTTCTTTATTGCAGGTATCAGGGAAGCAAATATGTTCTCCGAATCCTCAGCAAATCTCCACCACCGCCTCCCCCCAAGAAAAGCAGAGTTCTGTGAAAGGAACAGACGTGGTGCTCAAAAGAGAAGACACGGTTTGCACAGGGCACCAGGGAGAAAGCCAGTTGTGCCAGGGCCGGCCTCTTGCTGTGGACAGAAGCGCCAACATCGCAGGCAGAGATGGGAGCAGCCGCCTCGACTCGGCCAAGGTGGCCACTTGGCCGGTCATTGCTGGCGCCCACCCCACTCTTGGCTAACATGATCTGTGGCAATGGTAGGGTAACTCACTCGGGCTGTGTGTGTGTGTGTGTGTGTGTGTGTGTGTGTCCCTCGCGAGCTCTCCGCTCAGGAGCCAGGCACACCAGTGCACCTGCTTTTTATGTCACGAGGACCAAGGTCTCTACTCGACTGAGCGTAGCCCTGGTTGCCCTCCCACTGCTTGCCTGCCCTCCTCCTGCGGTCCCTTTTCTGCTGGAGCGTGCATTTCTCCCTTGATTGGTTGTGTGTGTGTGTGTGTGTGTGTGTGTGTGTGTGTGTACGCGCACAGACGGAGACAAGAACTCATCCTGCCTCTCCACTTTAGGATTTGTTGCAAACTTCACGGCCCAGGTTTACGGCCGCTGGTGTCCTGGTTACACTGCAGTTCTTACGGGGCCCCTCGTAAACCAGCGGCTCGGGGGGGGGGGGGGGGGCTCTTAAATTCCAGCCGGATCCACTACATTCTGTAAGCCTCGCCCCTGAAGCTGACAGGGGATGCTATTTCCTGGTGGCTGCAGCTGAATCGGCATCCAGCAGAGATTTCAAGGCAACCCCAACAGCCGACCCAGCCTTTAGATGCTCAGTACACATACTGCGGTGGGGACCGGGACAAACTGGGCTGCTTCAAAACTCCATGTGGTTCCCTGCTATGGAAACACAGGCCATGACCTCCCTGGATCAATCAGGATCGCACTCGCTTTTTTCTTTTCAGATTTTTTTTTATTTCAAAGGCATTGAGACAGAGAGAGCATGATCTTTCATCTGCTGGTGTACTCCCCAAATGGCCTTTGATGGCCAGGGCTGGGCCAGGAAGTAAACTCAGATCTTTAACACTTGGGCCGTCTCATACTGCTTCCCCAGGCACATTGGCAAAGAGCTGGATTGAGACGGAGCAGCTGGGACTCCAGGCAGAATGCCCACATGGGAGGCCCCCTCACAAGCAGCGGCTTACGCCACCGCACCACCGTACCTACCCGAATCCCCGTCTCAGGCACAGTATCCCACAGGATGCTCTGATTGACATCTGGCCTGAGCTTACAACCCATGGTTGAGTTTCTTGTACACCTGGCAGGACCAAGGCCAACAGCGAGAAGTTAAACGTTCACGCAAGCCACTGCCTCGTAACCCAGGGCTGAACGCACTCCCCCACAAGCTGCGCTCTTTCGGAGTGTAGCGTCTACACACATCTGTGGTCCTGACAGCGAACATGCATGTTGCTTCCGCGTCTCACGTGTTGAGGGTCTATGTTTAAAGCGTGTGCATGAGATTCTCCTGATTGCACACAATGGTTTTAATGTTGCAGGATACCTGGGCTTGACCCTGTCTAACTCTCTGCCATGGCTACATTCCGGTGTGTCCTCGCCAACGCTCAGGCGCGCCGGATGGCGGGTCCCCATCGTCGTGGCGGTGCAAAGTGGTGGGCGCGCAGACCACAGAGACTCTACCCACAGCAATGGCCTGATGTATTTCTCAAGAAACTGTGGTCATTCTCGAGAGACTGGAAGAGGTTTCCCCGGAGTCAGTGAGGCCTGGTGGAACTACACTGGTTACCATGAGGGTGGATGGTTAGAACGAGACCCATCCTCACTCTATGCCTCTCACACAAGTGCTCCTGCTCTATGACGAGATCTATAAGGTTCCCCCCACCAGCAGCCAAGCAGATGCACACCCCATGTTCTTACATTTCTAGAGCTATGAACTCTTGTCTTCATACAATATCCAGCTATTGGGGCTGGCATGGTGGCATAGCATGCTAATCCCCTACCTGTGGCACTGGCATCCCATACAAGCACAGATATGTGTCCTGACTGCGCCACTCCTGATCCAGCTCCCTGCTCAAGACTTGGGGAACCAGTAGAGGGTGGCTCAAGTCCTTGGGTCCCTGCATCCACGTGGGAAACCCAGAAGAGGCTGCTGCTTTGGGACTGCCTCACGTCCAACCTTTGCGGCCATGTGGGGAGTGCAAACCAGCAGTTGAAAGATCTTTCTGCTTCTCCTTTTCTCCATAAATCTGCATTTCAAATAGAAATAAATCAATCTTTATAAAGTACCCAGCTACAGAGTCCATGGTGGCAACAGAAAACACAGGAGAAAAGACCCCCACGCTTCCTTCATCGCATCAGCCCATCGACCGGGAATGCCTCTGACCGTGCACCTGCCAGGGACTCAGTCCCTTGCCTGGCAGGTGCTCAATGCTTGGAAGTAGTCGCCAGGAACCAGCACCCATGGCACTCCCTGAGAAGAACAATTTCCCCAGGAGGGTTACCCCGGGACATGGCAAGAGACTTCTCCAGGCAGGGTTGGGGACGCGGGTCTGATGATGTCAGGGTGACCCTTGCTTTTGTGGTCTCTCAAGGAGCTAGCACTCCGGGGCTACGGCCCTGGATGCGGTGAGGTACATGCTGAGCCACAGTTGCAGACTCCGGCTTTTGCCATCCACAATGTGCAGGGAGAACCCAGCAGCCCCATAACCTGTCTAGTGAATTTTTTTTATTTATAGAGTGGTCTTTTGGGTCACCTTAAGCTCTCTTGTCCAACCTGGATTTTACAGCCAATGAAGACTATTAGTATTCGCAAACGCTTTAGCATGAGGGTGGCCGTGGGTGACCGTGACCTCTGTGTTGATGCAAACGTGTTTTCATTGCCAACCACGCCTGGGGTGGGGAGAGAAGGCTTGTTAACGCCGTCCTTGCAAATGTTCTTTCATTAGCGGCGGCCTGGGTCTGAGGGGGTCGAGCACAGCGTGCTGGTTCTTGATGAGTCCTTTCACAGCACGTGTGCCCGGAGAAAGGACAGCCGGGTGGGGGCTCTGGCTCCTGAGGACGCCACACAGCCTTCTCTGCCCTTCGCTTCCAGGTTCCCGCACTTGACCTGCCCCCTTCCCCACCCAGGATCCAGCCCAGAGAATACCTGTCAGTCCACATCCCCCAGTCTGGCCCACTATCTCTTTTTCATTCAATCCTGGAGCTAAGACTGTTCTTTGAACTTTTAATCATTTTTTAAACGAGAAATAAATCGAAAGGGTGGCAGCTTTGTGACATAGTAGGTTAAGCATCTGCCTATAAGTGCCAACATCCCCATTAGGGCACCAGTTCACATCCAGGCTACTTCACTTCAGATCCAACTGCTTGTTAATGCACCTGGGAAAGCAATGAAGGATGGCCCAAATCCTTGGGTCCCCCAACAGCCACATGGGGCACCCAGAAGAAGCTCTGAGCTTCTGGCTTCAGCCCAGTCCAGCTATAGCTGTAGTCGCCATTTGGGGAGTGAACCAGCCGATGAAAGATGGGCCTCTCATTGTCGCTCTGTAACTCTGCCTTTCCAATTAAAACATTAATCTTTTAAAAATTCTAAATACAGGCTGTAAGTAATGCTGCTGTTCCCAATGGCAGCATGCTGCTTTAGGCACTGGTTTGAGACGCGGCTATTCTATTTCTTCTCTCTCTCCCTCTCTCTCTTTCTCTATCTTTTTAAATTGGAAAGTCAGAGTTACAGAAAGGAGAGGGAGGAAGATCTCCCATCCGCTGATTCACTCCCCAAATGGCCGCAACGGCTGGAGCTGTGTCAATCCGAAGCCAGGAACCCAGACCTTCTTTTGGGTCTCCCACGCGGGTGTAGGGTCCCAAAGCTTTGGGCCGTCCTCGACTGCCTTCCCAGGCCACAAGCAGGGAGCTGGATGGGAAGTGGAGCTGCCGGGATTAGAACTGGCGCCTGTATGGGATCCCAGTGCATGCGAAGCAAGAACTTTAGGCACTAGGCTACCGCTCCGGGCCCTGGCTACTCCATTTCTAATCTAGCCCTTGATTGTGCGACCTAGGAAACCCCAGAAGGTGGCCTTAAGCACCTAGTTTCTGGTACCCATGGGGAAGACCAGGATGAGGTTCCGGGCTCCTGATTTCAGCCTAGCCCGGTCCTGACTGCTACAGCCTTTGGGGGAGTGAGCCCGCAGGTGGAACCTCTCTCTCCCTGTGTCCCTCCCTGTCTTGTGTTTTAAAAGTCAGCAACAGAATTGGATGTCACAAGGCCAGAATCCTACGGAACTGGAGCCTCAGCATCCTTAATAAAACGCCATGAAAACACGGGCCTACTCATTGACTTCCTGTCCAGGGACTTGTGCCAGGGGTTGTGTGGCCCTGGAGCCCATGGCCCTTACCGTGTGGGCCTCTACAGTCGCACAACCCTCCTCTGACTCCCTTGTTGTGTGTGTGTGTGTGTGTGGCCCTGGGCAAGCCACGTCAGCTAGAATCCTCAGTTTCCTCATCCGTAATATGGGAAGAGCAGATGTTGCATGACTATTATGAGAATTCTTCACAAGGGACCTGACCGTGTCTGGAGCAGGATCAGCACCTGCTATTAACACCTAGGGACAATCCCAATGCTACGCCGGCATCCGTGCACCTAAGGGGGCCTCAGCAGCTCTCACCATCTCTCAGCTGCAGCCCAGGGAGCTCACACAGCCTCTGGGGCTCTGCTCCGTGGCCTGGGATTGGCTTCCCACGCCCTACAGGAGCAGTTCCTCATAGCTCACAGCTCTTCCCTGCTTTCAGTCTCCTGCCTAGCGGTCACTTCCTCCAAGAAGTCTTCTCTGATTGCCCCATATTACCCTCTATGTAGAGCTCCAACCATGCCTGTTACACCTGTCAGGGCCCTGGGTGACTCTCCCCACCACAACGCATCCAGAGCCATTGGAGAAGAGAGGAGGAACTCGGGAGCAAATTAGAGAGAGAGAAGGGAGCCTGAACAGCAGGGCAAAGGATCCAGACCAGTGTCTGTCTTTCAGGGGTTCTCCTTATCTGATTCACTTAGAGATAGCTCCAGTGTTTGTTGAGTGAGTGACTGAAGTACTTTGCAAGTTCCTTAACGCCCTTCACCCGTCTAGGACACCCGTAGCCTCCTATGAATTCAGGTTTCGGCTTTAGCTCCTGGGCCTGCACCTCTGAAGGGGTCAGTTCAGACTAAAATGATCCAGGCACCCAGACAGCAAGAACAGAGCCTCGAGGTAACCGCTCTGAATCCATCCCCTGCGCCTTCTCCACCGACCCTCCTCCCCCGCTGGCTGGCCCTGGGCTGATCTGCCTCCTGCTAAGCCACGCACAGCTCTTAGCTCCTTTACAGTACTGGGACAGGCAGGCCAGCCCAGCACCCTCAGCCCTCGCCAAGGAGGCCCAACCTAAGGCTGAACAAGGGAGGTTCCTGGTCTCGCCAAGCCAGGACCTCACCTGAGACAAGTGCTTCCTGCTTCCCGCTATATGTTTATGGATTCCTCACTGTGTCGCGACACCTCTTCTTTTTCCCATGATGCCCTGAGCACACTTGGGAAGAATCCACTTTGGCACATGACACAAGCTTGACTTGTTCATGTTCACAAGATGGAAAATCATGGGAAAGGAAGCGCATGTGAGCCTGGTGCAATGGCTCAATTGGCTAAATCCCGTAAGTGCACTAGTTCTAATCCCGGCTGCTCCACTTCCCATCCAGCTCCTTGCTTGTGGCCTGGGAAAGCAGTAGAGGATGGCCCAAAGCCTTGGGATCCTGTACCCACATGGGAGACCTGGAAGAAGCTCCTGGCTCCTAGCTTCAGATTGGCTCAGCTCTGGTCATTGCAGCCAGCCATCTAGGGAGTGAAGCAGAAGATGGAAGATCTTTCTCTCTTTCTCTCCATAAATCTGATCTACCTTTCCAATAAAAATAAATAGATCTTAAGAACAAAAGAAAGAAAAGAAGTGCCTATGTCTCTCCCAGCCCACATGGGCTCTGTCATCCCTGGAGGCCACAGGCTAATGACTTATGGCTGCCCCAGTGGTAGGGGGACCCTTACAAAGCTCGGGGAATCTAAATGTGTAATGGAGACTGTCATATCTAGTAACATGTCATTTAACTTCATGGCATTGTACATTTCTATTTTTCTTTCTATTGTTGATTTTGTATCATGACTTTTCATTTAAGGGAATGTACAGTAGTTATGTAATGGAGACTAACAACCAGATGTGAGGATGCAGTGTGGTGTGCATCTCTGTTTCCAGACAAAGATGGACTTACAGTGAAACTGTTTATATTATATTTTGACAATAGGATTCTGGACTCTCTGCCATTGTCCATGCCCGCAATGATGAACATATGACTGAGTATGAAGAACTATATGTTAGTAATGATATAAAGGAACTGGGGGGGGGAAGGAATTGGGGAGGGGATAAGGGAATATGGAACTGTATCGTAAAATGATAGCAATAATAATAAAATGTGAAATAAATAAATAAATAAATAAACATGACCCTGAAAAGACCTAAACTCAGCTAACACAAGTGAGGAGCTCAACATGCTGCTACACCTGCTACTTCTTTCCTCTCACCCAGTCCCTCATCAGCCCCATCTCCTGCCCCCGGAAAAACTGTGTAGCCATCTCCCCAGCTGTAGGCAACTCCCCAGGTGCCTTGTTCCCAGGCAAGGGTTACACTGGAAGACAAGCAGCCAGTAACTTGCAGGCATTTCTGGACCTGGTTAATGCCAAACTGTATTTTAAGTATACCAGTGGGCCAGCATAGTTACCTATTCTACTTTTCTTTTGTTAAAGATATCTTAGAAAAATGGGGAACACTGGCCCTGGACATGACACCCCCACCTTCAGGTTGAGGGGGTTGCAGATTGCCTGGGAAAGAGGGTCTGGGGGTTTATTTGGAGTGGGAATGACTAAATGCATGTTTCACGGAGGAGAAATTATTTCTGGGGGCTTCCACAAACTGGACCATTTCACTTCCAGGTGGGCGAGCAAGCTTAGAGGGGGTTAACTGGAGGGCGTGTCTGGATCAGGCCAAGGCACCTGCCTATGTGGGACATCTGGGCTAGGCTAAATAGTGCCCGCTGGTGAGAGCCAGAAAGGGTGCAGGCCCAATAAGGGAACTTTGGGAACTCCTCTGCTAGGTTGAAGTTCCTGCTGTTGAGCACAAGAGCTAGGGCTAGGAACAGGCGAGACCAGGGTGGGTTGCAGCACTTGTCAGCATATGTGTGAGCCAGGTCTGGGGAGAGCGTGAGTTGAGCTAAGCTGCTGCACCCATGGGAGTGCACAAGAGCCAGATGGGATGCAATACATACCAGCCCATGCAAAAACAGAGCTGGGGGCAGGCTAGTGGGGGGTTATTAGAGGTTGTCTTGACTAGGTTGTGGCACACAGTGGTATATTTAGAGACTAGGCCTGTGGCAGGCTGGGCTGGGTTAGGCTTCAGCATCTGTCAGCTTCTGTTAGAGATGGGGCTGGGAGTGGAGCTGATCAGGCAACTATGCCCACCAGTATGTGCATTGGCTGGTGCAGGGAATGGACCAAACTTGACCTTGTACTAGCTGGTGCACACGACAGTCATGTCTGAAGTCACCCCATGTAAGATTTCTTTGGGGATTCCCCAGTTAGACCCCTATACATAAACCCCAACCACAGGGAAAATCACAATATATGTGGTCCAAGCTTAGAGTGCACGTATCAGGACTCGGCCTCCTCAGCTGCTGATGCTTGTGCAGTGCACAGCATGCCCAGAAGCACACAGGGGACATGCCAGCCAGATCATCTAGACTAGCAGAGGATGGCGAATGCCTCGTCAGAGGATGGAAAGCAGAACAGGTTGGACAACTCTCCTGGCCAAGCTTTGTGGCAACTGCCTGGGCCTGTGGATGAATTGGTGCACTTTGGTCAGCCAATAGACCTTGGAAAGATTTTCTTAACCCTAGTGCGTTGAAACCAACAACATCTCAGCACTATGAAAATCACTCAGGTAACACCCTCCAAATACTCCTCTCCACATTGAGGTCTCTCAGGTGTAATCAAATAACTGTCCGCCATCCTAGGCGCTGATGCAATTTGACATCTAGGAGTAGCCCCTCCCCTTACCTTCCTTTGGGCACTGGAGAAAAAAAAAATTAAAACATTTGTCCCACACACCTTCCTCCATGCCTTGACCCTCTCCACCCTAATCAGAGATCCACGTGTGTGTGCATCCAACTACATAAACAATATTACAAATGAAATTCCAATAACAAATGAGAAGTTGTCTCGGGTGAATGATGTTGGTGCACGTGACTGTCATTATTGGTAAGGATTGTGCAAGGGCATCTCTGTGCCCACGCTGCCATTCCCCATCTGCCAGGCTCTCGCTCCTCTGTCTTTCTCTCCCCCTCTCTACCTGTGTTGACGTAGTACCTATCACCAGCCCATCAGCAGGCTTCCACAAACAAGACGTGTGGCGCAAGGAGCGCAGGGGAGCGCTGCGGGTGACTGACGTCGCTAATTACCACTCCATGACACACAGGCGCTCCTTAAAGAGACACGTCCCAATCTGTGCCAACATCCTGTCCCATCACCATGGAATCTCGACTATAATCATCATAGGACATGACACCGAGTCAGCAGCTCCTCCCCCGGTGTGGCAGCAATATACAAGCACAACTGCAACCAAATGAGGCACAGTTATTTGTTACCTGACAAGGGTTTTAGTTGGCCACAAGTGTGATAGGATCCAAGGACACCATACTGGGTCAAATCTGGGGTACCTCAGTAGGAGACTCCAGGTCACAGAGAAGCAAGTCCCCACTGCCCCCGGCACTGGACCACCCACACAGGCCATCTCACATTAAAACCCAAGAGGCACACTGCACCCCCGAAGAGTGTCCACGATGGTGACAAGTTGGGCAGCATCATGAGGGACGTGTGGAAGGGTAAGGGAGCTTCATCCTGTGAACAGGGAGCAGGATCGCTGGCTGCTTGTGAGCTCTCTAATCTCCAGTCTCCGGGGAGGCAGGGCGCACCCAGGAAGACAACCATTGTGAGCCTGCAAAGCCATGAGAAGTCAGTGGGTACACTTGGACTCGGGTGCATTTGAGCTCTCGGGGAGTTTAGCTATAGCCCAGAGTCCCTTGGTCCTCCTTGAAGCCACCTTTCTGTGCACACAGTCCAGGGATGAGACGGAGCACTTTCACAACTCCTACGACAGAGAGATGCGCGCGCACACACACACACACACACACACACACACACACACACACACCTCTACAAAGCGTGGGTGACACAGAGGGTGTTTTTACAGATGAGAGGGGAAGATGATGGAGGAGGAGTTGATGCTTCACCAACAGCGACTTCAAATGCGACACTCCATGTCCTCATTCGTGGGAGTCCTTTGCTCTCTCTGCCACCTCTGCTGAGTTTCGCCGAGTCTTCACTCTCCCCAACAAAGCACCTCTCCTGCTCCCTGGTTTCTCTTGCCTTTCTCTTTTTATGTTCTTCCTGTCTTTCTTCTTCCATGCACCTGCTGTCTCATGCTGAGTAAGTAGCTTTCCCTCTGAGTGTGTCAGACCCAGTCGATAGAGAACTCTTCCTGCAGCTGCCTTACCCTGAGTGTGCCCCTAACCCTCTGTAGCTCCTTGCACAAGCAACGTTCTGGAGCTGGGTGCTAAGAAACCAATGTTTTACCAACCCAATGAGATCCTGGGACGGGAAGGGGGACATTTCTCTGAATGAGGACATTTGGGAAACTGCCTATCCTAAAACTCCTACCAGGAATCTGGTGATACACTTGTGTCCCACATTTTCCAGGCTGTGCTTGTATCCCATGGACAATAATATCTTGACTGTGCGTGTGAATGTCCTGCACCAGCCTTGAAAGGGCTCTGCAATCAGGCCTGGGAGCGGATGTGCTGGGAAAGAATGAATCCCATCATCCCAGCAAGAACATACATCCCGTTCTCCACTCACTGGGTGACCTTGGGCCCACCCCAGCTGCTCCGGGGCCCTCCGAGTGAAGGGCTGGTTTGGCCGTGTACAGCTCGTGACGTGGTTTATTACCCGAGTGTTCACCCCTGTCCTGTAACTGCCTTGCAGAGGATAAATATGGCCATTACCCATGGAACACCAGGAGCCCCTTGGAGCAAGGCTCTGTAAATACACGATGTTTCTCACACTTACGCAGAGTCGATATTTGGGCTTTTGAACTGATCTGGAACTCTGCACAGGTCCTGTTGGGTGACACAAGGGAAGAAGTGATGCAGCACCTGGCCAATTGCAGCTCGCTGTCCAGCTGGGGGTGGCTCAGCTTTGGCCTGTGCGCTTCCCCACCTGCACGCACACACACAGACACACAGAGAGAGACACACAGAGAGAGGAAGCAAGTGGGACACTTGGGAGCTTGATAGGCAGGCCCACTACCACTATGGCTTCGCTTCCATCAGTTGCCTGACCCTCTGTGGACTCATGGTCTGGGTCTAGCAGCCCTTTCCTGTCTGACCTCATTGGACAGAAGAGGGAATTTCTCACCATCAGCTGGGATGGTTAGAATGCCCTCATGCCGTGTCAGCGTGCCAGGCTTTGATAACCAGCTCTGTTCCCAGTTCCAGCTTCCTACTAATGCTGGGAACAGCAGGTGACGGTTCAAATAGTTAGGTCCCTGCCACCCAGGTGCAAACTCTGAATTGAGTTTCTAGCTCTTGGCTCCAGTTTGGCCCAGGCTTAGCCCTTGTGGACATTTGAGGAGTGAATCCGTGGATGAGAATACTTGGGAAAGAGTGAGCAAAAGCAGAATTGCTCAAAGACACAATGGACAGCTAGAAAGTGGAATGAGATATTTTATCCATTTTATTTTCATTCAGCATTTTATTTGATTTTTAAAGATTTATTTATTTGAAAGGCAATTTCAAAGAAAGGAGAGGGAAAGAGAAACTAAGATCTTCCATTTGCTAGTTCACTCCCAAGATGGTTCCCATGGTAAGATTTGGACAAGGTGGAAGACAGAAGCCAGGAACTCTATCCAGAGCCCCTACGTGGGTGACAGGTGCCCAAGCACTTGGGTCGTCTTCCACTGCCTTGCCAGGTGTATTTGCAGGGCTGCATTAAAGTAGAATAGCTGAGACTGGCACTGCGGTGTGAAATGCGCGTGTCCCAACCGCTCGCTTGCTGTTATGCCACATAACCTTCAGCGCTCTGCTTTCATTTCTCACATGCTGTGGCTGCTTTCTGCTCCGTGCTGTAATGAATGAAACAAAGTTCCCACCATCAGGTGCATTGGCGTTCTTGCAGAAAATATAGGTGATAGGCACATAACAGTATGCGCCAGTGATGAGTCATGGTCAATGCTATAAAGTCAACTCCGAAAGAGAGGATGGAGGTCTGTGGAGCTGGAAGAATGGGGACAGAGAGTGGCCCAGAGACCAACACTTGGAAGGTGACTTGAAGGGACCAAGCGAGTCAGATGTGGGGAGGCCAGGCGGTGAGATCTCTGTAGAAAGTGAACAGTGAGACGGGTGGAGTGAGAGGTGTGTGTGGCAGAGGGTAAGATGCGAAAATAAGGCAAAGCAGGTAGAGACTAGATCACAGCCAAGATCACTGCAAAACTGATTCCTTGATCACATGACTTGGCATGATGCTCCAGCATCTGACTCTGGGAATTCTGACATGCACCTAGGTTTAGTTTCCGGTCTGAGTGATGGGCACTGTCAGGGGCTGCTTATCGGAGCACTAGACACAAAAGGAAGATAATCTAACAATCCAGAAGAAGGGTCTTACCTTGTTTCCCTCCCTCTCCACCTTAAAACATGCCATCACTGCTGTCTCAGATTCATATTGATTCTGTGGGGTTCTCTCACCTTTGCCAACACCCAGGCAATACTAGGATTCAACTTCTTATGGAAACACAAGTCTGAAGTCAAAGCTCTCCTGAGGAAGAGCTGGCCCTTACTGGTGACACAAATGTTGCAAACTTGGCCTGAGTAGAAATGCGCAATGGAAACAGAATGTATTCTCATATTCTCATGAACCACAAGTTGCTCAGATGTGGCTTCTGCTCCTCTCCCTGGCAGCTCGTCTGTGCTGGAGCAAGGCTGGCCCTCAGTCCCATGAAGCTTACCACAGAGAAAATGCAATGAGCAGAAGACACAGGGGGCAGTGGCTGCAGAGGACACCACCTGCCTGCTCCCACAACTCCTCCCTTAGGAATCAGAATTTCCCTCTCCATGGGGAAAAGCCTGCAACTGGATCCACTATTGTGCTGTCTGAATAACTTGGGAACCAACAATGAACTTGAAAGAGAGAGCAGGAGAGAACCATGTCTGAACCCAGTTGACTTCAGGAGCCAGGAACTCCATCTACATCTCCCATGTGGGTAAACAGGGGTCCAAGCACTTGAGCCATCTTCTGCATCTCTCCCAGATGCCCGAGCTGGGAGCTGAATTGAAAGCAGAGCAACTTGGACTCAAGTCAGTACTCATATGGGATGCCAACATCACAAGTGGTGGCTTGTTTCTATTTTAGATAGCTTGGATTAAACATAACATGCTGTCCAAATTGATGCAAACTCCTTACCTTTTGTAACCCATTATAAGGTTACAAAAATATTTAAAACTACCCTTAAAACTCACTCTATGTTTTTCTTGGCTAGAAGAGAAACGATCAAGGGTGGAAGTGTGTAAATATGGAGGGTTCCTGCCAATATGTGTACCCCGTGTGTGTCAAGTGTCACTCAGTTTATCCAGCTGATATAAAAAAGGACAGAGAGAAGTCTCTAGGCTTAAGTACCAAGAGCCCAGGCCCCGGCTCTCCAGCAGCTGGGGAGGCTGGAGCAGTGAGGTTCCAGCATCCAGTGAGCCAGCTGTGGTTACAGCTGCTGCTACCACACCCTCTGTGAAGATGTGGAGGCTCCCACTGCTACTGCAGCATCTCCCATCCTATCCTGATGCCTGCAGGTGGCTGTTGTGGGCTGCTAGGAAATCAGAATATGCTGAATTGACCACAATCAGGTGGCGTTCGAGGTCCTTACTGGTTATTGCAGGGGGAGACATAGGTTATGAGGTTGAACAAATCCGCATTCAAATTTCAGTTTTACAGTTTTTCAGATAAAAAGCATAATCTTAAAGTGGGCATTTCTTCACGTGTATATAGCTGACCCAAAAGGAAGCTTCAGCAAACATACCATTGCATGTGCTCAATTGCTTTCACCAAACATGGCATGGAAGTGGCTGTTCTTATCAGCCTATTTTCCTATCTGTGCTCTGTTGGGGAACCCTCTCGTCCTCTCTAATTAGCTTCCATGCAATCCAGATTTCTCACACCTGGGCTCTGAGGCTCCCTCAAAGTGAGGAACAGGGACTCCTAACTCACGATTCTGTGCCTAAGGTTCCCAAGGCACAACTTCCCCTCACCCCAGATGGTTCCGCAGCTTTCCCCAAAGGCACAGTAGGGCTGAGAGTGGATGGACGAGGGAAGCAGTCTGCTCAAGGGGATAATTTGTCAAGCAAGTGTAGAAAATAAAGGAGAAGGGAAAACAAACCCAGCTTTAATTAAACGCAGCATATCTGCATCAGAGCCCAAAGAAGGGTGAAATGGGATTTTTACAAGAAAACTACTTTCCCCTACTTTCTTAGTCTCATTAACATTGAAAGGAACCCCCACAGGAGAAGTTGCCTGCTTCTGCCCAGGAGGACAGAGAGCTCCCCACAGCCTCCACTTGGCTTTGTGAGCCTTTGAACTTGATCTTCCTGCCCCAGGCAGGTGCTTCCTTCCCTGCCTATGCCTTCGGGGGGGCCTCTTGCCTGCCCTTGATCTCTAAGGAGGTGAAGGAATTCCATTCAGGTCACTGAGGCCACAAAGACTTCTGTGGTCTTGTCCCAGCTCCTGCAGCCCCAGCTCGGTACCCATCCGGTCCTGCCCCACCTGACCCTGGCAAGATACAAGATGATGGCCAAGGGGCTCCATGTTGAGTCTTACATGCCACTAATAGCACCCCAGATCTAATCACTGGATACTTCCCCTGATCCACACCTGATGGATGTGTGTGGGATGCTCATTCCATGCATCGGGGCTCCTGTCTCCTCTCCGTGCCTTAGCCTTAAAGAGGGCTTCAGGTCACTGTCTCATTTGCCCCTGCCCTTTGGGGTTCCCTGTGCATAAGTTCAATGGCTACCTCTTTCCCAGCTTCTTGACCCCAGTACTTTCCTCCCACCCACTTGGAAACCATTTGCCAGCTCTTGTGTTGGCCTGAAGCCTGACAGTGCTACTGTAGCAAGCTGGAAGATGTGACTGGCAGGAACAGATGCTTCCTGAATGTACTTGACCCAGCACTTGGGAAGACTTCAGGTGGTCAGTCCCCCGGACTTGAGGCTCATGCTTACTTCTCTAGCTCTTGATGGATAGTTCCCAAACCATGCTTCCTAACCCTCAAACTCCTACTAAATGACCACAGGACATTCATAACTATCCAGGAAATAATCACTCCTCGCACTGAGTCGTAGTGAAGCACTGTGGCCCACTGGCTAAAGTTGAGTTAAGTAGCCACTGAACCGGCTCAGCAGCGCTGCCTTTGCAGCGGGGACTGCAGAAAGCCCAGCAGGGGATGGAGGAGATTCCATCCTACCTGCACTTGCTCTCATCACAATGCAACAATTGAGCAAACCCGTCCAACTGCCAGTGCAAATTTCCTGAATGGTTTCCAAATAAATGAGCATAAATTGGAACACAAGCTGAAGGTCCTTTAGGCAATGAAAAAAATAAGTCTACAGGGACAGTGTGCAAGGGAGAAAGAATGGACCTTTCCCAGTGAGAGCCGGGAAGGGGAATCAGAGAAAATGTTCACAACGACACTTTTCGAATGCTTGCTTCTGTACACTTGACAAATGTCTGTGATGGCATTTATGTGTGTAATTTTTATGTTCCCACTCAATTTCAACATCAAATGTGGGTGATTTATGGTATAGAAATTTCCAAAAATATAAATAAAAGTTGAAAAGTCTGATTTTTTTTTTGTATGAATAGTGAGTAGAAATAAGAAGACATGGCAGTACTAAAATATTTCCACAGGGGTGGGCATTTGTCTATGCTACTATATGACGGCTTGGGTCACCTGCATCCCATATGCAGAGTGCTTGGTCTCTACTTCCTGTCCAGGTCTTCCCTAACAGATGAGGCTTCAAGTTCTTGGGTCCCTGACCATCCATGTGGAAGACCTTGATGGAGTTCTGGGTTCCTGGCTTCTGCCTGATCCAGGACCAGCTATTGCTGACATTTGGGAAGTAGATCAATAGACAGAAGATCTCTCTCTCTCTCTCTCTCTCTCACAAATAAAATGAAAATCAGGACGTGGCACAATAGCCTAGTAGCTTTCCATATGGTGCTGGTTCATGTTCTGGCTGCTCTACTTCCTATTCAGCTCCCTGCTTGTGGCCTGGAAAAGCAAACAAGGACGGCCTGAGACCTTGGGCCCCTGCACCTGCCTGGGAGACCCAGAAGAGGCTCCTGACTCCTGGCTTTAGATCAGCTCAGCTCTGGCCATTACAGCTACTTGGGGAGTAAACTAGCAGACAGAAATTTTCTGTCTCTCCTTTCTGCAAACTGGTTTTCCAATAAAAATAAATAAATCTTTAAAAATACTAATAAAATATAATTTTAAAGAAATAAAATATCTGCACAATGTCCTTACAGACATCCTTTGAGAAATCAAATATAATTCTCTCTTGAAGACAATCTTCTCACCCAACAGATCATGCCACTTCCAGAATGAGGTCATAAGATGTCCTTATGACTTCCTCATGGCTACCTTGAATCACCTGCCTTGGGGGACATCAACTGCCAACTGCCGTAGGAGTGAGAAAATGCAAGCAAAATCCTGGAGAGACCCTTGTGACTGTGAGCTGAGACCTTCTGCTCAGCCTGAGACAACTAAGCCATGTGCCACCCTGGAAAGAAGGCTGCAGCCCCAGCCTAGGCAGGCTCCAGCTAAGTTACACCTTTGCCAATGTCATGTCTGCTACCCCATGAATGACTCGAGCATAATCAACTGTGGAAGCCATTCCCGAATTCCTATTCTACAGGAACAATCAGAAAATTAGCACAAAGTTTGGAGATGGGGTTTTACACGACAATAGACAGCTGGAAGAACAGTCCTGGTACCTTGAAGCTCCAAGCAGGGCTGAGACTGAAGAGCAAGAGTGGTGCTAAGCTTTTCTGCCTCCATCCGTGGGGTTTCTCCATCCCAATTGAGAGGAAGAAGCTTGGTTCTCTAGGCCCTGCTAGACTGGCCTTCCTGTGGCCCATAGTAAATCCATGGGAGTACATGCATAGCCCTGTCGATGGCTGGTCAGCTCCAGGGTTTGGAAACCAAAGGTGTGCCTGAGACACTTATCCAGAGGGCTTGTCTTTGGCCCCAGGCAGAAGCTTTAAAGACCCAGTTGGCCAACACGTTAAATAGGCAAGAGTGTGGGTCGGTGTTACGTAACACAACGGCATACACATCTCGCATGGATGTCAGTTCATGTCCCGGCTGCTCCACTTCCAATCCAGTTCCCTGCTAATGCCTTGGGAAAAACAACAGATGGCCCAAGTAAGTGAGTCTCACCCATATGGGAGACCCAGATTTAGCTCCTGGCTTCAACGTAGCTCAGCCTGAGCTATTGGAACCTTTGGGGGAAGTGAACCAGCAGATGGAAGATCTCTTTCCCTCCCTCCCTTTGAGTTTAAAGAAAAGACTGGATGCAGTTATCAACATAAAACAGCTCTCAAATCTCCTCATTGTGGGTATTTGAGAATAAGATCCATCATCTTACAGCCATAAAACAGCATGTCCCAATCTCATTCCCCCTCCTTCCCAAGTTCTCCTCCAACAAGACACTAGCATCACACAAACTGAGCAGAGATTAACTCAGTCACCCACACACGACTGGCTGTTCTTAGGGATCACTGAAAGGGAGAAAACCCCACCTCTTCCCCTTGAATAGCTGGGCTTCATTTCATCTGTCTTAGAGATGGGGGAGCCATTTGGAGGTGAGGGAAGACCCAGGATTTCCATCCATCGAGCACCATAACATGAGACACAAGTGAATATTCAGTTCCTCCTTCTTTTTTTTTTCAAAGATTTATTTTTATTATTTTTTATTGGGAAGGTGGATATACAGAGAGGAGAGACAGAGAGGAAGATCCTCCATCTGATGATTCACTCCCCAAGTGAGCGCAACGGCCGATGCTATGCCGATCCGAAGCCAGGAGCTTCTTCTGGGTCTCCTGCGCGGGTGCAGGGTCCCAAAGCTTTGGGCCGTCCTCGACTGCTTTCCCAGGCCACAGGCAGGGAGCTGGATGGGAAGAGGGGCCACTGGGACTAGAACCGGTGCCCATATGGGATCCTGGGCGTGCAAGGTGAGGACCTTAACCACTGCGCCACCGCGCCAGGCCCAGTTCCTCATTCTTGGCTTGCTCCTCTTCCTGTTCCTGGGCTCGTGTTGGGGTCCCTCTATCTGAGATCCCTGCTAATGGCTTGGCTTAATCAACATGGTGAGCAGGTGTCTCTCCTCCCAGCAGGCAAGATGTCCTAGCAAAAATCATGAAGCGAAAGATTGCCAAGTCCATCGGGCAACCCAACTGAATGAACTCTCCTACTTTCTATGTAGCCTTACTGAGACCAAAGGTGTTGGCTTGTGGCCCAGCACAGCTGGAATGGATGGAGAAGAATGTGTGTCCCAGGCATTTCCACAGCTGACCAGCATCTGTGTTACCACAGGCTTCCGATGACACAAAAGCAAGCATTTGGAGGGCACACACCTTGCAGAACCTAGTTATGTTGGACACACAGCTGGTTTTCAAAATTATACTCTTCATATCCTCAAAACAGAATGCCAACTCTTGTGTGTGTGTGTGTGTGTATGTGTATAAATATAGTGGACAAAGCATGACATCCCCAGTCCTAGATTCTATGCCGCTTTACCAGGCCAGGGACAGGCACCAGCATTGCCCACAAACACATAGCTCAGTCCCTGCGTAGGCCAGTGTCCCCTCAATGCTTGCCTCAAGGAGATTTCCATCTGCTAGAATTGAGGCAAAGGGAACTATTGGAACTAACAACAGATTAAGTAATTAACAATTAATTAACAGCTCTCAACTCCCAGATCCACAAAGCCAGACACATCCGTCCTCGGCCTGGGTTATGTCTGAAGGGACCTGTCTAGTCACCTCTCCTCCACCGCCCCCCCCCCCCGCCAAGGTCCCACATCTGAGTATCTCGCCCCCCTACTGGTTGGGAAACTCAGTGTACTGAGTCAAAGATTGAGCCAAATAAAGGAAATCAGTGACTTCAGACCTACTAGGAGCCACCCACAAGTGCTGTGTCTGGCTGGGTGACCTTCACCTGCTCGGGACCCTGGCCAGATTGTCCTTGGGGAACAGAGGGAGACCAAGTCTCACCTTCTCAGGAGTTACAAAATCGCCACCAGGAGAACCCTCATGGCTGTTGGAAAAGCAAGTTGCACTTGGACGTGGTGGAGTCAGCCGACCGGTTAGTGGGGAAGACAAAAAAAATGTACAACAGGAAAAAGGGGGGAAGAAACAAAGGCACGTGATTGGGCAGCTTTGATCTCGAGACTGTGTCATTACTACTCTGGGTTAAAACAAAGAGGGGGGATAAGGCAACATCTCTGGCAGGCAATGTCTATTATGCAGAAATGTAATGTAATTATGTGTCGGGATGACCTAATTTATCAGACAGCACTTTCTGGAAGGATGTGGCGGGGCAGACACATCATCTCTCATGGGCCCCGTCTCACCCCCAGGTCCCTCCCTTCCTGCCCCCTTCCCTCCACCACCAACTTGGCCACCACCAGCCGGCTTCCCTCCCTCCGCCCCTTCCAGACACTTCCAATTTCCCAGGTTTCGTGACCACTTACATGTCTTTCCCGAGTGTTTTTATAGAGCGTAGGAAATTGGGTAATGAAAGCCGAGTCATCCATTTCTGCTTTATGTTTCCAAAGAAGCAAGTGTGACTGTCAGGTTTACAAAAGATTGTTTATGTTCACGGGCGTGAAATGGGGAGCGAGCGTTGGGAGCAGAAAGAGAGAGAGGCTGGCCGGGCCGGGATGACAGCGACGCATTCATCCTCCACGCTACAGCAGACAAAGCGCGGGCCCTGCCTGACAGGGACCATAAATCATGGCCAGGAGATTCTGTACCTACAGCTTACACCAGTCCAGATGACAAACACACAATAATCCACACAGCACAGCGCTTTCCCCGCTCCCTCTCCGCACAGCCCCCCACTGCCACCGCCAAACTCTGTGGCTCTCTCCTCATCCTCACCGGCCTCTCTTCTCCCTCCTTCCTGACCCCCTTCTTCCTGGCCACCTCCTGGTCCTTCTGCTCTCCCTGCTCCCAGTCTGGGCTCTCGTCTCCCCGGCTGGCTCTCCTTTCCTTGACATCTCCTTGCTGCTGTCGGCCTCCTGTTTCTGCGCTCATTTCTGGGGGCCGGCCAGGGGTGCCTCTTGCACCTTTTTTTTCTATTCCCTATTACTTCTTCTTCTCTCTCCCTTTGCAGCCACGGTCTAATTTCCTTCTAGTTTGTTTTCTATTTTCTTCGTTCCTCCTTCCCTCCCCTACATTCCTCTACCTTCGTCCTCTCTCCTCCCCTGCTCTTCCCTCCCTTGCCCATTCCTCTCCTCTGCCTTTCCTTCTCTCTTCTCCTCCTCCACTCCCCTCCCCTCTCATCCTCACTCCTCTCCCCTTCCCTCCCTTCCTCTGTCCTCTACTCCCCTCCCCTCCCCCCCTACCCTACGCCTTCCTCTCTCTTCTTCCCTTCTCCTTTTGTCTCTTCTTCCTACTTCCCTCCTGTGACTCCGCTCTGGACACTGCAGATGCCCTGGGTATGGAGCTAAGAAAGACCCAGCTTGTGCAGGAGTCAGCACCTCAGCCCTGTGACCACCGGGCCTCCCTGACAGAGAACAACCCTGGGCACAGAGGAGCTATGGCCGGCGGCCACATGACCCAAGCCAGGTGGCCCCTGCGGCAGCCCCAGGACCATGGGAAATCTGGGAGTGGGGCTGAGATGCCCAGGCAAAGCAAAGGGTTTTGTGAATCTGAACACGCCCAGGCACAGTTCTGTGTGGGCAAGTTCATTCCTCTTCCCCAAAGCAGGATAACTCCCCACTCAACAGCTGTTGACGTTGGCGACCAGTGTCGTGGTAGAGCAGGTAAAGTCCCCACCTGTGTTGCCAGCATCCTACATGGACATTGGTTCCAGTCCTGGTTGATCCACTTCTGATGCAGCTCCCTGCTAATGCACTTGGGAAGAGAGTAGAGGATGGCTCAGATGCTTAGGACCCTGATACCCATGTGGGAGTCCTGGCTCCAGGTTGGCCCAGCCATTTGGGGAATGAGCCAATGGATGGAAGAATTCTCTCTCTCTCAGTAATTCTTTCAAAATAAGCAATTTAAATCTTCCAGAGAGATAGTCACATTGGGTCAGCTCCAGAGATATACTCCCTGTCTCAGGCCTCAGCATGCGAGCCAGGAACTGGAAGCTTCCTTCATGCATGACCAAGGACAGGCCTGTGTTCTCAGTCCCCAACCTTCACTCCGCTGCACCAGACAAGAACCTTGGTGTGGAAGTTGCAATCCCAGTGGCTTCTCTTACAGCCCTTGTTCATCTGAGTTGTAAGAGATGGCCTTCCAGGGTCCCCCATGTCCTGAGGCACACACCCTGTCTCCCCGAGTCATGGGACTTTTGTTTACAGGATCCATTTTTTTCCTATTTGTTTGAAAGGCAGAATTACAGAGAGGAAGAGACATAGAGAACAAAAGTGTCCATCTCCGATTCACAGCCCAAATGACTACAAAAGCCAGGGTGGTGCCAGGCCAAATCCAGGAGCCCAGAGCCTCCTCTGGGTCATCCACAAGGGTGCAAGGGTCCAAGCACTTGGACCATTCTCTACTGCTTTCCCAGGTGCATTGGCTGGGAGTTGGATCAGAAGTGGAACAGCCACCAGCACCCACATCAGATGCTGGCATCAGAGGCAGAGCCTTAACCTGCTCTGCCACAACACCAGTCCCAGTAATGGGACTTTCATGAGCTAAGGAGTACAGAGGCAGATGAATTGTCATGCATGTTTTCCATCAAGGTCCGTGAATCCAAGCCAGGGGTTCCCAGCCTGAGTCCAGCACCAGCTTGGTCAACAGTGCATTTCTTCTTTAACTTCTCATGGAGCCCTGAGATCCTCCTGTATCATGTGGAAAGCTTGGTTGCATGGACCAGCAAAACACTGGTGACACCACGGCTTTGGGGTGTCATGCTCCCCCAGGGTGATTGTCTGTCCTTCATCTAGCCTTTTGGACATCCAGATGCCAGCACTCCAGTAGTACTCCACCAAAACCCAGTCTTCTCAGAGCCTTGCATATGACACATCTGCATCCTTCTGAAAACAGATTTCAGATCAGGCAGCAGAAGCCTCAGGTCCCAGTGACTCCCAGCGACTCGGCCCAAGGGAGAAGGCCACTAGACAGTGATGACCTCAGATGACCGGGACTGCTAGAGACAAGATTGTGCCCACACCCTGCAGGTCGCGCTGTCACACTGATCACTCTTTAAGGGTGTAAAGACCTCACCACACAACAGCAAGAGTCTGTTTGGTGTCTGAACCGGAGCTGGGTATTATCTTGGGGGCAAGTGTGTGTTTCAGCAGATAGAAAGGTTCATCCACCCCAAGGGCTCCCGTGAAGTCCCCTCCAAGCTCCATGGCAAAGAGAATGGCGCATACTGGGAAACACTGAGCAGCCGTGTTCCAGGACCACGGATGCAGCTCTGGTCTAGGAGAAGCCAGTCGGGCAGGACATGGGGAATACTGCCCCTCGCCTGCTTCCTCCCTCTGCTATAACATGCAGGAAAGGGGAAGAGGACTGTCTGCTTGGACAACCCTTAAATCGATGCTTCCTAATTAATGGAGATTTAATTCATCAAAGTGACTGTGAGTTTATTTATATCATCTCCTCCAATGGGGCTTGGGTTGGGATATGGGGTTTTTGCCTCTCCTTCCTCCTTCTTGTTCCCTCTCTTACACACACACACACACACACACACACACACACACACTTTTTTTTTCTTTTTCATTGAAAGCATTACAGAGAAAGAGACAAACAGAGACCTTTTCTGCTTCACTCCCTAAATGGCCAAGGCCAGAAGCCAAAAGCTTTATCCAGGTCTCTCCCACCTTAGTATAGAGCCCAAGTCCCTGAGCCATCATGTCCTGCTTTCCCAGGTACATTAGGAGGAAGCTAAATCAAAAGTGGAGCTTCCAGGACTCAAACCAGTACGCGTATTGGATACTGGCACTGCAGACAGCAGCTTAACCTGAGGTACCACAGCATCGGGCCCTCATCATTATTAAGAAGTTAGTATTTATGAAATACTCAGCATCATGTTCTGTCTTTGCTTTGTTTTTCATAACTCTACCTCTGCAAAAGGTAGAGGGACAGACAGAAAAAAAAAGGGGGGGGGAGAGAAAGAGAGACATAAGGCACGTGTCCTCTGATTCACTCTCCAAATGCCTCCAGGGTCTGAGGCCAGGCCCAGGAGCCAAAAACTCAATCCAGGTCACCCGCGTGGGTGCTTCTATGATTGCTGCTGGTGGTGCCTCCCAGGGTGCACACCAGCAGGAAGCTGGAACTGGAAACAGAGCTGGGAAGTGAACCCAGGCCCTCCGGTCTGACAGGCAGGAGTGCCCCCCAACATCTTCAGCATTGGGCCAAACACTGGCCCTGTGGAAGATGCTCTTTGTCATCCCTATATTAAAATGGAGAAACATACACTGAGAGATTAACAGGCTACCGTGAAACCATTCTGCCAGCTGCCAACTATAATGCCACTTTGACACTGAACTGACTCCCAAAAGGTCTGAAGCTCAGCTCTTTACATTTTTTTAAAAAGATTTATTTATTTTTATTGCAAAGTCAGATATACAGAGAGGAGGAGAGACAGAGAGGAAGATCTTCCATCCGATGATTCACTCCCCAAGTGAGCGCAATGGTCGATGCTGCGCCGATCCGAAGCCAGGAGCCAGGAACTTCTTCCCGGTCTCCCACGCGGGTGCAGGGTCCCAAGGCTTTGGGCCGTCCTCGACTGCTTTCCCAGGCCACAAGCAGGGAGCTGGATGGGAAGTGGAGCAGCCAGGATCAGAACTGGCACCCATATGGAACCCAGGGACGTTCTAGGGATGTCCTAGCCACTAGGACATGGCGCTGGGCCCATCTCTTTGCATTTTAACATGCATGAACCTAACTCACACTTGGTGCTAGAAATGACAGGAGCATCCCCAGCCTGGAGCATCTGACACTGAGGGGACACACGGTGCCACCTTCTCCTCTGATTTACGAGAGACACCAGCTCTGCTCCATCTGAAAGACTTCCAGGGCAAGAGAGACATTTTTTTCCCAGGGCAGCATTGATGATGTCCCCAGCATCCACTGGCAATCCCCACAGTGCACGCAATCTTTTAACAAATGGCTACTTCCAGAGTGGGCGTTATGGTACACCCTCTGGACACCTGTCCGAGTCCCGACTGCTCCACTTCCCATCCAGCTCTCTGCTGAGGACCCTGGAAAAGCAGTGGAAGATGCTCTCCAAGCCCTTGGGCCTTGCACCCCTGTGAAAGACCTGGATGAAGCTCCTGGCTTCCGGCTCAGTCCTGGCTCAGTCCTGGAAGTTGTTGCCATTCAGGGATTTACCCAGCAGGTGGGAGATCTCTCTGCCTCTCCCTCCCCTCTCTACACATCCAAGTACCTTTCAAATAAATCTAGCTTTAAAAAAAAAAAAAAAAAAAAAAGGTACATCCTTTGCTTTCGTTGCCCAGACGTAAATGTCTGTTCAGGTTTCTCCCAGTCTTCAGAGAGACTGGAACTATTAGGTGTCCCACACACATACACCCAAAAAACATAAACAAAAAACCCGAGTCCGGCCCTCCCACCTCAACCCTCAGCCGCTCAGTGCTGAATGTTTGACTGGAAGAACACGGCTGCTTCCAGTTTCCCGGTAAGCGCCACACAGCCCACCCATCCGTCAGCTCGGCTATGAAAGAGACCATAAAACCCACACAGAGCCTAAGCCTGGTTGAAAATACACACCCCGGTGTGTCGGGAATACCTGGTGCGCCTTTAACCTCAACTTCGGATGAACCAACACGCCTCGCAGCACATTTATATGCAAAGGCATATAATACGTCCCCTGTATCTAATTATCTGTCAACCTGAGGCAGTTTGTTTTCCAAATCGGCCTCTCGGCTGTGACTTTACGAGGTCATAAAGAAAACGATGCCACTCTGCTCTGAAGCGCAAGCAGAGGCTGCATCAACAAATTACGCTCCTTAATGGTGTCTCTCTCTCGGCCTGGAGACGCAAGCTAGCAGGAGGGAAGGAGGCACAGGCTCGGGGCCCTTTCCTCCCCGGCTCCGTCCGCCTTGCAGGCACCGGCAGCGCCCCCTGCCCGGTGTAGACACAGATGTCCCGGAGGGGCCAGGCACAGGTGGACCCCGGGTGATCTCCGTGATCTCCGGCTGAGAGGTCGGCTCCGCTTTGCCTGCAGTGTGCACGCGGCGCTGTCTGCAGATCCTTCCGTGGGCACGTGTGCAAGCACAGCTGAGCCCTTGGTGTTCCTACCTACCCGGGCTTTCTCGGATCGCCCCACCCCACCCCCCAACTGTGTGTGTGCGCGTGCGTTTCACTCCTGAGATTCTTAGCATCTTTGTCCCAGAAGGGACAGCTCTAAGGCACTTTGCAGGAAACAATGCCCGCATTTGCACACCTAAATATCAAAGCCCTGTATTGCCCAGGAAAGTCAGTGGTGAGGTTTTTAATTCCGTGTCTGAGAGGACGAAACTGGATCTCTCCAACTCCTTTAAATAAAAAGTATTTGAAAGGCAGAGTTACAGAGAGAGGGAGAAGCAGAGAGAGATCTTTCATTTGCTGGTTCATTCCAGATGGTCATGACTGAAGCCAGGAACTTCCGGATCTCTCACGTGGATATGGAAGGACCCCCAAGCACTCAGACCATCTTCTGCAGCTTTTCTGAGACCGCTAGCAGGGAGTAAAGAGGACACAGGGACAGCTGGGACTCGAACCAGCACCTTATATGGGATGCTGGCAATCACAGGCAGCAGTTTAACCAGCTGTGCCACAAAGCCAGCCCTGATCTCTCCAACTTCTGAGCAGGAGAAAACTCTTGCTTCCCAGGCAGGAAGGGTAGGTGGCGGCAGCAGCAGCAGCAGCAGAGCTATACTGTGCTACATTGCTGGCCAGCCCGCCATTCACAGCTCAGCACGCGGATGCGCGCGCGCACACACGAACGCACGCCAAGGGCAGAGGGCCCGTCCCAGCAGCACTCCGCTCCGATTAGTCCTCCTCTGATCTTCAGCCGATTAATTGGGGAGTTTGTCAGGAAGCAGCCATGAACTCCAGCCGCTCCTCTCTGGGAGGGAAAAAGGTTCCAGCAAAAGCCAAGCTGCAGGACTCCCTCTGCCCACGCTGCTCCGATGATTAATGATAGAAACAAATGAGAGAGAGAGAAAAAAAACGGAGGGGGGGAGGGGGTCAACAGCTGGGTGCAAAGCCAGTTGCTAGACAGGGAGTAATTAAGATACTTGGGTAAATATGATTAATAAGCTCAAACTGGCGGGGTGTGCAGTAAACAAGGACAAAGCAGATGGTCCCCTCTCTTCTGAGAAGGCAAGCACTCGGCAACAGGGGGAGTTGTGGGGGCCAGAGGGGGGCAAACGCCTTGAAGGCGTGATTGCAGCTTTACTCTCTCTGGCTGACCCTGGCCATAGGGAAAGGCAGCTGGGTTCTGGGGGAAGGTAAGAACCCAGGGGTGACCTGGAAACTTGGCCAAACAGCCTCTTACCAAGGCCACAGACCAATAGCAGGATGCGGGGGATTCCTGCGCCTGCTCAAAGCTCTTCTTCCAAAGCTTCTCTCTCTCTCTCTTTCAGACATCAAGTGCCAAGGTGAGTATCAATGACCAGGACAAAGTGCCTCACACTGTGGATGGGGCAGTTAAGCCACCATCACGTACCATCTTGTAGCTCCAGAGGCTGCAAGTCCCAGTCTCAAGTGTGGAAAAGACAGGCTGCTCCTGGGGTCTGGGAGGGGCAGACTCTGCTCTGTGTTCCTTCTCTAGCTTCCAGGACCTTGCTAGCACCAATCAGGGTCCCTTGGCTTCTAGACTCACCGCTCAGTCTCTGCCTTTATGATGTTGACAGTGAGTGAGTGCCTGTGTCCAAACTTGGCCTTTTTTTTTTTTTTAAATCAGGACACCTGCCATACTGGACAAAGCCAACCCCAATGGACTTATCGTGGCTTGTTCTGGAGTCAGAGGGTTGGGACTACAAGGAGAGAATTGGGGATAGACGGCCTCCAGTGGCTGCTTAGGATGCCTTGGAAGAGCAAGCTCAGCAGAAAGAAGCCACAACGACCTGGGGCTGCAGATGCAGGCAGGTGCACTCCATCCAAGCTAAGGAGCACTGGGAGGTGCAGCAAGCAAGCTGACATTGACAACGAAAGCATCAGGCCAAGGCATCAGGCCAAGAGAAGTACAAGCAGGTGCTGTGGGAAGTCAGCGCCTAGGCAAACTCACAGTCTCTTGAAAAGTGTATCGTGCAAGGTTTCCCTTGTTGGCTGCCCTGGGCAGCCTTCTGGTCACAATGAGAAACAGCAGCAAACAGAGACATCAATATGGCCTAGACACTTCATTCTGTGTTGCAAAATAAGGAACTAAGTCCCACCAGCTCCACGAATACTTACGATGCTTTAAGTTAAGAACAAGAGTGTAAACAGTCGTTTGGTCAATGACAGCATACACAAGGATGATCTTCTAAGGTCCTATTGCCACCTCTGTTTGCACAAATGTACTTTGTAACACAGCACAGTGATGAAATCGAACAATGACACCTTTCTTGGAACGTGTCTCCATCATTAAGGGTCAATGCTGTGGGATGAATGCATGCTGAGCCACCACATGCAACACTGGCATCCCATAAAAGATCCCATATGGGGAACCAGTGCCAGCTCCCTGCTAATGCACTGGGAAAGCAGTGGAGGATGGCCCAAGTGCTTCTTCCCTGCCACCCATGTGGGAGGGACAAATGGAGTTCCTGGCCCATCTACCCGCTGCAACAATCTGGGGTATGAATCACAGAAGGAGTATCTCTCTGTCTCTCCTTCCTTTTTCTGCAACTCTTCCTTTCATAATAAATAAATAAATCTTGGCCAGGTGCGGTAGCCTCAGTCCTCACCTTGCACATGCCAGGATCCCATATGGTTGCCAGTTCTAATCCCGGCCAACCTGCTTTCCATTCAGCTCCCTGCTTGTGGCCTGGGAAAGCAGTGAAGGACGGCGCAAAACCTTGGGACCTTGCACCTGCATGGGAGACCCGGAAGAGGCTCCAGGCTCTTGGCTTCAGCTTGGCTAAGCTCTGGTTGATGTGGCCACTTGGGGAGTGAATCATCAGACAAAAGATCTTTTTCTCTCTCTTCCTCTCTGTATCTGTATGTATATATTTAAATAAATACATACATACATTTTTGGTGTTTTTGAAAAATTCCGCTCAGCCATGGTTGAGTTCTAGATGTGTGCCAGGCATTGCCAGAGCGCTGGGGGATGCCCAGGTTGCGCTGTCAAGGAGGGTGCGTTGAAGGAGGGGACAGTGACAGCACATTCTGTCACATGGGTTGTGAGTACTGCACAGACCCCTGCAAGAGGCGTTCCCCAGAGGCAGATCTCACAGTCTCTAGGGTGATTTGGGAGACACACTGAGAAAAGCCTAAGCAAGGCATGCGGAACTGAGACAAGACAAGGAGGGGGCCACTTAGGGTGCACCAGCCCAAGCCTCCGCTGCAGGCAGGTAGAGCTCAGTAACATTGGGGTCTCTGGGGGCTCAGGAGAGATCTGCTCTGCCACCTGTCTGCTGTGTGGGCAGACACAGCCTTGCACTGCAGGCTCAGCAGCTGGGAGTCACTCTAGTGTGGGCAAGCATGCTAAATGCTAAATGCAATTTAGCTGGAGGGGTGGAGAGAGGTGCAGGTGAGACAGCTGCTGTGGATCCCTGACTGGTAACCCACCTTCAGGGAGGAGACAGATGAAATGTACCAAGAGGCGTGGGCACGTGGGGAGGGCACTGGCCGGTAGACAAGAGGTTGCTGGACAAAGACAGGTGGAGGGGGCAAGGAAGGAGGGGACGAAGAAACTGAGCCTGGGGCCTGTGTGTGGCACAGCACATAAAGCCTGCGGCATCAGCATTCCCCATGGGCGCCGGTTCGAGTCCCAGCTGCTCCACTTCCAATCCAGCTTCTTGCTAATGCAACTGACAAGGCAGTGGAATATGACCCGAGTCCTTGGACCTCTGCACCTGATGGGGAGGACCCAGGAAAAGCTTCAGGCTGCTGGACTCAGCCCAACTCAACCTTGGCCATGGCAGCCTTTTCAGAATGAACCCCCAGATGGAAGACCTCTCCTTGTCCCTCTCTCTGTGACTCTACCTTTCAAGTAAATAAATAAATCCTCCCCCCCCCCAAAAAAATAGGAACAGAGCCTATAATGCATTTGTTTGTTAGAGCAGCTTCAGATGATGTTGGTTACAGGCAACTGGCAAGGTAGCTGAGGAGGAAAATCAGGGCCAACCTGCGAAGGTTTGTGTGTCATGACCATGACCTTGGCATTTTCCACAGCCATCAGTAGCTTTTAAATATGGGAGTGATGCCGACACAGACAGAACCTTAACACATCGCTAGGATGATGCTGGGCAGGATGTGCCATGGGGCTTTCTGTGTCCTCTGAAGTGCCTGGGATTGGAGAAAATGATACCAACCCAAGGCTGGGGTGCTCTGCATGAACACATGGGCTTGGGAGCGATCATGGTGCTAACTCCTTGTCCAACAAACAGCTGGCAGATGCTATTACATGAATGAAAACTGATGCTGTGGGCCTGGCCTGGGGTCCCCACAGCTTCTGAGACTCCTGTTTATAGGCACCCTGGGCGCTATCCCCATGGGAAGCTCTGCTGGGCTAGGCCAGCCAGGGCGTTGTGCCTCACCCATCTGTGATCACCATCACTTGGAGGCCCACCACTGATCCTCCACTCTGACCCTGCCCTGCTTTGAAGGGTGATAGTACAAGGGCAAAAGATGCCCCCCACCCCAACACTGACTCGGTCATGTACTTTTCTGTATCATCAGGACTATGTGGCCAGACTTGCCCCATGCAAGGTGCTCCATGAAGGAGCTGGCTGGCAAGGCCAGGTTGCCCCACTTCCCATCCAGCTCCCTGCTTGTGGCCTGGGAAGGCAGTAGAGCACGGCTCACACCCTTGGGACCCTGCATCCACATGGGAGATCCGGAAGAAGCTCCCGGCTCCTGGCTTCATACCTGCTTAACTCCGGCCATTGCAGCCATTTAGAAAGTGAACCAGTCAATGAAAGATCTTTCTCTCTCTGCCTCTCCTTCTCTCTGTAAAGCTGCCTTTCTGATAAACATAAGAAATATATTGTGCCTAGGGTAGACACAGCTCCGTCTGCTGACTCAAGTTTCCTACCAGTGCAGAATCAAGAAGGCAGCATTAACGGCTCAAGCGACTGAGTGCTTGTCACGCGCAGGGAAGCCCTCCGTGGTGTCCGAGTTCCCAGCCTCAGCCTTGGCACGACTCTGCTCGTTGTGTCTGAGGTGGGCCAACAGGTGGGCACATACTCTCTCACTCGCATCCTCTCTCTCTCAAATAAATAAGTTAATATTTTCTCAAAAGAGATCCTATGTACTATGCTTGGAGCCAGAAAGCACAAAAGCAGGTCCCTGGTCCTCGGCACAACTCATCACACAGATACATGCCTCCAACTGTATTCACGGCACACAACTACTCATTTCGAAAAGCCACTGAACTTTTCCATGTCACTGCCAGGATGATTCTCTCCCTCCACCATGCCCCGTCTTCTATCGTAGTTCAAAGACTTGTGCTATCCGTGAAGAGGGGAGGAACATGCCCAGCTGTCATTGGGTTGCCGTGTTTGAGCCAGGCAGCTTTTCTAAGACCTTTTCCTGGAAATGGTTTTTAAGGAAAGAAAACAAAGGCAGCAAGGGGCCAGGCAGGAAGGCTGGGGGGGGGGGGGCTGGATGCAGAAAGGCATCCCTCACTTTCTCAACTTTCACTGCCCCAGGACCTTCTTTGGGGCCTCAGTCTCCTCACTCCTGGTATTTTCTGCTGTTCTTCCCTGAGCACCAAAAACCCAGCAGACAACGTGCTCAGACCCCTGGGGGCACCGGCAGCCCGGGATAGGTGGATATGATCACCCTTGTCCTTTTACAGACATCAGAATCATGGTCTAGAAACTGCTGGCGACTTGGCAGGGTGATGCTCTCAGCCACTGCGCAGGACCATGCCCTCTGATGTCAGGCGTTTATCCCAGGGCTCCCTGTACCTGGCAGAAGAGCCATTTCTCTCCCTTCTCCTTCTTTGTCTCCATCTTCTTGTAAAACACGCCATGACGCTCAGACAAAGAGCCACACGCGTACCCATCAATTGCAGTCAGCGGTATTTCTCTCCTGATGCTAAAAGACTCATAAAGGAAAACGCACTTGTTCCAAACACCCTCGTCTGACACTAAATCAACTCCGTACAAATTGAGCCGGGCCCTCGTGAGAGACCAGGACTTCCCAGGTCTGCAGCAGCTGTCTACTTGCTTTAGCGGGAAGAGCTGAGCTGGTACCTGCAATTTCTGAGGTCAGTGGCAGCAGCTGGACTTCAACTTGGCAACTTGCTTCCCAGTGAGGGCTGTGCGGGCTGACCTGGGTAACCTGACATGGATGTGGTCAGAGCGAGAGCTGCTCTCACTCTCACCACACCTCACCCCTGCCTGCGCCCTGAGGAAATCCCCATCAGAATTATTGTGCTCCAGGCCTCCTGGTCATAGACACTGGTTCTGATGGATGCCTTGTAAGCCTGCTGGTGCCAAAGCCATGGGGCTTCCTTACTGCATGTCACTGCTTGTAGGATCCGTGTGGGTTCAGGGCTGTGATTAACCCTGTGAACCTTGAACTTGCTCATTGCCTCCATTTCTCTTACTTGTTTCTTCTCTCTGGATCCATTTCTTTGTTTACTATTTTCAGATGTATTTATTCATTGAAAGGCAGATTGACAGAAAAAAGAGAGGTCTCCCATCTGCTGGTCCATTCTCCAGATGGCCATATTGCAGCCGGGCCTGGACCAGGAGTCAGAAGCGCCATCCAAGTCTCCCACCTAAGTGACAGAAGCCAGAGCGCCTGGGCCATCCTCTGCTGCTCACACGGGCACATTAGCAGGGAGCTAGATCACAAGTGGAGCAGCTGGGACTCCAACCGGTGCTCAGATAAGGGCTGCCAACACCACAAGCAGTGGCTTAACAGGCTGCACCACCAGGGCCCCCGGCCCTTCATTTATACAATGGGGACAGCAGTGCCCTTTCAGATCTCCAAGGACACCAGATTTCTCCTTGCAACTCCCTACGAGGCCATGGAAGCTTCCCTCCAGCCCTCTCCGCCCTCCCTGACCAGGCTTCCGGCCACGGAGGCAGAAGCTGATGCTGCTGAGGAGTGAGCACGAAGTCGGTCAGATTTGCATTTACAACACGTGTCACCGAGCCCTAGTTTCACTTCCACGTCAATATCGAGGAGGTGATGGTGGATGTAACGCAGTCGGAAAGAGGCCACCTGACACAGCTTACATTTTGTTCCCCGCAGCAGCTTTCTGCTTCCTTTAAAAACACAGGCGGATGACATCAACCAGAGAGGAGCTCAGTTGCGGGAACTGAGAAAGCGGCACGGATCCGTGTCTATTGATTCTAGCACCTCCACTTGCCAGAGAGCAAGGAGCACCATCACCCAGAAGCAGCCTTCCGATTACCTGCGGCCCCTGCAGGAGCGAGGCTCGGGGGGCCAGGCACGCAGGTGTGGGCCCAAGCAACCCAGAGGCAGCCATCCTCACATATGAAGTGGGAAGGCTCGGGCGGCCAGGGTGGCAGGATGCCTGGGAATGCAGCCACCAGGCACTGAGTTTGGCCTGCAGGGATGTGGGGAAGCCGAGGCAACAGGAAATGAGATGATCAGAGAGAGGGGGGAATGGGCAACTGTCCCCCTGCAGGTCACAGCAGGGACTTAACTTTCGCCCACCCAGGCACCTAAGGAATAGTCCTGCACCAGGACAGCAGCAAGGATCAGAGCCGCATCTAGAGTGGAAGCTCAGATCGTGTTGAGGAGCGAGGTTCCCAGGGGGCACCCCGGGCTGAAGTCTAAGGAGACCATAGCAGGTGAGGCAAGCTCCAAGGCCAAGTGCAGAGTGGGGAACTGGCTGCCTTCCAGAGAAGCTTCAGGACCGAGCCTTCGCTTAGCCCGGGCGAGGCATCATCCCTTTGATGCCAGAGACCCTGAGAAGCGGCTATTGGCTGAGCTTGCATGTTTTGCTGCTGCAAAAATGCTAGATTTGTAAAATTCAGTGACACACATGATTATTCAACATATATTATCTGCTGACCGCCCCAGTGCAGACAGAGGAATTAAGTTGAAGCAAACAAGACAAGCACCAGCCCGGAGCATGGCCCTACAACTCTGTTTCAGGGATCTACCCGTCAACCCCGTACTGCTGCCCTTGTCTGTTCTAGCCAGGTTTGCCCTCATGTCTAAAAGTTCAAGAGCATACCCAGGAATGAGTTTGAAAGTGCAATCGAGGGGCTCAGCATGGTGGCCTAGTGGCTAAAGTCCTCACCTTGCACACACTGGGATCTCATATGGTCACCGGTTCTAATCCCAGCAGCCCCGCTTCCCATCCAGCTCCCTGCTTGTGGCCCGGGAAAGCAGTCAAGGACGGCCCAAAGCCTTGGGACCCTGCACCCGCGTGGGAGACACGGAAGAGGCTCCTGGCTCTCAGCTTCGGATCAGCTAAGCTCCAGCCATTGTGGCAACTTGGGGAGTGAATCATCGGATGGAAAATCTTTTTTTCTGTCTCTCCTCTCTGTATACCAGACTTTCCGATAAAAAGAAATAAATATTTTTTTAAAAGTTTAATCAACTCATCTTGTGTCCCACCAACATAAACCAAGAGACTTGGACCACCTGGAATGGAATGATTCTCTTTTTTAAAAAAAATTATTTTTTGCTGTTTACCACACATTGCAATGAGGTTAATAAAATTATTCCCTTCCTCACACAAGCAATTGTAACATGAAGCTGGCACCATTGGTTCAGATCAGAATTGGGAGAGAGGAGGATCTAGGGGGTGGGGAGGAGCCTGGGGAACCCACAAGGCTCTCAGCTCTGAGGGGGGAGAGGAGACAGGACGAGATGGAGGGCAAAATTGCAACTCATTGGCAGAGCACATATTTTTCCCATATAAAAGCAAATGGAGAATCCGTAAATAAATTGACTATATAAAAGTGTCCCTTTATATTACCACCTTACCTTTCCAAGGGGAAAAAGAAACAAAACAAAAAAAAAGGTTTCTTTCCACGGCCCCCTTTATATAAAAATATCATTTCTTCTGGGTAACTTTATAGTACCAACGGCATGCCGTATCTGTTTAAAATGCATCCGCAGCCCCGCACCCCCAGACGGTGCAGGAGGCACCACCCCAAACCTGCCCCAGAACAGCTGCCACATAATTGCAACTTCTCATCACATGCCGGGGGAAACAAGGTGTGGCGTTTGAGAAAGGACTGCAAAAATAGGTGTCAGACCTTAACTAATAGTGATTGTCCTTCCATTCTGCTGTAATTTACATTTAATTCACACATTTCATTTCCATTTAAAATATGATTACAATGTTTTGAAGCACATCTCACCTGTCCCCTTGAATTACAGGGGAATGGAAATAACACGGAACAGCAGGCACCGGGGGAGCTGCTGGGGCCTTGGCCGCGGGGTGGCCTGCACACGCGTGGCCTCTCCATGGTGGTCTGTGGGTGGGAAGAGGGGGTGCGCGGAAGGGGCAGGGAGGGGAAGAGGGGGAAGAGGCCCCTGGAGGGGAAGGGCTGGCCCATGCCCGGAGGGCTCAAGGATGCATGCCTTTTGATTTTTTTAAAAACAAATTCATTAGTTCCTGGCACAGTGCCCACCTCTTATTTCGTACATTTCAGGTGCCATGACCCCAGTCCTAACTACAGGCAGGAGGACGCAGGTGACATAAGCTGCCAAGTCTGGTTTTTTTCTACAGGGGAGTCAGCAGGCAGAGGAGGCGAGACAGGGGAAGCCCAAATACAGACAGAGCTCACAGGATGCAGGATGCCTTTCAGAACACACCACCTGTCACCTCCACCCTGGCCCTGCGACTCCTGCAGTTGTGGGCAGCCTGTGAGAAGGTCACGGGATCTCTTTACAGAGTGGGATTTCTTAGGGGATGGGTGGGGTGATGCGGTGCCACCTGCAACCCTAGCATGCATATGGACACGGGTTCTAGTCCCTACTGCTCTACTTCCTGTTCAGCTACCTGTTAATGTGTCTGGGAAAGCAGCAGAAGATGCTCCAAGTGCTTGGGTCCCTGCACTCATGTAGTAGACCTGGATGAAGCTCCTGGCATGAGCCTGGCACAGCCCCAGCTGGCCATTGTAGCTATTGGGGAGTGAACCAGTGGATGGAAGATTCTCTCTCTCTTTCTGAAGCTCTGCATTTCAAATCAATAAAAAATAAACCTCTTTTAAAACGTAATCTTTAGGGGCACCCTGACTAAGGCCCTCTGGGTGTCGCAGGCAATGGGCTTGCCCTTAGGAGGAATTCTAGTCGGTGGCTTCTGCTCCCCGACAAGCACTTGGTGTCTGCTCAGGAGCTAAGAGAAGGAGCCCTGGCCTGTGCATGAGAAATTCAAACTCTTGGGAAAAGCCATTTACTCACCAAGAACCTCAGCAAACATTTGTAGGGACAAGACAACAATGTTGAATCTTCACTCTCCACCAACTTCCCCTGCCCCGTGCGTCCTCTCTCATTGGCCTTTGGTTTTCCAGGGAAAGCCACAGGTCCTAGAGAAGAACAGCTCCCTGCATCACTATTGCCGAGGCTGAACATCGGCTCCTGCCACCATTGAGCATCATTGTCCCTGTTCGCTAAGGCCTGAAATGGGCATTGCGCATGGTATAGCTTAGTCTTCTGCCTTGTTCTCACGTTCATTCTGCTTACTCCTGTCTTTCTTCCATCTTTAACTTGGTTCTTTGAATTGGCTCATTCCCAGTGGCTGGAAAACACACACCTGCCTCTTCGATGAAGCAGACAGATGCCCTCCACCCCTCCACCTCTCTCCAGCTTTGAGCCAATTGCTCTCCTGCCAGACAACATTAACCTGACCATAAAGCATTTCCTCTACTGCAGGAGAGATGGTTGGTTGACCAACACACATCACATGTCTTCCTGGTAGAGAGCTGGGGACTGCCCCAACACAGACCATCTTTCCAAAATCCCTTACATCTGGCCATAGCCATGGAAGTAGTTCCACCAACAATATACAAGCAGATACCACAAGCCTCCCCATCCTACCTCCTCTCTGGCCAGATGGAAATTCAATCCCAGTGACCAGGACCCACCAGAAGATGGTACAATCACAGACAGAACAGAGATTGGTTCTGAATCCTGTCCTGAGAGTCAGCTGCCCATTGACAACCACACTCAAGGCCACGGTCAGGAGAGCAGTACACTTACTTCTATTTTATGAATGCCCTGAAATTTGGGTAGTTATTGGTCACAACAGCTAATATTGCTTTAACCAATAAGCTCATCTACCAGTCATTCTTTGGCCCATTAAATCTAGTTTCCAGTTAATTCCAAGGAAACAAATCTCCATAAATCATTGGTGGTTTCAGGCTATTCAACAGATACTTTAGAGTGCAAATGTCACCTGAGCCCTCAGCAGTTTTCCATGGGATTTGCACACAGAAGTAAAATGAAACCAGGTGAAACCAGGAGACAAAATCGGGAGGAATTCCATGAACAGCAAATATCCAAGTAAGTGTACAAGAGAAAAGACAGCCCATCTCTCCACAGCCTGCATATACTAAGAGAATAACAAGAAAAGAAACCACATTGTGCCAGGAATTTGGCAAACCCAATGAATGTTCAAATAATTTCAAATTGTAAGCTGTGGATAAGTTAATTTTTTGCAAGCTCACATGATACAAGTTAAATCTACAACACTGAATTGTATGTTTTCTAATAACAAGAACAACGTGAAAGTCACATGTGGAAATTCCATTCATAATAGCATAAGAAAGTGAAAGAATCGGGAATGAAAACCCTAAATGCTAAGGATTTTTTAAAATGCCTGGAAAAAATTAAAGAAGAACAGTATCAGTGTAGCAATGTCGGAGTCTGAGCATCGGGAGAGCTGACACTGAGATGTCAAATGTCCCCAACATTGATCACACACAGCAAATATTCCCAAACAACCAGGGCTTTTTATTTTCTTGCAGAAACAGATAAGCTGATAGTAAAACACATAAGAAATTGCAAAGGACTTGGAATGACCAAGATGATCATTCAAAAAAAAAAAAAAAGAAAGAAAGAAAGAAAACATTTGTAAGATACCTGCTTTTAATACTGTGATTCACCCACAGTCATCTAAACCATGTGACTCAAAACACTGAGAAACATGTTGATCAACAATACAGGATAGACTCACCTATACACAGTTTTTTAACCTTTTTTTAAGATGGACACTCATATAGTTCAGTAGAGGAATGGACAGTCATTGCAACATTGACACTGAACAAGAAATACTTGTATTTTTTTTTTAAGCAAACTTCAGTTCCTACTTCACACGAGTCACAAACATGTAAAAGCTGAAAGTACAAAACTTCTAGGAGAAAGCATACGGACTTCTACATGAGTCTTCACAGCCGCTTTCTATGTAATAACAAACCACAAAAAAATACAAGTGCCTCCCAGTGGGCACATGGTTTGTGCATTCCAGCTAGAGCCACACCGTGGCAAACGAGGCATCAACATGAGCAATGAGCGTCTGATAGCGGCTAGGGTGACTCTCCAAACTTTTGCCAAGTGAGAAAGTCAGACACAAAAGAGTATAGATTGTTTGATTCCATTTAGAGGAATTATAGGATAAGCAAGACTAATCTCTGGCTTCAGAAGGAAGCTTAGTGATTCCTGGAGCTGGCATGGGGGGAAAGAACATGAGCTGACTCTAAAGGAGGCAGGCTTCCACACGCTGTCTGTGCCGGTGCAGGGACATGGGAGTCCACGTGGGTCAAACTTCCTGCGGTCATATGCTTAAAATGGGCACACTTTCTTTTTGCAAAAATTTTGTCCTATCTGAGCAGAGTTTGTTTTCAAATAGAATTTAACCATTCAAAGCTTAAAAGGTTTCTCGGTGTTCTCCAAATGAAGACCAAAATCTTTGCTGTGGTTGCACAGTTGCTCGCACTCACTCCCAGCACACCCCTCTGCAGTTCTTGGACTTGGCTCCACTCTAGAAAGGTCATGATATCTCCAAGTGCTGGACCTTAAAAAGAAGGAAAAAAACAAAAAACGGGATTTTCTTATTTAATTGAAACAGCAGAGTTACAGAGAGAGGAAGATACAGAAAGGGGTAGAGACAGAGAGATCATCCATTTGTTGGTTCACTCTCCGAATGTCTGCGATAGCCAGGACTAGGCCAGGCTGAAGCCAAGAACTGGGTCTTCCAGGTGGATGGGAGGAACACAAGAATGCGGCCATCATCCACTGCCCTCCAGGCATTTCAACAGGATGCTGGATCAGAAGCATGGAGGCAGTACTCCATCTCCAGCACTCCAAAACGGAATACCTTTAGTTCCCCCAATAAGCAGTGTAATCGCCTGGACCACAATACCCACCCCAAGCCCTGTTTTCTATCCTGAACAAAACATAATCTTTGACGGGATACACACGGTCGGCTTTATTTAATGACTAACGTTGTTTTGTGTCTTTGTACTGAATCTTTTCTCACGTCACTCTTTCTTCCTGGATCATCTTAGCAATCATTAGATTCACCTGGAGCAGTGATATAGCTTCCAGCACATTCCCTTACAGTCAGTAGCAAAAAGCCTGTGGTGCAGCCAAAACAAGTGCTTTTCTAAACAGATGTCACGTGTCATCCCATCACCCCATTTAAATACAAAATTCTTAATGGGACCTGGGAGATCCCTACCCGCCCCACCAGGCTCTCCAGGGGCCGCACATCCCTTCTCTCTCTGCTTGCTTGCTTCTCTTGTGAAAACAATTCCCTCTCCAAAGGCAAGACTTGCTGTCCGATCTCAGAGCAGCCGGATCGGATCCACCCACTCTTACCTTTGGGTGGGAAGGCCTTAGCTGATTCATTTATGGACTCACGTATCTGGGTGAGTGATTTTTCTGTAATGTCATAAGCACTCATAAACCCATGATCAAAATAATAGCTACAATTGGGGTAATAAATCTAGTTCATTTCTGGGCTACCTTGCACCTAGTTCTCCTGTTTTCCTGCCCTAGGAAGTCACCATTTGGATTCCTGTGCGCATCATGCATTTGCCTTCCTGTTTAGCTTTATTTTGCATATATATATACACACATACAAAAATATATATTTGTATGTATATGTAATACATATACACATATGCATATATGTGTATGCATATATACATGCTCATATGTTATATTTTACATGATAGATGAATATAATCCCATACATAGATCTGTACATAGGTCTACCTAAAAATAAGTTTGAATGTTCTTGACTTTGTCATACTAGGCTGGTTCTCCATATATTATTTGAGGACTTTGCTTTTTATTGATGATCACACTGAACTCCTTGATGTTTTCATTCCTGCTCCTCTGCCTTGCTGGTTAGTTTGCTTGATTCCATTGTGTGGCTACACCAGAGTTGACCTATTTCCTAGGCATCACCTATCACATTGTTCCTTGGCACTATTTGATGCCCACCACAAACAGTAATGCTATAACTATTGTAGAACATGCCCTCTACTTACTCTGCTTTTGGTGATACTTTGCAATGTATGGAAGAGCTTGGCTTGAGGAAAATAACGCCCGCAGGCTCTGTGACACTTACTGTCCTTTAGTCACCGCCAATCAATCGGTCCCTGATTGCATGGAGTAGGCATGTATCTGCAATGCTTTTTGCCGATTGTGGTGAGGTTGTGTGTGATCCGCCTGTTACTTGGCAATTCGTTTCCAGCTCCTTCGTTCTAACCTCCGCTGTGTATGTCTAAGCGTGTTATCAGACTACTCCTTTACACACGCTGCTGCCCTCTCAGGGCGGGGAGCTGGGGAAAGGGGGCAGCGTGCTTTCTTCCGACCCCACTCAGGAAACAGCTCTGCCCCCGCCATCTCAGCCATCTCAACCTCAGAAGGTCTCCTCGGGAAGCCTTCTCCGACTTCCTGATGTGTTCAAACTCTCCTGCTTTGCGTTCTCATGCGACTCAGAAGTGTTCTCCAGGTGGAACTGCCGCTTGTATTTCTGCCATTCCTTAACGTACGCTCCCCAACAACGCATCCATTTTCTACTAACAGTTTATCACACCTGACAAGCAATAGGCCCTCGATCAGTATTTTCAGATGAACAAACAGTACATTTGCATGGAGTTATCTGCTCCCAACACGGGCCTCCCCGTGCTATTAACCCTTCTCCTCTCGCTCTCCATCTTCCATTCACCTTCCTTTGTTCACACCTCTCCTTGCTTGCTCTCCCTAACGCCCACAAGCCTTACCAGATCCAAGGAAGTTTTCCATCCACCTGTCTGATGAACTTGACACTCAAGGGAGAAAAGAAGTTAATCTGCCAAAGGACCAGACCAGAAAGGCATGTCCGACGGTGGTAATGACTTTGCCACCTAGTCACCAGTTTACAGCACCCTAGGATTCTAAATCTGATTCACTCCTGCCTAGAATTCCATCACACAAAAGGCGTTTGCTTTTATGTTCCAAGTACCTCTGGTTTTATGGAGCCAAATGCCACTTGGGAGGTGAGAGGGGAGGAACAACGGTGACAGGAAGGGAGGGGCAGGTGCACAGAGAACCTCTTTGCATAGCTTCATTAGGGTCCAGATCGCCCCTTTCCAGCAAGCCAGCTTTTAGAAAGACGTGAGCACCCCATGTACCCTGAAGCCCTGTCTTCCAGACCCTCACTGTGGTCACATTCCAACCAGGCCTGCGGGGGGCACCCTTCAAGAGCATCCTATGAAAGCCGTTCCCCCCAACACACACACACACACACACACACACACACACACACACACACACACACCTTTCGTCTTTAGATTAGTGCTATCACCACAAACACAGGAGCCATAAACACACACAGATTTGGGGGGGCGTGCCTCGTCACTTCTGTGGCAGAGAAGGTATTTTGGAGGATGGTGCCTGACCCCAGGGAACTGCTGTTGAGTGAGCAGAGGTTAAGTCTCGCACCACGCCGGGACAGAGGCAGTCTCAGCAACACATCCTTGCTGGTTCCCTTTCACGAGGCTGCTGGAGAGCCTGGCCTTTGTGAAGCACGACTCCCCCCTTTGGGACAATGCACTTGGTAGCAGGTTCTTTTGGCTTTTGTCTATCCAGCCATCGTTATTGCAAGAGGGTCGCACCTGTTCCACAGGCCCATTAGATTCCGAATGGCTTTTCTTGTGAGCAGAAAACTAGTCTTGGCACCGAACATGCTACTGCAGCAGCAAGCAGGCTGCAGAGGAGACCAAGATACAAGCTTGACCTAGCACAGAGCTTAGTGGAGGTATGGGGTGCCACCCACCACAAGGCTATAGCTGTGAGAAACAGAATTAAGAGAGAGAGAAGCAGCTTGCCCAAGGTCACGGGTACAAATTAATCCTGAAACTAGACTTCTAATCACAAAAGCTCATCTGTGTGGCTCCAAGCCCAGGCTCCCACAACCTTGTTAAAGCAGGAAGAAGAGAGAGCCCGGGAGGGGTACAGGCAGAGCAGACCCCTATGCGCATGTGCCAGGAGACTGAGGTCTACCTCCATAGGAGGAGTCTCCTGATGGGCTGGTTTGAGGGGGGTCAACAAGCCCACGGGCATTAAAGGAGGAGAACAGAAGCTCACACGTGGGGCTTCCTGCAGCATCAAGTGCCCGCCGTGTCCCCATTTCACAAGCGTAAATGCGTATTCCGGCTCCAGCATGAAAAACGTGGCGCAAACACCCGCTTCCCTAGCCAAGGTGCTCCACGCTGGTCACCTCCAGGGACGCCTAGACAGATACGCACCATCTTTTGTTTGCAGTGTCAGAAGCGCAGCCCGCCGCCGTAGAGGCTTCTCCCGAGTCCCTGTGACTTACTTTGTCGTCTGCCGCCTCTGGCGCAGGTGTGTGTGTTTTAGTTGGAGGAGCCGAGGCATGGAAATCGCTCTCTCTGTGCCCATATATTATCAGTATTTTTTAACATGTCGCTTTCCAAGCAGGTAATGCATTTGCAGAGACAGCGATCTTTCATCGGGAGATTACCATGATTTGTGTTCTCTGTCTAAATTCCAGCATAAATTTCCGAGCCAGCGAGGTGTTGGCTTGTGGCAGAGCTGTGCCCTGCGAGGCGGAGGCAGTAGCTTTCTCCGCAGAACTTGGGCACACGGCCATTTGTCCTAATCAAGGAGAGGCTTTGAAATTCCTCCCTGAGCCTCACCTTGGTCTTATTGTGCGCATGCATGTGTGTGTGTGTGCACATTTTTTTTTTTCCCAAATGGTTCTTCCAGCAGGTCAAATTCTGCAGCTGGGTCTGAGCCTCCAGTTCTGTTAATTGGGATTGATCCCAAGACAAATGCTTAAGTACACCAACTCCCAGAACCCCTGGCTCTGCTGAACGTAACAGCGTGGCTACTGAATCGGGTGGCTTATCCCCAGAACTTGTATTTCTTCAGCAGCAAATTGAAAATGGTCATCTCTACTTCACAGGATTCCAAGAGGCTGAAATAAGGGGATGCAAATGAGACTCGTACCATGGTATCCAAGATCTGTAGGCAAAACCCAGGCCACTGCCCCAGTCTATTCCAAGAAGGAGAGACCTGCCTCAGATCTGCACTATCCTGGCACCCTGGTAGGACAGTCCCTTCAGGGCGTCCTGCCCATCCTCTCAAGCTTGTTCCCCAGAGTATCCCACGTGGCACCTGGATCGTGTGCACTGGTTTGCAAAAACAGCCATAAACAAGGGTAAAGTCTCAGTGGTGTACTATGAGCAAGACGCATTGTCTCACGCAGCTGGAGAGCCAAAGTGTCTGTGGGGTTGGGGTCTCCTGAGACCTCTCCCCTGGGCTTGGAATCCGCACAGGCCCCTCCTTCCCTCTGAGCCCCAATCTCTTCTTCCCCAAGAACGCCAGTCCCGTTCCATTAGACTCATCCTAATGGCTTCGCTTCAAGTCATTCATCTCTTTCAAGCTCCGGTTTCCACTAACACCCCCACGCTGAGGTCCTGGGGGTTAGGATTTCAATGTGTGGGGTGCTGGGGCCACAGCTCACCAGCATGCTTTTTTGCACAGTTACCTGGTGCACAACTTTGTGGGTGTGTGAAGGTGAGACTCTGAGCAACGAGTTCCCCATCTTGCATCACACAGATGTTTGGCTTTGAGTCCTAGCTCAGCTGTCACCTGTCATCTCTCACCTGATGAACAGCAACACTAGAGGCTATAACTGTCAGAGGGACTCACTCAAGGTCGCACAAGGAGCAGCGAGCAGTAGAATCAAGTTGTGGCTCACAGCCATGTGTCTCCATAGTTACCTTACAAAGGTGTTCCTGGGATCTGCGTTCTGGCATAAGGGGCTAAGCCACTGCTTGCAATGCACATACCCCTGATGGGTGCCAGTTTGAGTACTGATTGCTCCACTTCCAATCCAACTCCCTGCTGATACACCTGCAAAGGTAGAGAAAGACTGCCATGTGCTTGGGCCCCTGTACCCGTGCGGGAGACCTGGATAGAGCTCCCGGTATCTGACTTCAGTCTGGCCCAGCCCCAGTTATTGCAGCTATTTGAACCAACAGCTGGAAGGCCTCTTCCTCTATCAAGGAAATAAAAATAAGTCTATTTTTAATTCATAGTTTTCTCTTTTTAAGAGACTTATCCATTTATCTGAAAGGCACAGTTACTCAAAGACAGCAAGAGAGGTCTGCCATCCACTGGTTCACCATCCAGCAAAGGCTGGGGCTGAACCAAGCTGAGTCAGGAACCAGGAGATTGATTACCTGATCTTCCACGCGAGTGCAGAGACCCAAGCACTCAGGCCATCCTCTGATGCTCTCCCAGGTGTATTAACAGGGAGCTGGGTGGGAAGCAGAGCAGCCAGAACAGGAATCAGCACCCACTAGGGCTGCCAGTCTTACAGGCGGCAGCTTAAGCTGTCATAACACTGTGTGTCGTAACACTGGTCCCTGAAAACAGATCTTTAAAAACAGACAGAAATGAGTGCCCATGAGGCAGTGGATCAACCCTGCCCCACCCGACTGCAGGGACGGTAGCCAGTTCTATGTCCCAAGTGCGCAGGCGCATGTGTCGGAGAGAGGACAGCACATCTACCCAGGCACAGGGTCTGTCCCCAGACTGCTTTCTTCACCAAAGTGCATTTGGCCAAAGGAAGACACTGGATTTTCACAGACTTCCTGTAAGTCAAGTGGGGAGCGGCAGGCTTAAAAAGGAAAACATAGGCTCCAGGCTCCAAGCTAGCTCCACCACTGGCCTCCTCTGAGTCCGTGAAAAGTTGGGCTTGGTGTCAGACACGCTGTGGTCCACACCCCTTAGCCTTGACTTCATTACTTAGCTACTCGATGCACATCTCCCCATGGGGTATACATTGAGTTAGGAAAGTCAGACCCTCTGGGGTCCTGTGGTGCTGGAATCATGCAACATCTGTTCCCCCATCTGCCTCCTCCTCTTCCTAACATTGCTTCCTTGTGTGAGTGAATGGTAAGATTGGTAAACGACCTGAAAAGGCAGGGGTCTATGGACTCAGAAGCCACCCAAACCACCCCATGCCCTCATCACTGTCAATAAGATACTGTCAATAAGATATTCGTCCCTTCCCCAAGGCTGGCCATCTCCAGAGGCTATCCTGCTGGAATTCTCCCCACCAGGACAGCAAGGGATGGAGGGACACAAGAAGCTGGCTCCCTGGCTTCAGCAAGGCGGCCCAGCAGGCTCTGTCCGGAGCTGACAGGTGCCACCGAGCATAGCCAATCAGCACAGCTGTGGACTCACAGCTCCACCCTCCTGGACTTTCCCACCATGGAAGCCCAGGTTCTCTGGAGCAGTTTGATCATCCCAGCCTTCTCCTGGAACACATCCTCAAGGCTGGCCAAGAGTCCAGGGTTGGAAAGGAGACGTCAGAGCAGAGCAGAGAAGGATCCGTTGAAGGAAGGAAAGCGACCACTTGTGCTTTGATCAGAGCCACCACCAGCCAAGATGGTTTCAAACAGCTGGGGTAGCGCCGGGTAAGACGCACGGTGGCAGCTGAAGGATTTGATGACTGAGTCAGTGAATGCCCAACCCCTGAGCTGCTTCCAAAAATGCAGACTGTTTCAGGGCCTCTAAGCTCATCTGCTTATTCTTAAAGTAACCTTGATCTTGAACATCCACCACGAAAGAGATCTCCCTGTGGGATTCAATGCTGTGGCGCAGCGGGTTAAGCCACCTGCAACATGAGTATCCATTTGAGTGAACTTGAGTCCTGGCTCAACGGAGAGCAGCGGAGAACTGCCCAAGTGCTTGGGCCCCTGCACCCGTGGGTGGGGACCAGATGGAATTCCAAGTTCCTGGCTTCACCATGCATCGTCCACGGCGGGAGGGTTGGGGAGGCGTCATTTAGGGGAGAGAATCAGTAGGTGGAAGATCTCTCTTGGCCTCCACCTCTCTCTCTGTGACTCTGCCCTTCAAATAAATAATAATAATAAACTAAGAAGAAGGAAGAGTTCTCTAGAAGTTGAAGGAGAGCCGAACTGCTACAAGAAGCTAAAGAAGAATTGCTTGTTTGGTGCATGGGGGGAAACTTTTGAGCAATTCCAACCTCACCACTACTTTTTCTTTTAGCTTTACACCATAGCGAGCAAACCCTCCAGGAGGTGACCAGAGTTTGAAAATGGTGGGGGATTGGGCCCGGCGCGAGGGCACAGTGGTTATGGTCCTCGCCTTGCGCGCCCGGGATCCCATATGGGTGCCGGTTCTAATCCCGGCAGCTCCACTTCCCATCCAGCTCCCTGCCTGTGGCCTGGGAAAGCAGTCGAGAATGGCCCAAAGCTTTGGGACCCTGCACCTGTGTGGGATACCCAGAAGTTCCTGGATCCTGGCTTTGGATCGGCATAGCATTGGCCATTGCACTCACTTGGAGAGTGAATCATTGGAGGGAAGATCTTCCTCTCTGTAGATCTGACTTTCCAATAAATAAATAAATCTAAAAAGAAAGAAAGAAAGAAAGAAAGAAAGAAAGAAAGAAAGAAAGAAAGAAAGAAAGAAAGAAAGAAAGAAAGAAAGAAAGAAAGAAAGAAAGGAAGAAAGAAAATGGTGGGGGTGGGGGGGGAAGAGTGGGGTCCATAAAAGCTTCTGACCTCCTGGTGAGGCCTTCCCCAATATCATGACCGCATCCTCCCTGCCGGGCCTTTGGAAGGGAAAATAATAGACGACTCATCTCCCTAGATGAACTTTTCCATAGAAACTCCAAGTTCCGTGTGCCGGCAGGCAGAGACCGACACCTGACAAGCTCAGGCCCGCGAGTGGGAACAGCTCACAGAGATACAGACACGTTGCTCCTTAGCAGAGATCAGGGGTACAGGGAGAAGAACAGCTGGAGACACACCCCCCCCACGCACCGCCCCCAAGCACCACAAACCTCCGCTGCCCCACCCCACAGCCCCTCTCCCCACTAAAGCTCCAAAGTGAAGCAGGCCCTGGGACTGCATGGCTCCAGACGACCTCTAGACAGACAAGGAAAACAAGACAAAGTGTGACTTGAACAACAGCGCAGACTTACAAACCCAGCTCACATATTTCTCCCGCCACCACACCCTGCCCAGGAGACACTTTGATCAGTATCTGCTCCAAGAAGGGGAGGGGACACGCAGAGAACACTCCGTAAACAGTATTATTAACCCATAGGCTGGCAATAAATCAGGGCAGAAAGGTGACCTCAGCCTGCTGGAGTAGTCCTGCATGTCAGGATGAATTTATGAAGCCAATTTTATTGGCCTGTGTGACCCAGGCTCCTTGGAGACGTCTCCCGTAACAAATGCAATCCACTCCATTTACAAGCTGTTGGTGCAGTGTCAGCCCGGGGCCAAGCCACACCCCACTCCCCACAAGCTCCTCAGAGGGCACCTGTGTGTGTTCCCCCACAGCCTCCAGGGGAGCGGAGTTCCCAGACAGAGCCATCCCTGCCACCCAACTAGCCAGTCCTGACCCTGGACGGGCCATGTCCCAGAGCCAGGACAGCCTTCCAGGGGCCTCAGTTTTCCCATCACAGATTTTGAGAATGTCAGCCTTGTCAGCATTTCCCAGGAGAGCTCCGGAGGCACTGGAGGAAGGCAGGTCCCACTCACTGTAGGGTGACAGTGATGGGCAGTGTCTTGGAGCCTGGCTGCCTTATGCCAGTAGGGTCTTTGGCTTGAAATTTACTACTGGATGGGACAGGCACCATAGCATAGTACTTAAGCCTCTGCCTACAGTGCCAGCAACCCACAAAGGGCCAGTTCCAGTTCTAGCTGCTCCGTTTCCGATCCAGCTCCTTGACAATGTCTGGCTCCAGTCTCTAACGGACCCAGCTCTTGCCACTGCAGCCATTTGGGGAGTAAACCAGCAGATGGAGGCTCTCTCTCTCTCCTCTCTCTCTCTCTCCCTGTCTCCCTTTCTCTATAAACTTTCTTTAGAAAGAAAGAAAGAAATCCGGAAAAAGAAAAAAAAAAAAAAACAATAGCATCACAGGTGCCTCCCTGGGCAGACCTTCCAGGGCCAGTGGGGGAAGGAGGGGCCATTCCCCCTCCCCAGGCTGGGAGCAGAAACTCTGACACTCCTGCCAGGGACAGCTGGAGGGACCTCAGGCGCAGCCAGCCATGTGTCCCCCCTGGCGGGAGGCAGCAGGAGCCAGACACGTCCCCCAAGTCCCTGGCCTTCATGGCTCCTAGTCTGTGGGCTCCCAGAGCTGGGCGGAAGGCGTTGAAGTCTAGTTGACTGTCCCTGTCATCGTAAGGTTTACGGATGGTTAATTTATTCTTTATTGCACAGTCATTGATGGCTGTTAAATCACAAATGAGAGCCAATAAAGGGTGAATTGCAGCTGAAATTACACTGTTTATATGACAGCAGAGTGCCGGCTAAAAGATTCATATGCTGCTGATGAAGTCTGTTATAAATTTTAATTACCATAGTTTGTACAAATGACATGTTTGAAATGCTATTGAGTAATGTGACCCTGATAATGAAACTATAAAATAAATCATTAACTTTCTGAATGAGCTTTTTTATTTCACTGCTGCAACAGAGTCAACTTTTCCGTTGAGTCCGGATCATTCTTTGGGTGTCCCCGCCCTCGTGTCTTGGGCCTAATCGGCTCCTTCCTCTCCACGCAGGCCAGGGACCAAGGAGGAGAACATGAGGGCTGGTGGAGGCCTGCTGGCTAGCCCGACGCCCCCTCCCCCCCACACACACACCAGACATGCTTCAAGAGGGTCAGCCAGGGCTGGGGGCTCTAGATCCCCCCCTCAAATAAGCCCCACAACATTTCTCACCTGCAGGAAGAGGGGGCTCCTGCTCCTGCCAAGGCCAGTCCCCCAAAGTGGCAGCACCTGCGGTGATGGCGGCAGGTGTCTCAGAGTCTTAGTGAAGATCAGGTGACACAGGGCACGAGAGACTTACAGGAAAACAGGCCAGGGTTTCTAACTGTAGCTAAACCTAGCTCCAGGAGAAGCCTGCAAAAGCCAAGCCCTACAGAAGGTTTTTTACACACCCATTACAGTCCTGTAGGACCAGGCATGCATTAGCAAGCGGGGAAAACCCGTGGGCAGCTAAGCTGTGAGCATGGTGGAGGGTGGGAAGGAAAGTGGGGACAGGAAGAAGCCTCATGATGGACGCCCCTGGGCTGCTAAGCTTGGACAAGCGCCCCAGGTGTTTCCCACAGACCCCAATGGGCCCTCCAGGTGCTGGATTAGAAGGCCAGGTGCTTCACACCTGCATGGCCAAGGTTAAGTCAGAAGAGAATGGAGCTTGTTCTGATGAGGCCAAGGCCAGCCACAGACAGAAGCACGCCTCATCACCCAGAACAACAGTGCAGCCCGCCTCCTCTCGGCTGCCCTGCCCACAGGAACCATCACTGCCACTTCCTGTCTCAGAGCAAGTCAGCTCTCAGGAGTCCACCCATACAAAAATGGATTGACTAATGGGAGCCACTGGCCTGACAGTGTGAGATAACTGAATTGCCCTGGTCCTTACGGTGTATTCACAATCGCCTGGATGCGAGATCAACCCACATGTCCTCCAAGAACCAATGGATAAGGAAAACAGAGAATATTTGTCAGCCATAAAAAAAAAAAAAAAAAATCTGCCATTTGCAGCAAAATGAATGAAACTGGAGATCATTATGTTACTAAAAAAAGACAACTATTGCATGTTCCTTGTCATACAGGAAAGTTGAAGAAAGTCATGTATTTGAGAGTAAGTGTGATGCAGTGGGCCAGGCCAGGCCTTGCAATTCCTGTATCTCATACCCTAGTGGTAATCTATTTCCAGCTCCTCTGCTTCCAATACAGCTTCCTGTTAGTGTGCCCGGGGAAAGCATCAGACGATGGACCAAGTCCATGGCCCCCCATCACCCATTCGGGAGCTGTAGGGAGAAGTTCCTGTCTCCTGGCTTCAGCCTGGCCCAGATCCACTTCCTGTGGCCATTTGGGGAGTGAAGCTGTTGAGGGAAGGGTCTTTTCTCATTCTCTTTCTCTCGAACTTTTTCTCTCTAGGACTTCTTTGTCTCTGTCCCTCTCCCCCACCCCACCCACTGCTACTCTGCCTTTCAAATTAAAAAGAAGATTAAAAAAAAGAAAGAAAACATTGGTAGATTGAACTTAGAAATGGCAGAGCACCGGAAGCTGGGACGGGTGGGTACCCGAACCATGTAATGTACACTGGATCGCCCGGTTTGATCACTTATGCTGTGTCTAGGTGCTGCAAAATTGCCCTATACCCCCTAAAAATGTGCAAGAACTGCAAGTGAAACAATGTGAATAGTTTTTAAAAGACACTGCTGTTCCAAAGCTTTTCTGTGCTGCAGAGGTCTCCGCTCAACCACCCAGGGGCCAAGGGAACAGCAACAGGTGCTGGGTGCAACCCCAGGCCTCCGATGAGCAAACAGGAACGATGCCCTGCCCGGGGCAGGGATCTGTGTGCGGTCACCAGCCACATAGGTCACCAGAGCGAGAAGGAAACCCAAATGCATTCATGATGCCCTGGGAAATTCCAACCATGAATATGTGTTCGATGGCACTGAGGAATTACTGTTAATTTTCTAAAAGGTTTGATAATGATGTTGCAAATGTCATTTTTTAAACAGCCCTGCAGCGATCACCGGTGGAGTGATAGCTGTGGCTTGTTCACAGGGGCCCAGAGGGGGAGGCAGGGCGGAGTGATCAGATGAGACAAGGAGCTGTGACTTGGCCGCTGCTGAAGCTGCTGGTGGGTGCAGGTGCCCTGCCATCCCTCTGTCTGTGTTGGAGATTATCTGCTAAAAGGGGGCGCCAAGAAAACAGCCAGGTACGCTAGCCTCTGAGGTGTACAGCGATGTCGGTTTCCTATTCTAAGCAGGGCCAGACTGCATGAGGCCAGAACCCGCAGGTTATGCGTGGGTGTGGCTGTGTGGACAGGGAGGAGAGCTGTGCTTTCCATCCACAGCGAAGAGTCCCCATGGGGAGTTGCTTGGCCCAGGATGCAGCCTGCCCACGTGGCTGGCTGCTGCAAGAAGCTCCCGGCTCCGAATACCCAGGCACAAACAGGCCAGGACCAGCGAGGTTCATGGGTACAATGGGCTGGTGTGTCATTGTCTGTTTTTGAAAGACTTAGCTTATGTATTTGAAAGTCAGAATGACAAAGATGGAGACACAGAGAGAGAAAAAGTTTGTTCCACTGCCTGAATGGCCGCAACAGCCAGGGCTGGACCAGGCTGGAGCCAGGAGCCTGGAACTCTTTCCAGGTCTCCCCCGTGGGTGAAGGGGCTCAAGTACTTGGTCAATCTGCTGCTTTCTCAGGCACATTGCCAGGAACTGGGTGGGAAGTGAAGCAGCTGGACCAGGAATTCATTCTCCACAAGGGATGCCCACCACCGTGGGTCACATTTCCTTTTTTTTTTTTTTTGAAGATTTATTTATTTATTGCAAAGTCAGATCTACAGAGAGGAGGAGAGACAGAGAGGAAGATCTTCCATCCGATGATTCACTCCCCAAGTGAGCACAACAGCCAATGCTATGCCGATCTGAAGCCAGGAGCCAGGAACTTCTGGGTATCCCACACGGGTGCAGGGTCCCAAAGCTTTGGGCCGTCCTGACTGCCTTCCCAGACCACAATCAGGGAGCTGGATGGGAAGTGGAGCTGCCGGGATTAGAACCGGCACCCATATGGGATCCTGGCGCGTTCAAGGCGAGGACCTCAGCCACTAGGCCACAACACCGCCGGGCCCCCATATTTCCTTTCTTAGCGCCCTGGTTTCCTCACTTGCAAACCCAAGATGACAACCCCAGCCCGTCTACTCCAAAGGATGTGATGGACCAAGTTAAACAGTGAGAGGATTGGGGTGGGGGTCTCCTAGAGGTGTCAGCAGGCAGAAGAGGGGCTTCCTGGGTAACACACCCCCAACCCTCTCCACAGCTACAAAGCCCATGGTGTCAGTTAACTGTGGTCAGTGTCAGTCCCAACGGAGCAACGGGAAGTTACAGAAATGAGCAATGCACTTTCCAGTTGCCTGCGCCACTTTCCCGTCACCGAGGGAACATCACCCATTCCGTTGTCCACTGTGAACACTCCGTAGAGTCCACCGACTCCATGGCAAGTGTGGGCGTATTTTATTATTTTTATTTTATTCGTGTATTACATTTTGTTATTGTAATCTGTTTATTCTCTATTTTGCTATTTATTTTATCTTATTAGTTATTGCTGTTCACCTCTTATTTTTTTCCCATTTATGGAAAAAAAAAAAATGGAACGTGAGGCTCCTATATAAAAAGTGAGTGGAAAAGGGATTGAAAATAACGGTAAAAATACTTCTTGGCATGTCTGCATCACACGTGGAGGGCCTTGGCTAGAGACTCAGGGCTAGCACTGCTTCCAGCCTCTGGCTAAATGCATACCCAGGGAGGAGTAGGGATGGTCAGATACCTGGGTTCCTGCCCTCTCCATAAGAGCCCCAATGTTTTTTAAGATTTATTTATTTTGCTCGGAAAATCAGATCCACAGAGAGAAGGAGACACAGGGAGAAAGAACTTCCATCTGCTGGTTCACTCCCCACGTGGCCACAACGGCTGGAACTGAGCCGATCCAAAGCCAGGAGCCAGGAGCTTTTTCTGAGTCTCCCACGTGAGTGCAGGGCCCCAAGGCTTTGGGCCATCTCCCACTGCTTTTGTAGGACACAAACAGGAAGCTGGATGGGAAGTAGGGCAGCCTGGATACAAACCGGCACCTGTTTGGTAGGCTGGCACATGCAATGCAAGGACTTTAGCCACCAGGATAACCAGATCAGACTCAGGAGCCCCATATCGAAACCCTGACTCCTGACTGTAGCCCAGCCTAACTTGGGCTATGGCTGCCATCCTGGGAGTAAACAATTGTATGGGAGATCTCATTCTCCTGCCTTTCAAATAAGTTCGTTATTTTTCTAATGTACTCTATGTCGCTGTAAAAGTTTTTGAAATCCACATGGTTTGTGTACACGTTGTTTCATCAACTTCTTGAAAACCATTCACATAAAAGAATTTTTTAAATATTTTTTTCCCACCGAAATAACTTCAGAATATGGTTTTTCATGAATGTTTTGGCATGTCCTGCTTGCACAGGGGGCTGCGGGAATGCCCTGGGCTCAGCTGATCACCAAGGCTGCAGAGTTCAGACCCCAGCGGAGTCTGCACGGTCTCGGGTCATCCCTGGGGAGGTACCTTTGCCACGAGGAACTTTTACACAGCCCCGAGGTCAGGCCTTGTGCAAATCCTCCACCATGGTATGCTCATGGGAGATGTCGGTATCTTTGGAAGCATCTCCGTGTTGTGCTAGGAGGGGGACCTGACGCATGATTCCTGCCCAATTGCACTTTCCAGAGGCTCGCCCGGGACCCACTCCCTCCCCTATGCCCCAGCATCCCTCTGGTCTGCCGTGGAGGAGAATCCCCCACTTCTGGATCTTTCTCTGCTTCCGGGAGAACCGAGCATGGACAAGCCAGGGCCTCTCCCCTGTCCCTGGCCTTCCCTGGTCTGTTTGCAAACACAAGGCAGCACTTCCCACAGCCCCTCTGACCTATCAGCCACCACAGAGACATCTCCATGGCAGTGGTGCAAGCTGCCCTACTTACCATTAAGAGAAAGGACCACATTATTGCTGTTATAAACCATTGATTAAGGTTTATAATAGCAATAATCCCCTCGAAATTCATTGTTACTGCAGTTAATGACCAGTTTATTAGAGCGTTAACCATCCTTGGCAGTGGGCTGAGTCGTTTAATGCGGGTAATGACCAATTTCTCAAGGATTATTGCTTAAATAACAATTCTTTGCAAGATCTATGTGCCACCACAAGGTGCGGCTCTGGCTGGAAACTTCTCCTTAGAAATAATGGTTAATTATTTGTCCAGAATTGCATCACCAGCACCAGGCCAAAAAAAAAAAAAAAAAAGAAAAAAGAAAGAAAATATACTCCTACAATAAGCTTCTGCATTTAAAAGCTGCAGAGGCTTCCGCAAGAGCTGACCCAGCCACTGGGGCCAGGACCACACCACCCGCGAGGGAGCCCAAAATGAAGCCTCCAGGGACGTCCACTAGACTCCCCAAGGGAAAGCACCAGTGGGAAACAGGATTCGGCTCTTGGTTGGCACCATTCCCTTCTCTTCCCTTGTCTGCATTTCTAGAACCTTCTAGAACCGACAGGTAGAGGGGGTAAGGAGATAAGGGCTCAGGAACAGCAAGCATGACAATCCCAGGCTTGACACAGGCAAGATATGTCCTGCAGTGAGCAACTGCCTCCACCCGGCTGGCCCCCAGGCACTAGGAGGCAGGGGATGGTTTCCACCTGCTTGCCTGATGCTGATGTGCAGCAATATCAGGTTGGTTCAGGCTTCGCTCCGGGCAGAATAAAACCACCTGAGCCTCATGGCTTGCCTGAACAATCATTGAATATAATACTGGGGTGAACCAGGGAACTATAGAACCTGAGACACCACTCTGCCGGCCGACAGGTGAGGCCTGCAGGCCCAGTTTGCCAGGCTTGGCTCAGCCACTTACAGAGGAACTGGAATTGGCTCTGGGCGTCATCTCTCCATCACTAACTTCAAGACCTCGACACCAGCTTTTCAGACAGCGGCAAGCTGTGGTCTTGGATGACATAGTAAGAGGATCACACCTCTGTGGCAGACAGAACACACAGACCTGAACCCACAAACAGAAGAACCCCAAAGCCTGATTCTCCCACTCCTCCATGCTCTCTCTGCCTCACTCAATCCAAGCATTTTCTCACCGTGGCTAATTTCCATCACTTTACATTAGCTCGGGTGTTTCAATAACTCATATATTTTTTTTTTTACACCATCTGAAAGTGACTACTACGATGACGCTCTAATTACATTATATGAACTAAAATAAATACTAACAGGGTATGAACTTCACCTAATAGATAGCAAATTGCTCTCACAGGGCCAGCAAGGGAAAATCAATTGGATAAAAGAGTAAAGAGGGGAGAGCAAGTCTCGGAGCCTCCGGGAATCTGTGAATCCTCCAACTTCCATGTTTAGACTTGAGCAAGAATCATCGCCTGCAGATTACGGCGAGACGTAAACAGTCCTCCAGGTGCTCTGTGGCATGAAGGATCAGAGGTCACCATGCTCATTTTTTTGGTTCACTTTTGGGACCACCCCAAAAAGGGCTATCTTACAGCTTCCTTATGTTGTATCAGGCAGAGTTCTCCTCTCTCCTATGCTCTCCTTGCCACTCTCGCCAAGGCAAAACGGCACCTCATTTCCCTTGAGTTCAAATCTATGCAACTCCATGGGGCCCGGCGGCATCATGGCCTAGCGGCTAAAGTCCTCGCCTTGAACGCCCCAGGGTCCCATATGGCCGCCGGTTCTAATCCTGGCTGCTCCACTTCCCATCCAGCTCCCTGCTTGTGGCCTGGGGAAAGCAGTCGAGGACAGCCCAAAGCTTTGGGACCCTGCACCCGCGTGGGAGACCCGGAAGAAGTTCCTGGCTCCTGGGCTTCAGATCAGCATAGCTTGGCCATTGTGCTCACTTGGGGAGTGAATCATTGGATGGAAGATCTTCCTCTCTGTCTCTCCTGCTCTCTGTATATCTGACTTTCCAATAAAAATAAATTTAAAAAAAATCTATGCAACTCCATGTGCCATCGGTTTGTTTTCTTGAGACATCAAAATGCATTTGTGACTGTGTGGAGTGGCTAGAATCACCATCTACCCTATCTGCCACCTGTAATCTGAAGCAGATTGCTATCCATGCTGTTAGAAGATGTTACAAATATATTTTTTTTCCAGCCACCCAGGTTAGCACCACTGCCTCTAGGTTCATTGTGTCAGAGAGGTAAAGATGCAGTGTTTGAAACAGCACCTGCCATACAGTAAGGGCTCTGCAAGTGTTAACAGCTACCGCGGCCAGCTCCTTCACACCAGCCTGATACTAGAGGTGTTAGACATTTATATAGAACTCCCTGTATATACTCATAAAAGAAATACAAGGAAACTTCACAAAATTTGTAGACATTGGAATTAAAAGATGAGTTCATTTCAAAAATCTATCATGATTGTCTTTTTTTTTTTTTTCTCTCTCCCTGAAAGGCAGGAAGCAGGAGACAGGTGCAAGAGAAAGGGATCTTCCATCCACTGGTTCACTTCCCAAATGTCTGTGACAGCCGGGATGTGCCAGGGACCAGGAACTCCTTCGGAGTCTTCCACCCTGGTTGGCAGGAACCCAGGCACCTGAGTCAAAACCTACTGCCTCCCGGAGTGTGCCCTGGCAGAAGGCTGTCACTGGAGGTGGAGCCAGGACCCTGACCCAGGGACACGGTGTCCCAAACAGCATCGTCATCACTGCATCAAACACCTGCCCCATAGTCCTCATTCTTGAGGAACTCACATATGTGGATGTCTGTCAACTTTTTATACCAAACTTACCTTGATAAAAAAAATTTTGTGATTTGTTTTTTGAAGTATCCCTACTGTAAAAGTACAATAGCTGAAAAGAAACCGATGTTGCTAAGTATGTGCCACGACCTTCTGCACTGTGAGCATTTTCCATGGGTTGATGGAGATGGTCGGTCAGTACCATCCGTGCCTGCAATAGTGGCGGAATACCAAGACAAGATCTTGTGTCCATGAGCAAGAAACACTTATCCCCTCTAAGACTCCACAAACCTGCAACAGGTTTCCTCTGATTCTTTTTTTCATTTCTCTGCTCTGAACTCAGTTCCTCATTTAAAAAAGACTTTTACTTATATTTCAAGGTCAGAGCTAATGGGGTGGAAGATGGGGAGAGCAGAGATCTTACATCCACTGATTGATTCCTACAATGGCCAAGGTCAGAAGCTTCAGCCACATCTCCCATGTGGGTGACAGGGACCCAAGCCCTGCTTTTCTCAGGCCACGAGTAGGGAGCTGGATCAGACATGGAAAACTGAGACATAAACCAGCACCCTTCTGGAATGTTCACGTCTCGAGCTGTGGTTTTACCCAGTATGCTGCAAAGCCAGTCCCATGCAGTTCCTTTTCACAGCCCTTGTGGAACAGTTTCAACATGCCAGGGACAGTGCCAGGCCCTGGAGGCAATCCTGCCCCAAGGCAGCTCACAGATCAGAGATGACAGGCAGGGCTGCAGGGGCACACACCCCTGCATTGTGTACCTGGGGGGTGCAAGAGCGGGCAAGGAGAAGAGGAGGCCTGTAAGAGGAAGCTGTCTAGCCAGAGGGGTGCCTCCCTGAGGAAGGACAGGTGAATCGCATCCAGAGCTAATTTATCAATATGGAGGCAAGACTCTTGTTTAAGGAACTGACCAAATGGAAACATGGAGGACGGAGGCAACTCAGCTTTAGTGAACTAACTCAGAAACCCCATTAAAGATCAGAGAGATGTTGAATTTCTGTGTGTGCATAGTTAACGTCACACCACAAACAACAACAAAATTTGTTTCAGTATTCATCCTCTCTCAAAGGATGAGGACCTGAAAGGGAATTAATGCCACCCTCATTTGCTCTTTGAGGATTAAAAGTGGACTTAGAAGTCAGTAAAGGAGTTTGGATGCACAAGGCTGGGCTTTGGGGAACAGCGGGTTCAGCAGCCACGTGAGAGCCGCTCATATGTACAGCCAGTTCCAGTCTCACCCTCATTTCCAATCCAGCTCCTTTGGAAGCAGTAGGCTGATGGCCCAAGTCCCCGGACCCCTGTCGCTCTCCTGGAAGTCCAGATGGAGTGTTCGGCACCTGGCTTCTGCCTGACCCAGGCCTGGCTCTTGCAACCATATTGGAAAGTGAATCAGTGGATGAAAGAGCTGTGTGTGTGTGTGTGTGTGTGTGTGTGTGTGTGTGTGTGTCCCTGTCTGTCACTCTCTTTTTCTCTCTCTCCCTTTTTCTCTCTCTGTGTCACTCTTTCAAACAAACAAATAAATAAATATTATCCCCACCCCTCCAAAAAGGGAAAATCCAGAACACGGAGATCTGCTCTGGCATCTGCCTCACACTGCGCAAAAGCACTAAGGGCTGTTGACTTCACTCCAAGGAGGCTCCATCCAGTAGTTCTGGGAGAACTCACATCTCTTAAGGAAGGGCCTAAGACCTAAAACATTAAAAAAATAAAAATAGATTGGGAAAATGGTAGCTCAGGGGACCGCTGGGGGAAAGGGCTTTGCTGAGGCAATCCATGCCTTTCTGCAGCTTCTACCATCTAGTGACGATCTGTTGGGTCCACCGCACTTCTGGGTCTCAGGCAGATAGCACTCACCTGCATAGTTTCAGGGACCGCTGGTGGATGGCTTATTTTTTTTTTTTTGGAAAGGCGGATATACAGAGAGGAGAGACAGAGAGGAAAGTCTTCCGTCCAATGATTCACTCCCTACGTGAGCGCAACAGCCGATGCTATGCCAATCCGAAGCCAGGAGCCTCTTCCGTGTCTCCCACATGGGTGCAGGGTCCCAAAGCTTTGGGTCGTCCTCCACTGCCCTCCCGGGCCACAGGCAGGGAGCTGGAAGGGAAGTGGGGCTGCCGGGATAGAACCGGCGCCCATATGGGATCCCGGGCGTGCAAGACGAGAACCTTAACCACTGCGCCACTGCGCCACCACGCCGGGCCCGGATGGCTTATTTTAAACAGCGCTATTGCAACACAGCACCACCTTTTCTTTGGCTTTGCAAGTTTGCTTGCTAAGTCTTCATTATAGCCATAATTCTTCTATGCTTCCCGAGTTAGGCTCGCTCCCTCAGCCTTCCTGGGCCATGGCATGAGGCATGCGTGTGACCCTGACCCCTCTCTCTCCTTTCTTCCTTCTCAGCCCCGAGCAGAGTAGCTGGAATCTTGCTGCAGGTTCTCTGCCCTTGCCAGAGAGAACTCTGGATGCCTGCATGGGGCTGCCTGCAGGAGGAGTGTGCACCCGACCCCAGAAGCAGCTGTTGGCATTTTCTTAGGGTGAGTCAGGTAGTGGGGGAGGGGGAGGGCTGGCTCCTGCTCCTCCAAGCTCTCCAGGAAGCCTTCTGGTTAAAGTAGGTTGGGGTGAGAGGTCAACACTAAATTCCCATCCAGCAGGCTTGGCAGGTACATAGCATGCGGCAAGACGAAAAGCCCTAATTCCACTCCTTAATTAAAACCATTTTTCATTTCGAGCCTATAAAAGGCAGATGTGCGGCATTCCCCCAACCTCAGATTGCCGCTCTCTGTCGAGAGCCGCCGCTCCAATTCTTCTTTCCCAGGGCTGGCAATCTATTGGCCCTGAAAGCACGGCGCAGGCGCGCCTTCTTCCTCCACCTCCCCTCGCTCCCTCCACAGCCCCCCTCCGCGGAGCCTCGTTCATTTCCATCCTCGCAGGGGTCCTGTGTGTGGCACTTCTCCTGGCACTTCCAGCTGAAAGGCTGAGAGCAGATCCTGCAGGACACACACGGGTGACTCTAGTGTTTTATGCTCCCGAAATGTCTTTTAACTCGGATTTTTCAAAAGGTAAAAAGTAAGCAACTCGGGCAGACAACATGGAGAGAATGAACCCATCTCCCCTCCAGCTCAGGCATGTAGAAGGCGGTAGGTGATCTGGGAAAGTGAAACACGCACTTGCTCTGGGCTCTTTCTCCCTCGCACGATGCTGAAGAGCCTGGAGTTGCATCCACTCACCTAGCATAGGAAGTTGTGAGTCAAATTCAGCGCCCTGCCAATGCCTAACTCGGGCCTCAGCTATTGTGGAGAAAGTGGGAGAATGCTCATATCCATCGTTGCTTCAAAGGGTCCTCAAGTGGGTGTGTTGTATCAACCTGTTTCCTGTTGCTGTAAGCAAACACCGAAAGCCGCATCCATTATCAAGACAAGAAGGTGAGCTAGTTCTTGGAAGTTGAAAATCCAAGATGGAGCATCTCCATTAGTTTCTGGTTGAGGGGTTAGTTCCTGGGGAGGGTCTCCTTGGCTGGGCGACAAAATGGTAAGAAAGTGGAAAAGGGACTGTCACACTGTGGCTTTCCCACAACCCACATGACGGAGAGCAGGGAGCGTGGAGTCGCTCCTGAGGTTCCATCCCAACCACCTCCTTGAGGAACTCAAATACCCTCTGTTAAGGCCCCATCTCTTAAAAGCCCATCACCTCATCACCCTACACTGGGCACCCAGCACCCAGCACATGCGCACTTAGGGGACAAGCCACATGCTAAACCATGCTAAGTGTTATCTGCCTATTCACAATGAGTCTACCACTCCAACCAAGGGACGCAACGCCCGACTTGCTCCACAACTGTGGCTCCGCTGGGCCCAGCTGATAGCCCTGGAACCAGTCACAAGCCCCAGAGGCTGCTAGGTGGCTGCATGTAAGGTCTTTCCACCTGTCACCCATTTGGCTCAGCTGTTTTATTGGTCACTTGGTCGACTTTTCCTTCCCTGGCTCCAACCAAAAAGCTCCAAATAAAGTAATAGATCGAGAAACGTTGCTCAGGTGCGGAATATCAACTACCATCTATAAACGTGAAGGAAAAGCAAGCCCCAGGCACCCAGCAGACACTTTCAAGATTTAATTGTTCCACAGAATTTTAAGCGAGTAGTAGAAAGGAACTAAATAGCATGAAACCAAATATTTTGCTCTTGGCTTCCAATTCATCTCACTTGCCGGCTCCCAGGAGCCACTGCCAGTTCCCAAAGAGCTGGGGACATTGCAGGGGGGCCGACGGGAAATGTGCGTCGCACCAGCTCAAGAGCTTTTTATTAAATTGGGATGGGGCAGCAACAGATCAAAATCTAGCTCATCATGAAAACATCCGGGTCCAAGGACATGGCTGGCAGACAGAAATCAAAGAGACGTTTTCCTGAACCCAAGGTGCACCTTCTGGCTTATGTTCCAAAAATGAAAGATCAGGGGTGGCAGTTGGGGGCAAGAAGAGTGTCTTAGAAAAAGTCAGGGGGAGGAGACGAAGCTGCTAACCAAGATTGATTGCTCCCCCAGGGTCCTCGGCAACACCCAGGTACAAAGTGAGCAGCCAGAGGGAGTGGAGACCACAGTCCCTGCGTCGCAGAGTCTGGAAGCGCCACTGCAGGACTTCGGTGGGTGCTTCTGCCAGACCGAGGGAACCTGTTAATAAAGCAGAGTGGCTTCCTCCTGGCTAGCCTCACTCACTAGGAACGCCTGCCACAGATGCTGCTCCAATAGCAGATAAGGCCCTCCCACCTCCCCTCCGTGTCTCCCCTATCATGGATGCGCTGTGCAGAGAGCAGCGGTACCCACTGCAGCTCCCGCACCTGCGCTACTGCGGAGGTTGTCAGCTGAGAGGCCAGTGGACATACAGGAGCTGTGTGGCTGGGGAGTTCGATGGACGGAGCCCAGGTGCAGGGCTCCACACACCTTCCCTTCCAGCCCTGCAGAAAGTGCCAGAAGCTCTCAAAGCCTCTTGCTTCTTTATGGGCCACACTCCATGCAACTGTCGTCATGATCCAAGAAAGAGCAAAAAAAAAAAAAAAAAGCAGCACAGCTTGGACTGCCCCCCAATATTAATGGTAGTAGTAGCCTTTCAAGAGGCCATCTGGGCCAGGTTCGGAGGCCTTGACTGCAAGAAAGGATCTGTCCCCTGCCAAGAGGCCTCCTCAGCTGGGGGCTCTCCCATCCCCCAAGGCAACTCTCTCCAGGGAGCCCTGCTTGCATCCGAACTTGGTCCTGGAGCTTGGCCAGAGGCTCAATTTGAAGGAACATTAGAGTAATAGAGCTCCTATTATATACCAGCACTTAGGGGACAAAGAAAAATGTCTTGCCAGACCTCAGATGCTTGGACATCCTGCCGTAAAAAAACAAAACAAACAAACAAAAAAAAAACATGTACATTTGCCAGCCACATAACAAACGGCTTGTGATTTCATGGGACTGATGTGGGCTGCTCTGATGTAAGGCAGCAGTGTGTGCGACACTGCTCTTGGGAGTGTGGCGGTCCCCAGCCACCTGTGTGGTCGTGGAAGGCAGTACAGGAGTGGCGTGGAATCCAGTGAGATGCTTGGGAGCAGGCATCTGGCCTAACATTTAGGATGCCTGTGAGGGTAGCTGTGACCCACACCACAGTGCCCAGGCCCCTTCATTCCCTACTCCAGCTCCTAACTCCAGTCTTGTGCCAATGCACACCTTGGGAGACAGTCCACGAGGGCTCAAGCACTGGGATTGCTATAACCTTATTCAGAGACGTGCCTCTCATTCCCAGCTCCTGGCTTCAACCTGACTCAGCTGTGGCATTTGGGGATTAGATCATCAGACAGGAGATGTTCTCTCTCTCTCTCTCATTCTCTTTCTCTCTGTCTGTCTAGCTCTCAAATAAATAAATTGTAAAAAGAAGCGGGGACCCAGCACAGTAGTCTAGAAGTTAAAGTCCTTGCTTTGCATAAGCTGAGATCCCTACGGGCGCCTGGTTCTTATCCCAGTGGCCCTGCTTCCCACCCAGTTCTCTGCTTTTGGCCTGGGAAAGCAGTTGAGGATGGTCCAAACCCTTAGGACCCTGCACCTGCATTGAAGATCTGGAAAGGCTTTGGGCTCCTGGCTTCAGATTGGCACAGAACCAGCCTTTGAGGCCGCTTGGGGAGTGAATCATCAGACAGAAGATCTTCCTTTCTGTCTCTCCTCCTCCTCTCTTTATACCTGACTTTCCAATAAAAATAAATCTTTTTTTTTTTAAAGATAAATGTATTTATTTAAAAGAAGAAGCAGAAGAAGGAACCAGAGCTATAACATAGCTAGTATGCCAGCATCCTGTAGGGGCTTTGATTCAAGTCCTGGTGGCTCCACTTTCAATTCAGCTCCCTGCTAAGGACCTGGAAAAAGCAGTGACGAATGGCCCAGTCATTTGGATCCCTGCCCCCTATGGGGGAGACCCAAATGGGGTTCTGCTGGCTTTAGTCTAGCCCCACACTGGCCACTGTAGCCATCTGGGGAGGGAATCAACAGATGGAAAGTCTCTCTCTCTCTCTTTCTCTCTCTCTCTCTCTCTCTCTCTCTCTCTGCCTCTCTTCATAATCCTGAAACTCAAAATAAATAAATACTTTTAAAAGAAGAGGAAGAAGGAGGAGGAGAAAAGGAGGGAAAGAAGAGAAGGAAGAGAATGAAAAGGGGGAAGGAGGAGGAGGAGGAAGTGAGAAGTTCATTAAGAATGCGCAGCATCGCTCAGCCCAGGACCACTTTGTGAAGTGCCCATTTCGCTGTCAGTTTATCATTTCCTGTTAATGTCCCACTTCAGGAATCCTGGTATGTGATCAAGTCCGCATATATGTTCTCTGGACAAAGAAAGATGGAGCGAACATCTGGCGGTGAGAGGATAGCTCAGTGTGCCTGTTTGCCCCTGGCCCCGAGGGTTAGCCTGACAAGTTGGGTGTCACTGCAGGAAGCTGTCCTTGCAAGGGCGACACATTGTCCAGTTGCCGCTGATGCCTTAGGCTATGAAAGGCCCAGAGACTTAGGGGGTGCTGGGCTGGGCTCAATCCCTCTCTTTTTCTCTCTCCTTCTCTCTCTCTCTCCTCCCCCCCAACACACACTTGACCTGTTCAAGTGCCCCCTGAGGGTGCAAACCCTGCAAATATTCTATCTAGAATAATCTGCCCACCCTCTGCCCAGGGTCCCCACCCAGAACTGAAAGGGTTGGCACTGCAGGGGCACATCCCCAGCACAGCTCACCTGCGGGCACTGCCAGGGGCAGAGGTCACGGCTGTCAGGCTCTCCTGGAGAGACTGAAGGAAAAGCAGAGGGCCGCTATCTGCAGGTGCTTCCCAGAGCTCCTGCAGAGAAAAACACACAGAACAAGGAAACAGAGCCACTCCAGGTCCAAATTCCACAGCTGTGCTGGTTGGAGCAGCCACCCAGGGGCCCCCAGCCACCCAGCCACCCAGGGGCCAGGTCCAGGTCCAGGGCACCCTGTCTGCCATTGCTGGCACTTAGTGATAACACATAATGAGTTATGCTAGATTCCGAAGCATGTCTTCCATGATCCGACCTCATCTGTCTCCACCTTGGAACTTTCAGCCGCGAAGCTCATTGAACACAGGGAATTAAGCCGAGCCTGTTAGGAACGCCCCAGCTGCAGCCCAACTCCCCACCACTTGCTCGCCTGGGCCACTCTCCCAGCGCCCACCTCCTCTCCAGCCTGCGCCCCCACGTGCCATCAGCAATTTTCCAGACGGCTGAGGAACTGATGACTTGTTGATGTCACCATATGGGTGCTTTTGGCTCCCGTGTTCACTTCCTCTTCTGCTTCCAGGACAGTTCCGTTTTTTCCAAAGGCCACAGCCTGGAGGAGCCTCTCCCACCCTCAGGGTCCCACCTGCCGAGGGTTTGCCCGGTGAATGGACCACAACACGGGTGGCTCGGAGTGAGAGGCAGCCATGACAGCTGGGGGAAGGAAGAGGAGGCCGCCCAGGCTCCGGATGCCCCAGCCTCCACATTTCACACAGTCAGCCCAGGTCACCGGGGAGCTGCCCCTCTCCTCCACCTCCATGTTATTCCAGCCATAAATCCCAGTGACAAGCCTGAACTTTCCCCAATTGACATGTTTACAAGGGAAGTCCACATTTGACAGGAAAATTAAGCCTATCAATCAACTAACGAGCACCTTAATGAATGGCTCTCTGATCTCCTCTGGTAGCCAGGTTTATTGATTAGAGCGAGGGCAGCCCCGTCCCCCGCCCCTCTCCCGCCCCCATGCCCCACCCCGCCTCCTCCCTCTGCAGATGTGGCTGCCCTCTGACCTCGCTCCACTGCCACCCCCCTGGCCCTGGCTTCTCCCCGCAGCTCTGCGTAGGGGCCTGCTTCAGGGTTTATCGGAAGGTCAGACCCCCTCCTGGCTCTGTTCTCAGACAGAACAAAGGGAACAGATGTAGGCCCAGGGCCTCCAAGCACCAACCCGGCATATGGAAGCCATCTCCTCGGGCCCAGTAATTACCCAGGAGCTTGTGCCTGTTCAATGGCTTGGGTTTTTATTGCACACAGAGACCAACCTATTCCCCAACATAAAACACTTTAACGGTGCCTCCCTCCGGGGGTTCTGGGGAAGGACTCTGTCAGGTATAAAATGTGCAGAACCCCTTCTGACAGCCTGCGGGGGCAAGGCCTCCCACAATTAGAAAAGGGGCACAGGGGAAGGCGGGCCCTGCTGGTGGCAACAGAAGTCCCTCGGCATTTAGGAGGTATGCATGTAGAACTTTCTGGAATGTTCGGAAGGGCAGGGGGAGGAGCTGTGGTCAGTTGTGGGCATACTCGATCTTGTAATCCCCAAGGGGAAGTGGGGGGCTAATGTCTGGCTCGGATGACATCATGCACCGAGCGAATCTTTGATGTAGGAATAAGCAGACAGATGTCAATCAGGGAAAGGGGCTGAATATCATACAGAGCATGCGCTAAATCAGCATCAACAGGACAGCTGGCTCCTGACCGTATCCCCCAGAAGTCAGGTGGCACCGGGTCTCTGAGGGCCAATCCACGGAGGAGGAAGAGGGAAAGCAGACGTCACTCTCAGCCCAACACAGCTTCAAATGAAGGCATTCAGGGCAGCAGAGGCCTCTCTGGGTGCCCCCTGACCTGGCTACAGACAGGAAGCTAGCTTAGCCCTGTGTGCTGTAAGAAGACCTGGCACTCTCCCCCCACGGCTGCCACCACAAGCTTCCCAAACTGGCTGAGCTGAGTCAACGAGGTGTTGTTCTCTCGCGGCACTGGAGGTATCAGCAGGTGCACCAGGCTCTGGGCAAGTGTCCTTCCCTGCCAGCTGCCTCCAGTTCCATGGCCACTGGCAACCTTTGGGTCTCCTCGGCTTGTAGCCCTAGCCCCCTGCTCTGTCCCTGTCCCTGCCCCTATCTGCACGCAGCCCCTTTCCCAGGGTGCCTGTGGATTCTCTTCTTTCCTTACAAAGACTGGAGTGAGCTGCGTCTGGAATCCACGCCGATCCACTGTGACCTCGTCGCAAACGGAACATGCCACCCAAGACCCTGTTTTACACCTAGGGTCGTGTTCTGAGATTCTGCAAATTTTCCTAGCAACGGGTACTGAATCCAGCAAGGCAAGGAGGGAAACAGCAGAGGAGAGAGGGTTGCTGGAGGCGACAGGTGCAGCTCCTCCCAGCAGCTCCTCCCACCCTCTTCACAGGAGCTGAGAAATGCGTGGAGGCCTTCCAAGGAGTAAGAGGAAAAAGTGCCCAGGGAGGGAAACTTGAGAGAAGAGACAAACTACACTAAAGTTAATTGCAAATACTACCCACCCCCTACCCAAGAAAAAATGAAGACAGCAATTTAAGTGTTTAAAATGTGTTCTGGGTCATTCCAAACACATTCCAAAGCTATTTTCAGACCATAAAGGGCTCTGGTCCAATCAATGCCTCCCTGGCAGGTCCAGGAACTTCAGGCTGAGGCCCCTCCCCTGATACTGGCAGGCAGGGTTAAGCTACCTGAGGAACCCTGGCTCTTCCCAAGTAGAGAGAGAGAGAGAGAGAGAGAGAGAGACCCTCCCCAGCTCCCCCAACACCTGCTGGATTCATAGCCAGACCTGCAGGCATTTCCCCCCACCCTTTCTCTAAGGCTTTTTGCCAGAAAGGGGGCCTGGTCACAGGGAACACTGTCTGGTCGAGATGACCCACCCAGCTTTGTCCACCTCCCTGAATCGAACTTTGTAATCTCCTTCTAGCCAAGACAACAAGACCCACCATGGGAAATCAGCTTCTAAATAGGGCATGGCAGGGCCGACGCTGTGGCCCAGTGAGTCATCCTGCCGTCTGCAGAGCCGCCTGCTCCTCTTCTCATCCAGCTCCCTGCCAAGGCACACGCTGGGAAGGCAGCGAGAAATGACCCAAGTCCCAGCTTTCCTGCCACCCACACATATGGCATTCCTGAACTCCTGGCTGGAGTTCCGGCCTCCTGGCTTCAAGTCTAGACAAGCCTTCGTTCTTGTGGCCATCTGGGGAGTGAACCAGCAGATGACAGATTTCTGCCTCTCTGCCTTCTCCCTCGCTCCATGCCAATCTACCTTTTGAATAATTATAATTTTTTAAGTAAATAATAAATATTAGCAAATAATAAATGATATGACATACAATAAAATAAAAAATAAAAACTCTAAATCTTTTTTAAAAAAAACAAGAACTATGTTATTTTCTTAATGAGCAAAAGAATTCTTGAAGAACGGAGAAGAAAACGTACTTTTTGTATCGACCTAACCCAGGAAACCTGGCCCCACCGCGTCCGGTGTATATGAACTTGGGCTTTTGTTTTGCAACTCTGGGCCTTGGCATCCTCATTGGGCGTGTCAGGTGCTGGTCACAGTAGATGCTCTGGAACCGAACCATCGCCTTACTGCAGCCCTCAGCATTGGCTCCTGCAGTTCATAGGCGAGGTATTCTCAGCAAGGTCACAGGGGAAAAAAAAAAGGTATATTTGGGGGTGGGGGGGAAGCTATATATGGATTTCACGATCTCTTAGTCAAATCTTCTATGAACTTTCTCAAGTCCCCTGCCTGAGTGCGTAAACTGGATGGGATGGGAGTGGGCAGTGATGGGGCTCTGAAGAACAGCCCCCTCCATGTGTCCATACATGATGTCCATGGACTAGGTTCCAATGAGTTAAATATATGCTACAAGGGGGCTGTTGAAACAGGCTTTGTCTTGTCCGTGTGTGTGTGTGTGTGTGTGTCTGTGTGAAATTTGAAAGGGAGATTTAAACAGAAAAGGAGAAACAGAAAGAAATCCATTCACTGGTTCGCTCCCCCCATGGCCGCAACAGCTGAAGCTGAGCTGATCTGAAGGCAGGAGCCAAGAGCTTTCTCCAAGTCTCCTATGTGGGTGCAGGGGCCCAAGGACCTGGGCCATCATCCACTATTTTCCCAGGCCATTAGCAAGGAGCTGCTTCAGAAATAATACAACCTAGACGTGACCCGGCACCCACACGAAATGCTGGCACTTACATTTGGAGGATTCGCTTGTTGAGCCACTGCGCCACACCCCGACCTTCCTCCCCACATCCCAATTCTGATGCGCTGAAGCAGTCTCCCCTTCCTGGGTCTTGTTCGTGGGCTTTCCCCAGGAAGCCTCCTTCCCTCCTCTGGGTGTTCTCGGGGAGGGGAACCTGCCTCTTGGTGCACATCCCACACAAGCGTGTCCGCACAACTTGCTCCTCCAGGCCAGCAGCCGCCACACTCTGTCTTGAACCTGTGGAGTGACCCTCACTTGACCTCTGGTGTCTGTTTTCTTCCACGCCTCTCCATCATCCCTCACTGAGCTGGATCGGAAGCAGAACTGATGCTCTGATGTGGGATGCTGGCATCACAAACTGCATCTTAACTCATTGTGCCACACAGCCATCCCCACAGCTCTGACGTGGACCCCCTGGGCATGTCCTCATTGCCGGCAGTACACATCCGAGCGCCTCAGGGGACACTGAAGGTCCTTTGCCATGTGTCCCCAGATGACCCAGCCAGCTCTGCCTTCCATTTCTCCCTCAAACATCCTGCATCATGCCCTTTGCAACTTGGGCACATGTTCACAGCATCTTTATACAGCTTCCCAGGTGGAGGGGATGGCCATCTTCCTGAATCCCATGAGCTGGCTCATTCTCTCATGGTACTTTGCCAGTGTTTAGCAGCTCGTCCAAGTGGTCTTTCTCCCCTCCCACCTGTAGGCACCAAGTTACACAATTCTGTTTCCTGCTCGAGCTAATAGGTGCTCAATAATAATTGGTTTTCCATGAATAATCATGAGACGAATGCATAAAAGATTGAACACAGTGGGTGAGCATCTGGCCTAAGGTCTAATACTCTAGTTAAGATGCCCAAATCCCACAATGGGGCATCTGGGTTCTACACCTAAGTCTGGCTCCTGCCCACATGGACCCCAGCAGGCAGCAGTGATGGCTCAACCACTACTCACGTGGAGCCCAGTTGAATTACCAGCTCCTGGCATTTGGCAAGTGAACCAATGAGTGAGATCTCTCTCATCTCTGGCCTCTCCCTTTCCCTCTAACTGCCTTTCATAAGTCAATAAAATGTTGACATGAATAAAAAATGAAAGTAGACTGCCCTTGAAATAAAGGAACCCTAACCGTAAGCAGAGAGATCTTGGGACCCCAAACTGGCTGGGCAGGGGAAAGTGTGTTTGAGTTCATGAACTGCACTGAATCCCGAGTGTTCACAGAACCTCCCTTCACTCTCACACATCTTAGAAGACAAAGGAAACGACAGTTCGAGTTTCACAGTCCCACAAGGCAGCGCAGGGAGCCACGGGCATCATCAGTGCTCAACAAACCCTTGCCCAGCCCAAACCAGGAGCCTGAACGTGCCGCCAGAGTCGCCACGGAAGCAGCCAATCATCTGGCAGACGCAACGCAGACTCAGCCTGAGCATCTGTAAACAGGCTTCCAGAGAGAGGAAACAGCATGAGCTCATCCAGACTACAGTCCCCGACACTGTTCGCCCACATAAGGCCCTGGAGTGGCTCTGCTCTCCTTTCCACCTTGACCTGAATCTCCACCTGCTTCCCCAAATCTCTCCGGGTTTCTAGGCAACCTGTCTGGATGGGTCCTTTTACAAAAAGTCCAGAAATGCAGGTGCTAGGTGTTGTGTGGCGTTCCTCTATCACGGCCGCCACAGCAGCCGCTGAGGGGCAGGAGGAGGCTGCTGGGGGACCCCCGTGTCCTGCGCCCCAGGCCACATTCAGGATGCTCAGTCTCTCTCACGTGCTGCTCTCGTCCCCTTGAGCCCTGCTTTTGTCTCCCCACCCTTTCTCCCCTTCCACCAAACAGATGTAACTATTTATTCCTTATGTCCTAGTTTTCCTGTAATTTCATAAAGTGCAAATTCGCTGTCCTGCTCCCAAATGCCGAGTCGGTGGTTTGTCATAACAGTCATCAGTAACTGTCGCTCTCTGCCGCGGGCTTAATTAACCCACTCTCTCATTAGCATGTCCGTGCACTTGTAAGGAATGAAAGCCTGATTATTTTCTACAACAGTCGCAGCCAATTACTGCATCCAAATGGAACCACATTAATCAAATCTTTAGTACGGTGGCAAATTCAGAGATATCAGATTGCAAAAGACTGCAAAACTAATATGTCACTGTCAACAGGCCTGCGCAGGCATTTAGCGAATTGCATTAAATAGATGGCTTCGCTGAAGCCGCATGAATTTAATATGTGATGGGATCTGGAAGCTATTAGTGTGACATGGCAAAGTAGTGGGAGCTTTGGCAGCTCTGGACTTTATCCATGAACTCAGGAAACTAATATGAAAACTTTGTGTGTGTGTGTGTGCGTCCACACATGCGTGTGTATGTGTGTGTGCATGCAAGTGGGTACACGCATGCGCTTCCTGGGATAAGTTCCACAATATAAGAAACCATTGTTTGATTTGCACATGCTCAGAAGAAAGCAGAAGGCATGGACAAGCAAGCTAGGTTTTCTCAAAACCACATGCCAAGTGGAACTCCAGTCGTAGGCAGAGTTCCCAGGAGAGAGCACAGCATGGAAGTCAGAACTTGGGGGGTGAGTGCCCCGAGCTGGCTGCAGGGCCTTATGGCCTGGGGCCGCCAGTGACCATGGCTCAGTAAGTCTCTCTGTGGCTTCCGAAGAAGTTCATTCTATCAGAATCTGCAGATGTTTCCATCCTTTATGAAGGATGGCATCATGCTGGTACAGGAATCATCTCTAAGTGTCTTTTCAAGCCGACGCAGTGTAAACACTGTGGAAGTACATCGTGCTGCTTTGAGAACAGTAGCGATGGAGAAAGCTTCCATGCGTGCAGTGTAGATGCGATCGCCGTAGGCCCGACTGCACCTGTGACCCCGTGTTGATCCGATCTGGGGAGGGTTGAGTGTCTAGGGCAGCTTAGCTTTCACTGAAGCCAGGACCAGGGTCTCAGGAATCATCGGCCCACCCTGCACTCGGGTACTTCCCTCGCCTCCCTGGTGTCCCAGCTCACCTGGGTGCCAGCACCAGTCCACTGACACTGTGGTCCTCTTTCTCCAGTGAATATGTCTGTAGAAACTGGCATCTAAGAAAGCACGCCCCAGACAAACCAATCTACCAGACAACACCAGGCCCTCAGAAGATCCTGCCCTAAACACCACAACACAATAGAGGGATCCTCGTGGATGGCTGGAGGTGGGACTTGGAGGGCTGAGTAAGGAGAGATGCTTAAGACATGAATCAGCTCATTTAGCAAGCAATGCCAGTGGTTGGAAGGTTGCACCTGCCTCCAAGAGCTGACTTCTTGAGGACCAAGACAGACACGGTGCCAGATCCCAGGCCTGTAAAACACCATACGTTTTCTGGGTGTCAGGGACAGATCATCCATCAGAAGACAGAGACACATTCCTTGCTGTCGTCACTCCTGACACAATCTCATCATGTGTTAGTTCATCTTGTTATTGTTTATAATTGCACACAGGAAAGTTAAGAGGTGGGCTTCTTTTCTTTTTTTGTCTAATATGACTTCTTAAATAAAGACCTTTTTTTTTTCACCTTTTAAGACTTATTTATTTGAAAGGCAGAGTTAAGAAAGACAGAGAGATCTTCCATCAGCTGATTCAGTTTTTCAATGATTGCAGCGGCTGGGGCTGAGCCATGCAAGTGTTTCATAGGGGTGACAGGGACTTGAATGCTTTTATGATCTTCTGCTGCCCTCCCAGGCACATTAGCAGGAAGCCAGCTCAGGAGCAGTGCAGCTAGGACATTTGGCGTGCCACCATGGTAGGAGGTGGCTGACCCCACTGCAGCCATGTTGGCAATCTTCGAAGAAGGCAAATGGTGGCGAGAGCCCGGGGAGTGAGACTTGCATATGTTGAGGTAGGGGAAGGGGTTTCTCAGGCAAATGCAACAAATGGAGTCAAATACTGCAAGGGAGAAATTGAGAGCAACAAAGACTTATTTCTTAGAGACCACCTTGTGCGCTGCTTACCAGTAACACACATATACATGGTCCAGGCAGTGACACGGTCAGAGAATCAGAGGGGGAGACGAACGCCCGCAATCTTGGTGGGTCTCAGCTCTCTGCCCCCAGTACTCACCAACGCTCAGAGGCATTGGGTCACCGTGATTTCCAGAAAGAGCTTCTGACTGCGGTGTACACCGTAGGACAAGGGGTGGCCAAGCAGGACCCAGGCCTGTATGAGTGTAGCCTGTCCTGAAGAAGGTTCTGGGCCTCTGAAGACAGCAAAGGACACTGCGAAGGTGCTGCCTGGTATGTGAACACACAAATGCCAGAACGTGACAGCTCCTCTCCCATCACCCTTGCCTGGGAGCCTGGCGCCCGTGGGGCGGGCCGAAGAGGGAGGAGAAAGCCCAGGGGAGCCACCGCTTGCTGCCCTTAACAGACAGCAGGGAGAGCTTGACAGCAGAGCAGATGAGCCTGGCACCAGGGCCTGCTCTCACACAAACTGCCTCCATCAGCAACTTGGCCGCTGCCTGCCGGCGCCTGTTCATCTCCCTGCAAAGGTGCATCTGTCCATTTCCTGTCCTGGGAACCTAATCTACCGTCTCCTTGACGCATGCGTGCTCTGAGATCTCGCAGGGGATGGCACAGGGTGATGGACTCCCCAGGATCCAGCACACCCCCACTATGTGTGTGTGTGTGCGCCACACGGAATTCACACACAGGAGGGTCCCTTTCCTCAGTGAGCCATGGAGCACCTGCTCTTCCTTCCTCATTCCCTCCCCCCCCCCACCTTTAAGTTCCTTAAAGGACTGAAAATGACAAAGACATGAAGAAGTTATGTGTCACTAAGGCATGGGCCGTTTTGCTACAATTATGTAATTTCAAAGCTAATTCGCCAAATTCATTTTAGTGGCAGAAGAAATAGAATCAGAGAGGTCATGGGGTGAAAGACATTCATCTAACTCTGCCCTCCCTTCCAACACGCAGTGCTCACACACACACACACACACACACACACACACACACACACACACACATCTCTGACTAAATGTATTTGGAATAGGTTGCATTCTCTTAACTCGCAGTTGGGGGAAAAAAAGAACTATCTGGTAATAATATTGTCTAATAATGAAAGCCACTTTCTGTGCTCAGCCTGCGAAGACAGATTCTGAAGCGTGACTGAGACAGGCATATTGGCAAAAACATGAACGCGACATACACGCACACAAACACAGACCTCCACACTCCCACTCCGCCACCCACCCATCCTCACGGGCTCCGTGCGCCCAAACAGAAACAGAAAGAGAGAAACATTCTGACATCACCAGGATGTGTTGCCTGCAGAGGGAGCGGCTGTTTTCCAAACGTTTCCAGCCCTTTCAGCCACCTACAATGATTGCTGTCTCTCCAGGCACATGAAGGATTTCTGCTCAAGTGGGGAGGGGGGAAGGCGAGCGTGGGGAGCTCCGAAGACTTTACAATGGGAGGAGCCAGATGACTCGGCCTGGCCCACGTTCCCGGTCCACCTGCCCCCCGCCAAAGGCGTGTGACCGAGGCCCGGGTTCCTCGCAAGCCCCTTTTTCTGCTGGCCGATGGCCCGGTGCTGCTGAGGGGTCAGCGGAATGAGCACAGTGCCTTATGCACATAACATTTCCATCCCAAGAGCTGAATTTCATAGCTGGAGTTGTGAGCCTAGCATCTTGTTGGAAATTGTTTTGGGGGAAGTGGCAAGGGCACTGTAATAGATGGTGCATCTTTTTCTGGATCTTTGATGGATGCCATGGTAAGCTAAAAGGCCCTGTCCATGTTAGGGTGGGTCCCAGTCCCCTGCCTCTTGACTTGGCCTGACCACTGACTTTGGTCAATGACCCTGGAATTGTTTCCATTCATGGTCCTACTCTGGGCATTACCACAAGCATAGCATGCTCAAGGTGGCCCACCTGCCCGGAAGACAAGGGTTTCCTGGAGCAGAACCAAGAAGGCCCCAGGATAGCAGGGCACAGAGTGAGTGGCTCAGCCCAAGCCAACCCCAGTGACCTGCAGAGTCATGAAAACAATTGATTCTTATTTGAAACTGTTGGCTTGGGGTGATTGGTACACTAGGCTTTTGGTGGCCCTGGGTAGCTGGTAAGAGGAACCTTCTGGATCTCTCAACACACATTCCCCCAAAGGTGGACTTCATTCTCGGGCTCTAAAAGGCCGGCTGCTGGATGGACTCTCACAGGAGGGAGAAAGCAAAGGCACCAAGGCAAAGGCTCCAGAGATGTGTATTCCATGTCACGCATGGACCTACCCATGTCACCCACGGACCCACCCACGTCACCCAAGACCCACCCACAGCCAGCATCTGGAGCCTCAATGGAGCCCTGGGTGTGCAGATCTGTAGCGAAAGTCACCCTCCTCACGCCCCTGGGTGCACCCACACCAAGAACTAGGACTCTCATCACTGACTCCTATTGCACCAGGCCACGCCTGCCTGCCCCACCCCCCATAGCACCTGCCTCTAAGCAGACAGAACTGGGGCCAAAAGAAGGAAGCGAAGCCCAAGAGCCAACACCAAATTCTGAAGTTAGGTGGGTCCCTGGCCAATCCTCCCTGAGGCATACCAGGCACAGGGTATCAGGTGCCATCCCTGTCACAGGCACAGCCAGGACCTCGTAGAGCACAGTAGAAAAGCTGGGACAGAGACTGCACCCCTTCTCCCTGAGCAGGTGGGCTTGGGGGCTTCTCCTGGAGGAGGAGGCAGGCTGCTAAGCAGGTGGGAGGCCAGCACTTCACAGCCCATGGATACCAGCCTTGTCTTCCAGGTTCAGCTCCTGTAGAGCAACAAATGAGCCCAAATTCTATGCCGAACACTTTGAGTTGGCCTACCCATGCCAGTAGATCAGTAAAATTGTGGTTGGGAGGAAAGTGGATAGCGAGAACTCGAAAGAGCAGGTCAGAGAGGCCAGAGCAGGTCAGAAGAAGTTGCCACAGAAGGGGATATCAGAGGGCCTGCTCAGTTGTAGGGCTCCTGCTAGAATCCCTAAGCTGAAACAATATCCCCCAAAGTGTCTTTTTCGAAGACAAGAACTCCAAGGATGCAGTTTAAATCAAACAGATGTGGCCAGTCTGGGGTCCGCTGGAATAGAAACAGCTTCCTAGCATGACAAGCAGGTGAGGGCCCTTAGCCGGACCAGGCTTGCCAACCTCTTGACCTTGGACTTCAAGGCTCAGAAACCATGGGAAACAACTCTGGGCTCTTGAAGCTCCTCAGTCTGCTGTGTTGTGATGGGGCAGCCCAAGCCAATTCATACCCACATTCCTGCAAACCCCAACACATTGGCATGAGGAGGAGGCCCTCTTCAAAGTCAGGCACACCTGTTTGTCCACATGTCACCTCTGTCACCAGCTGTCTGCTTACCCAACATCTTGCTAGATCTTTCTGAGCCTCCGTTTCCTCCCCAGTGCACAAAAGAGAAACACCTGCCTCCAAGTTGAGATGCCAATGACATGGTGAAATGATAGACAGCAGTGAGGTTCCCAGCTCAGTCCATGTACTTGGTTTGGCGCTTTCTTGGCTGGCGTTAGAGTGTGATGAAGGGCTGTGCTCACACAGGTATCTGCTCCTGCTTGTCTGGACCACGGCGCAATGGACGTGCTGCTAGATCTGTTCTCTGGGTTTATTATGACGCTGACTTTTTCTGAGAATTCTCTAATTTTGCTCAACAACATGCTTAGCAGGAACGCACTGGCTGTGGGTGGGAGCTTCCCCAGGGACAGCAAAACAAACTCTTCCTCATTCAAATGGACACGACCGAACTGGGGCTGCCAGTCCTCAGGGCCTGCTTCAGAAGGTCAGATGACACACTCACAAGCCCTTAGTCCGGGACCAATGTCTGGGTGGCCCTGACCAAGAAGAGCTACTATTTCCTCTCTGCTCCTTGGAACCTTTGGTTTCCAGAACAAGCTCAAGACAACCAGTCATTAACTCAACTTCCACCTGCCTGTACCCTTACTTAGGAGCAAACAATACCGTATTTTGGCCCCAAAGCCGGGAAAAACAATACGGTTTTCCCAAACACTGATCCCTCGCCTCCGTTCTCATGCTCTGCTCACCACCACAAGTGTCACTCTATATTTGGACACCTATAGAGCCTGCTACTCCTCTTTCTAGCCCTGGTTCCAGCGGGGCACCGCCTGGGAAACCCTCTTTCTTTCCTCTGCAAGCCACCTCTCCTCTCCTATAGAGCATTTGACCATATTGTGGTTTCCATCTTGGGTTGCAGTGAAGAGAATTTGTGTCTCCACCCACAACTCAATACTTCTGAAGGGCAGGGCCAATTTGGTCTTGCTGTTCTGAGCACCTTGCACAATGCTAAAACACAAAAGAGGATGTACGCAATGTTTAAGGATTATGTGAGTGAAGTATGAGTGAAGCATACAATAGAAAGAAACTAGGAAGAAGACTGGGGAGAGAATTTAAAAGAATACCTCTTAGAAACACACACAAATCAGGCCCGGTGCGGTGGACAAGCAGCTAAAGTCCTTGTCTTAAATCCTTATGGGATCCCATATGGGCGCCGGTTCTAATCCCAGCAGCCTGACTTCCCATCCAGCTCCCTGTTTTTGGCTTGGGAAAGCAGTTGAGGACACCCCAAAGCTTTGGGACCTCACACCTGCATAGGAGACCCTGAAGAGGTTCCTGGCTTCAGATCAGCTCAACTCCAGCCGTTGCGCTCACTTGGTCAGTGAGTCAACGGATGGAAGATCTTTCTGTCTCTCCTCCTCTCTGTAAATTTGACTTTGCAATACAAATAAATTAATTTTTAAAAAAGAAACACACACAAATCACAGCGGAAGTTTTTAATTAGTACGATTTTTGATGGGGCCAGTCTTGTGGCACATCGGGCTAAGTAGCTATTTGCAACATACCAGCATCCCACATTAGAGCATAGGTTTAAGTCCTGGCTGAGCTGCTTCCTAACAAACTCCCTGCTGATGTGCCTTGGAAAGTACTGGAAGGCGGCCTGAACACTGGTAGCTTCCCGGCTACCCGCATGGGAGACCCAGATGGAATTCCTGGTTCCTGGTTCTGCTTTGGTACAACCCTAAATGGTATAGCCATTTGTACTTAATCTTAGCCAAAAGGCTGAGAAGCAATGCTATAGCCATTTAAAGAGAGCATCAACAGACGGCAGTAATCTCTCTCTGTGTGTATGTGTTTCTCTGTGTCTCTGCTTTTCAAATAAACAAATAGATGTTTAGGTAAGATAAAATTAAGTGCAATGAAACATTAGACCTGTACATTGTGCAGGATACGGGGACAGTGTTTCAACACAACACACACCGTGTGAGCTGCTCAGCTCCTGCGATGTTCCCTGGCCAGCCCACCCCTCCCAGGTGGGTGTGCTGGGGGTTTAGGCCTCACCTCGGGTCTTCTTTCTGCTGCCGAGACACAGGGCACGTGAAGCTGAGGTCTGGAGCATTCCCACACACTTGCTTTAATGTAAATGCTCCGTCATCTTGACCAGCAAGGTTAAAGCAAGGTACCTGTTAGGAGAAGGAAATGAAGAGCCACGGGGTAGCAGGGAAAGTTCAAGCACAATTGTTTTATATGGGAGGTCAAGTTCACCTTGTGCCGGGCACTTGGGCTAACAGTTACCAATTAAATGTGACAATACCATCCATTTCTCTTGCTTTTCAACTCTGGGTTAGGTTTCTTGCTCCCCACAGCCCGACTCTGATCATTCAAAACAGAAAAGAAATTTCCCGGGGGCTGCTTGAGAAGACGGATGTGGTACAGGTTCTCCTTGCGCCACACAGCACAGCTAGCGTGACGTTTCTCTCGCCTCTGCCAAGTGCCATCCCCTGGCAGGGCTCACCCGAGTCCACCCGGACAGGATCCCTGTCTGTGTGTTTGATCTGCATCTCCTATTTGGAAGAGAATCTTTTTTTTTTTTTTTTTGCAGAGCATGCACGCCTGCAGTCTACAGCCAGGCCAGAAGGGGGAAACGGAATGAAATTGTTTCTGAAAGTGCTGAGAAAAAAGAAATATGCCTTGGTGGGGGGGGGGGTCTGGGAGAGGGACAACCCACAGCAAGGGAGAGGGAGTGGTTACAAAATGCAAAGGGACGAAGAAGGAGGAGGGGTTGTGAAATCAAAATAATCAGACATTAATTGCCACCATCCTCCCAGGGCTTTTCAGTGCTGCCCTTTAAATCCTCACAACAGCTCCAGGAGGTAGAAATTAATATCCCCATTTTTCAGATAAAGAAGTCAAAATGCCAAAACAAGAAACCTCTCCCCCGCCAAACTTTCAATTCGTACACTAATTTTAAGGCAGTTGGACGACTGGGGTTCTACCCAAGTCATTTCACAAGGAAATACTGACGGTTCTTCTTCTTCTTTTTCTTTCTTTCTTTCTTTTTTTTTTTTTCATTTTTAATGTTCACTGTTCTTAGGCCCAGGGTCAGTAACCAAATATGTGGGAAGTCTTTAAAAATACCAATGAGAGCGTTTGAAATAGCACAGCTGGAAACCACTACTTTTCGCACTGAGCTTCATTCAGAGTTCAAGGTTATACATTTTTCTCCCACACAAATTCAACAGAACAAGAAACCCACAAGAATTGACTCTTTTCCAAGTCTCAATTGGGGCATAGGAACTTCAGGGGAGGGGAGGCGTGGAGGAAACCCTGGGGATACATTTATTTGAAAACACTGCTCCAAAAACTTCACCCTGGTCTCCCGGCTTTGAAGTCCTTGAATTAGATACTTAACGAACAGCAGATCAGTGGGCCATTGAATCAATATCCAACAATAGGAACACTTGTTCAAGTTCCAGGTGGATCCAGACTTAGGAATCACCCCTGTCTTATCCAGGTTCCGTATCTCGACCAGCTCCGTAGCCGCCCTCCCGATGAACCCCAAAGATGCAAGCTATCAGATAAGGGCCCCAAGTAGAGTCATTTTTCTGTCCCAAGAGTCTCTGCTAAAAGCCTGACTATGCTCTCCCTCAGTCACAGTGCCTCGTGGAGATTTCCACAGAAAATAAGTGTGGCTGAAACAATCAGGACATTAACTTCAAGGAGAAGCGTTAAGTTCTCATGGCTCAGCACGCTAGCCTAGCGGCTAAAGTCCTTGCCTTGCACAAGCCAGGATCACATATGGATGCTGGTTCGTGTCCCTGCAGCCCCGCTTCCCATCCCGTTCCCTGCATGTGGCCTGGGAAAGTAGTAGAGAACAGCGCAAAGCCTGGGAAGCCTGCACCTGCGTGGGAGACCTGGAAGAGGCTCCTGGCTCCTGGCTCTGGATCAGCTCAGCTCTGGGCATTGCAGCTGCTTGGGGAGTGAATCAGCAGAGGGAAGATCTTCCTCTCTGTCTCTCTTCCTCTCTGTATATCTGACTTTCCAATAAAAATAAATGAACCTTAAAAAAAAAAAAAGTAAGTGTCAAGTCCTACATTTAGATTTTCTTTCAAAGTGAGAAGATGAGATTTTATGGGGAAGGCAGGCAGGAAATGGGGCCAGAGTGGGGGCGGGGAGGTTGATCTTCTTTCTTGATTGTATTTCGACTGGATTTGTCAAGAGGCTCCAAGTTTTATTTCCCCGGCATGAATCACTGATGATATAACAAATTAATTACCCATCCATCCTGCCCCAAGGAATGAGGTCATGGGAGAATGGACGAATTCAGCCGACCTGCTCTGGGCTACAGTGTCACAGCCCCCATTTAAGAACTGGAGTTCAATGCCAAAATTGCCTGTGTAGGTTAGAGTCAGACCTTGATGTATCTTATTATACTCAGAGGCACACAAATGCAATATGTCATCTGTAATGGTTCAGAACAAAGCCTAAAAAAATAGTGTCCTAGCAGAGATGAGTTTTATAACCTTTGATAGATGACTTTCATTATTAACAATAATTTCAGTAACTGCATCCAAATTCGGGAAGACATCCAATGAATATTAATTTTATTTTTGATTTATTTTCTGCTCCCAGTGGCTCCCTCTAGCATTCCCAGAGTCCCCCCTGGCCACTGGGAGTGGCCATCTCACGGTCCCTGGCACAGCCTAGTTCCACCAACATCAGCACTTTGGCTTTTGCTATGCTGCTGGGAAAGAAAAAATTTAAAAACAAAAAAAATTTTTTTTTTTTGGTTGTTGTTCCTCTTGCATTTTCTTACCTTTTTCTGTTTTACAAAGACTTCCCCCTCACACACCCTTTTGTCATTATATTAAAATCTAATTGCAAGACAAGTCTGCTCGGCGAAGTCATCAACAAAGGCCCAATTATTTCTAATGCATGCAGAAGGGGGGGAAAAAGTGCCAAACAATAAAAAGGCATGCGGTAACCTAAGCCTTTTTCACAGTCAGGCTTCAAGTTCACATGTGAATTTATGCCAGTTTTGACATTAGCCGAAAAAATTAACAGTTCTCAAAAATGAAACTCTCACAAAAGGGGTTTTGTGTTTCAAGCAGAATAAATTATAGCGTGATGTTATTAAAACACTTAGTTGTTAAGTTGCCAAGAAAATCCAGTATATTCGCACAGACTCGAGGACCTGTCTCCATGCAAAGTAATTAAATTAGATTTATGGGCTACATTACATCAGTGTTTGATAGTTCATTTTTCCTTTCTTCATATTTTGCCCTGCTTTATTAGAGCATGTGACAGATGGTAAAAATAGTGTGAAGTTTCTTGGCTCTGTGCTAAATCCCCTTTCGGTAGTATATCTCTCTTCTGTCAGTTCTCCCCAGCGATGATAAATTAACCTCTCTCTTTGTATCCCAAGTGTGGCAGTAAAGCTCTCTTTGACACAGCACTATCACTTTATCTTAATCTGTGCTGTTTCCAGGAGAGAGGGAGATGATGCAATCGCTACCCTGAGTTTAAAGAGAAGATTTATTGTGTCAGAAAAGGAGAGGATGATTAATTTAATATGCATCATTATATTTTTCATTCTGTCTCATTTGTCGCCTTCTTCTCACGGAAAGCTACGAGTTCAACCGGGTGGGCCACCCTCTGCACTGCCTTTTACCTTCCGTTTTGCTTGGAGGGGCTGGGGCTCAGGGCTGGCAGGTGGAGGGTGCCAGCCTCCTTCTCACTTTCTGGCCCCCTCGCCGCCAGGCCAACATGTACCAGGGGTTGGGGGGAACACATTTACCTCTGGTGACTGGAGCCAGGTCCCTGCCTTTGACAAAGAGAAGCAGCGGCACCTGGGGCCTGCTTGGCACAGACTCCCCTTGCAGGAGGGAGCGTGAACAAGGTCTCAGGGCACACTCCGAGGGGCGTCATGTCCAGTTGTGGCCTGGGAAGGAAGGAGGAGCGATGCCACCCAGGAGACCCCGCTGGCAGGACAAGGAGCGTCTGTGACAGCAAGAAGCGACAAACTCACGGTGCTCCCCTCCCTTAGGATGACAAAGCTCTAGTCTTCTTAAACTGTGCCTTGGCTGCGAATCACTCATTTCTGAAAGCTGACAGTATCTGTTCAGCTCAATAGGCGGGCATCCCTACGATCATGAGTCAGGCGCCTCCACCGATGACTTCCAAGGTGAATTCACGAAGTTCAAGGTCTAGCCACTGAGCAGTTCTCCCTCCAGCATGGAGTGTGCCAGGCCTGGGCGCAGCCCCAGGAGGATTTAGGACCCTCCTCAAGGGAGGAGAAGACCCAGGATAAGGGGCAAAGATTGCTACTAGTTGATAGAGGTCCACCAACCATTTTACAAAGTGGTCCCAACTCCGTTTTCGTCCTTTCCCAACTCGGAATTGTTTGACATTTGTTATAAGTAAGGTCACCCTGTAGAGCTACAGTGAAATGAAGTTTTTTCTTCTGGTTCTTCTTCTCTCCCACCACCCCCCAAAGACTCTAGAAGAATGAGATGGCAAGGGGGCTGTCCTAGCAGTTCTTGCCCACCACTAATGAAGTAACCCTTTTCCTCCTTCTCTGGGGTGTCCCCTCTCCACCCACCTCCCCGACCCTCCATTCCAGGGGGTGGTGTCACAGGAATCTTGGTGCTCAATGACCTCTGGTCAAGGCTGATTGGACCAGGCCTAGGCCAGTCAGGCTTTCTGTCTTTGTCTCTTTCTCGGGAATTAGGAAGTGAGTGAGTGAGGCAGAGTCCCAGCCAGGATGCTGGAAAGGGAATGGGAAGAGTTGGACTGCTGGGAGCGCCTGCTGTTATGGTGCAGGCAAGTGGAGACTGGGCAGTCAGGAGACAACAGTGAAAACTTCCTGGAAGCTGATCTAATTTTCCGTGTGCCCCTGTGCTTGCATCCCGTGACACTCCCTTGCACCCTTAAAATAAATCTCTTTCTCCTTAAAATAGATCAGATTGTTTTCCCCTTCTGCGCAACACTTAAGACACTTGAGTC